>NC_133478.1:7144848-7892946 GCF_025370935.1 Choristoneura fumiferana
TGTAGTACAAAAGTAGGAGATACGATTCAAAACTTGTCAAAAATCGATGAAAACCTCGGGTAGCCCCTTAAGGGGATATATGATCGCATGGAGACTATTGGAGATGATAGAATTTCTATACAAACACGATTCATTTTGTTTTTTCGATTTTGTTAAGGTTCTTATTAAAATTTGATAACCCTACTTAAAAAAAATGTTGATAATGAATCTTATACTCTCCAAAAAATGTGTATTGGCTTATAAAGTAAAACAAAACTTTAGGTATTGATATTTCACTTTTGCTTTTGAATATCATCATACCTACCTATATTCCTACCTATATTCTGTTCCAGTGATGGGCCCGGACTCCCTCTCAAAAATAAATAATATTACAGTTTTGATTGAGGAAGTAGCGAAAAACAAAACTTCAATAGCAATCTCTTTACCAAATGCAATTATCGCTTAAGATGCCACTATATTTAGCTATACTCTATCGAGCTGTACTACAAATGAAAATACTACTTACAATTTGCAACAATTAGTAAAAAAAGACACAAATATCTCTTCCTCTTAAATGCTAAAATCATGCTGTTAATGTTTAAAATGTTTGTATGTAGTCATCGTGATTGCAAGTTATGCATTGAAATATCGGCGTCATTGTATAATTTGAAATGCATACAATGGAGTGGATTGATGGTACTGACGGTCGATGACTTTATTATTGACCCGTGTGTTGGATGTAGGTCATATTTGTAGCTTAGTTGGAATCATCGGTATTTCCCTAACTATTCTGAAAATTATAAAATGTTTTAAGTCCTAGAAGGTATAATAATATGTTGTAAAAACGGCTAGCAAGCAACACTTATCTCACTAAGTCGGTAACCCATTGTCACTGTGATTTCCTACAATACAGCAGTTACTTGATTTAGCTGTATTACACAAGTAGGTATGCCTAACACGCATTGTCATTTTCTCGCTTGTCGGAAAGAGGGTCGCATCCTCACTCATGCCATTATGATGGTTGTAGAGTCTGGCCGGCAAATTATCATAGAATGACGGCAAATTAAAAAAAATGGATTGGCAACACATTTCACAGATTTAAAAAAATCTGTTACAAATACGTAACAGGGGGCACATACGTGCGCGCGAACATTGTACTCGTAAATTGGCATTATAAGAATTAAATAAAAAATAATGCAAAATTAATAAAACGTGGAATGTGAAGTGGAATGGATTGATTCTCTTGGTATAGTAGTGAACGATTGGAGTGCGGTAGTGTAGAAGTAGATACAACGCCCTATAATATTTATCGATGCGGAACGAATAATAATAATGTACGACCTAATAATTCTAGCGCTCATGTGATTGCCAGAACGGCTTGAATTTGAATTATCAGGTGGTACATTTTTGCCGTTCGTTCCGATTCTATAAATACTTGTCATACTATAACTTCAACTAGCGGTTGAATGTGTCATTTTTGTATTCGCCTGCATACGTTAAAATAATTAACACCAAGAAAATATTTGGCTAATTTGTAAATGGACACAGCCTTTGATGTGATGACACCTCGTCACAGTGCGATTACTACATCACTGATCTATTCAGACGGCATAACCGCAAAAAATAACAAACGCACTAAGATGCCTGTTACCTAAAGTAGCTATAAAACCAACCAATTTTATTGCGCACTGACAAATTAGAGTCCAAATTTTACCTACATCCCACCTGAACCCTCGATGTCTCACGTGCATATCTCGGAACTCGTACAATTTCGTAATGTCTGAACCACGCTATTAATTCGCGTTTAGCTTTGGGATTGTGGAGAATAGACTAGGAAGCATGTCGCAACCCCGCTGATCTGCCTAGCTTTCTCTTAGCGTACCCAATTAACCCCAGCTAGCTTTAAGTTATTACGTTTTGATACGGCTTTGTTAAATAAATGGAATAATTGGATGCATAATATTTTAATTTTATAAGCCTATTAAGTTGTATAATGTGACACCAACTCATTTCCCATATTCCGGACTATAGATCTATTAATACAATAAAATATTTCGTTGATCTAGATTTTGTTAGAAATAAATTGCGTATAATGTGGAACAGCGGATAATAAAGCGGTTGACACGCGGTTAATAATGTCACAGAAACAAACTAAAACCGAAAACTCGGTTTATGAATTATGACTGACGCAACAACGCGGAATCTCAATCTCATTTACATATCGTTCGAAACCCTAACTATAACCGCAAAATAATGATGTAACTTAACTTTTATGTAACACGTATAGCAATGTTTTAAGTTGTCAGATATTTATCAAGAGATCCTGAGGTCGTGGAAAGCGCGGGGCGGCGGGTCGCACTCGCGTCGCTTGCGCAGGCCGCGAGAAAATGGCCGTTGCGTAACAGCTGGCGGGCTGAGATAATCGCTAGTGCACCTCGCGTAAACACATCGATTACGTTGCTTTATGAGCTTTGAAACACAGATGCATTGGCCGGATGAGACGTTTCACATTCATTATGGGGTTTGCAGATAATCAGCATATGTCTTACGTTACGATAAAGGAAAGTTTATAGTGACAATATCTGTAACTTTCGATTCTTAGCCAGGAGTCAAGAGGTTATGCACGATGATATCAACATCAAAGATTTTTAATTTTAGAATAAATAAAAAAAATATGTAGCTATGTTAAGTGTTGCGGAAAAGAAGTATAAATTACGACAGCCGGTGAAATTACTGGCACGTGAGGTAACCCATCTTAGGCCTTTAGGTTGGCAACGCGTCTGCAATACCCCTGGTGTTGCAGATGTTTATGGGCGGTAGTGATCTCTTACCATCAGGAGACCCACTTGCTCGTTTGCCATCCAGTCGAATAAAGAAAAAAAATACAAAATGTATTCTGAATCTTCGCGTGATGGTAATTGAGGAAACGCGTTTGCACAAGTTGTACCTTTATACATATCTCACACTTTATACACTTTACATTTCATTTTCCCATGATCTTTAAGCGAATCATACTATTAAATTCACATTATGACTTTGACTTAAATTTTATTAGGAACTTCATCATTAACTGTGATCTTAATTATTTTCTTGATTAATTTCAGATTTTGCTGCTTGCTGCGCTGTCGGCAGCGAGCCCTGCACCAGAACCCAAGAAATATAAACCAGATGTCAAAGACACGAAATCAAATTCCAGTCTCACAAATGAAGAAAAACATTTTTTAAGAGAAGTAGAAGCGAAATTCGGAATTAAATCCGATGTTCATGCAAACAAGAAAAGACCGATGATAAGAAAACTACAAAATTAATACCTAAAGGTCCCTTACCGAAGTTACCATTTCCAGCTGTTATAGCCATAGAAATAGTAAATGATACTGACTCAAAAAGTAAAGGGAAAAGAACTATTGACGCTAATCTAGGTTATGGATACCGAACAAACAGTGGGTACAGTTATTCTTACTTTGGCAAAACACCAGAAAAAGGCAAGTTCGTATTGTATCCGTATTCGCAAGAAGATATTCCACCAGCACACGGAAGTGGGCAAAATAACAGATATACAAAACCGGGGCAAGATCAATACACGACTTCATCACCAAATGTCGAAATACAACCCTCACAAGCCTATGAATTGGTTCCAGTTAAGGAGGAACAAGAAACATCATACGACTACAAGAAACCCGCGACTGAATTTAAATCTTCTTACGAAAACGTCAAGGGTTTACATTCTCCTCCTCCCCCGCCTTACAAACCAACCCACGGCGCACCATCCACATTGTACACAACTTATAATGGAGAAAATTTCTCAGGATTGAGCGGCCAGTTTCCTTCGGTCATGCCTAACTATTTCGTAGATTCATCTCAACTACTCAAAAATCCGCAATACCAAAACACTGGCTTAACTCAAGATCATCTGAAAACCCAAGGGCCAGTAGTTCCTGTGCTAGTTCTAAGAATCCCGAGTTCATATCTAAAGAATCCTTCAGCTGAGCTCTACGCTAACTTGCCCCAGAACTATCCACTTTCACAATACTTGAACAATGTAAATTTACAAGAGCTGGTCAACCAGTATTTCTCTAAGATTGGTTATTCAGTGGCGCCTCAAATAATGTCTTATCATCATTCAGCTATTTCTGCACCTGTTCAAACTTCCGTTCCAGCGCCAGTTTCACAATATGAACCTCAGCATTACGCAAATCCACATGTTCAACCATCATACACTCATGCAGACCACTCAGGAGTTCAGTATTCTGCGGTTCAACCTGTAATGGCTAAGTATCCTTCAGGCTACTCTTCGCCACAATATTACATGTCTCAGGCTCAGCAATATTATCAGCAGCCTGCAACTCAACAACAGTATGAATACCAGTACGTACCTTCTTCGGAAACCGAACAGCAATATTACGTTGGCCCAGAATATCAACAGGAAATTACAAGCCATGAAGTTCCCAGTGAACACGTATCAGCCGACCAAGTCACAAGTGTCCACGACTCAGCTTCTCACTCCCAATATGAAGCACCTCGAACACCGACTCATGAGCATGCACAAACCGCTCAAGAATATGAAGTTCCAAAATCACCTCATTACAGACCACAGCAATATGAAGCAGAACAACCACAATACGAACTCCCGAAAGAAGATAATGCTTCCAAAGACAATGGTCCTACAAAAGTCACTGTTAGCCCCTATACAACACCCAGTGTCCTTAAATACGGATCACCTCAACAAGAGCAAAGTCAGCAACAATATTATACTCCTAATGAGCCTGTTCAAAAAGAGACATTGGCTATTTATCCGTCATCTCCACAGAGTCAAACGATACAAAAATACCACAGCGACCCTCAGTCGGGACATTCTCAAAGATATTTCTACCAACAACAAGTGGGCGCGGATTCTGCAAGCAAAACGATTGTAATTTCTGAAAATTACCGCAGTAAAGATCACATGATTGCAACAGTTTTACCTTTTAGTTATAAGCAGAGAAATCAAAATAAGCCTTCACAAACAGTGAATTACGTTACACCTGTGCCATACTCTTCAAAATACCAATCTCAATATAATGTAATGGTGCCACAGACGGTGCTTAGTAGTCCAACAAATGACAAAGTATCATATGTGAATTCTCATTCATTGCCATCTTCTATTTATCTTCAAAGTGGGTCCGGGTATAACCCCGGAGAAGAGTACATTACAGCAACACATTACGTTCCTCCTAAGAATTCGCAGAAAGCTCCATCCTACCCCAGGAATTACCACAGTCAGCCAAAACGAATGGTCAGACCGGAACACAAAACGGAGAGTATGACATCATCGTCGTCGAAGAAACGAAATGAAAAAAATGAAAAGAAGAAATCATCGTAGACAATCACTCGTTATTTAAAAACATTCTGTAAATATAGTGATATAAGTTAGTGTTAAGGTGTTAAAAGAAATGATGATAGGTAGAGCATAATAACTATTAAGTAAATGCGCTATAATAAAGTTCAGTATTGGAGAAAGATTGTTGAATTGGTGATACGGAAAAGAAATTAATATTTATAGTGTACGCTATTAGAATATTGTTATTCGGAATGTAAGTAGAAATGTTGATTCGGAAACCATATCGAGAAGTTAATGGTTATTTTAGTAGCGAAGCTAATAAATATTTGAACGAAGATTATTCAAAATTCCTTGAGAGCATTGCCAGTGTCGACAATTAATGACTACAAAAGGAAATGCTACATTTATGAA
Source organism: Choristoneura fumiferana (assembly GCF_025370935.1). Lineage (NCBI taxonomy): Eukaryota > Metazoa > Arthropoda > Insecta > Lepidoptera > Tortricidae > Choristoneura > Choristoneura fumiferana. The sequence continues at coordinate 7,150,556 of NC_133478.1, forward strand.
TTCTGCTGAACTGTTATTTATTGATGTTTACCACCACAAAGCAATGTTATGGCTGTTTCTGAGTGCAATATGTCGAAATAAGGCTATGTAGAGCAATAAAATGTTACAACTGACAGTGCGCCTCATTACCCCCTTCTTCACGATCATCTTGTGGACAATGCCATAATGGTTTTTAGGTTATATTACATAAGATTAAGTAGACGCATTTAACCACAGAATAGTTTGAATTCTAGACCAACTGCAACGTAGCCGCAACAGCCAACTGCCCATACATTTTTGATTGCAGTTCCGTTGCAGTTAGCACAACTGCATGCAGTGATTAAAATGTACGGGCAGTTGGAAGTTGCCCTTGCAGTTGGAATGAATTTGTCTGTACTGGCCCTAAGATGCGATCATCATCTTGGTCTATATACGTCCCACTGCAGGGCACAGGCTTATTTATCGTAGAATGAGAGGGCTCAGATCAGACTACTCACGTACGGGCCCAATGCGGATTGGAAACTTCAACACACAACATTGAGTAACTTCACAGGTAGGTACTTAGATGTATAGGTTACCTCACACTGTTGTCCTTCACCTTATCTGAGAGACCATGGGTCCAACCATTAGGCTACCACAACTACATGAGATGCGATACGAGTAGTTAATAAAATGGATTATCTAATAGATAATTAGGGTAAAGTAACCTAAAGGGACATCCAATTTTTGATGCATTGCGGTATGGTGATAGAAAAACAATTCTAATAAGATCGATCAGTTTTTTATTTTTGATAACTACCTAACCAATTAACTTGTTCTTTCAAAAATCGGCAAACTTAGAATGAAAAGTTAATTACTTGCTTAAACACACAAAAGAAAGTATCATGCCGAAAACCACATTAAGGAAACAAAAACAACGTTAAGGAGGATTTTTAATTGAACAATTCAAGTAATAAAAGTAACGTATTTTCACCCAATTACCTGCTTCGCAGTGATTTCCCACTTTGATCATTAATACTTTCTATCTGAAATGTTAGAGGGCGTTGTTTAACGGAGCGCTGAGCTCTACCAGGTGAGTATCGGAAAAGTTCTACGCCTAATGAAGAGATGGCAGCACAATGGTCACATCTTTACAAAGTTTACATACGTCAAAGGAGTTAAATCTAAAAAATCAGCCAAGAGCGTGTCGGACACACCCGAATAGGGTTCCGTAGCCATTCGATTTTAATGAAAATTTTCACTTTAAAGTTGAATATTTTGCAAACAAATCACTGAATCGAAAAATCATTTGAGCAACCCCCAAATGGTTTTAAAAGACCTATCCAACGATACCCCACACTACAAGGTTGATAGAGAAAAAAAAAACACCCCCATTTTACTTCTGTGGGAGGTACCCTAATATTTTTTTAAATTTTTATTGTACCATTTTGTCGGCATAGTTTGCTATATATTCGTGAAAAATAACAACTTTCTAGCATTGATAGTCCCTGAGCAAAGCCGCGGATGGACTGACAGACAGACAGACAGACAGACAGACATTACAAAACTATAAGGGTTCCGTTTTTGCCATTTTGGCTACGGAACCCTAAAAAGGGGCATAAACGGGTAGTTTTCATTTTGTTTCCCCATTTCTTATTAAGATAGAAGAACTCAGCTCACTAAAAAGTTGGAAAACCCCCGACATTGTCATTTCAAATTTCATTATCTCAAAAACGGCTGAACCGATTATGATAAAAACTGTTTAAGAACTATCGCTTCTAAATTAAAAACCGCATTCAAATCGGTTCACCCGTTTACGAGCTACGGTGCCCCAGACAGACACACTGACACACATAGTGGTCAAACAAAACACCCCTCTTTTTGCGTCGGGGGTTAAAAATCAGATAGGTAAGCTAACTTTGAATACATTTACACCTTTTCATCGCAGATGTGTAAAGAACCTTTTAGATGCTAAATTTTGGTTCTAAAAGAAACTCAAGATTTTCTTAATATCTAAAGGTCATCAGCCAAATAAGTGGTTTATCAATTTTCAAACAAGTTCCTATCAAATGAGTACGTCGCTATAGTCGAACTTTCAAGTTGACAGACACGTCTATTGTCATTATTGTTTATTGACGTGCAAACGATTATCAACTTTAGGGTGGTAGACCACATATTTGGCTGATGGTACATACATAAGTACTCGTACCTTATTAAAATACTATCTAGCATCTTAAAGTTAGTAGGTTATACAAGCAAATCCCTTTTTTTTTTTTTTTTTTTTAATTTATTGGGGGAAAAAAACAGATACAGACACAATTAATATCAATAGTACATTAAAGTAATGCGATAAGTATAGCCTACATCCTAAAACAATTCCCACTAAGACTAACCGACTTCAAAAAAGTAGTAGATTCGTAATAACTGTTATAGTGGCATAGGCTAAATTATGATATTAAAAAATATATATAGCGGGATTATAACAATACGGGTATCAAATGAAAGCTAATAATTATCCTATTCTAAATACACATAGGTTATTTATAAATTTTTAAGTCACCATTTTAACGGAAATACCATAAAATTATTAAAAAAAAACCCGACTGCCTGAAAAAAACAGAAGCAAACAAGTCAAGTATTAGTTAAGTTAACGTTAGATATTTTTAAAATGTATAATACAAAAGTATTAATAAATTTGATAAGTACCCATTGGCCCTCTGCAATTAGAAATGTAGGGGTTCTACTTAAATATGATCGTGAAAAATATATTATCAATTAATGAGGATGTCATAAATTAATCATCCAGTATAGTCACCAGCATTAATATCTGTCACAGCGGAGCGTGCAAAAATATCTGACACGTCCTTCCGGCCCTAGGAATAGAGTCGTATCAGATATTTATGCACGCTTGATGTGTCAGATATTGGTGCTGGTGACTGTACCTATATAGTTACGAAATATAAAAGTGCCTCATCATCATCATCCCAGCCTATCTATACGTCCCGCACAGGACTCCTCTAAGAATGAGAGAGCTTGGGCCGTAGTTCGCACGCGTGCCCAGTGCGGATAGGGAACTACACACACTCCATTGAATTTCTTCGCAGATTTGCCCCTAAATGCAAAAGGCTCTTATAGCAATCAGCTTTGACAACTGCCTTACCATAAACTTGTAATAACAGCTTTAAGTCAGGAACACAATTAGCAAGTCCATGTCTCAACTCCAGTCCGATCAGTGATTATGTAATCGGTTGAAGCGTGCCATTTCCTTGCTGTTTTCCCTTCAAGCTTGGTGGACATACAGCTCGATACTGCAACCAACATTTGTTCATGTTCATGTCATCAACCGTGTACTGCCGTTTCGCACAAAAGTTTTTCCCAAATGTTTCATTTGACCAATGTTTCATTTCCCAAGTACTTATCAAATTTCTACGAAACCTTATTATTTTCTGAACTTTCGTTAAACAAACCTAACCTAACCTACTGTGCTCTATAAAACCATAAGAGAAATACATTGAGAAAAATTTTTGGTTTCAAAGAAATATTAAAGTTGGGAAATGAAACGTTTGCCAAATGAAACCTTTGACGAATAATATTTTGCCTAAACAACAGTACACCATTTTCGTTCACCAGTTGAATCGGAAGTCCGAGATTTTACTTAATTTCCATAGGATTTTCCGAAAATTACAACGTGGTCTTTATTGATATTACATTATAAACAGCTGTGCCAAATTTTATGACTCTATATCGAGCAGATGTATTTTCGAGGTTTTATTCCGATCCCGTGGGAACATCGGGATTAAAATAAGCCTATTCGTTAAAATAGATGTCGAGTTATCTTCATACCAAATTTTATTCTATCTAAACACGTCCAGATATTTTAGCGTGAAGGAGACACATACACATGCGCACTCATACTCACAAAATTATTATAAATACCAAATTCAAGATGGCTGATATTTCCTCGAGCAACTTGCAGCAACGCAAGCCCGTGTGTGTTCAGTTTTAATAAGAACTTCCACTAGAGGTTAGACGAGCCTTTTCCTGATTCCTCGCAACCGGTTCAGAGTACCGGAATACCGGAAAATAAGCTGGGAAATGAGAGTGAAAATGCTGACACCCAGCCCCTACAGCCAAGTGGTCAGGTAACTATGGGGAAATATCTCGACTGTAGGCCTCAGTGATAGAGATAGTGGTCGCTCGTTAAATGTGGTGGTCATGAGGACAAGTTTTTGTGCCGTGGCATCGTTATTCTAAGCCTTCCTGATTAAATCCTATCGAAAATAATAGATGCAATGGTGGGCTTTATATTTGCAGTTTCAAAGTGTCGGTACAAATTAATTTAGGTAATTACGTACCTATGTAGGTTGATTTTTGAATTCCATAATTTGCACCATCTGTCTAAAACAACGTCTGTCTGTATTTGTATTTCCATGTAATCCTCCGAAAAATCAATCAGAACACGAAGAAAGAATCACAGAAAGTAAATTAAATGTATGTTAACCCCAAATTTAACGCGAGCTAGTCAGCTAAAATTACTGTAGGTTGTAATAATTATTGTAAATGAGAGCGGTTTGTTCACGTTACGAGTACTAATATATATCGCATAGTTATTTATTTACTGGAAAAAAAATCTTTGTTACCTGGATCAAATTATATGACAATTATAGTAGGAGAGAGTGAAAACAGAATGGTAACTGATGGATGAACAATATAGTTGTACTTAATAATATTGTACCAAAATCTTGACATCTCAACAAGTCATCATCATCATCAGCCGGAAAACAACTACTGCTGAACAAAGGCCTCCCCTTAGAACGCCACAATGAACTGCAGCGCATCATTCGGCCCACCCGGGCACTTCCTGTAAACGGAATCATACATAACCGATAAAATTGAAACAAAACTAGCTTTTTACCCTTTTTAATACCAAAATCTTAAAAAATGTCATAATTGGATTTACCAGAGTTTGAAGTTAAGCAACTCATATTAAGGGGCTGTTTCACCATCCATTGATTAGCGTTAACCGACGGTTAAATGTGATGCCGTCTCCGTATAGACGAACAAAACAAATAAAGACGGCATCACACCTAACGGTTAATGTGATGCCGTCTCCTACTATTCGAACAAAACAAATAGAGACGGCATCACATTTAACCGTCAGTTAACACTAAACAATGGAAGGTGAAACAGCCCCTAAGTATTGACTACTACTACTCCAAGCCTTGCCAGCCCTGAGGTCAACGTAGCCACAGAATAACGAATAGTACTAACGTAACGTAGCCTACAAACAGTCGGAGACGATAGCTCCTAAATTTGACAGAACATTGAGTTGTTAAAGCGTAGCCGATATTGCTACTCCTTTCTCATATTTGTGGATTTCTAAGATATTGAACGGTTCGCTTCACATTGCTATAGGCACATTTTCCTTGCCATATTCTGCGTCTTCCCGTGTAAAGGCCGCAGGGTCAATACGGTTGTGCTGATTTATCTGAAAGAACAACTTATAGTAAGTAGTTAGATAATGGTATAAATAAAGGTATAAATGGTCAGAGCGTAGAAAGTGAAGAGGAGCTACTGGTTTTCTATTTAAGTATCTAGTTTGAATTAGTTGTACTTTATAAATACTGACACTTTATACCGTTTTCAATTTGTGGCAATAATTCCGAGATATAATGTTATACTTAGGTACAGACTGGGTACCCGCGAGGAACAGGAATGATTTTGACAGTTGAATATATTTAAGCTAAAAATGTCTCGGCAGAAATCGAAACAGAAACTTATATTAACACAATAGGTAGGTAGGTTTCAATAGGTAGCATATCAAAATCTTCTATATTTTTACACATACACATACAGTTAAAAATAAAAAATATCATCAGAAAAAATAATTATCATCATCGTCATTATCCTCCCCCAATTGGTGGTAATTGACGCGCGACAACTCGAAATGCAAGCTTTTTACGAAGCTGAAGTTTCAACCAACTATTGACCAAAACCGAAACTGCATGTGGGCGAAACTTAGTTTCTTGACTGAAACTAGTCGGAACCGAAATCAAACCTTCGGTCGACTTAAAATAAATTTAATGACACGTCTAACCTATCTTACCTGCTTGCTTTAAGTCTTCAACATAAAGAAAACTTATATAGCGACAATTATAAGCACCATGGTTACATAACAATGGAAAACGCACTGCGTCGCGAAGCAGTTGCACACCTTCCCTTTCTATTGGCCGAATAGCTTTGCATACCCGTTGTTTATGTTCTCTCCCCCAACATAAATATGTCAAAGGAAGATATATAAAATGGATAGAGTGAGGTATGCGTTATTATTGAAACGGGAACTTATTTTAATGATATTGTGAAACGATAGACCGGAAATTAGGGATTATTTCGCCTTAATCACAATTATTTAATTTAAGTCTCGTGACTTGCGTGGACCAGAGTTAGCCTTATAACTCTGAGTTAAAGTGCTAACCCAGGGTTCAGTAGTGTCACAATGTATGGACATATCATCCCTACCCCATAGCTTTAAGTTTAATAATAACCCTACAGAATTAAAGCCTCCTTTAAACTTATTATTGTTGGAGATGTGGATTTTATATCATGTACCTACATGTACAACTGAGGTGGGCTTACAATAAATATATTATAGGATCTTTACTGATGATCTCTACTCGGTCAAATGGCGCTTCTGGTTCTGTAAATACAGTCGCCAGCAGTGCTAGCTCTAGCCCTTGATCAAGGTAGAGGAAGATTGTCTACACTACATTGCTTCCGTCTCACAAAACGCGCCATCATAATTTAATTTTGCATTGGAAAATGGCGCCCGTTGCCATCAGGCGTCTAGACCGCTCCTCTTGCTCTACCCCAAGGCAAGCGCTGGTAGTCACTGGCATAAATGGCGCCCGTTGCCATCAGGCGTCTAGACCGCTCCTCTTGCTCTACCCCAAGGCAAGCGCTGGTAGTCACTGGCATAAATGGCGCCCGTTGCCCCATCAGGCGTCTAGGCCGCTCCTCTTGCTCTACCCCAAGGCAAGCGCTGGTCGTCACTGGCATAAATGGCGCCCGTTGCCATCAGGCGTCTAGGCCGCTCCTCTTGCTCTACCCCAAGGCAAGCGCTGGTCGTCACTGGCATAAATGGCGCCCGTTGCCATCAGGCGTCTAGACCGCTCCTCTTGCTCTACCCCAAGGCAAGCGCTGGTAGTCACTGGCATAAATGGCGTCCGTTGCCATCAGGCATCTAGACCGCTTCTCTTGCTCTACCCCAAGGCAAGCGCTGGTAGTCACTGGCATAAATGGCGCCCGTTGCCATCAGTCGTCCAGACCGCTCCTCTTGCTCTACCCAAGGCAAGCGCTGGTCGTCACTGGCATAAATGGCGCCCGTTGCCCATCAGGCGTCTAGGCCGCTCCTCTTGCTCTACCCCAAGGCAAGCGCTGGTCGTCACTGGCATAAATGGCGTCCGTTGCCATCAGGCGTCTAGACCGCTCCTCTTGCTCTACCCCAAGGCAAGCGCTGGTAGTCACTGGCATAAATGGCGTCCGTTGCCATCAGGCATCTAGACCGCTTCTCTTGCTCTACCCCAAGGCAAGCGCTGGTAGTCACTGGCATAAATGGCGCCCGTTGCCATCAGTCGTCCAGACCGCTCCTCTTGCTCTACCCCAAGGCAAGCGCTGGTCGTCACTGGCATAAATGGCGCCCGTTGCCCCATCAGGCGTCTAGGCCGCTCCTCTTGCTCTACCCCAAGGCAAGCGCTGGTCGTCACTGGCATAAATGGCGCCCGTTGCCCCATCAGGCGTCTAGACCGCTCCTCTTGCTCTACCCCAAGGCAAGCGCTGGTCATCACTGGCATAAACGCTTGCTATTTTTATGAGGAAGACCAAATTTTGGATCCATTCAGAAGTACTCTGAATTGCTAGTTATGCTTCGAGTAGTTTAATCCTCCTACTTAACATTATAAATGCGAAAGTTTGTAAGTCTGTTTGTCTGTTTGTTACGTCATCACGTCTAAACCACTGAACTGATTTAGATGGAATTCGGTATACATATCCCGGAGAAGGTCATAGAATAGTTTTTATCCTGAAAAGTTGCATAGTTCCCGCGGGATAGCGATAAACGAATTTTGCGCGGTCGGAGTCGCGGATAACGGCTAGTACGCTAATAAATTTAAAAATATTACAGCTTATATCACTTTTGAACAGACTTCAAAAAAGGGACTGACTCAAAGGAGGAACATCAAATTCTGTGTTCTATGAAGAATGTTTTTTTTTTCACAATTTTTTATATTTTTACGCATTGAAGACAAGGATATAATTTAATATGTTTTTATTGCTTTTGCTTGCCTTGTATTAGAAGCGATCTTTGCTACCCAACCGTCATTGCTCGGGGTAACTTACTCGGCCTGCTGGATCAGTTTACAGTGATACTCAAACTTTCAATAGATCATAGACATGCCATGCAATAATTTTGAATCATCATCATCATCACAACCGGGATTTAAATGCGACAAAATTATTGCTAAAGTTGCCTTGGCTGCTCCAATATGGTCGAAACATCGAAGGCATTTTAGTAATAATTTTTGTATTAAGACTTATTAAAATATAATAATGATTGTTTATCGAGACCACATAATAAGCAGTTTAAAAAACAGATACATGGTGATTATTCACAAGATAAGTTATAGGCAGCCTTGTCGGTCCAGAGCGATCTCTTATTTTTTATGAATCTCGGCTATTTCTCTCTGAGAGAATGACAGCAAACTAGAGCGAAATAGCGGCGCCCTCTGTGCCATTTAGGGGAAGTGTAAGTCAAGCTATTCCTTTAGGAATCCAAGTTTTACTAACAAAGTTCGAAGTGGTTTGCAATAACATAGATACTTTTTTACCTCAGGATAAAATAGTCGGGTAAAAATATGTGTAATTAATTATTGTCGTATCGATACAAATGCGCGTTCGTATACGATGCGTTTGAATAACGCGGTGTGCAATGCCGCTTATGACTTCTGGATGACACTACATTGTCACCTGCCAATACTTGACAGGATTAGGACAAAGCACTATTAGAATAAATCAAATGTTTTAACCCGACAAAGACGTAGTTCTTATTTCTGCTGATTTTTTAATCTTTGGTATTTACCTCAGAACTCCACCATTAACCGATTTGGGAAATTTATTTTTTAGTTTGGAAAAAAATATCCTTATTTCTTTTTTACCCGACTGCAAGGAGTGGTATTGTTTTTAGAGTGTTTTGCTGTAACCTATTGGAGGGTGCAATACCACCCTAGAACCTAAGTTGATCTTGGTCAACTTGACCAACACTTTGAGTATCTCTTCCACGTGCATACAATTGCAGTCCTCGTCGGCACTGCACCCACCAATGCACACAGATGCGTCGCCACGCTCCGCCACCCCCGTATATAAGACTCACACAAACTAGCCTTGAACTTCATTTCACCACTGCAACGAACACGTACACGTACAGCCCTTGTCCTATGTTCTCGTGATTGTGTTGGTAATATGTGACTGGACTGTTGACAACAAGTGTTGGTGTTAACGAGTGAAGATGATGGTCGTACTGCAAACGGTGAGTACGGAATTTACAAAGGAACTAATATACTTAGCGGCACAAAATTTTACCCACTCTACATACAAAATTACCTTTTACTGCATACATTTGAGGGCCAGAGTTTTTGCAGCTTAGTAAGATATCAGCCGTAACGCAGAAAAGATCAAACTCACTTTCGTAAGCACTGACACCTATGACTTTTAAATTTGTAATTTTTACCTCTTTAAATATTTTCATTTGTCGTGATTGTCAATGGGAAACGTTATTATGAAAAAAACAAATTCCAAATTTAAAAATGAAAGGTTGCCAGTGTTTTTAGTTTCGTTTTAGTTGCCATAGAAGTATAATCCTAAAACGTAATTGAATTGTTGCGGATTGAGCCTGGATATTTTTACCTAACTACGTCCAATTTGATTTGTAAAATTAAATATAGTTCTGTGAAAAGATGAAAATTAGATATTTTACAAACATTACTTAAATTTACCGAAACAAACTAACGAGCTAGTTTGAGGCCACATTCCTGGTGCCATTGAGATATCTAACCTGAGATTGTATGGGAAGCCGAAAGCAGCTCTATAATAATATGATATTCCGCAATTTACTCGATTACAAGATTCCATGGGGCTACGCTCGATATCCCGATCGATTATGATAAAGATTGATCTCGATGACACAGAGCATTGCACGGTTAATGCACGCATTCGAATTTTGAATAAATCTAAAAACTACGATTATCTAAAGATGCATGCACATTTTGCTGTAGTTTGAGTGCCTCAATTAATCGCGAGATATTTGAAAAAATGCGGGGAAGAGTTTTGAAAAAAAAAACACAAAACCTCTCGGGGAAGAAGATCATTTATTAGATTTAACGTGTATTTCTTTTGGGTAGGAATGTTTTATTTCAAGTTAGTAAATGGACAAAAACTATTGTGTTTATGATCGTAGCGTACGATTTATGAAATTGTGTCAGCGTGGACCAATTTAATATGATATCATCATATCACGCTACATATTATCACGAGACTATATTATATTTAACAAATATTTTATTGTTCATTAATCTACTTTTTCGGTACTTGAGATGCGGGAGATGCGGCATGTTTAGTGTAATTCAAACGTTTTATGATCAATTAATTATGTAGAGTTAGAGACAAACAATCAATGACGTATTATTTTGCAGGAAAAATAAAAATGGAAAAACAATAGTTTGCTGATCTTTGTCTTCAGAATACGGACATTTATAATTGTTACCACTGAAATTAAAACGTGACAATGACAATATAGAAAGTCTGCAACAAAGATCCACAGATCAGATAGTAGAAGATAGGTACAGGAAAGAGGTATTTGTACATGTTCAACAATACTTTAAATTAGCGAAAATATTTTTTATCTTTCAAGAGCTTTCACATATGATTTTTTTTTGTGAGAACTCTATCTCGGACTTGATAACTTAATTACTTTATCACAATATCTTTATTATTAATTATTTGGTGATCTTAGTTAGATAGAATAAGACGAATAATATGAAAATACGAATAATATAGACGGAAAATATTAGCAAATCGGATTCTTTTCAAATTCAACTAAATTTGGGTAGAGAGATAAATACTACTTCATTTTGTTGTACTAAGTTTTAATTTAATAGTTAATCCGTTGCATTTCCCGGTAGTACAGTCAAATATGACTAGCAAACTTAAACATTTTGACGCAAAATAGTTGAACATGGCAACAATATTGAGTTTTCTTTTTAATTTATTTAAGTATAGATATTTGTTCCATTATCCAGGTACTCTTTATTGTCTTATTCCACATGGCCAATTTGTACCATTTTGACATCTGGATAAATTAAATACGGGAAAGTTTACTAACTATTAAATTGAGTAGTATCGTTTTCTGCGAATCTTCTTCTTCCAAGTCACTACATTTTTGACAGAGAGCTGTTCTCATCGGATGAGGATGAGCAGTGAACCTTGATCACTACTTTCTTAGGAAAATAGTGTAGTGTCTTTCCCTTGCCTTCCACACCGCAGAGCTGGAATGGGGAGTGCAGTGTGACTCGTTTAAATGTATATTTAGAACTTTTGCATGTCGTTTACCGACTGAATACTGTACTGCTGTACCTTAACACCCTGTACTATGTTTATAAGTATTCTAGCAAGTAAAGCAATTATATTCTATTCGTCTCATGGTTAGCAATAAACGGCGCTGCAGCCCACTCTCACATTAGATTCCTTAGTCGCATTTTACGACACCACGAGAAGAAATGGATCCGTCCTATTCTAAAACTGGGCATGGAAAAGACAACGAACTACTTATTTAAAAAAAATGTTTTTCAACGTTAGTCAAACTTTAGGATCTTTCAGGGACGGCTTAAGAAGGATGTGACTTACACCTTCTCCTTAAATATTTGAGGACATTCCTTTGTTTTATATTCGCATGTATGATATGTATTATGGTTATATATACACACATGATATGTATTTGCAGGTGGTAGGACCTTGTGCAAGGTCCGTCCGGATTGCTACCACCATTTTGCTCGCTAATCCTGCCGTGAAGCAGCAGTGCTTGCACTGTTGTGTTTCGGCGTGGAGAGTAAGACACCCGGTGAAATTACTGGCACTTGAGGTATCCCATCTTCGGCCTCTAGGTTGGCAACGCATCTGCAATACCCCTGGTGTTGCAGATGTTTATGGGCGGTGGTGATCTCTTACCATCAGGAGACCCACTTGCTCCTTTGCCATCCAGTTGAATTAATAAAAATAAAAAAATATATATACACACACGTAATATATATATTATTGATTTATTTATATTTTAATTTATGTATTACTTATATTGTTTAAAAGACTGTTTAGTAGCTTCCACTATTTTTGACTCTTAAACTCACTCTTTGTCTGATCCTAGCCGGTTACTACTCTCATTTACTCAAAGGTTGACTGGTAGGGATCCCTTAAAGGATACGGCCGCCTTTTTACAAGTATCTCAAAGTTTGACAATTGTGTTTTGTTTCTTTTTACAATAAAGAGTTTACATACATACATATTTATCAACATGTATTATAGTGGGTATGGGTAGGTAACCATTTAATAAAATAAATAAATTATTCTAGTTATTATTTCAGGTATTTATTTTTAAAAGATATTACCTATCATAAATTATTATTTAAATTCATTACTAACATAGTTATAGGATGACATTGTATGCTAACAAAACTATGGATTCTTTGTGATCCGAATTAAACGATTTTTATTTTTTATAAACATCATCATCAGCCGCAAGACGTCCACTGTTGAACAAAGGCCTCCCCTTTAGAAGGCCACAATGAACGACAACTCGCCTTTTGCATCCACCAGTTGGCGGTAGTTACAACCAAAAACAAAAAACAGAAACAGCCATCAGAAATGGTACAGTCAAGTAGAAAATATGTATCTATTCGAATTACTCAAAAATAATGTTACCATGGCTTTCTTACGTCGGAATAAGAGTCTGTGGTACCTACATATTTTTGAACGGTTACATTCCATATTTTTGCATTCGCCTGTACGTAGGTGTAATTCGGTTTCGTTGGTTTAATCATGCAATTAAATTATGGCAGACGTTTAGCTCATAAATCCCATAAATCAATCGTACCTCGAAAGAGAAATCGAAGCTTCCTTTTCCTCGACAATAACGTAATGCTGAGCGATTCTAAAATTACAGACCACGGGTTACAAGCGGTCGCCATTAAAGCGATTATGCAGCGAGTGCATCGAACTGCAGTAAATTACGGTTGACAGGTGAATTAATCCTAATCGATTACACCTCATACAATCCATCAAACGCCGTGGCTGATCCTCAGCTGTCACTTACGCACGTTTGCGCGTAAATTCCAGAATGAATAATGACCACGCCACGTTCGACGATATAATTGTTTTTCTCATTCTTGGAAGCAATGATTATTTCACAGAAAATCAATTCGTTTTTAAGACGTCTATGTTGATTATATAGTTGTATGCCACTTGTATGGTTAAGTATGTTTAATATTTCATATTAACTTATGTAAAATAATGTTATATAAATTTACCTATTAGAATTTTTGCCCACAATTTTGCCTTCGATTCGGCACTCCTCGTCTCATGGAAACCATTTAAAATTCATGCTGTTGGATAATTCCAGGCTTAGGATAGGCTTTGATGAATTAACTATACCTAATAGGTAAATACTGAATTTCCATGGTCACAGAAAAAGCTTGACACTGTATTCATAAGCGGTCGGCCCGTTCTGAGACGTGTAGTCATGGTGAAATATAAAAAAAACCTGGCGGGCGTGTAGATAGCTACTGTTTCACTAACAGGTGCAAGTACTTATGTAGATACAGGATGTTACGTTCCCCAGTTCTTTGCTAGCTGCACTCGTTTGCTTCCTTTTCCCGCTTCATGGATACATAGCCGATACAAGTTATTAATTCACTAGGTATAAATCATGCTACCAGTTTTACTGTTGATACAGTATGAATTATAATCAGAAGGCGTTTAAGGATTAATAATCGGATTTATGGCGTTTACAGCATTCCAGATTTTTACTACACCACATAATATTACACCACACCACATAATACACCACATAATATTACAGAAAACAAGAACCTACATATGAAATTTTTTATGAAATGTTTTATATTATATGAAAGACCGTGGTGTCCTAACGCGTTGGATTAGATGAATATAAAAAAAAAACTTTATTACTTATGTGTATGCGGCTATTCCAAATCAGTCATTATTTCTCAGTCAATTAGTAATTTTAGTTAATACTGTGGCATTTGATAATGAGGCTTTATTCATAGGTTAGAAATACCGTAATCAACGTGATCTATTTATCTTGTCCAGTAGAGATAGTAGGTTGTTGTAGACTCGCAAAATAACGTCTGCTTCGTCGAAATTTTGCGATGGTTTCTAGGAACCATCGCACACCTTTGGCCTTTATTTCCAAGGATTAGTAATAGCGATATTTATTTTTAGGGTTCCGTACCCAAAAGGTGGAAACGGGACCCTTCTTACTGCACTCCGCTGTCTGTCTGTCTTCGTCCGTCTGTCAGAGGGCTCTATCTCTTGAGCTGTAATAGCTAGATACTTGAAATTTTCACAGATAATGTATTACTGTGGCCGTTACAACAACAAATACTAAAAGTAATGTAAAGTAAAAAATTAAAGGGGGTCTTCATACAAGAGCCGTGTTTTTTTCAGCGTTTTTTTGTTTCTACGCGTTGTTATTCCTTGCTAGGCTGGCAAGGTGACAGCTGACAGTTGCTAGGGGCTAGTTGATTCGTCTTGACGAGTACTTTGGTAACCAGGGGCAAAAAGTACAGTCAGCAAATAAAGCTTGTATTAGATTTTTTAACAAAAACGTATATTTTTAAAACATTGTACGGAGGTATGGAACCCTTCATGTACGAGTCCGACTCGTACTTGACCGATTTTTTTTGCTCATAAATATATGACTTCAACTCTTGATCGCATTATATTCATATGCTAGGTAATGGAAGCTAGTGGCTTAATAAAATTATGTTACCCTTATAAAATTTATAGTCACGATATGAATTTATTGATTATATAAACAGGTAAACTCTTAAGCCGAGTTTAGACTTGCAAGAAAAATTGTGCAAGTCGCATTACCCTGCGGCGCTCAGTTGACCACACTCGTTCGCTTTACGGCCTCGCAAATCTCGCAATGTAATGCAACTTGCACGATTTTTCTTGCAAGTCTAAACTCCGCTTTAAAAACAGTTTTCCAGTAGCGAAAGCTTTCAAGAAATTATATTAGTATACGCTTGATTTAAATGTGTATGATTGCATTTTATGGCCATACTCCGTCCGCGTAGAATTTAGTACCTACCTAATAAAATAACCAACTATAACTACCTCTACTCAGCAAATCCTACCATAGCATTAAAACTCCCAACATAATGGCGTTACGTCAGTGGCGTTATTTTGCCGTAATCGCTATCTGATTAATATTAGACTAGTCTTAAGATTGAAAAATTATTCGAAATGGATAGGTAGTTAAATCTTCACATAAGTACTTTTACTCTACTCCTAAAATTATTGATTTCGTTTTCTGATCCTCATTAACATTTCATTAAAATTCAATTAACTTAAACTGAAAATGGGACAAGTAGAGAAAATCTACTTACCATTCATTTTTCCACTAAGTAGTGAATTGAATCTAAAAACTCATTAAATTTTTGACCTGCTCTTGAGATTTAGTAGTAGTATTATAGAACAGCGGAATATCCGCTGGATTTCCAGACAGACATACCTACGACAGCATTTCCGCTCAAACAGAAATGGAGGCGCTCCGAACAGTTTATTTATCAGATTGCACTCATTCTGTAAATCGTAAATAGGTCGCGATCGCGAGACGGAGTTACGATGTCTTCTAAGACTTCCCTCCCACATTTCCAGCAGTTACTTATCATCTAGTTTCACCCTCTTACGCAAAATGAAGCGAAGAGTTGTATCATTTATGCATACTTGTAAGATATAAATACGCGTATACCTACTTCCAACGAATTCACGACAGGTGCAGGCAAGGTCCACGTTTTTTAACAATGCCAAAATTCTCTCTTACCACATCCGAAGTATTAAGTAAGTATAGACGGAACTAAGTTAACCGTTCAACGTAACCGTAGGTAAATAACAATAAGGTTCACGGAACTTCTTGAAAATGCCAGCGCATTATGCCGATTACATAAAACAAAAGGCCTCCTTAAATCATCCGTAGATTTCCCTCTCGTTTGTTCCCACGCTCCATCAATGTCAAAGACCTAGGAAGGCCAGGTAGCGAAAAGCGATAGTGGTCGGGAGCAACTTTCACGGATGAGCGAAGAAACGTGCGAGCTAAAGGGCATAGAATCCCGCGCAGGGTCCTGTCGCGTGACCTTTGGCTTGTGAATGGCTTTCATGAAGTTAGCAGCCTTGTTAAAGGTAATTGCTGGTATCTGGGATCTGCAA
The DNA here is from genome assembly GCF_025370935.1 of Choristoneura fumiferana. Classification (NCBI taxonomy): domain Eukaryota; kingdom Metazoa; phylum Arthropoda; class Insecta; order Lepidoptera; family Tortricidae; genus Choristoneura; species Choristoneura fumiferana. The sequence continues at coordinate 7,167,065 of NC_133478.1, forward strand.
GTGACGTAATAGCTGAAAGTGGGGATTCAGAGGGGGTAATAATGATTATTCATGATTCTTGTTGGACTTGGGCAAAAGAACGAAACAAAACATTGGTTAGTTTGATTATTTGATCTAAGTATATGCGAAGTCTTTTAAAATTTAGCTGGTACCTACATTATAACAGATGTGGGGTTGGTAATAAATAGGATTTATATTACTATGTTTTTTTGGCATGATAGATGACTGTGTTCTTTATGTAACAAATTCTGATAAATCATTTTATATAGTAGCTTACTTTACTTTTATGATTCATTTTATACTTTTAAGCCGTATGCCGCATACGAATTAGTGGTCACCATCATCAGTGAAGGGTGGAGCAAGCGTGAGAATTATTTCGGGTACCTCATCTCCTATTAATTTGCAACAGATAAACTTCCCTTGCTAAATAGACTTATCTAAGCTTCCGCATTTTCGGTTTAAGATGCTGTGACCTGTCACTGCGCATCTAATTCAACAGACACGATGTGCCATGTCCTCATCTTATACGATTAATATATCACGTTTCATTAAATATTAATGCGTTACCTCAAGCCCGGTTCTGGTAGGCGCGATGTCATCAAAACAAAAACACGTTTTTTCTTACTTTCATTCTTCTTTGGGATATTTGCATCTCATGGCATAAATAAAATAAATACTTCACTGGCCTCGTTTATCTTTAGAAATCATCAACCTACCCTACCGTAACAAGGTAGAGGTAAATGAAAATCATGACGTATTTTTGGGAATTCTTATGGGAATTAAGTCAACAACATCATCTCAGCCTATGTACATCCCACTGCTGGGCACAGGCCTCGTCTCAGAACGAGAAGGGTTGGGTGGGCTATAGTTTTCACTCGGGCCCAGTGCGGGTTGAGAAATTGTTTAAAAATACATTATGTTTTTTTATTGGGACATGAATTAGGTGTTATTGGATTCGGAAATGCTTCTAAATATTGAAGTGTACTCCTGACACTTAGTCTAGGCCATTCAAATAAGTAGATAACATACAATTGGCTTAGGTAGGTTGTTCAGATATGACGAAACTTGTTATGATTACCTCCAATGTTTACCTGACGAAACCTGCGCTGTGGATGTGGTCTTTTTAAATTATGTTTTTCTTTTGCTCATAAATTTGATTATAAATAAGTACATAAATAGGTACCATTAGTTTTTTTGCAATTCTTATCTTATTGTTATTTAAAATTCGTAGTAAGTATTTAGTTGTATTAACCTAGAATAAACTTGAAAAATGACTACATTATACCAATTAATTCGTATTTAATTCTGACTGTAAACGCGCGAAACATAAGCGTAACCATTATTCATTATAGCCATTGAAACATCAAGAACTTTTACCTAAGGTCAATGGAATTTTCATGCCTCACCTGCATAAGACATGGATTAGCTGCACCATATCGAATGGGGAACTTATTAACATGCATACTGCGATGGTTACCCGGTGTCATTGCTGTGCTTGAATCGTTAGGTTGACTCCAGGGTTATTCCTATTAGATCTAAGGTTAAAGTCAAAGTGAAACCATTAGAATATTAAGTAAATACTAAATAGCTTAGGTTATAGGCGAAGGTGAAAATGTAACAGTAATAAAATTGTTCATTACCTTATAAAATAAAATTATCATTTTCTTTTATATACTAATGAACAATTTTATTACTATTACATTTTCACCTTCGTCTATAGCCTAAGCTATTTAGTATTTACTTAATATTATACTAGTAAAAAGAAAATAAGGGCCACTTGATTTTCACCGGTGAAATGAAATTAAAAATACGTTTACGTATTTAGATTTTTGTAAGGGCAAATAATGATATTAAGAACTATAGGTAGAGTCGTTCACGATGACGCGTGCCGTGGTTCTTATTACAATATCAATAATGTCTAACTTTGACCAGCTCGCTACAAAAATCACGCGTCTTCGTGGATGGCACTAGGTATAAAGTTATTAGTATTTTCGTATTCCCAATAAAACTCTCTAGCCCTTATTTTCTTTTGAGCAGTATCTATATATTATTTGCTTATAATCATATGGAGAACAAGCTTCCTTTATTGTTATTTACTCATGTTTGGGTATAGGTACAAAAGTTAAGTAAAGGTTTGATATCGGTACTTGTAATAACACTACATATTCATTTAAGATTTTCTGAATGTTCGCTTTCACATATGGGCGCAACGATACGAATTTAGGTACATATTTCTTATAAATATAGTAGTCATCTTAATTGATTGAAAATAAGTAATAAAGTTTTTAAATAAAACTTCATTAATTAACTAACAAACAAACAGCAATTAACAAAATAATTTGAAAGTTACTACCTAAATGATAATTTCAATCAAACCAATTTTTTTTTATTTAGCTTATACTAGCGGACCCGGCAGACGTTGTCCTGCCCGGAAAATCAGCACTAAATTAAATATGATAACATACCGACAGCAGCGCCACATCTACCGGGTCCAATTATGTTTTCAAATCATCCAGGAACCTAATGAAACTTACACACAAAATTGCATCTAAATCGGTCCAGCCGTTTAGGAGGAGTTAAGTGACAAACACACGTAGGTACAGAAGAATTATATATATAATATATTAAATTGAAAATACAGACTGAAATATAGATGCACAGAAAAACCAGAAAAATAAGACCAGCACTGGGAATCGAACCCAGGTCCTCGGCATTCCGTGCCACGTGCTATACCGCTACACCACTGCTGGACAACGGTACCGACACGAATTTCCCCTATGCACCTCATATCTCAGCTTGTTTGTTTCTTATTTAGCCACTTAAGCAGTGACGCTATACCGTAGCCCTCATCGAGAAACTTTTGGCATTCCATTGGAACTAACCGCTCACCCGGATAAGAGATATCGTTATTTTAGCAATCAAATAAACAATCTTGATTGTTTTTTTGGAATCTTTTTGTAAGTATTTTTTATTTCAGTTCCATACAAACTAAATATTGCTATCAATTTACGCCATCCTAGAATCCAACTGACGTCGCCTGTCACGGTACAAACATCAAGCATTTTGCCTTACATTGCTTCTTCGAATAAAAAAGTGTAATAAAAATTTAAAAAACAAATTATTTTTAAAAGTCGCTGAACTGATGTTGTTTACTTTGAGAAGTATGATCTATGTTTTTATTATTTGCTCATATTACAGGCCACACCCGGTATAGAGATTGCGTCCCAGTGCTGGGCTAAAGCCTCTCTTTTTTTCTTCCACTCGTCTCCATTTTTCGCCAACTCTAGCCAGTCTGACTGAAAATGGTTCAAATCGTCCCACCATCTCCTAGGTCTGCCTCTAGGAGAAAAAAAAACAACAGAAAACTAACAGAAAATCAACATATTAAATAATTATAGGTATTTTTACAAGCTTTTATAACATCGAAATCATATTCAAATTCTCAGCATGTATGCCCCGCCCCCACAGTTTCCATCGTAGTATATTAGAACCATAACAATATAACCACAATCATTAGTCACCACAGGAACGTCTGTATCGTGGGCGGCTTGCGGACGCGCCCTTTCACCTCCCAATTCCACTCGTGCGCACCCTGACACGTGCATTGCCACTTTCTATACAACTCCGGCCACGATTTAGCGCTTCAATACCATTATAAGGTTCATGGATACATTAGAGTTACTACTCTCTCTTTCTTAGTGTTTGTGTATTTTTAAAGTATTGTATATCGGTTTCACTCTTTGTTTAATTACAAAGGTACAGATTTATTCAATATACGTAAAACATACATTACATAATATTTTTAATTAAGTTAAAACTATTACTAAATATTTTTGATATATTCAATGTAGGTATGTATGATGACCTAAATGGTTCAAAGGAAGACCAACGTTGGCCGTAATGCCGTCCTTATGGATCTAATCTAACCTAACCAACAAAAGTTGGAAAATCCCCAACTTTGTCACTTCAAAGTTCAATCTCTCAAAAACAGCTGAACTGATTTTGATGAAATATATCTAAGAACTATCACTAGAAAACCTGCTTTCAAATAAAAAACGCATTCAAATCGGTCTACTCGTTCAAGAGCTACGGTGCCACAGACAGTCAGACACAAATAGGGGTCAAACTTATAACGCCCCTCTTTTTGCGTCGGGGGTTAAAATGGATGAATGCATTACATTGTTCAGCATTAACTGAGCAAAATTTCACCCTGTATGGACGTGGTCACTAACTGTCCCATTTATAATATTAGTTGGATGGTTGGATTCACACGAACTTCACACAAAGAAGTCGATGTTCAGTCAAATAACAGTGGTGCCATAAATTGCAGTGCTGTCATATTTCACAGCACTTAGTAGTATACCAATAGGAAAACTCTACGAATGGGTGCGCGTTGCTCTGGCAGTAACGCCTATTCCACATTCCACGGCTTCATATACCATGGTTCGGTACTCTTACGCGTACATTGTCTGTTCATTAGATTGGATCTACTATTACAGCTACTCCGTGAGCTCTTAGAAAATCCTTCGGGTTTCGGGGGAAATCGGAAGGATTCGTTAGTAGGAAATGACAATTGTCTTTTTGAATTAGTAGTAATCCATCACGGAACGAGTGCACTCGTTGTGTTTTCATTGATTTATATAGAGCAATTGAAACCACCACGTACATTTTTATTTACTTTGTTATTTTTCGGAAATTAATTTCCATGGCGAGTCAACTTAAACAAGGTATTTCTGTAAATAGTCAATCACGGGAAATTGTTTATAATGTATATAAATATTTTGTAAGAAGCTGAAAGTTTTAAGAAAAGTGTGGATCGTAAATATTTTAATAAGGTTTAAGACCGAGTTATAGAAGCAACGGGGATTTCGAAAAGTGCATTAAAAAAATATTGAACGAAAACAGACCAAAAAAAATTATTTCACATACCCAAGAGAAGTAGATACAGTATAACAACAGCTCTATATACTTCCAAATAAAAGTAGTGTGTTAAGGCGGGGTGTTCTCGATTTAAATTAACGATGGAAGAATTCGAAAATGCTGTTTTTTTTTTATTTGTATCGTGACAAAAAGTCATATTGTATTAAAATTAGAAAAAGATAAAGAAGCGTAATATTATTACAGTAAGGTGTATTTTGTACTGTAGTCATACTTGTTAAGGCCATTTTTTGGCCGGATGCTGCACTTCGTGAAGAAAGCAAGCCGCTTTGCACAGTGATAGTACAGACTAAACTGAGTGATTTGACTCGCAGCAGCGGAAGTTTCACCCCTTAGGAACAGAGATGGCGCCACTTCTTTAAAAAATATTTCAAAAAATTCTACAAGCTAAAGTAATAAACCGATTTCAATGTTTAATATCTCAAATGAAAGCCTATTATATTCGTTACTTATAAAAAAATACAAAAAAAATATTTACAAAAATTTTTGTCAAAAAACGCCATCTTAAGTTTTTTTTTCTTACCTGATTTGTAGTTTTTACTTGATTGCTTAAAAAAACTGTATGCAACATGAATGGTTTAATGCATGTACATATTGCTGAGTACATAACGAGTATTTTTAAAAAAATCCGACACCGATACCTATCATATTTAACGAAATATGACAGTTTAAATGTGAGCACAAATTTCTTTAAAAAATATTTAAAAAAATTCTACAAGCTAAAGTAATAGACCGATTTCAATGTTTAATATCTCAAATTAAAGCTCATAACATTCATTATTTACAAAAAAATATAAAAAAAATATTTACTGAAAACTTTTGGCACAAAACACCATCTCAAGTTTTTTTTTCTTACCTGATTGGTAGTTTTTATTTGATTGCTTAAAAAAACTGTATGCAACATGAATGGTTTAATGCATATACATATTACTGAGTACATAACGAGTATTTTTAAAAAACTCCGACACCGATACCTATCATATTTAACGAAATATGACAGTTTAAATGTGAGCACAAATTTCTTTAAAAAATATTTAAAAAATTCTACAAGCTAAAGTAATAAACCGATTTCAATGTTTAATATCTCAAATTAAAGCTCATAACATTCATTATTTATAAAAAATATAAAAAAATTATTTACTGAAAACTTTTGGCACAAAACACCATCTCAAGTTTTTTTTTCTTACCTGATTGGTAGTTTTTATTTGATTGCTTAAAAAAACTGTATGCAACATGAATGGTTTAATGCATATACATATTACTGAGTACATAATAAGTATTTAAAAAAAAATTCGACACCGATACCTATCATATTTCACGAAATATGAAAGTTTAAATGTGAGCACAAATTTGTTTAAAAAAATTCAATAAATTTTACAAGCTAAACTAATAAACCGATTTAAATGTTTAATATCCCAAATTAAAGATCATAAAATTCATTATGTAGAAAAAAATATTAAAAAAATATTTACTGAAAACTTTTGGCAAAAACGCCATCTTAGGTTTTTATTTCTTACCTGATTGGTAGTTTTTACTTGATTGCTTAAAAACATTGTATGTTGTATGCAACATGAATGGTTTAATGCATACTTATATATATTTCTGAGTAAATAACAAGTATTATAAAAAAACCGACACCGATACCCTTCATACTTCACGAAATATTTAAGTTTAATTGTGCACGCTTTTCTTACAAATAAATTTTAACGAAATCTTCAAGTGAAACTAGTACTCTGATTATAATGTTTAATGTTAAATGAAAAGAAGAACGAAATTACCTAAAATATTAAAAAAAAGTTTTTTCTTGGTGTTACGAAAAAATATAATTACTTTAAAATTAGTAATTATTAAGACAATAAATAAAAACTATACCGTTTCCGGCATAGTTGGTTCTGAGATGTAATATATATTGCTTAGTAGTTGGCGAATTTATTTAAAAATTAGCTTTTTATGTGATAGGTAGGGCTACAGCTTATAGATATGTCACATTTGAAATAAAAGACTATGAACATCAATGTTCATCAAATATTTAAATTAAAACCTATAAGTCCTCTTCGGGTTCATCGGCAGATGTAGAACTGAAAAGGAAAAGTCGTTTTGAAGTACTTGTGCTATTCCAATACTACAAAATCACAGATCTTTTAGACACGGACTGCGTTGCTGTAATTACTGTTGAATTATATTTGTGCCTAGTTGATTACCATTAGATCTAAAATTTTGTGCCTACCTGTGGAAATCAGTGGTCAGCATACAAAATAACCCTGCATTGAATATTATATTAACTTACTTTTGATTTGTACAGCCACCTTTGCAGGATTTACACTGGGCAGTGCATGGTAAGCTGACCCGACGACACCCACAACGCATGGTATCGCAGCCAGATTTGCAGCCACAATGGTCCAAGAGGCTTAATTGCGACCAAATCGCTGTAACTGCCGACAATTCTGGAGTCCTTCTCTTTTGCCTTAGTCCATCCCCAAGAAGATGGACATGGTATGGACATGCTCTCTATAAACATACACTGCGTGAAGCTTACCAAGCGGGCCAAATATGGAGAAACGCTCTGAAACCAGAAGTTTCCGTACCATGTCCATCTTCTTGGGGATGGACTAAGGCAAAAGAGAGTTGGCAAAAGAAAGTAAGTCTCTTGGACCATTAAGTATTGTGGCTGCAAATCTGGCTGCGATACCATGCGTTGTGGGTGTCGTCGGGTCAGCTTACCATGCACTGCCCAGTGTAAATCCTGCAAAGGTGGCTGTACAAATCAAAAGTAAGTTAATATAATATTCAATGCAGGGTTATTTTGTATGCTGACCACTGATTTCCACAGGTAGGCACAAAATTTTAGATCTAATGGTAATCAACTAGGCACAAATATAATTCAACAGTAATTACAGCAACGCAGTCCGTGTCTAAAAGATCTGTGATTTTGTAGTATTGGAATAGCACAAGTACTTCAAAACGACTTTTCCTTTTCAGTTCTACATCTGCCGATGAACCCGAAGAGGACTTATAGGTTTTAATTTAAATATTTGATGAACATTGATGTTCATAGTCTTTTATTTCAAATGTGACATATCTATAAGCTGTAGCCCTACCTATCACATAAAAAGCTAATTTTTAAATAAATTCGCCAACTACTAAGCAATATATATTACATCTCAGAACCAACTATGCCGGAAACGGTATAGTTTTTATTTATTGTCTTAATAATTACTAATTTTAAAGTAATTATATTTTTTCGTAACACCAGGAAAAAACTTTTTTTTTAATATTTTAGGTAATTTCGTTCTTCTTTTCATTTAACATTAAACATTATAATCAGAGTACTAGTTTCACTTGAAGATTTCGTTGAAATTTATTTGTAAGAAAAGCGTGCACAATTAAACTTAAATATTTCGTGAAGTATGAAGGGTATCGGTGTCGGTTTTTTTTATAATACTTGTTATTTACTCAGAAATATATATAAGTATGCATTAAACCATTCATGTTGCATACAACATACAATGTTTTTAAGCAATCAAGTAAAAACTACCAATCAGGTAAGAAATAAAAACTTAAGATGGCGTTTTTTGCCAAAAGTTTTCAGTAAATATTTTTTTAATATTTTTTCTACATAATGAATTTTATGAGCTTTAATTTGGGATATTAAACATTTAAATCGGTTTATTAATTTAGCTTGTAGAATTTATTGAATTTTTTTAAACAAATTTGTGCTCACATTTAAACTTTCATATTTCGTGAAATATGATAGGTATCGGTGTCGAATTTTTTTTAAATACTTATTATGTACTCAGTAATATGTATATGCATTAAACCATTCATGTTGCATACAGTTTTTTTTAAGCAATCAAATAAAAACTACCAATCAGGTAAGAAAAAAAAACTTGAGATGGTGTTTTTTGCCAAAAGTTTTGAGAAAATATTTTTTTATATTTTTTTGCAAATAATGAATGTTATGAGCTTTAATTTGAGATATTAAACATTGAAATCGGTCTATTACTTTAGCTTGTAGAATTTTTTGAAATATTTTTTAAAGAAATTTGTGCTTACATTTAAACTGTCATATTTCGTTAAATATGATAGGTATCGATGTCGGATTTTTTTTAAATACTCGTTATGTACTCAGTAATATGTACATGCATTAAACCATTCATGTTGCATACAGTTTTTTTAAGCAATCAAGTAAAAACTACAAATCAGGTAAGAAAAAAAAACTTAAGATGGCGTTTTTTGACAAAAGTTTTTTGTAAATATTTTTTTTGTATTTTTTATAAGTAACGTATATAATAGGCTCTCATTAGAGATATTAAACATTGAAATCGGTTTATTACTTTAGCTTGTAGAATTTTTTGAAATATTTTTTAAAGAAGTGGCGCCATCTCTGTTCCTAAGGGGTGAAACTTCCGCTGCTGCGAGTCAAATCACTCAGTTTAGTCTGTACTATCACTGTGCAAAGCGGCTTGCTTTCTTCACGAAGTGCAGCATTTTGTCTCTAACAAGTATGACTACTGATGGTTATTCTGTACATAACTTTTTAAGCTAACTTTGAAAAGTTTTGCAAGTTGATAATTTAACAGAACAGAACCGCATATCACGATCGCGTGTCATCGTCAATACTCGAAGCATGCTTCTAAAATCCGAAGGTTTTTTTAAGAGCTCATGGAGTGTAGGTACTGGCAGTTGCCTGCTAAGTCTGCGAAGAATTTGTTTATCGCGCACTCTAAGGAAAACTCATTCTCGGGATAAAAGATGTCCTTTTATTTATTCTGGTCTTCTAATATGATGTGCGCGAAAAGGGAATAAACAAACTATTTTATGATGCTTATCTCTTCTTGCAAGTATCTTACATGTAAACATGTGAATATCTACAACCATTTTAACCATGTCCCAATTTTTTTTTGGCAAAATTGAGTTTGTTTAATCCAGTTAGTCTCGCGTGACGCTACGAACGAAGCGATTACGTTTATCAGGAGCGAAAACTGTAATTTTTCCGAATCTGAGATTATTGCTTTCAGAATATACATAACGGGTGTGGCCTGTAATACGAGCAAAAAATTAAAACATAGATCGTCCTCGTCAAACTGAGCAACATTAGTTCAGCGACTTTTAAAAACAATGGAGTCTTTGAATTTTCCTTTTTTCATACAAATTAAATACTGCTATCAATGTACGCCATCCTAGAACACAACTGACGTCGCCTGTCAAGCTACAAACATCAAGCATTTTGTCTTACATTGCTTCTTCGAATAAACTTAAGTGTAATAAAATTAAAAAACTAGTTATTTTTAAAAGTCGCTGAACTAATGTTGTTCAGTTTGACGAGTATGATCTGTTTTAATTTTTTGCTCGTATTACAGGCCACACCCGGTATACGAGTATATGGAAAATTCTTATTGTCCATAGCATTGGTTAATGATACCTACAATCTATATTTTTTAATAACCATGTTAGTACCTAAGCTTAAATGGAAAATGAAAAAAATGTGATGATGTGGGGTGTTTAAAAAAAAAGTGTAACTTTTTTTCAATTTTGGAAAAAAAATGTTTTTCCCTACCAGAATCAAGAGCAAAATTGATAACGATAGCTTAAAAAAAAAAAATAATAATAATTTAGTGTCCCACTGCTGTGCAATGACCTCTCCTCTCTTGCTCCACTCCTGCCTATCGAAAGCGAGCTCCCGCCATCCCACATTATAGGCATCTAAGTCATCCCTCCATCTCCTCTTCGGTCTGCCTCTATTACGGTGTCCGTCACTAGGGACTAGGGACCCATAAAATTATGAATAAAAAAATACATTTTGAAGAAAAGGTACACTTTTTTTTAAAACGATATGATGATGAAAAAATATGGCGATGATAATTATTTCAAAATGGACAAGCTAAAAAGGCGTGCTAAAACTATTAACTAAAAATCCCTACCAAGAACGAATTGGCTACTTAGGGTAACACTCCAGTACAATTCAACACAATTCAAATTGCTTTACAATAATATGTGTGAACTTTACTATAAACATTGATTAGGTATAGTAGTAGTTGATAGTAAGGAGCGAAAGTGCATAACTTGTTCCTAATTGCCCACCATGGGATGCGCAAGATCTTAGCTTAACCTCGGCATGGCAAAACCTGAAAGGGAAATCTGGTAGCCCAACCTCGTGGACCATCTAAAAAGCTATCGCTGACAGAGTATCCAATTACTCTCGAGGGATTTATGGTCTGATTTGACAAAACTCGTCGACGCAACTTCTCATCATCTTTTATTCATAGTATGCGGTTAGCTAATTTAAATGGTTTTCTTCTAGGTCTCATTAAAAGTACGGGTTAATCTTGTAGCTGTTAGCGTGTTGTGAATTTAATAGCTATTGATATTAGGGTGGTCTGCACTAAATGGTGAGCATAGATCACGTGTTTGTGTAGACTTATAATTTGCTTCATTTGACATCAAGAGTAAATAGACGTACGAGTACTGGTCATTGTACTAGTAGAAGGCAACTATTTGGCTTTAATCTTATGTCATTATAAAGAAGACAATTGCACAATTTTTGCACTTTGTTATTCTATACGCTTTTTTGTTCAGTACTTTACTTACTTATTTTGCCAAGTTTACTTAAAGACAATCTTACTACTGGAAGTAGGTTAAACTTCATTTTCTATTTAAAGCCAGCCAACAAATAAAAGAAAAAACGTTTTTATACGAAGTAAATAATAAAAAAAGTCTGGAAAATTACATACTTTACCCTTTTTTCTTTTCGTTTCAGATACGGATACTAGTCATAACCAGCGCTTTAATAAGAAGCATCCACTGTCAAGATGGATTTAGCAATCAGGACCTACTTCGTCTTCAGCAAATGGCAACTAATGACAGACAAATAGAGACAATTACTGGCTATAGTACAAACATCGTTCAGAGAGATCCAAGCAGTGAGTCCTTAAATGCAGCTAGCGTCCAGTATCTCACAGATGGTGCTAATAAAAATGAAGATTACACCAGAATAGATCGAGGACGGAGTAGGAAAGTGTATCGAATTAAAAATCCCTTTCAACGCCAATTTGAAGAAGACAATGAACAAAAAAATGAACGTCAACAGGACAGCGAAGCAGGGGCTAGTAACCAGTATGCGTCGATGCAGTACTCGCTGCCACCTGAAGAGTTCTTGCAGAAGATGAGGGCTGAAAATTATTATTTACAGCAGCAGCAACAACAGCAGCAACAGCAACAACAGCAGCAACAACAAGAGCAACAACAACAGCAACAACAATACGCATCAACACCGGCTCCCAGTTTGAGTTATACTGCCACCCCGCAACCGCAGTATCAATACTCTACAATTGCATCTTCTAATTACGACAACCATGTAAATCAAATACCCCAACTTGAACCAAAAATATCTCATTCACAATCTTATCACAACAACAATAATCCTTTCCAATACAATGTCCAGAACCAGTTTCAGTTCGACGGCGTACAAAGCACACCCTCACCGCTCCCTCCGTATCTATCTACTTCGTCAACCAATAATCAGTATATCGTCACACCAGCTAACTCTTATGTATCTAGCTCATCCCCTGTTTTTCTTTCGAGCCAATCAAATTTACCGCAATATGTATCGTCGCCTTTATCAGTGCAATCAAGTTCCCTAGATTATAATAATAATAGACCAACATCTACCATTGGTAATAATCTTAATTATGAAAATAATGATTACAACAATAAAAAAATGAACATCGACCATTATGATAACTCAGTGAATGGCGTGCGTTATCCGAACAACTTGCAGCAACAATATCAAAACGATTACCAAACACCGTCTCCATTACCGTCTTCATCCCCGTATCCCGAGCCTGCCCGAGATAACTGGCAAAATCCTTTCAACGATGGTGTAAATTCTTTGTCAAAATCATTACACGAAGTGTCTTTAATACAATATCCAAATTCAGCATATAATAACAACCAGCAAGATAGTTTGCCTGGTGTGATAGAAAATACGCACGGTGAAACTCATCGCGCCGGTAGCATAACATCTGCCAACAATGTTTATATGAACGTCGTGCAACCTGATTATAACTCGATAAACAGCAATATTCGGAATCGCATTAGAGACGTTGAACAAGAAACAAGTCAACCGGGGTATTACTCTCATGGTGATTATGGGTGGAAAATGGGAGATAAAAGACCTCACTATTCCCAGGACAACTATCCATCAGGCAATTTCCACAGGCATCAATTTGTGGGACCACAGTCTGAGAATGCACCTGTCAGTCAAATGAGCTTCCATATGGAATCAGGCAAGCCACACAATTACGAACATACTTCCAAATCAGCTTCTGATAACGCAGATTCCCAAGATTTTGCAAAGGCTGCTGCAAAAGCACACGAACAAATGAAACAGCAACAAATTTACGAAATGTATCACTCAAATTATAACAATAACAATCAGAGGCCAGAAAATTCGTATTACAATAGTGATGATGCCAAAAAAGCTGTAGTAGGCTCGTACAGTAATACTCAGTCTGATCTAATTACAGGATCACCATATTACTATCAAGACGCTCGTGAAAACAGTCCATCTAAGGCTAAATACCCATTCGATCATGCTAAAGCGCTAAAAAACATTGTTCCCATAGACGTCTCAAATGTTGTTCCGAATTCTGATGATATAAAAACGCAACAGAATTTGGATAGTGCTAATAGATACGCTTTGCAAAATTATAACAAAGATATACATGAACACAATGTAAAACAATATTATAAACAAATCACTGATTCTTATTATAAAGATAAAAATTCGGGCTACGGATATAATATTAAATCGAAACCAGATGATGATTCTAATGACATTAAACAACAAGATCAGAATGTACCATATTACGGAAAGCTAACACGTCAAAGTCCCTCTTTAGATCACGAAAACAAACGGTATATAGAATCTTCTACAGCGGCCAACTATTTATCTCAATCAGCAAATAATTACCAGGATAATTTATCATCACCTGCTAACATTCCAAGCTTACAGCGTTCTCAAAACCAAGTTCCAACTGATATTGCTAGTATTTTAAAATTAAACGATATTCCGTATCGACTCACCCAGGGTTTCTCAGCCGACCAACTACGGGTCTTAAATAATAATTTTGACCCGGCAGCTATACCAACTAATCTACCAGTAAGATTAAACCAAAACGTAGGCAGTCACCAAATAGATGTGGCTAGCGACATCCTCAGTAAATTGATTGCAAGTAAACAACAAGGACTTAATTTGAACAGGCCTGACATTGATCCTCAAACCGGAGGTCTATTGACTACGATTAATGGTTTTAGAGTAGCAAATCCGTTTAACGTAGATTTGAAAATAGTAGCTGAAATGTTGAAAGGTAAATCAGCTGCCGAGGACCCGCATTCGTTGCAGTTTCGGGATCAGTTTCTAAAGCAAACGCCGAATAAACTAGATATTTCACAACTACAACAGTTGCTACTGAAAAATGATAATTATGGTGGTCTAACAGCACTAAGTGATGGCCTAGGTGCTTACAGTAGCCCGTATTTAGATATTTACAATAATGGTCGATATCCTTACCAGGGTGTAAAATATTCGCGTAGCCAAGAAGAAGAAGAAAGTATTGTACCGATTTCAGATGCATCTAATCACCCCATTGGAGCTGTAATAGAACAAGACGGTGTTGTAAATGGCGCCGAGATTTTAAATGAGCATGACTCGACAGCCACAGGAGAGGATGCTGTAAGCAGTTTTACTGAGGAAAGAGCTAAACCGTACCATAATTTAAATTATAGAGCCAATGGAGCTAGGCACAGACATCCGAATTCACTTTTATCGGGGCGTTATTCGCCTAGAAAGTATCCTAAAAAGGAAGTTGAGGAGCCTTATCCACTTCTGAAGCCACCTCCTCCTAATTCTTCAAGAAGCAGAGGGAGTCATGGAAGGATGGAAAAGCTCAGCCGCAAGCGTCGTCTTCATAATAAACCTATGAGTAAAGTAACCCGCCTATTGAGAACGGAGCCATTGTTTGAAGCAGACACATCAGGCAAAGATATTGATGATACAGTTACGACACTCTTGAAACCACCAGCATCCGCACCAGTGATGGAAGCTAAATCCGATGATCATAATGTTGAGGAAGAAAGTTTGTAGACTAAGTCTACAATTGATGGCGGTGCTTTAGAACTGAGCTTAGCTTTAGCGAAGTAAAGACTGTTTTATTATTTTGAAAGTAATTAATTATTATTTAACAAAATCTTCATACTCGTGTTATCAAATTACAAATAGGTACTCTTAGGGGCTGTTTCACCATCCATTGATTAGTGTTAACTGGCGGTTAGGTGTGATGCCGTCTCTATTTATTTTGTTCGAATAGACGGAGACGGCATCACATTTAACCGTCGGTTAACGCTAATCAATGGATGGTGAAACAGCCCCTAAAATTAGTATTCTCAACTGTAAGCATAATTTTAATAGTTAGGATAAGATATTTTTTGCAATGTGTGTGGGTCGAAATGTCGATGTAATTTTTTAAATCATTTTGTTTCAGTTAGATCCCGGTTGTATATGGAGATAATTTTGATTCGGCATTTATTATTTAGTGTAAGATTTTAATTTTGTAAGGCTAAAACTAAAAGCATTGTAAATATTGTTTTCCATTTGTTTATAATTTGACTGTTACGCACAATATTTAACAAAATTAATCAATAAGTTGTAAATATATATAATAAAACATTGGTTAGTTTTCAAAGAATTTTGTTTGTGATAACTGATAAGATAAGAATGTTGTTAAGATTTAGTATGTATGTTATGTACCTTGATTTTGAAATTAGACATTGTTGATTAATAAATTATTTGTTAAATATATATTTCGTTTGATTTTGTACAATATCTAAATAGATCATTCATCTAAATACGTGAAAATAGAATGGATCGTTAAACGTTGCGTGCAACACGGCTAAAATGTTTGTTAATTAAATTCAAATTGTGAAATGAGATGACATAATTATCACGTTTAGATTCCACTATGCTAAGAAATTTTCCTTTGATTTCACTTAAGTAATGTTAATGATGAATTACAAAGATGAATGTCCTCGAGGCAATGTTGCGTAATTCGATTATTCATTGAAGAAATTCTCAGTGCGATTGTTTACAAATTATGAACTTTAAAATAAGATCAGAATCGGCATTAATTACGGTATTAAGAAAATTGTAACAGACGTTTAAAGTTTAATTAAAAAAAAAAACCTTACATAAATTCTTCTCTCTATTTGGTGAGGTCATGAGGTGAAAAAAAATGGCGACTACCAAAGAGCAAAAAAATTGACAAATAAATAAATAAAAAACTTCTCACACACCATCTTACTCTATTCTATTCTTAAAGCGTTATTGAATACAAGTTATCGTATGAGATTCTGCTCCATTATTGGAATGATTCAACGCCGGTCGGGGATCTCGCTGCGTGTGCGTCGCGTGTGTTTCGCTTTCTGCGCGCGCGGTCCCATACTTTTGTTACCAATCGACTAGTTAAGATTTTATAATCACATCAAGTTATGAAACGCACTAGTTTTTACTATTAAGTGAGATTTTCAAATGTGTCTCGATTAATTTTATTGCATGTGATAATATGGAAGGCATGTTACGAATACGTTTACTGGATTTTACTGAATTTTTTGCTGTAATAGTAATTCGGATTTTCTCAAGAGTTTCATGTCACTATCATTAATATTTTATTTAGAAGTTATGTTAATTTATTGTACCGTCAGCCAAATATGTGGTCTACCACCTTAAAGTTGATAATCGTTTGCATGTCATAAAACAACTTGAACTTGTCTGTCAACTTGAAAGTTCACCTTTAGCGACATATATTCATTTGATGGGAACTTGTTTAAAAATTGATAGACCACTTATTTGGCTGATGGTACCTACACATGGTGGGGGTCTGAATGGGGATGATTCATTTTTAAAAATCGTCTTTATGTAACTGATATTTTATTAAATTATTAATAACGGTGAGTATAATCTTATGCCTTTGTTGTTGCCCTTTTTACTTTGTTTAGATAATTTTCTTATAGTGGTTCATACATTTATGTATGTCTTCATAGATTGAGTATTAGGCATGCAGCCAGAAGACCCAGAAGTAATGAAATAGGTCAGATTTTATGGAGATATTGGAATATCAGGTATAATTAGCGGATGTTCCCTATTATATTAAACAACCTTTTACTTTTTTTATTGTACCACTTTGTCGAAGTGACTGATATGTATATTCATGTCAAGTTACAGCTTGCTAGTACTAACGGTCTCTGAGCTTACCCGCGGACAGACAGACAGACAGACAGACGGACAGACATGGTGAAACTATAAGGGTTCCCAGTTGACAACGGAACCCCTAAAAAAACATACACGCTTAACCTACCAGCAATGCTGTTATTGATGCACCAAATATTCCTCAACAGTTAAGTAACTACCATAGAATTAATTCAATAGCATTATATTTTTATTCACAAGAGAGATGAACCAAAACCAGTTTGTCGCTCTCGATCTCCATATTGGGTAGACCCGCGCCTAATCGCTACATTGATATAAATATGATGAAAACTTCCAAAACCGCACACACAAGCCCCGCTTGTTGTAGAAGACACAACATTTTAGGTGGCCAGCGATTAGCTAATCGACATGGCTACTTTTGTAAGTATATTAATAATGAATATACATGAAGATATGAAGTTACACTAAAATAACCAACATGTAAAGATTATAAAGTTTTTGTGTGTATTTATGTAAACTTTTTATTGTACAAAAAAAAGAAACAAACACAATTTACAAGCGTTAAGATACATGTACAAAAACGAATTTATCTTTTTAAAGATTTTTGTATTATCTTTTCAGAAAAAACTGGCTATGTTAGCCATCCTAGTGGGCAGCTGCCACGGAGGCAATCATGGATACCATTATCCAGCTGCGAGCTCGGGTTCATCCCATGGTGGACTTTCTGCGCCTCCTTTACTGCCTGCACTGTCAAGCTTCTCCCCGAGCAGTTTCCCAGCGGGATCTCTACCATCAGCCAGCTTCTCTGGCTCCAGCTCAAGTTGGTCTTCGAGCGGAGCGAGTAGTGGTTTTGCTAGTGGATCCATTGGCAGCAATCTTGGGTCTAGCAGCTTCGGAACTAGTAGTTTAGGATCAAGTGGTCTTGGAGCTAGTAGCTATGACACAAGCAGTCTCGGATCGAGTCATCTTGGTGGAGGATCAATCGGTGGCTCTGGGCTGGGAGGCTCCAGCTACACTGGATCTTTCGGCAGTGGTAATTTTGGCGGGTTAGGATCTCTGAGTGGCTCCTTGGGTGCACCAAGCTTTGATTCTGGCAGTTTAAGCTTGGGAGCATCTATACCTGCTACTATACCTGCCTCAATTAATAATGGAGCTGTTGGAGCAGCAGCTTTGCCAGCACCCACTCGTCCAGTTGCTACCGGTGAAGCTCCTCCACCAGGCCCTAAAGCTCCAGTTATCACAGAAATTCACGGGCTGGCTAACAGCAACGGTGCTCCAACCCAATACCGTGTCAGAGAAGAACCTTATCAAGTTTTCCGTGAAGTAACTCACCGAGTACCACAGCCGGTGCCAGTACCCGTTCCTCAAACCGTCCAGATCCCAGTGCCGCAGCCCTACCCAGTCCAGGTGCCAGTGTATAAAGATGTTCCAGTCCCTGTCGTCAAGATCCAGCAGGTAAAAGTAGACAAGCCAGTGCCATATCCAGTCGAAAAGATAGTCAGAGTACCAGTTGAGAAAGTGGTTCATGTGAATGTCGACCGACCAGTTCCCGTTGAAAAAATTGTCAAAGTGCCCGTAGTGAAATGGGTCAAGGTGCCCGTTCATGTGGTGAAGAAATACCCCGTGCCAGTATTCAAAACTGTTCATCACAAGGCGGTGCAAACGCACGGCTGGAGCAGCGGTGGTCATGGTCACGGTTGGAGCAGTGGCGGGCATGTTCATCATGACCTCCACGCCCATCACCATGATCATCACGATCATCACGATCATCACGATCTTCACGATGACCACCATGCTGACCTACACGATGACTACCACGGCCATGACGACCTTCATGATCATGGCCACCACGATCTTCACGACCACAGCAGTCTTGGTTACGGTCAAAGTATCGATCATGGACACAGCGGCGGTTGGCAATAAATATTAGGACAATCAAATAGAATCTCATTTTCACTTAGAATTGATGGTGTTTTATAATTTTTTGAAGACTGAAGTACAAAGCACCTTTCTTATGTTGAACCAGTTTTGTAAACAGTCGTCTCAGCGCCATGTTAGCTCATCGAGAGGCTGCACTCTAGGGTGATAACTAAGTCATTAATTTAGGATTAAAATTTTGGTTGTATTTTGTAAATATTTAGTAATATAAGAGATATTACTGTAATACAACAAGTATCCAAAGACTTTTATTATTATTATTTTTACCTCCCTTCTTAACCTTAATAAAATAACAATGAAGAATAAAGTAAAGGACAGTAAATGCTTAGTATCGCTAGCGTAAATTCGCCAATTTATTTTTTACGCCATTAAGGTTTTCTTCATTTATTTTACAATGCTTTTTATTTAAGTTTAGAGGATTCACTTTTTGTTCTGTTCCTGAAATTTTAGCGTAGCAGTTTGTTGGCAGAAAGTGAAAATCTCTCATTCACTAAATGATGCCACATACTAACTACATATTAACATAAATAGCAATACTTTGTAATATGATACTTTATGATAGTACAGTTATAAATTCTTTTAGTGTATGCATTTTATCTCTCAAACAAATCTCGAAGCATTAGTGGATTCTTGTGTGAAAACTGGTAAAATAACTACTAAATGCATTTTAAACTATACATACTTCAACGTTACCTTGTAACGTTATTGTAACGTTAACTTGCATTACTTGCTACCTATCCCTGACTGCCAAGACTACGGAGAACTAAATGCTTATAATAAGGTTACATAGCCACTCATCAATTATAGCTTCCACCTTCCCGTAGGTGAAAATAAAGTAAGGTAAACGTACGAGTGCCCGTCACTGTCCCAATAGTTGCCATCTTTAATTTTATGTCATTAACAATAGAGGTGATAGCAGGGTGTCATCTATTGGACATTAGCGTGTCGAGCACTCGGACATTTACCATAATTCGAGGGTCGCTAGCCAGACTCACATTGTAATACGTACTCATAACCTAATAGATTAGCAAATGCCGAGTAAGTGAGTAGCAATCCAGGCTTCTAACGCTCATTTACTAGTACTTACTTAAACTTACACTAGTTTGCTAATGTCGTTCGGAATACGAAACAAAAGATCGGTTTTCTTTTTATCTCTCAGCTGAATCTTCAGGAAAATGAAAAAAAAAAACGAGGATTCCCGAGCGACATTAACATTTTGATTGTACTGTACATACATACAGTACCTGAGTGACAGATAAAAATACGAAAATACACGTCTTCCCAGAGATAGACCAATATAGATCGATTGACTCCCGCCTAAAACTCCCATATAGCGCAATGAAATCTTTAAAGCCGTTTCAGAGATCCCCAAAATAATAAACATACAAGAATTAAATATACATAGATTTACGATATTGGCGTATTCAAAAGCCGTAGTAATTTTTTAAGTAGAGAATCGTACATACGTATTTAGCTTCAAATCCGGACTCCATCTTTGAGTTTTTCGGGATTCATGTATAAAGTTGCTTTTGAAATTTTCTCTAGCATTTTGGTAAAGAAGAACATCGGCCTTGCAACTTTTTTGGTGATGAAACCGAACTGGAAAATTAAAAATTAAGTGCATTTAATAATGAATATTTAAGATCAAACTGTGCTGTGCATGTGAATGTTACTCTTTCCCGTTAACCGTTAAACCTAGAGACATGAAGTTTTTCACGGATGTTCGTCATATAACTAAAATAAGACCACGATGTCATTTTTAGAAATTTTGTAAATTTCCTAAATTTCAATTTGACTGATAAATGGTTTGTTCGAGCGAAGACAAAGTAAACACTAGTAACTAGTTAGATCAGTATAAGGGAGCAAACTGTGCATATGTGCATAAGAACAATGCGTGACCGTGAATGGAGTGTCTCAATTAATTAAGTAATTAACGATGATAGAATGACTGAAGAAAGAAATCGTAAAGAAGTTTGAACGGATCTTAAGACACCTTAACGAATACCTCACCACGGATTTATTTTATTTTATTAATAATTAATGCGTATCTTACGAATTTTAGCACGTCACTTACTATATGTACAGCGTGTATACTACCTCAAACTGTAACTAGACGAAGATTTAAGTGCTGTGAACCGATATCAAAACAATTTTTTAATTTACAATTAACTACCAGAGCGTAATTAATTTTTGAAATATTTTCGAGCAGCAATGTAATGCGTTCATTAATTTAATACGAGAGAGAAGCGTTTTTTGACAGCTGTTACGTCAACAAATGCGACGTTTTGAACAAAAACAAAGTAGTATCACGTAATAAGTTTTTTTTTCTAAAACATAATAAAATGAGATAATGAGGGCCTTCACTAACTACCCTTAAGGTTTGAGGTAGTATCAAAAATACACGCTGTACTCGTATAGGTACTTATATGAGCTTTCATGCCTTAGTCTCATTATAAAAAGTAAAAACAGTTTTGCAGACTCCAAAACTAAACATCTCTGTTTGGCGTGGTTTGGCTACTGTTGTATGCACACGGTGAGGCATGGTTTTGTCGGACTTGTTTTTTCATTCGTAGAACTTCACTCTTGCTTGTTATTTGGTCTGAGGCCGTTATATCCGAAGTGAAGTGGTGCACTATTTTTTAAATCTTATTGCAGTTACACATGAGTGTTTGAATTATCAGATCGTCAATTATTGTCGTTCGTTACAGTCGTTACGTCGATAATTACAGGTCGTAGTTGTATTACCATGTATTCTGTATAGCCGTCAAAACAAATAACGACAGGACCATCGACATCTATGTACCGTACGGCACTAGACTGACTGTTTGGAACAAAACGCGCGAAAAGTCAGTAATTAGTTACACCGATAGGGTTGTGTAGCGGAACCTTGAAATTCGGCCTTCTGGACAAGGACATTTCAAAATAAATCTGAAATTATGCAAGCTATAAATAAATATACCATTTATAATGCAGATTAAGCAACTAACTAGATTATTTGCAATATTGTGAATGAGCCCGATGATGCGCGCCTTTGGGTGAATTCTTGCTGCCTTCGGTTTTAAACAAAAGTCCAATTTGTCTTGAAAATTTGGCTCAAAATGAGTTGTACAGTCACCTGCATTAATATCTGCCACAGCAAAGCGTGCAAAAATATCCCCTAGAATATCACGCACGCTTTATTGTGCCAGATGTTGGCGCTGGTGACTGTACACATTGTATGAAACAAAAATTACGCGACCGAAAATGCGCGACTCACAACTAAAAAAACTACGCTCGTCTGACTTCAGTCTCACTATATGAAACTATATAACCTCAATTAAACAAGCCTCGTTGTCGGTTATGATGTTAATCATCAAAAACAAGATGCTACAAGAACGAACGGAAGTAAAAAATGTGGAACTGGAAAATACCAAAACAACCAAATTTTGTAATTGTTACGAAACAAACGAAAACGGAAGAAATTCTATCAAACTCGGTCACCTGCGGCTCTATGACACACTCAATCGGCATATAAATTCCAAATGCTGGTGAAATTGAATGGAAAAGTAAGAATCAAGATTATATTAGAATAATAATCGTGTAGGTCTATAAATAATGTGACATTTGTTGTGTAATATCTGCGTATCCGAGGGCCATACATGACGCAACGCGGATTTCTCACGCTATATATCAAAACAGTAACTTAGTTGACACAGGACTTATATGGCTTGGTTCATAGGTTCACTTGTATACATTATGAGCATGATAATAAAGAAAAAGGATGAAAGGAAAAGTAAAGATTAAAGATAACTCTTTGAACTAAGAACGTAACGTGTTTTAAAACCCCCAACGGAAAAAGAGGGGTGTTATAAGTTTGACCGCTATGTGTGTCTGTGTGTCTGTCTGTGGCATCGTAGCTCTTATACGGGTGGACAGATTTGAATGCGATTTTTTTTTATTTGAAAGCAGGTTTTCTAGTGACGGTTCTTAAATATGTTGTATCAAAACCGGTTCAGCCGTTTTTGAGATATTGAACTTTGAAGTGACAAAGTCGGGAGTTTTCCAACCTTTTGTTGGTTATAATTTTATTAGACACGTTTGAAAAGCATTGTCGAATTGACCAGAATCTTGCCATAAAAAAAGAAAAATCCTGACTGATTGAATGACTCGTCAGCCCTCGACTCAACCCTTAAGTAGTGCTAGAAATCTGATAATTGCATAAAGGTTCCTTTACGATGTAGACAAAAAAAATAAGGACGAATTTTGGAGGATTACCATGGAATTAGAACTGCATCGTAGGTATTGCATTCTGTAAGGCCGACAAATTGCAAGAAAAATCGTGCAAGTTGCATTACATTGCGAGGACGTAAAGCCAACGAGTTTGTATATTGTATTCCGATCCTTTATGAAAAGCTTAAACAAAGACGCCATTAACCCGACCATAGACATTTAGTGATGTGAAAACCTAGAACCTATTGCAAAATAATCTAATCTGTTCTGTAAATAGATTATTTATTAATTGAATAGATCAACGTATTTTTGACTATTTTATTATTTACAATACTTGATTTAATTCCAAAGACTTTTTATGTAATTATAAAATCAGTAACTATTTATTAATTTTAAGGAAAGTAAATAAAAATAGCTCATTCATCCGAGCATTAATCGATTTTTAAAATATAAATTTTTCCACCATCTACGCTAGTCTATGCTACTACAGATTATACACATGTTTCAATCAAAAAACAACGTCAGATTTTGACGAAGATTTTTCAAATGAAAAATAAATATTGGAAATCAAGTGAATTTTGGTGAAAAAAGTTATTAGACATCTAGTTAAAAGACACGAATTATAGATAAATGTGGTATTGATTCGATCCAGTGGGTGTTTATACAAGAATTTTGATGAAATCGGTTTGTTTACACTTTTAATAAATTGGATAGGCATAACGTATAGTGGTCATACGAGCGCCTTCAATAATAGATAACAATGTCTACTCAAAGGTTGACTGGTACTACTGGTAGAGATCAGTTAAAGGTTTAAGTGCGGTTTTTCTTGACAGTTGACAATTATTTTGTAGAATAAAAGGTTTACTTACGTTGTTAAGTTGTTAGAAATAATAAATAATTTTGCATACGAATTTCGAAAAACTGAGAGGTTCGAGCTCGGCTTCGATCACACGATCCTCAGCTTAAGAAGCCATAGGTCAAACTACTACACCATCACGGTTTCTTACACAAAAAAAAGTTAAAGTTGTTATAAATACTTCGTAGAAATCAGTTTTTTTAACCCTTATTAACAAACATCGTCCAAGTAAAAAAAAAACTTTCCGTCTTGTTGTCATTTATCTGATCTACCTTATCTGATTTACCTACTATAAGTTTGGCATGTTCTATTTACCTTTTTTATTTAGTTAACCGAGTTAAAAAAGAGAGTTATCAACTCAACCCGTACGTATGTTATATAGTCTATACCAGCTTCTAAACATGTGTGCCAAATTCCACAAAAGTACGTATCTATGTTGGTGTGTGTTATCCGCACAAAATCTCAAAAGCTATAAGTCATATTTAAGTCCTTTTGGTGTTTATTTCACTGTTGTTTATGAGTGAATATATATGCTTATTTTGTTCAAATAAAAAAAATCGCTCTTAACATGTTAACACGTTTTTCAGAAGCGCAAAGTCCACTTACACAGCTTTTTTTTTAATTTTACTGACAGCAAAATTATAAGGAAGGAAGTTTATTAAAGGAACATTGCGTTTAAGTAAGTGTAAAAATATAAATGATTCTCGTAAGAATTTGTACATTAAAGTTATGATACCGCATTTATCATTTCAATCCGATTACGAATTCTGTAAATCTTCCACTCCCTAAAAAGAAGACGGCATCATCGGTCGACCTGCAGTCTGCGACATGTTTAAATCAAGTCACTTGCATAACCTTTGGAAACAGTGACCCTATTGAGTCCATGGATTAACATATTACTACAGTTTCCAAGCCACCTAATGTGACGTATCGGATATTCGATTTCCGACAAATTAATTTATTCATGGGTGTCGCATCGCCGGCGTTAACTTCAACTTGTATAAATATGAGGACTGTTGCGTTATCACATCACAAACCACCGAAACTTAGAAGAGGCAACAGCCTAAATTTAGGCTGGCTTTTAAAGCGTTTAGCTAACAGCCATGGCGTTTATTGTAAGTTGATGAAATGCCACTTAAATGCTACTTAAAAATTATCTTCTAAACAATGAAACATTTTACTTATCAAGATTTTTTTATTGTTTCAGATTAGAATTATCTTCTGCACAGCATTAATTTACGGAAGCAGAGGAGGAGCTCCTCTTAATTATAATAATCACGATTCATATGCCTCGTCAGCCTTAACAGCTCCATCGGCTTCATACGGAGCGCCTTCTTCATCATATGGGCCACCTTCAACATCCTACGGTACGCCGATATCTTCCGGTAGTTTAAACTTGGGAGAGACTCTTCCTCCTGCTCCACAGCCTGTCTATAGTCCTCCGAGTGGAAACGGTTACAGCGAGGGCAGTTTGATCTTAGATGAGACCAGGCCCCCAACAGCGCCAGTGTCGACGGGATCCACCAACCTCGGCCAACCGCGAGTGATTGGAACGAGTGTACAAGTTGGCCGTCCCATTACCTCGGCGACAAGATACGAGCTTGAGCAAGTCGTGCAGAACATTGTCCGCCGCGTCCCTATTGATGTGGTCCGCCACGTTCAAGTGGCCGTGCCGCAGCCTGTCCCTGTGCCCGTTCGCCAGGAAGTCAGAGTACCAGTCCCTCAACCTTACCCAGTGCAAGTCGAGGTGCCTAGACAAGTGCCATACACAGTGTATCAAACGCAGAACGTTGAGGTAGAGAGGAGAGTGCCTTATGAAGTCGTCAAACAAGTGCCGTTCGAGGTGATCAGAAAAGTGAAAGTCCCCGTTGACAGACCTTATGAGGTGATCAGGAAGGTCCACGTACCCATAGAAAAGCACGTACACGTGCCTGTTGCCATCTGGAAGCCATACCCAATCCATATCATCAAGCACGTCACCCACTACAAGAAGAAGAAGTGTTGCTGGTGAATAAAGCCAACCATAGAACGTAATAGATGTGATCATACCAAATAGTCAATACTTTTGTAAATATTTTTAGAGTTTAGCTGTACATAATAAAATATTATTATCTAATACACGTTGTTCTGAAGAATATCAAAATAATCAATTACTATTTATCTTATAAAATGGGCTCTGATTTTACCCCCTTTCCCCATTCCATTGCAAATATAGTTAAATATAGAATTTTAGTTAAAGATTCCATAAAAGTTACAGATTCGAATTATAATTTATCAAATTAAATTATATGTACCAACCTACAGCAAAAACCAAGAATATTCATGAGTATAGTATATGCCAAGCTACCAGCAAAGAGACGTTAGAGATTATGTGTTATTTTTTTATTTCGCCAGCGTTAGATATATAATAACACTCCGTTTATCTCTAATGAAGCATTTTAATTAAGCACTGATCACTCTTTTAATACATATATCAGTTACTTCATATAAGATGTAATTTCTAGACTAATACATACTTGTATTGGACTTTTTTACATATTCACTAGCTGAAGAATTAATTTATACCGCAACAGTAAAATTTTCCGGGATACAATAAATTGTATGCAAATATATGTTTATCCAGTTATAAACTATGTCTGCGCTTTTCATTAAAAACTGTCTAGCCGTTAAAGCGTGAATTTGCTACACTCTTTGACAAAGAAGCCGTGGTCGTCGATTGAAAATTAACGACATATGACGACTGTCTTGGAAAAAAATAGTGTGGTGATTTTCCCCTTGCCTTCCACACCGAAGAGATGGATTTCCGAATTCGTCGAAAGTTAATAATAGAGAGTGCTACTGCCCACTATCATATCAGATCCCTCGGTTGCATTTTACGACACCAATGGGAAGAAATGGGTCTCTCCTGTTCTAAAAGGACATAATGCATATGCTGTAAGCATATACAGACATAAACACAGGCACACTCACAGACTTTTGCCTTTGTAAGTACTTGTTTTTATTGGATGAGCCATCCTTTTTTGCCGCGTTGATTTAGACTATGCAAACATAAGTAGCTAATTATTTAGATATTCCACAGTTTTACAAAAAGGACTTTCGAAATCAATAAAAACTCAACTTTCAATAACTAACCGAAAATTATAAATTCATTTGTTAATTTGACATAAAAGTTAACGAAATTAATAAGACAGCTTTGACATGGTACACAAAAATGTATACATATTTCGGTTTCGGATTCCTTTGTTTTTTTAGATAAATTTAGGGGCTGTTTCACCATCCATTGATTAGCGTTAACCGACGGTTATATGTGATGCCGTCTCCTTCTATTCGGACAAAACAAATAGAGATGGCATTAACACTAATCAATGGATGGTGAAACAGCCCCTAACTGCGAGTTTCGTTAAGATTATATTTTCTAAGAAACTTGAGAGAAAGTCCGCAGTATGTTTAAATTTAAATATGTAAACTTAAGATGTTTATCGCTCATCTCTTAGATCGTCACTTCTACTAAAATTAAATGCCTATAAAATGCAGAAACTGGATACCGACCTACTTGGTTGCGTAATCGCCATCGTAATCGTTTAAGATAGAGCTACATTATAAGTTGACTAAGTGAACTAAGTATACCAATTTATTGTTGTTTAGCTCAGATCATTTTGTTAGTATTGTAGACATGTAGGTAGGTAGGTAGAATTATCTACGTTTATTCAGCCAACTCATCATGACAAAAAAGAAAAAAGAACGGTTACAAAATGATATAAGTAGAATACAAAATCAAACAAATAATGATGTGAAGCCGTCGAATAATATTTTACATACATCCTGTAAAATTAGTTGTAGATGAGTTGAGTACTCTTATTTTGCTAAGAGACAAGTACACTCAAATTCTAAAACTCAATTGATGAATATTGAGATACTTGTAGAAAGGTGAACTTATTCCTTTAACCTTTGAGTGGATGAGAGCAGCGTTCAGTTAGGAATGGGGTAGCAAGTTGGCGACCGTGAACTGGACAACAAGATGGACGATCTGTTAAAGGTCACAGTAATCAGTTTGCGGGCATCGGAGGACAAACCGTTGTGAAACTCTATGGGAGAGGTCGAACCCGGGACCTCAAACATCGTAGTCAGTCAGGTTCTCTAACCACGGGGCCATTCAGTCATCACAAAATCTAATAAAAATCTGACGTAAATAAAATTCATATAAACCTATCGAACTAATGAATCGTGATCCACTCTGGAACCTTTTCCTACAAAAAATCAAAGTGTCATTGTGTTACTTGACAAGGGAGTGTCACAATGAACTGATTGTGACACACTGTGATACCGTTCTACGGTGGGTCAGGAATTAAATGGCTCAAATGTACATAGGTACCTACCTAAGTAGTAGATATTTGGTAAATGGCATTGTGCTATTGGTGTCAGATTGGAAACTTGCCAAGTCAAATTATCAATTAACAAATAATAAAACATAGGAAAGAACTAAAGTCACCGACATAGCTTGAAAAAATATGCATGTAATGTGCGGGCACCATCGCTCGAAGAACAGATAACCGTTAGGGAAGAAAAGGTAAGGGTAAGGGGAAGGCATTTGTTCAGTTGTGGACATCTTCCGGATGATGATAAACAAATTATTTTTCGTCACACTTGCTCGTAAACAGTGTCGTAACATGCAGGCTACCTTAGTTGCAACCCCCCAAATAAAACCCTCGACCTTAATGTGCTTGTCATGAAACCCGTGGTCGGTAAATGAGTCATTGCGCGTACACATTTTCTTGCCAGGAAGCCCAAGGTCGGTAAATGAGTCAGTGCCCGTACTGATGGCGCTGCGCCGTGCCGCGTGCCCGTGCGCGCGCTGCTGCAGCACTACATGGACCACATGCACACGCACGTTGCGGGAGGGAGGTAGAGGGCCGCGCTGCCAAGAGCGCAGCCTAAGATATCGCCAATATTTGCAAGAATTATATTTTTTCTTTGAGAAATATACAATTTTACTCGCAAATGTGATGAAAAACATTGTAAGTCGCACGGGCGGTACTAAAATTACGAACATCGACTCATTAAAGCCCTCAGTCTTCGACTTCGGGCTTCTAATAGACTCTCGTTCGTAATTCCTTATTTACCGCCCTTAAGACACAATGTACTATTGTGCTCTTATTTCTCTGACCGTTTTCAGAGCTGTCATGTTCCATCTAGTACGTATTGTTGATCGAAGTTGTTTCCAGTTAGATCTCACTTCTTTTATTGGCGAAATCGTTTAAGAACTTGGAATTCTTTCACATTTATGTTGATGATATGGGATATCACTATTTCTTGTCAAGTAAGTAGGCGCACCTACATACTTGTTTCCTTCTTTAAATAAAAGGTCTGATATTAAATTACCTTATTTAATGTTAATTGCAGCTCACTGTTTTTTCCTGCGTTTGTGCGCAATTTTATTTTCGTGCATCGCCTTTTCACCTATTCACTATTTGTTTTAAGCGACTTCAAAAAAAAGGAGGACGTTATAAAAAATTCGGTTGTATTTTTTTATGTTTGTTACCTCAGAACTCGTCTTATGAACCGGTTTGAAAAAATTTTTTTTCGTTCATATAGATATGCCTTCATCCCAGCATTTCATTTCATTTGGCTTCTCATTTTAGGTCCCATAAGTACAAAATTAGGATCTGATGATTGGGTCCGAAGGAAATCGAGGGACCTCTTTAAATATTGTAGGGACACCTATGGTAATTTGAATGTATTTTGTAGTAGCTCGTGCATTTTTTTTTGAAATAATCATTTGGTGAAGTGGAACTGATGATGAAGACTACATTTGACCAACAGAGCTACTACTCAATAACAAGTAAGTACTTAACTAACGGGTTGAATTTCAATTACTTTAACACAGATGCTAAGCAATTTATGCTCGTCGTAATGCATATGGTGAAATGGAACGGGTGGTGAAGCACCAGGACTCATCAATAATGTACGTCTCTGCATCAGAAAAGCAATCTTTCGTAAAAGGTGCCGAGCAGTTAACATTAAACTAATGCATCTTTGATTAAGTATTTACACTAAAAAGCGTGAAAAAAATATATAACAAAAAAAAATACCGACTACAAAAATCCATGAAAATAATTTTCTACCAGTCTGAAGTCGGTACCCCAGCACGAGCCAGCAGGAGTGATTGAAGCCCAATTATAAGTATGTAGTTAAAGTAGACGACTATAGGTCTACTCCTGGTTTGAGGCTCGACAATAATGACATTACTGTCGAAATAGCGAGTCAGCAATCCTATAACTTTTTAATTTTTTGCTGACCATAAACTATCATACTCGTATCATATGCATTTCACCTTCTGATATGTAAAGAATAATGTCAACTTTTACGGACATTTTTGGGAAAAATATTTACTGCAGACGAAGTCGCGGGCGGGCAATAACTGACAGTTCATTCCTAAACCCATCGCAGTCTAAGTAGACTAATAGAATAGACTAATAGAATAATATCTAAAGTGCTGCTTTATCAGATTTGTTTTATTTACATTTCAGCCTTACATTTTTTGTCAGCGCTAAAGATATTAAATAAAAAAACATTAAATTAAAAAAAAAACCGACTGCCTTAAAAAAAACTGAAAGCAAGAAAATAAGTCTAGTGGTCTAGAACTCTGTCAAGTATTATATAGCTAACTCCGCCCGCGTAGATTTCATTTATCGATCCCGCGGGAACTATGCAATTTTTCGGGAATAGAACTATCCTTATCCTTCTCCGGGACTCAATCTATCTGTGTACCTACCGAATGTCATCTAAACCGGTTCAGTAGATCCAAAGATTTCCCCCTAAAACCTTACAAACTCTTTATAATCAAAAAGTTCTAGTCCTTACCTTTTCAAATTTCGAACTCTACGTCCCAAATCCCAATGATGCCGTATCCTAAAATTGCATATAAGTAACTTGTCTAAAGCTTAGAAACCTTTAGATCCGGTACCATCCAAATAGAAGGTGATTTT
This sequence comes from Choristoneura fumiferana, assembly GCF_025370935.1. NCBI lineage: Eukaryota > Metazoa > Arthropoda > Insecta > Lepidoptera > Tortricidae > Choristoneura > Choristoneura fumiferana. The sequence continues at coordinate 7,198,254 of NC_133478.1, forward strand.
GGAGATATTCCAATTTTAAAGAGTAAATGTATTGCTCCAAGCTTTTATGTGAGTTCAACCTTTATTGAGTAAAATCTGATTGAGTTTTCAAACATGTGTCAAAATCAATTGTAATTTCTGTAATTTCAATCAAAAGCACTAAGGAGTATTGATATCAACTTCGAAGCCAATCACCACCAAAATAAATTTCTACCCCATTTTAACCGCATTAGGGGATGAATTTCAATAAAATTCGAAACACGTCTTCCATCAGTTCTGTTAATGAATGTTTATGCAAAATTTGAAGTTGATTGGACCAAGAAATCACGTTGTCCCATACAAGCTTTGCCCGCCTTTTTCACCCCCTTAGGGATTTCGGAAAATCCTTTTTTATCGGATACCTACGATCTGCTGTTTAGGCTGTGCGTTGATCCGTCAGTCAGTCATTCAGGACAAAGCATTTTATGTGTATAGATTTAAAGTTCAACAGTCGGGACCCATTACTTAGAATTTTTGGTCACGATTTAAATGGGTCCCGACTGTTGAACATTAAATAAGCTATACTTGACAGAGTTCTAGACCACTACATGATATTTCTGTGATTATGGTAGATTAAAAGTATAATAACTAATATCCCACATATATTTAGAATGGGCCGATTATTAGCTTTCATTTGATACCCATAATTGTTACAATACAAAAAAAAATTTTTGCATTCCTCCGCCATATTTTTTTTCGCAGACGCCATATTGAAATATTGTATGTATGTATGTATGTAAACTCTTTATTGTACAAAAGAAAAGAAACAAAACACAATTGACAAACTTTTTAGTCATATATTTATTATTGTGTGGATTTAGACTAAGATTGTCGCAAACTTTTAACGGCCCGTAATCTTCATAAATATTAAACAGTATTTTTTAACACGCGAAATGATGTCAACTAATGAAAATTACGTCATAAATTCATTTATTCGTTTTAATTATGTAAAATTTGGTGCAGAGCTAATGTTGTTTGTGTTTAGATTATCGTGAGTTATCGATAAAAAATACTCTAGTCACAAAAAATATAATACCTAATGGTTCTGTTAGGATTAGGACTTTGGTGAATGAAAAAGGTCACGGATGGTATACGAAAGTTTCGATTAAATAGTAAGTTTTAGCGTGGTTTAATCTTAAATCATAATTTTATGACATTAAACTTGTCTTGAATCTTAATAATCATGTACCTACGTATGATAAAAAATATAATCATGACGCGGAGGATGAGTATAAATTTCAAAATCCATCATTTATATTGCCAATGTTATGATTATTTTAATCCAACCATTAGCATCGAAAGCATTTCCATAAACAGCCAATTTAATTTCACCAGGCCACATTATCGATAGCATCACGGCACTATAACTTAAATGGAGAGCTAGTTACGATTCTCATACGGTTCTCGAATACACAAGCAGCGTATAAAATTTGTTGTTTTGCCGTACTTCCGACAGACGCTCCTCCGCGCCCCAGCCGCCAGGGTGACAAGTTGGACCACAGCCATGAACAGATCAGTAAGTATCCTTAAAAAAAAAGGTTTAATAAAAAAAGAGACTTAGTAACATTTCAGTTTTTATTCTTTCAGATCAATCTTATCCTAACAGCGTTACTACTCAACACTGTTCTAGCTGATGTCCGAGACAATGGCCCACAAACTTTACTCGCACCAGCTCCTCAATATGCACAAAGATATAAAGAAGTTATAATGTATCTTACTCCTACTCAAATAAGAGACTATGAAGCAGGTCATGGTCTTCCCCATTCTCCTCCAGAGAACCCTTCTTATCATAATTATGAACAGCAAAAACCTGAGCCAGAAATACCCCTCAACGATGAAGAAGGACGGATCATACAAAGTACTCTTGATATTTTAGAAGCTAACAAAATGCAACTCCAGCAGCAACACAATAATCCCAATATAGAAATCACAAGAGCTCAGGAAAGCCAAAGCGAGGATTTTAAACCGATTGTAGAGCCTAATGTTGAAGAACAATCAACTCGGCTGTATCCGGTAGAAACACAAAAGCCCCGACAAAATAAATATGAAGAGCAGTCTAGCAAAGATCAAGAAAATGTGGCAAAAAGTTACGCCTACTTACATTTTTTCTCTAACAAGAGACCAGAGAGTCTAGAGAAAATTCAAATATTCCACCCTGAACCACATAACGTTAACCTAGACGAAGAAATAAGGCTACAGAAAGAGAAGAATATCGAAATTCAACAAGATCCTTTGCTGCGTCAGAAGTTCAAACTGATCCCTTATGAATTCATTGCAGATCAAGAAATTCATGAGCGAGAGCGAGTCAAAGAACAGCAAAGCAAACCAGAAAAACAGGCTCCGTTGCAGTTTTTTGTTCCTGAACCTTCACCACAGCCAGCCAATAAAGACAAACCAATTCCAAAAAATGAAAACATACACGAATATGCCCCTCAATTCACGAGTCTTAATAACAACATCGATCTCGAAAAAATTATGAAAGAAATTCAGCTAGAAAGGGAAGCGTACAAAATTCATGCCGAAAACATTGCTAAGTCACCACCGATTGTTATACACAAGGATATTAAAATAATAAGACGCCGACCAGTTCCAGTAACTAATCACGTAAATCTCCCTTATCCAGCGCCTTTTTTCGTACCTGTTGAAGTCAAAGTTCCACATCCATATGCAGTGCCAATAGAAATCGTAAGACATGTCCCTTTACCGATTGTAAGGACTGAAACAGTGGAAGTGGAAAAACCTGTCCCATACGAGGTAGAGAAACGTGTACCAGAAATTGTGGAGAAAAAAGTTTACGTTCCTGTAGAAAAACCATACACCGTAGAACGTTTTATTCCTGTTGAAGTTAAGAAGGAAATACCCATTGAAATACCTGTTCACAGGCCAGAAAAATTTACAATCATCAGGCATACCTGGAAACATTAAATTTAAGGAAATTAGATGCTTAAGATATTTTGACTATTTTTGTTGAGGCTAATTTAATAAAAGTTTGTTTTCTAAATTGTATTTTAATTTCACAAAAACAATAACACCTCGCCTGTACCTGGTTTCTAAGCAATAATAACAACGCCTAAAGCAAACATGACTTGATACTGTTAACTAATAACGTTTGCCTTTAGAATAATGTAGGCGCATATTTCTTATTATTCTAACTAAAATAATTGAACTTCACTAGTACCTATGCACGAAATAAGATATCATTAGATTTATCATAATTCTCGGAGTGAGATAAGATTTACGTATAAAATTTCAAAACGGTGTCCTTGGAAAAAAACATAGATGGGAGTTTTTTTTTTAAATGTGACAATATACTCGTAGCCACAAGTTAAGCTTTTACCAAATATTATATGTTAAAACACTTTTAAGCTACCAGTTTCACAGGAATATCGAAAAAGTATTAAATAAAAACAAAAATCAAAAACACAACTGCCTTAAAAACAACTATGAATACCAATTTCAAATTGAAAAACTCAGCCTAACAAACAATCCAGAACTCGGTTAACAATCTTAAGGTTCAACAGTCGGGACCCATTACTGAAAATTGGAATTTTTGAGGTAGTCACTTTAAGCTGAACTTGAGATTGAGGTTGAACTTTAAGTAACTTAACCGAATTCTACATTTCCAATTTTTCTTATGTAAGTAGTTTTTATTTAAAGTCTTTTAATGCAGTCGAGTTTTATTACTGTTAAATTCTATTTCAAAATGCAAACCGTTTACTTGTTCTATAGCCTAGAAAGCTTGGTTGCTTGCTTTGAATACGAAATCGTTACCAGGAAGTCGAGATGTCTCTCAAAACAAACATTTATGATGTGTATTAGTAATCCATTGCGCAAATGGGCCGCCAACAGACGACCCACATAATGGGTGCTATAATTTTCACTTACGTATCGCAATTTTGTATAGATTTCATAAGTGTGATATAATTTATTTTAATTCGATTACGTTTTTAATCAAGTTTCTTGAATTCTTCGTTAACGATGGCGTTCAGTATTCAATGAAACGAGAACATCTTTCTTTTTTGAAATTTAAAACGTCTAGACGATGACTAAATGGCTCATTTGCAGAGCAATTTACATTTTTGGGTGATAAAACAACTCATTTTAGATACGTATCATTAAGGTGTGGAAATGTAAACAATGCAATTTTGCAAATGAGTTTTACTATAATTACAGGGTGAATGTAGGCCAATCCGTGCGTCCGTAGGTGATCAGCATGAAGGCCGAGGTGAGCCAACACTCACTCACAGTCTATATCGTATTGTATTCTTAACGTTGCGTGCAGGGAAGCAGAGCAGATAAACTATTTTCGCTAGAGATTAGTTGTCATTTTAAAAATTTTGTTCAATAAAACCCTATATGAGTTTGGTATTAAAATTTTAACTATATTTTAAACACTCCAAATGAAAAATAAATAAAACAAGAAAAACACGAGACATAGTTCAGGTATCCTTTCGTGTGACGTGTTACAATACTATTTGTGAAAGCTCTATAGAGTTCCTATGTATTGTAGCCGTCGAAGTCTTCCTGTTGTAGCTCGTAGTAATTTAAAGGAGGTTATTTTTAAAGTTAGTGCAGTCCCTAATACCAATAGATAAGTGTATAATCGTGACTCTCTCTAAAAGCTTTCCAACGCGAACAAAATAGCAACCGGCAAATTGTAACAGTTTATTAAGTAAATTGTTGCAATTTCTAAACCCAACACTTATTTATTTACGTAATCCCTTGTTTCATGGCTTGTATTTTAAATGGTTTGCTTTCTTTTTGCTTTATTTGTTTCACAGTCACGCGATTAAACCAGCAGCAGGCAACAACATCACTGTCATGTATGATTACCATAAATATCATTTTTTTTCGTTCCATCTTTAAGTGAACATACAAGATGTTAATTTTCTAGGGTTAGTCCATCTATTAGTACCGCCTGTGTATCAGTGGTCTCTAGTCTATAGGATGGTTATTTTAACGAAAATCCGATTCTCAATTAAGAAGAAAAATATAAGTTATTGCTTGCATCATGAGTATACCACTGATTCGAGGTGTTTCATTGCTAAAACATACATACGCAATACGTGTAATAAAGACTCATTAATATCGTTAACTCTCAGGTCTCACTCGTTTTCCGTAATCATAGTTTTAAAGAAATATCTAATTAATTGATTCAGGCGTTACTTTGCAAAGGTCCATATTATTAATGAAGTACAATATTTTAGGAGAAATAAGGTAAAAATGGCTAAGGGTTGACTGCTGTAGGCTGATGATAATGAAAATGTAGGTAAAAATATTGTTGTTCATATTTTCATAATCTATCACCAATGTTTACGGAATCACAGCATATAATCAAACAAAAAATCATGACGTCGTTTTATCTTGACGCCCAAAGAGTATCTTAACTTTAGATGTACAAATCAACTCAACCTAAATTATTGCTAGTAAACTAATTCAATTTATCTGTGGACTAATTTTGTGGCTAGGGCTGTATAAATCAACATCTAGCATACCGATAATTATCTGTTGTATGCAACGCAACTGTAATGGCATTACATGATCGAATTCCTAGACAAGTTATGTTAATGTTAGATATAGGCAGGGGACTAACGAAGCGCGAACATGCTGGCTGCATCATTAGGGATTATTGACGTTCAAATTGGAGTCTTTTTTTGACTGAAGCGTGACGATGAGTCTACAATGCATTTTTTATGTTTGTATATCTACTATACCTACGCGTAAGTGTGTGCTTAAAAGTTTTCCAGCTAACATGTGCGTAGGTCCATATTAATACTCTTAACCATTCGTGAACCTTACGAGTATTACACCGTGATTTTAAGAGCACGTATGAACACAGAACGTTCATTGGCGACAGTATCTAACTTCTGTTTCTATAAACTTTACTTCATTTTTATGTATGCTAATCAATCCAGTCGAATAAAAAAAACCCTAAGTACTAGTTTTCCGAGTGTATAATAAATTATGCCTATTTACACTGGTCACTTATTCTGTGTTACCACTATGTGTGTCGCCTCTAGTAATATAATTTTGTGAACTTACGGATGCTGAAGTTGAAGAACAATGTATGATTTAAAAAAGCTCTTCTCTTTTTGTACGCGTACCTAATCCAAGTACAAAATTGTAATTGTTTTGTACAGTAGAAAACTTTAGTATTTAAGAATTTAGGCAAGGGAAAAGACCATTTTTCAACAAATGAAATTAACAGCTGTAAAAAACCAACATTTTATTAATATCACAATTTCACTGACACTCAAGGTCGCTTTAAGTCATACGATACACTAATGAGTATTAAGCACAGAAATAACTACAGTGACACACAAACAGTCCATCAAGTTTTAGTTCCGGTGACTTTCTAAAGTCTTTTAGAGCTTGTAATTTAATTTCGTTACTTAAAATCAAACTTATTAAACTGGATAAATCAACAGATCGAGTATTCACGGAACGCCTAACGATTTTTCTACTAATCCTACATCAGGTACATTGTCACTCAGAGTACGAACACGGAGTCGTATTTAAGAAGCTTAAGCTGAATCGACGCAACTATGATCTAAATAATATCAACAGGCAAGAGATAGAATTAAATATATCAGTCTGCAGAGAGTTCTCCACTTTGATATGCCCATAAAAAGCCGTCCTTATACAATATTTAGTAGTGTCCATATCCGTGACCGCTGTCTTCGGAAAGCGCATGCGCGGCGTGCTCAGCAAAATAGTTTTCGTGGGAAGCAGGCTGCTCAGCATAAGCCTTCAGACCCTCGGAGGCCTCGAAACCACCATGATGCTCGAGTCCTCCTTGATGATCCTCATGCTCGAGCGCGGCGTGGTGCTCAAAACCATGGTGCTCAAGACCTCCATGATGCTCAAGACTTCCGTGGTGCTCAAGACCTCCATGGTGCTGAAGAGCGGCGGCAAGATGTTCAGTGTCGAACCTGTGGTCCTCGAGCACTAAACCATGTCCGTGGTTGTGCTGGGTCTCGGGGTGGATCTGCTTAAGTTCCTGCTCATGCTTTCCTTTTTCTAGCGGGTGATGGAGCAAATGGCTGTGTTCTTTCTTGACGTAGACTGGGACGGGGTGGAAATGCTCAAACTTGATGGACTGATGCGACTTAGCGTGTTCGTGTTGGACGTGGTGATGGTGTTCCGACTCGCCAATGGCACCGTGATGGTCGAGCTTATCCTCGATTTGGGGAGCTTCGTCGTGGATGATGCCAGGATAAGCGGCCACCACTGCCAAAAATCCCAGGAAAATCTGAAATCAAATGTTATAGCATAGTTAACATCAGTTATCCCGCTTCAACCATATTTGAGCCTAACTTGAGGCCATTTGCATGCCAACGGATGCACGTAATAAATGTTAAACTGTTAGATAGAGCACGAATTATTACAACTAAACCAGTTTTACAGCGCTGAGAAGTGCAAGGAACCCCGCGTCTCAGTTATGTAACGTGAAAGGAACGGCTTCCTATAAACTAAAAGTAAATGTGTGCCGTTCGAGCAGGAAGACTCGTTCCTTATGGCCGCTCCATTGAGCTCATACATAAATGAATATCGGTAACTAAGTCACTAGTTCATTTATGTTAATTTTATTCGATTGACATGGATAGGCGATAGCGATCTGAACTTTTGCGTCTGTTTCACCACACGTCTGTCGAACTGTCGATTACGCACTGTGACCGGCACTTGCACGAACTTGATAAAGTTAATTAAATAGACACTGAGTGTTACGCACGTGGTACTGCATGCTGGCCGGAGGACTTGACTGTTCGGGAGGGTGGTTGGTAATGCTGGCACTTGTAATTTGCATCGCTTATATACCAGGTTTCTCCGCTCCGTGTGTGAGTGCTTTGAGTTACGTGCACTAGTATTGTCTGCCCGCGTGTTGATAGAACAATAGATAGAAACTGTTGGGAGATTTATGGAAAAACTACGATTAGATATTAGTAGGATGCTTCCATTGATCCCATTATAATGTAACGTCTCAATGGAACCGCGGTTGTTTGGTAACAATAAAAGAACATGCTTTACATACGTAATGGTAATTATTGCCACTTAATTAGGTATTTAACTTGCAAATATGCATTCCAGTTTTTGTGCGTTTAATAGCTTTTCACTACACTGAGAACAAATTGAAATTATAACGTGAAAGTGCTTCAAAATTACCGGACAAATAAACTATATCATACAAAATATTCATTACATAGCTTATTTTCAAAAAGGTGCCTAGATTATGTTATTTTGGAAAAGATTTATAATAATCAGCTTTATGAATAACTATGACTGTGTTTTTTATTTGCATTGAAATGTACATTATTTTTGTGTAACTTTCCTTTTAAGCAAATTACAAGCAGTATTTTTAATAAATAAGTGATTTACTAATTTGTGGTAAATACAACAATAAAATCAAAGAACAACTAAAATTTAATGTACACTTACCTACAAAACTTTACCTTTACCTTTTTTCGCGCACCGTCTAATGAAGATTTATTTGGTGCTCGATATTATTGCTTGCATCTCAGTGATGAAACTAGCGCTGCACGAAATTGAAAACAATTAATTATTACAGCTTTTAATTAATCATACAAACATGAAAACGATTTATCACCCATTTCAACCCATATATGCCCAGTGGGTCGTTTTTGTCCCGAAAGGTACGTATCGGTTAACGCGCGATTTTGCAAAAGAAAGTGCTTATTTGCGATGTTTAGCACCATCTATGAAATAGAATTTGATGAATTGATAATTATAATATTGTAATCTAGGTTGTTTTAGTAGAAATGCATAGTTAGCAAGTAGGAATACTTAAGTAAGTACAGAGTTTATTTAAAATGACAAAGTATACTGATTATTTTTATTTTTAAATGGGTGTCTTTAGGACTAAAGAATTTAAGTAGCCATATTGTAAAACTTTGAAACATGTGTTTTTTTCTACGTAAGTCAGCGTTGTTTTTTTTATTATTACGAGAGGGAGGAAAACGAGCAAGCGGGTCATCTGATGGGAAATGATCACCGCTGCCCATGAGTACCAACTACTCAAGGAGAGTCATTGGTCCGTTGACGGCGTTTTAAGAAAGTAGCTTTTTACTTGAAAGCCCCGATGTCATAGTCAGTTGGGGCGTTGTTATTGAAAAATTTGGGCTTAACGTAGATAAAAAAAATGTTTGTTAATACACTAAACATTATATTTGAGGATTCGTGGTGACTGATAACGCAGTGACAATTTGAGTACCAAATGAAACTAACAAAAAATCCAGAATACTTACTTAGTAGGGCAAGTCATAAAAATCCTAATCCCATAACCTAAATCCATAAAAATCCTGGAGGCCCAGTTTCTAAGCGTTACACTACTAGGAAAATCGAATCCATTGCCTAGAAAAAATCAGTCATTTAATCAAATTCCTGAAGAAGAAATCACAAAATTAGCCAAAAAGGCAAACTCGTTTCTTTGCACTTTAAAATTGTTTATTGATTTGAAAAAAGCCCTGAAATACGTCCATGAGTCGACGATATACAAACTTGTAAAGTCAACTCATTTTACCTTGAGTTTGAAAGTTTTTTATATCAATTTTCTTTGTTAAAATCTCTGTTTGGTACATACTCAACTCAGATACCATCTCAGCATGTGCACATCGGCAATTCTTTTGTATGTTAAAACGCCTTGCATTATTATTTAATTATATGTATTGTTAAATGCGTCTGTTTAACATTGTTCTGCTTTCGACTTCAGTGTCATTACTGCAGGGCTACTGCGATCCTTGAAACTCGAAGTTCGTATCGTACCGTCCCTCTCGCTCTCGTATTAAATAGTATAAGTGTCAGAGGGACCGCGCGACACGAACTTCGACTTTCGAGTTTCGTAGTAGCCCTACTGTAACGATTCACAGGTTCATAAAAGCTGCGAGTGTTAAGTTACACGTTTTTATTATGCTGCTTTGTAATACAGGAATCAGTTAAAGTTGAATAAAAAAGCATTAACCCAATTATTTAAATTATTCTGATTTAATTTCAGATTATACTCAAAATATAGAAATAATAATAATTAAAAAACCGGCCAAGAGCGTGTCGAACACGCCCAAAATAGGGTTCCGTAGCCATTACGAAAAGATAAAGAAATATTTTTCAAAGGATTTCGTATTTTATATGGAATCTTCCAAGTTAAGGTATATTTTATACCCTAGGCTGCTATTTACTCATAAACTACTAATAATTCTCAAGCAAACTTAGCCATTATAGTTTTTCTTGAAAGTTTGATATAATTACTACCATCCTGAATTTTTTCAAATTTTTCCACCTACTGGTTTAGATTTTAGAGGGGGGGGGGACGCTCGATTTTAATGAAAATTTGCACTTTAAAGTTGAATATTTCGCAAACAAATCACTGAATCGAAAAATCGTCTTAGGAAACCCCTAATGGTTTTAAAAGACCTATCCAAAAACATCCCACACTATAGAGTTGGATGAGAAAAAAAAACACCCCCACTTTACGTCTATGGTAGGTACCCTAAAAAAATGTTTTTGAATTTTTAATTGTACCATTTTGTCGGCATAACTTACCTACATATTCGTGCAAAATTACAGCTTTCTAGCATTGATAGTCCCTGAGCAAAGCCGCGGACGGACAGACAGACAGACAGACAGACATGGCGAAACTATAAGGGTTCCGTTTTCGCCATTTTGGCTCCGGAACCCTAAAAATGAGTCATTGCATCAGATTTTGTCTAACATAAGATGAGCTGAGACTGGATGGCAAACGAGCAAGTGGGTCTCCTGATGGTAAGAGATCACCACCGCCCATAAACATCTGCAACACAAGGGTTATTGCAGATGCGTTGCCAACCTAGAGCCTTAATAATGGGATACCTCAAGTGCCAGTAATTTCACCGGCTGTCTTACTCTCCACGCCGAAACACAACAGTGCAAGCACTGCTGCTTCACGGCAGGATTAGCGAGCAAGATGGTGGTAGCAATACTGCATACTCGTATTTGTAGGTATCTATTTCGTGTAGATAATTTCGAGTTCTGTTTACTGTTTTTTTTCTGTTGCTGAAAATTAAAATGAGATTTCTAATATTAATTATACTTTATCAATAGGTGACTCCCAATATCACTCTAGCTGCCGTTGTAAAACTGGCCCGCGCCTGCACGGCTACTACGAAACTCGAAACTCGAAGTTCGTGTCGTGGGGTCCCTCTGACACTTATACTATTACTACTTTATTATTACTTATACTATTTAATACGAGAGCGAGAGGGACGGTACAATACGAACTTCGAGTTTCGAGTTTCGTAGTAGCCCTGCAGCCCAACCTCCTTATTGGAAAATTCACCCCTGTCTGTTGTAAAGTTTCATAATAAAACATTATAGAGCTTTAAATACAAATGGTGTCACTCGCCTATGTTTTGCTTGAGCCCCTTTACCTACCAACTAACTTCAATTAAAATCTAGATCAGATCAAATTCTACGATAACATTAAAAAAATTGCAACATCGTAGTATCTTTAGCCGTCAACGAAATTGCAAGGCGTTATTTCAATTTCCAATACAAAGATCCGAGGGTATCGATTCCACATCTCCAGTCATGTGGCAATAGTACAGTATCTATTGCATTTATTCTGATCTGCAACAACGATAGTGAAGTCCAAATAACTAGGCGTTAGCGTATTATTTTGCATAGGTAATAATTATACGAGTACGCTATGTAACCGCTTTGTAACCTGTTGTTCGGTATACATATACAAGTTGGGCCCTGCGTAACAGGAGCAAAAAATTAAATCACAGCTTCAACTCTTAATCTTGAGCTAATTTAGTTCTACAACTTTTGAAAATAACTTGTATTATGATTTTTATTATAGTTTGAAGTGTAATTGGACAAGCAATGTATTGCGAAATCCGTCATTTTGTTACGTGACAGGCGATGCCATTTAGGCTATTGGATGCCGTAAATTAAAAATACAACTTAATTTGTTTGAAATAAACTAAAAAAAATGCAGAATTAAAGTAGTTACATTTGAGTAGCGGAACCTGTTTTAATTTTTTGCTCCTGTTACAGGGCCCACCCGGTATATAGTTGATAACTTTTTCGGCATATCTCACTAATATTATTATATCCTGTTTTCTATTAATTTCATGTGTTTTTATGAACAATAAAGAGTTCTAAAATACAATACAATCCCACTAATAAATGCGAAAGTTTGTAAGTTTGTTTGTTACTTTATCACGTCTGAAACGTTGAACCGATTTAGATGAAATTCGGTATACAGATAGTTTGACTCCCGGAGAAGGACATTTAATAGTCTTTATCACGGAAAATCGCATAGGGCCCGTAGGATAGCGATAAACGAATTCCACGCGGACGGAGTCGCGTGAACGGCTGATCTAACATAAACTAAACTGCACTGCAACGGACCTTAAATGGAACTTTTACTTCTAAGGTCCTTAGGTAAGTGTCCTAAAAATATTCTAATTGTCCATTTTTAGATTAGTATCAGAAAATTTTGGACATGTATTTAATTTTCTTCTTTTCTCGAATAAACAAAATTAAATAATGATGTAGAGATATATATAGCCACTTAAAGTAGAAAGGGATTTGAACTCGCATCTCCTGGTTATAGTGCCAAGTGTCTTATCAACTAGACCACTGAGACTGCCGATCAACCCCCTAAAAACTTGAACAAAAGTTGCATCTTTCAATTACGGAATGAGATTAACAAAATGAATGATGAACGAAAGCCTATAGGCTAGTAACAATTTAAATCTTACACCTATGCTAGTTGGGTAAATGTCATGAGACAGAAAAGGAGCGAGATAGTAATAATCACGTATCAGACAAAGATAAAGTATATCTCATGTCGTTGACTTTGCTTGAAAAAATCGTTTGAGAAAATGTAGGTGTTGATAATAAAAAACAAAATGTTGGTATGCTATTATATATAAGCATATATATATTGTGGACTAATTTTTATGGCAACATCTTTTACATTGTATCGATGGTAACGCTTGATAAGTTGCGTGCATGCAAAGTATATGCAAAACAATCGTGTGTGTCAGTCTTCCTTTCATCGCCTTTCACGTAAAATTAATTAATGAAATTAATATGATTATCAATTTTAATAAGTACCAACTTACCTAAATTTACGAGTAGGTATGTTGGAGAAATTAAGTTTCAATTATTTTTATTTATGGGTAAAACGTGTTACCATAATAATTTCGAGAAGCAAAAACTATAAGGGTTCCTAGTTGACTACGGAACCCTAAAGAAGGAGAAGAAATTTGACATCAAGTATACCTACTAAAAAGTGTTTAAGTAAATCTATGATAGGTAGGTGACGCAACAAGTTTTTGCACAAACACTAACTAACACTAATTAATATAGGAAGAGTCATTCACGATGACGCGTGCCGTGGCCCGTGGTTCTTATTACAATGTCATTAATGGCTAATTTTGACAAAATCACGCGTCTTCGTGGATGGCACTAGGTATATATCTCATTCATTAATTTATGACTGGATTGGGCAGAAGTGTCTCTTTTGGAAAACACAAAAGAAAGTAGATAAATAAAAGAGAGCTTTGGCCACATCGTGACAGTACAATAATCTGGTATACTTAATTAGGTAGTGCCACCAGAGTTGAAGTCACGCACATAAGAACATGTCGTGTAACGACAGCAGGATTTTGACATTTACTCATTCATTTCATTCATTCTCCTTTTCTGCAATCAGTTCTTTTTGTAGCTGTGTGTCTAAGCATTCACTTCCATTCTAGTGGCACTACCTATAGTAAAATTCTGGTAGTCCGGCCAAGATCGTGTCCGTAGGACAAAACTCTTGAACAGCATAGACTTGAAATTTGGTGATAGGAAAATGAATTTGGATGACAATGCAAGTACAGTCAACGAAATGTAGGTATACTAGTCGAAAAGATCGTATTATTAGTGTGTGTAATTATTTCTATTTTACAGCATACTCGTATTAGTATCAACTGTAACACTGTAAATTTTCATTGATATATAAATTAAATTATCCCGTCATTTTTGCTACGCCACAGAATAAACAATAGTACAAGTGCTACGGTTTGCTTGCGCGATGAAAAACATTTTTATTTTCATGTTTCTATGCCCTTAAGTAGGTAAAGAGTTCTCTTGGGATTCAGAAACCTCTTACAATCTACAATAATTGTACAAATGAACATGAGCGCAATAAATGAATATGAATGTCACAATATTGGTAGAGCGGGCAATATTTCCTCAATAAAAGTAAGCGGTGCCATTGACTGTATAATAATAGTGATTAGCTGAGTCACTGTCCAAATCAATCAAACAATACACATTATAACTATTTCTAATACTCAACTTGGTATTTTTTGGTTGTACATGAAATGTAGAGCACGCTTTCGACAGCGTTTTGTTTCGACATAGTGTTTTAAGGTAGTTGTAGATCTAAGTAATTACTTGCCAAGCTTTAATCTATGTGCTGGATGTGGTGACGGCACTTTTATCAACACTGACCACGTAACAAAAATAGCGTAACTAACTAGTAATTATCAATTAAGAATATAAGTCTTAATTTCTTTAGTAGGTATCTGCTTACTTTAACACTTCCTCGCATTTGACTAAGTAAATACTGTTGGTAGGTTAAGTATGATGTCGAAGAAAAAACAGAGAAAAACTAAACAATAAGAATGCTTTTCCGCCATCTCGAACAGTGCCGACGTCGTCGCCGACTCCCGACGATACTACTATCGTATATCTACTCAAGCTTAAACTTGAAAATTGATGTCAAAGTTAAATAATAAATAAATACATATCATGGGAAACTTGACACCGAAATTGACCTAGTCACAAACTAAGCAAAGCTTGTACTATGGATACTAGGCAACGGATAAACATATTTATATAGATAAATACACGTTTGTTCCCTGGCAGAGAGGGCGGTGTCTCTTGTGGGATGCAACGTGCGTAAGTACCTTTGCGGCATCACACCTGAGTCACACGGCGAGGGCAGCTGGTTCCGCGGCTGAAAACGCCGCGCGGTCGAAGCGCCTAGAATACTCAGCCTTGGAACCGACGTACGACTTTGTGCCATTTGCGGTCGAGACGGCTGGCCCTTGGGGGGTGGACGGCAGTTCGTTGGTTTGGGAGCTGGGGCGCAGGATGAGGGATAGAGGAGGTGACCCCCGTTCGGGATCGTACTTGGTCCAGCAGGTCTCGTTGGCCATACAACGGGGCAATGCCGCTGGGTACGTTTATTATTGGGTACGTTTGGGCCAAGTACGAATCGAACGGGTCTTGAGTAGTTTTTATTTTATTTTATTAGGTACCTATGTATTTTTTTTTCTATTTTTTCCGTTTCGATTTTTTGAATATTTTGTATTTTTTATTGCATAATGCATATTGTTTTTTTGTGTTATTTATTATTATTTAATTTTTATTTTTTTGTGATTAGATAGATAAATAAATTATGATGTAAATGTGAAAAAAAGACAATTACATACTTAATTACACATTAAACGTCCAAGACCCGAGAACAATAAATTATGACACACGTAAAGTAATTTAAAGCTATATAATGTAACTAGTTAGGCCCAGACAGTAAATCTTTAGCTTATACTAGCCTGTTACTGGCGACTCCGTCCGCGTAGAATTCGTTTATCGATATCCCGCGGGAACTATGTGATTTCCCGGGATAAAAACTATCCTATGTCCTTCCCCGGGACTCAAACTATCTGTGTACCGAATTTTATCTAAATCGGTTCAGCGGTTTTGAAGTGATGGAGTAACAAACAAACAAACAGACTTGCAAACTTTCGCATTTATAATATTAGTGGGATATATACTGTGGCCCAGATTTGCTTTGTCATCGAATGTAGGTATCTAGATTGAAATATGCCATGCCTAGACATACACGACATTATTTTAACATGCGTCAGACATCACGATAGAGATTGATCTCGAAGACGCGACGGCCTTCCTAGCTCCTCTAGAGTGAATACCTAGTGATAGACTGACCGATCGACGACCGGATAGCCAACTGGTCAGAGAACCTGACTATGATGCTGAGATCCGATTCAAACGAGAAAATGATATTCTTATCTTGGCCATTTAAGCTTATCTAATGGCTGAGTATGTACTTATTTATATATAGATAAATATGTTTAAACGTTGCCTAATACCTATAGTATAAGCTTTACTTAGATTGGGACTAGGTCAATTGATAAATTTTATTTGACGCATAAATGTGATGTGATGCCGTCTCTATTTGTTTTATCCGAATAGACAGAGACGGCATCACATTTATCCGTCAAATAAAATTAATCAATGGATGGTGAAACAGCCCTTTATTTTGTTTTATTTTTAAATCACTGTAGCACAGCATTGTAAAGCAACAAAATTTGCATTGAACAAGTTATCTATTATGTCACATATTCTTATATATAGTCGCTAACGAAGGTATATACCTTTTATATTTTATGTAGGTACCAATATAGCAAGACATTAGAGAAATGCATATGATTTAATGAATGGCTGATCTTGAAATTGGAACTGGTCGAACGATGAACCTTGGCCGGTTAGCATCATTAGTTTTTTTTATGTTGGTTTTACGCTTATTACTTAAAATTACGTTGGCGATTTACTTTTTGCTTGTAGGTTGGTATTGCCGTTGATGTCTTATACAAGGTGAATGCGATTTTGAAAAGGATTAGAAAGGCATATAAATAAAAAGGAATTTAATTTTAAATCTACCACTCTCTACCCCTTTGTTGGCGTATTACGGCTTTTTAGGATTCCTTTGACCTACAAATAAACCTTTATAGTTTCACAATGTCCGTTCGTCCGTAGTTCCACGGCTTAGCGTAGACTGTTAGCGTGACTGTGCTATAAAGTTGTAATTTTGCATGATATATTAGGTAGGTATGTTTACCACGTCAACAAAAAAAAATTACGGTACCTCGCCCCTATACGTATAGTGGGAATGTTTTATTATTGGCTAAGCTAAACACATAGCGTAGTATAGTTTGATAGCTCTTTTAAAAATATTGTAGGTTTGCGGAGAGGCAAAGTGCCCCCTCCTCCCATATCTAAGCTAAACATTTGGATTGAAAAATAAAAATAAAAATGCAGGTAGTAGGTAGGTACAAATGTAATGAATTTTAAAGGAAAACTATCAAAGGCTTTACAAACTTGTAACTATCGAGTAACGGTTGATAAAAATTTAACATTGAATATTTGCCAAATATTAGGCGGCGATGGCGGGATGAATTGGACTTCTTCTTGAAGGACTGGCCCTTGTATGCAGGGGACAGAGAGCAGTGGAAGTATTGGGGGGAGGCCTTTGCTCAGCAGTGGGACAGAATAGGCTAATAATAATAATAATAATAATAGTGCGGAACCCTCGGTAACCATTGCTCGTGGCCCGACACTCGGTCGACTTTTTAATACTAAGGGGCTGTTTCACCATCCATTGATTAGTGTTATAACTGACGGTTAAATGTTATGCCGTCTCCGTCTATTGGAACAAAACAAATAGAGACAGCATCACATTTAACCGTCAGTTACCACTAATCAATGGATGGTGGAACAGCCCCTAAGAGTCTCTGAGCTAAGTCGCAGATAGACAGGTAAGGCTAAATTATACAGATTCCCAAAGGGCCGACAACGCACCCGTGATAATTTAAGTACCTCTAGTGTTGCGGGTGTCCATAGGTGGTGGTGCTTGCTTTCCACCAGGTCACTCGCTTACTTCTCAAACCGCTTTTGTAATTTTAAATAAGATACCATAAAAAACTACTAAAAAAGACCTTACATAATCAATAAATGACCTTACATTTCCGACACCACAGTATAGGCACAGTGTAAGAAAATGTAGATCACTTTGGTATAGGTAGTAAAATTATAAATCTTCGTTTAGAAACGCGTTCTTAACATTATTAAACCGTATCAGGTGTCGCACTGATCCAATTCCTTTCTCCACATCTGTATGCTGCATGAATGATTAACCAATCTGGTTCATTTACTCTGCAACACGATAAACAGATGACATAACTGGTCTACAAGTTAAAGCAACAATCCTAGAATAATGGCTAGAAGGTTAACTTCTTTGTTTTTTAAAGCTCCAGGAGGCCGTGAGAGTCCACCACTGTCTGGGCCCTCCTTTCTCACATACACGGAAATAGGTGTACTTATTTGGCCCTGGGCATCGCAAAGAAATGACGAATTAATGTATACCTACAGGTTTTCGGACTTCACTTACTGAGACTTATATACTGAGGTAGTCCTATTGTCACCAAATTAGGATCCGATGAGTGGATCCCAGGGTTCTTTTGTTTTCTTCAAATATTGTATACCTCTCTATATGTAATTTGAGTGTATTTTATAGTAGGTAACTTCGTTGCTCTCTGAAAAACCATTTGGTGGAGTAAAACTGATGAGGTAGACAATTATTTGGAGTCGGTTACAGAGGCGTCTTTACCTATAAGTAGTGCAGGGTGTGCGTTGCACAAGGGCGCAGAGGTGTTAGGGGCGCCGGCCGCGGCACTTTGTACCTATTCCATTTTGACCGCGCGCTTCCTAGATGGCGGTAAAGTAATCATTGCACACGGGCGCTACATGGGCTAAGCTCAGGAAATTGATAAGTACCTACCTAAATATTAGGCAAAATGCACTAACCTGTTCTCACTTCTACATTTTTATTCTTTGCCACCCAGAACCGCCAATATATCAGATTAGAGCGTAATCCGTTACGTGAGGACCTGGGTAGTTGGACACACTAAGTGCTGCTCAGTACTGGTCGGTCATTAGTAGTGGACAGTAATAGTCAGTCTGGGTGCAATGTTACGCGCTTTACAGGTCCGGACGCTTATTATGCTCATGCAGCTGTGAAATTAGTGAACACTGATCAAATGCCACGAAGTCATACAGATGTACCGACCTACTTAATATAAGTGTTAGTATTAGTATTTTACAAATTATATTCGCTCAAGATCGCGGCACGTAAATGTAGCGCTGACTGTTCATTTATGCGCATGTGACAGTCCTGCGCGCCAATCATGCGCTTACGCTTGCCAGTCCAACCCAGGATCAGTACCCTGTGATACTTTATTTTGTAGTTCAGTGCATTTAGGTTCTCGCTACCCTTATGCGGTCTGTATAAGTAGACCTTATCCACTTGGTCCTTTACTTAACCCTTATCAAAGCAGAAGTGATTTATCGACCACATGGGTTTAATGTTATAGATAGAGAATCATAAGTACATTCTTAGCACCATATTCTCTTGAAGATTCAACTCAAAAACTATTCACCCTGGGTACAGTCAAAGAAGAAACGCGTACTTGAGTGGAACCTTTGGTCGCCGCAAAAGTCTCCACCGCAATCAATTCAGTGTTGACATCACTTTGCTTGGCTTAGCTATTTTTCTACTTACTTTTTAGGGTTCCGTACCCAAAGGGTAAAAACGGGACCCTATTACTAATACTCCGCTGTCCGTCCGTCTGTCTCCAGGCTGTATTATGATCCGTACTAAAACAAAATAAAATAAATATCTAAGGGGTGCTCCCATACAACAAACGTGTTTTTTTTGATAACTGTCCAATGTTGTATAGATAATGGTACGGGACTCTTCGTGCGCGACTCCGAATCGCATTTGGCCGGTTTTGTCGGATGTTAAGTTTCCTATTGCAGGATAAATTAACGTGCATTCCTGAACATTTGAGATGACATTGATAGAAACAACAATTAGCAGTTTCAAGTTTCTACTTCGAAAGGAAGCAACAGTTTTGTTATTTGTCATTTTTGTGTAACATCCGTTGACATTAACAACCAGAGGGAGGTAATTAACTTCTAATTATTTACAAAATTAAATGGCGTGGCACCGTAGGAACTTGATTCCGTCAACTTTATGTTTTACACAACTTTATTATTATTAAATATAATGACCCGGATAACTCACGTCTTAAATCGAGTTTAGCTCGACATATTTCGGGCTAATCCGTAGCCCTTCGTCTTCGGAGCAACGCGACTCAGCGGCTGCTGCAACACGCGCACTGCGCGCCGCCGCTCTGCTCGCGCGACATCCCGACGAAACTGACACCGGTACACAACTACCCGCGTTTTCATCATCATTTAAGACGTAAGTTATCCGGGTCATTATATTTAATATGAGTGAGTCTCACGGTAGTTTCATGTTCAAAACTTTATTATTGCATACATTTGAGGGCCAGATTTTTTGCCGCTCAGTATTTGGTATATATGACGTTATCAAGACGTCAAAAATTATCAACTTACAGGGTGTGGTGTGCATTAGCGTTTTGAAATATTTATTACTGCGACATGCGCGCTTGAACGTTGCATTAACTAGTTCTCTGCTCAAAATAGTGGTTCATCTATATTATACTAGATGGCACTAGGGTCGCTGCTTTGAAATTTTAATATTCATCATTGTGTATGTACCACTGCTGGGCACAGGCCTTTTCTCAGCATGAGAGGACTTGAGCCGTTGTTCCACGCAGGTCCAGTGCGGATTGCGAACTTCACACACACCATTGAATTGATTCGCAGATGTCCTCACAGTGTTTTCCTTCACTGTAATGCTTTTGGTAAGCAAATCTAAATTCGCACATGAATTTCCCACAATCCTCTTCTTGAGAGGCCATAGGCTAAGCCACCATGGCTTCTGTTGAATTTTGATACTCAGTGCAAGTAAGGGTGTAGTGCATGAGATAAGGCTACTTTTTGATAACATCCAAGGCTGACGGCAGTTGCATAAGAGTATCATTGAAATGTTAAAAGTTTTTTTTTTATTCCATCTTCAACAGATGGCTGAATTCACTGATAGAAAGTAACATGTTGAAATTAAGTTTTAGGCCTAATTTTAAAAAAAAACTTTTGCCTAATACAAGTTTTTTAAAGGTGAAATTGGAAAATTCACATCATTAATTGACCAGTGATATTGATGTGACATACAAGAGAGACAAAAAAAAAACTTACTTTTTGCTAAACATGTATGAATTAAAAACATTTTAGTTACAAAATCACATACTATTCAAAAGAGATATTCGCTAAACATTTACATATAAAACACTTATAAATAAAACAAACACTTATAAAACATTATTTTTTATTTACTAAATATCTATAATAACAAAAACCTCATATTTATTATCCTTTGGTTCATCCACTATTTGCATAGCAGAATAAGTAATAGCTTTAACTTCTGTTCCCTGCGGATGTTTTCCAATCTGGAACTCCTCTCCGTAACACTTACAAACTATCCTAAACTCTTCAGTATTGAATTCAGTGATCACCAATTTTTTACATATCAGAAATGGTTCAACTGAAAACAAAAACAACAACTCGTCAAGAAAATGATAAAGAAGCCCCATCATGTCGTCTGCATTGGCTTCTATCGTGTGTACTTCCTTGATGATGACATAGTTCAGTTCAGTCATGTAGCCAAACATAGCCATGCCACACTGCTCAAAGGCTTCTTTCATAGTGTCTCCCCAGGCGTGTAACTGTACATCAGCAGTGTGGTCTAAATATTCGTACTTCACCGGCGGCAAAACGAAATCCTCTTTATCCTCTTGCGTTAATTGACCTAATTCAGCGTCCATTTTCTTGCTGTAACTTTCTTAGTTTCTTACTCGACACTATAGACGTTTTGTGATAAAAATGTGAATAATGAAATGACTAGCTTAAATTTTTAATCACATTCATTCGTTGCATTGGATTGCAAGATTGCAACATATTTACTAAAGAGTAATAGTACCAACCAAAATCAACCCTAATCAACCAACCAAACGCCAAGCAATGACAGTGACAGTGACAGTGACATTGAAAATCACAGACTAACGAAAATTAATAAAAATGAAGCAACTTTCTTTAGAAAATTGTAATGTTTGTAGTTTGTTTTGTACAAAAAACCGGTTGAACCGGTTAATAGAAAAAAAAATATACATATTTGATACATATCTAAACAGTTTAGTCAAAAATAATTTAAACTTTAAGTTTGTGCGTTATAATGTCAAATTTATAAATGCGCCAAATATAACGCACTTGCCAAATAAATATATATACCATGCATGTACCATTTAAACAAAACTTAATGCTTTTAGTTTAAATTTAAATTAAATTAAATTTTTGGTATTCAGTTAGTGAGATTTATGCACGGAACAGAAAAAAACTATAGAAACTTATGTGGTGGTTTTGTTTTGTTGATGTATTTCTGAACGTATGAATCTTGTCTGTGACTGCCTGTGGTGACCGCTAACGCTAACCAATCAGAGAAAAGAACACACAGTTTTACTTTTGTAACGTTTGCTTTTCAAAAAACTAAAAATCAACGTTCGTGTCGTGATTCGTGCCTCGGTGAAATGAAATGCTTTTTTAATGTTGTAAATGTTTTACGTTATTGATAAAAGTGTCGACTGTGTTGTAATTTTAATATTTTCTATTGTTGCTTTTATTTAGGTGAATGTTTGTGTTCTGTGTTGAGAAACAAGCCTGAAAATGATTGCGTTAACGGAAGATGTATACAAGCTATTGTAAGTAAAATCAAATAAATTCAAAATTCTTGAATTAAAATTACATAATCCATCTCTCGATATAATTGTCATGCATAGACAAATTAGCTATTCCGTGCGAGGGCTGAAAGTCCCATGTAAATTTTAGGATAACCGTTACTTCCCAACGTTGTATTTAAATTCTATATAGCTGTTTGTCCCCCTTGTTGACCAATTTGTTACTTAGGGTTTTGTTTTATGGTAGTTTCATTGTGGATGAAGCAACTCTAAAATTGGAATATATTTTACAGTGATAATGTCACCGAAGAAGTATCAAGAAATGTTCGCCACCTAATGCAACAACTATGGCTGAACTGGTCTCATGTTGGAGTAGAGTATGATGTGAAGGTTAACAATATTCAGAAGCTGGTCCAAATTGAGAAGGATCTCCACAGCGATGTTTTGGATGAGACTAAGCAGAAACTGAAAGTTATGCAGCATCAGGTGGAAGGTAATTCTATCAATAATAATAAATATTATCTAACAACAAGACAAGGAAGGATTTTTACATTTACTCATTCAATTAATCCATTCTCCATTTGTGCAATTACTGCTTTTTGTAGCTGTGTGTGTGTGTGTGTGCATTCACTTTAATTCTCATGGCACTTCCTATACTCATTACACAGGGCTGGATCTATAAAATTTGCAAATTGGGGTAAAAGTAAATGTATTTGTGTGGCACACACAACCTCGCTACATTTTGTAATAGGTACCCCCTTAAAATTATTGCCTAGCTAGAGCATATATCCTGTTTCTCCCTGACAGATCTGGCCCTGACAGTACCAAGGCAATCTTATGTAAATAAGCAAAAGTTCTGCTGCATGGTTCAAGAAATCATGACAATTTTTTTTTACATTTCTTTTTATTAACCAGTGAATTTTAAAACTTACTTATCTCTATGGGCTAAATTAAGCTAAATAATGATCAAAAGCCTAAGAAAAAAAAAAGAACTGGTTATAAGTTATAACAACCAACCGTGTATAACAAAGAAATACTTATTGCTTATTTATTATGGTTTTCACTGTAAATAAAAAAAAATATTACTTATTGTTTTGGGAGTAGAGTTGAACTGCTGGTGTGAAACAAAAGTTTTTTTTAAATTTGTTACGTTGTCAAGGTCTGTAATTCCCTTGAACTTATTTTGTGTCCCAACTATTGCACATTTGAGCAGCACAACATTAAATTAATATATTTTTGACAAAAATATTTTCCCAATTTTTATTATAGAATTGAAAGAAGAAACAAAAAAGCTGAGCCAATACCTCTCTGTGGACATCACCATCTTAGATTACAAGGATGATATGATGCTGTTTGAGTATAAGAAGGAGCTGGAAGACCAGATTTCAGGGTGAGTTTTATTTGTCACTGAGTTCATTTCTTCAACATCATCATCTCTGGCAATATAGTTGGAATTTAACAATTTGACCTTTTTATGACTGTAGTTATTACCTATTTTCCAAAAATACATTTTTTTATTTAAAGAATCAGGCACTCTGTCTAGGTTAACGGAAATAAAAAAAACTGTAAATATACCACCACTAGGGATAGATTTAGGCTGTAGTTCCAATGCAGGACTAGTGCAAAGAAATTCACATGTAGAAATGAGTTATTAGCAAAACGTCTGGAAATTAAAATTGTCTGTATAATAAGAATACTTAATATGTCTAAAGCAACATTAGTTGACTGTCATGACCACAGAACGAGTTAGTAGCAAAAAGTCTGGTCTAGAAAAATAATGAGTCACACTACTGGTATACCAGTCCTATGTCTCCTATGTCCATCCCCAGGGCTTAAGCTACATGCCAAATTTCATTAAAATCGCTTCAGTACATAATTTACCCATGAAAAAGTAACATTTATAATATTAGTATGGATAAATAAAATGTATGTGTTTTTCTTCAATATATTTTATTGGTAAAAAAGAACATTAACATGGGAAAACAAACAAAATTACTTCTTGTTTCCAAAATTTGAAAGGAGTTTGAATTATCAAGTGTCATATCAACACTTGCCATTTTAAGATCCAGACATTTTGCTAACGGGCTAGGGCTATTTGGTGTTCATGTCTATTTACTAATTAAGACATTTTGAGATTCAAATGTTTCGCTACCGGGCCATTTAGCGTTTATGTCTTTTAAGTAATAAAGACATTCTATGATAATGATGTTTCGCTACTAGAATATTTTAAATTGTAACATTCTAAGATCCAGACGTTTTGCTAAAGATTCATTTAGCGTTCATGTCTATATAGCAACAAAGACATTACACAATCCAGACGTTTGAGCTATATTGTCATTTGGCGAAAAGGGAAATTCAAGAGTAACCCGTAGAAATGTTTCGAAGATGTGAGTTGGTTTCTCACACAATGTTTTCCTTCACTGAACAGCTCATACCTAAAAGGTTGAAAAAAAAAAAATAAAACTTTTTATTTTATTCTTATTCAGATGTGTGGTATTTGATGCTGTAAGTTTTTTTTAAGTTAAACTAGGAGGGAACTATGACATTTTCCAGGACTAAACTATCCTACGTCCTTCCCCAGGACTCATAAACTATCTGTATACAGATTTCATCTAAATCGATTTTGATGTGAAGAGGTAACAAACATACAGATAGATTTACAAACTTTCTCATTTATGATATAAGTGAAATGTTTTTTTCATATCTTATTCTCGTTCCCAATTTAGTTATAGAGAACAGATGGAACAACGCCGGACGGAAATTAACCGCCTATTGGAATGGCAGCATGACCTGACTGAGAAACTTGGTGTCACCTTCCATGAGCTTCAGGATATCCCGCTGCCTCCTCAGGAGGAGTTGGATAAGTTACGGAACCATCTTGAAGTGTTGCAGTCAGAGAGGGACAAACGAGCTGAAATATTCTTGCACACACAGATTGAGATCAAGGATATTATGGGTAATAATTGCAAGCTTTTTTAGTTTTCCATTGCGTTGTTGTGCAATGCAAATCTTGCCAGTCAAATTTCACCCAGTTTTAGCACTGATGGAATTCGGTATACATAATGTAAATGGAAACATATTGCAAGTACAATTAACAAAAAGTACCATGAGAAAATAGCATTAAAAAAAAACAAAAACCAAATTGTGAAGTAAATATTAACTTTCAAATCATATACAGGCTCGCATCTCTAAGTTTATGAAATTAATTTGCGAAATTAAATTTGAAATTTAGTAGTGAGTTTTGCAGGAAAAAAATATATTGTGAGGAAACCTGGACAAACATACGAAGCAATTCATTGGTTTGTGAAATTTCCAATCCACACCAGGCCCATGTGGGAACTGCGTCGCAATCCCTCTCATTCTAAGGCCCTGGTCGTTCTGAGCCGCCAGCCCCAGCGCGTAGCAGACCATCGCCCGCGCCATCTTAATGCTGTGGTCGTGAATGTTCGGAACTGGTCGTTGTCTCCTGTCGTTTGGCGGCGGTTTATAACGACCTCGGCCTTTACCCAGCAGTGGGACATAAAGGCTACTTTCAATGCCTTTGCCCAGTAGTAGGACATTATATATCCTCCTGAGCCCTCACATACTTTATAAAGGACCAATTAACACTAATAATAACGGCCAAATGCACTTTATAAAGTACAAATTGTACATTAAAATTACAGAAAAACTACAAATCAAACCACAGAATAAGTTTGAGCATGTTGCGGTCAGCTCCCTGTCTGTTGACTTCAAGGTGACTGACCTGAACATGGACCGCCTAGCTAAGCTTCGCCAGGATCTACAGGAGAAGTACGACCAGACCAATAACAGGGTATGTAGAGATTTTAGTTCTCGAGTAATTCGCGTCAGAGAGCACTTGCGTAGTTTAGATCACAGCTGCTCAGAGACCTATGACCCTATACTACGAACTGCAAAATTCTAACTTAGTATCTTGCCGTCGTAAGGCCGCTGGTAGAAGCTGGATGCGTCTAGCCGAGGACAGGGCCCAATGACGCTCATTGGGAGAGGCCTATATCCAGCAGTGGATTGCTATAGGCTAGTGATGATGATGATGATCTTGCCGTCTCCCGCTGACGATAAAATATTATTTAATGCGAGAGTGAGAGGGACGGTGCGATACGAACTATTCTAATTTCGTAGTAGCCTCCCTGAGGCGTAAGGCGGCGGACTTGAAGCCAGCGGTCAGAGGTGCGACGAGCGTGTTCTCTTTTCATTGCGCGGCCGAAATGCTCGCCGCAGTGTTTACTTGGCAGCACACGCAATGAACAGAGAACACGCTCGCCACGCCGATGCCCGCTGGCGTCGTGCCCGCTACCATATTTTCTAACACACTTGAAATCAATGGTATTTACCACTTCTTCTTTTAAGTAAAACGAGATGGTGAATATTCTTCTCTGGTTCGCTTTTTAGTCTCTTTTAGTCCAAGGCTCACGTATTTTTTGGTTCGTTATAAGAAAAAAAAAGTACCTACATTTGTTATTAAATGTGACATTTTACCAATTTCATAATATTTTTATTAATTCATTTTTACTCACGGCGTTGCGCTCTTGATATTAGAAAACGTTCTTACCAGATGAAACAATATTAGTTTAGTTCTCTGAAAATAATTATTTAGTCATAACTGTAATTATTACCACACGTCGACACGTCAAGTAGTTGCCATTACGTTGAGTAAATTTGTATTACGGCTTCAAGTTGGTATACAGGAACTCATAAACTTAATTCTTAGAACTTGCCAAAATGACTTGAAACTTTGAATACTACACACTTTTTTTTGGTTTGTAGGTAGAACGAACTGGCAAGCCATTCACTTCGTACAGTTGTTGTAATTAGATTAGATTATTATTATTTATGCATTCAGTATAAAATTACATCATAATTTGTACATGTCATAGTTACTTATATATCCGAAAATTACATACTACAATAGTCCTGAATACACAAACAGACATTAATTGGCGAAACTATAATGTTCAATTTTGAATAAAACAATAAAATAATTAAAAACTAATGTCTGAAATTCATTAACAGAGTAGGTATTAAATGAAGAAATAAATAAATTAAATAAAGTACAACGTGTTCACTTGTCGGCGCCAATTTTTCTTTTACATTATGATTCAAAAATCTTTAACAGGTATTAGAGCTGCGCGAGCGTCTATCAAGACTATGGGAGTGCCTGGATGAGGACCAAATCTATCGGGATAACTTCCTTCAAGCCCACCCAGGATGCACTCCGTCCACTGAGGCTGCCATCAAGGAGGAAATCAAGAGATGTGAGCAGATTAAACGGCAGAAAATTCAGGTGAGATTATTATAAAGATGATGCTCTGTTTACCGTTGGCAATTATCGGCGAATACTCCACTGCGCAGTCGCCTATGTGTGCGTGTGTTTCGCAGTACGAGCCCGACTAGCGGTTTTTAAAATACACTCAATTGTGGGATGTTGAAAATCCATACAATTGAAGGGCAGATAATATAACATTTTGACTAAATTTTTTATTTTCCAAATTGAAAAACTAAATATAAACAGACTCAAATAGACTGGTTAACTGTGACGTCAATGTAACAGTAAGTAAATCAAATCGCGTCTAAATTAGTAGGTACCATCGGCGTTTAAATTACTAAGTAGTCCCTTAGTTATTTAGTAGGTCTTTTAATAAATGTGTTTTTTCTCATTATATTTGTACCTTCATCATAAACCCGAAAATAACTTTATTTCAAATGTAACTTTCGCTATTATATTTTGCATGGTTGAATGTATCGTAATTTGAACCTTCTGTGTAGATTATTTTATTTTGTCTAGATCAATCTGTATACCACTTCATATATGATATAGTCATCATCATCAGCCGGAAGACGTCCACTGCTGGACAAAGGCCTCCCCCTTAGAACGCCACAATGAAATGAACGACAACTCGCCACTTGCATCCACCGGTTTCCCGCAACTCTCACGATGTCGTCAGTCCACCTTGTGGGAGGCTTGCCAACGCTTCGTCTTCCGGTTCGTGGTCGCCACTCGAGGACTTTTCTCCCCCAACGGTTATCTATGCTTTGAGCGATGTGGCCTGCCCATTGCCACTTCAATTTGCATATTTTTCCAGCTATGTCAGTGACTTTAGTTCTTCGACGAATTTCTGTATTCCAGATTCTATCGCGTAAAGAAACTCCAAGCATAGCTCTCTCCATAGTTCGAGCATATGATAGTAATAATTAGTTTGCAGTTTTTGTTAAGCATCTCATTGAAATTTATATTTTTTTTGCATCCAGGTGTTTGTGGCCAACATGCGCACAAAGATAAAGCTGATGTGGGACAATATAATGTACTCAAGCCGTGAGCGCGAGGAATTCCTCCACTACTATCAAGACATCTTCACTGAAGACACGCTGACTCTCCATGAAATGTACCTAGAGAAGATTACCAAGTTCTACAATGAGCATAAGTAAGTAAATCAGAATACTAACCGTTTCTTGGGGGCATCAATTAGTAGTTTTAAATGTTCAGTACTGAACATTCTAGGCCCTGAGGGCATAGGTAAGGGCACCAACGCAAAATGCCTACAAACTGATCTCTGGACACTTTTTATGAACATCTTGAACTTCCCATCATACACGTTCCCTCGTGTCCAATTAGCTCAACGTGTCACACACAGATGCCGTGTTTCGAATTTTAAACACGAACCCTGTAAACAAGTTTGTGTTTGTCTTAAAAGAGTTCAATCTCTCTTGTTACAGAAATATTTTCGATCTGGTAGTAACTCGCAAGAACTTGTGGCTGAAGCAAGCCGAGATGGACGCACGCGCGTCGGAGCCCGGCCGCTACCACAATCGCGGCGGAAACTTGCTTCGTGAAGAAAAGGAGCGGAAGGCCATCGAGACTAATGTGAGTGAGACAGCTGTATGGTTGAGACCATGCGTTTCAGATGCCTACCACGACGTGTGGTTTCCCTAAAAAGTAAAAGAGTTGGAATGTGTCGAAGAGATAGTGGCTGGTCACTCAGGTTGTTAAAGAGCTAACTTTTACAGTGTGTAGAAATAGTTCAGTGTTTTTTTTGTTATATGATAGGAGGGAAGACGAGTAGGCGGGTCACCTGATAGAAAGGAATCACCGCGGTCCATGGACACTCATAACATAAATTGAATTAGAGATGCATTGTCGGCCCTTTGCGAAAATAATATACTTGTAAGACAATAATGTCATCGTTAGCGTCGGGAATCAGGAGGAATTAGCTGTAATGTTAAATTGATGCAAAGTTCCATAACTAAAATACTGAAGTAACATATTTTGTAGTCGTTAGTTTAGTTAATGATAAACAGGACGCGTAATTAGAAATGAAAAAATCGTTTGCCCGTGAAATTGTTTGTTTGTTTGTTTGTTTATACTCTTTATTGTACAAAAAGGAAAAACAAAAAGGTTACATAAATAAAAGTTATGTTAAGTACAAAGGCGGACTTATCCCTGCAGGGATCTCTGCCAGTCAACCTTTGAGTGGTAGAGGAGCAATCCAAAAAACAAGGATCGACAAATAGAGCAAAACATTGAAATCAAGTTTTTTTTGTTAATTTCTGTTTATTTCCGCTTGTTTAGCTCCCAAAAATCGAAGCACAACTAAGGGAGATGGTCGCAGAATACGAGGCGACAACTGGCAACACCTTCACTGTGGACGGGGTTCCGCTAATGCAGCAAATAGAAGAAGAAAAGGAGTCCAGAAAGGCTGTAAGTTAAAATACAGCGTTATTGAAACTGAAATAAAGGCTTACGCCTGCTCATTCGTAAAGCGACTTTATATTTGTATGTTCACTCTACGTGGTGAAATTTTGACCGTGATACAAAATATGCGTTACAAGCTCAGTTAATGCTAGACAGTGTAATGCACTAACTTATTTGATGAAAATAGTCAAATAAAATTTGCAATTTCCACACAGTTTGCGATTTAATTTCTACAATGTATGGAAGCCGCAAATTTTCTAATTTCAACAAATCAGTTAGTGCGTTATTAGTCCAGCATTAACTGAGTGTAAAACCCTTTCACGATCAAAATCTCTTCTATCGTTTGTAATTCCTTATTTACCGCCCTTAACGCATTCACTGCCACCGACGCACATAATTATTCACACATTTTGAAAGCACACGTGCGTCTGTGGGACCAGTGGAAGTCAGGTGGCAGTGAATGCGTTAAGACACAATGTACTATTGTGTAGTGTGTGCACTGTGTCTTTATTTTCATTAAGGCGACTTAGGTGAGCAAGGCTACGTACGCACTATGCGGCTAGCCGTGCGGTTTTAACGCGCCGTCTCTTTCTCTGGCCATACTTTGCAAAGAGAGAAAGAGAGAGAGAGTATGTTTATCCGTTTGCCTAGTGTTCATATTTCAAGCTTTGCTTAGTTTGGGACTAGGTCAATTGGTGTCAAGTATCCCATGATATTTATTTATTTATTAGATGGCGCGCCAAAACCGCACGGTTCACCGCATTGCGCGTACGCAGCCCAAGGGTCCTTGTTTTACAAGTGTCGTGTTTCAGGAGCGCCATAATAAGCTGTCGGCGCGCAAGCAAGCCCTGACGCCGTCCAACCCGCTGCTTCGCTCGCTGGCTACTTCGCCGCTCGGCAAGCGCAACCGGACCGCCGCCGGACTCGCGCACACTGCCGAGAGGACTAGGTAACATACAATAAACATGACGTATTGCACACAATCAACGGTATTAGCACTTCAAATACGAGGGACATAAATAGCAGTAGTTTGACAAGAAAAGTTATCGACCAATTTATAATATTAGTGAGATAAACGCAGTAACTTTCTGATAACATTGTAATATAGAATAGATCATTAGATTACAAGCAGTCTTTCCCCCGCAGGCCGCCGACGAAGCGTCAGCTCATCACGGGCAGCGCCACGAAAGCCGTCTCCGCTCTCACCAGCAATTTGTCTGCACTCAAGCGATCAGCCATATCCACTGTTAAGAGGTAAGCAACACTAACATAAGCTAAACAACTTGAAAAAGTTGAAACCCCCTAACATTGTAATTTCAAAGTTTAAATAATTTATTTAATCAGGCGTTACTTTGCGGAGGTCCATCTCAATGAAAAAAAATCTTTGCTCACCCGCGACCGCGTGACCTCACCACCTGCGTCACCTGCGGGTGAGCAAAGAAATTCTTTTAGTTCGTTTCAAAGTTTATTATCTCAAAAACGGCTAAACCGATTTTGATGAAACATCTAAGACCCATCGCTAGAAAACCACATCGAAATCGGTTCATCTGCTTTTTCAGTTATGATGCCACGTACAGACGCGATACAAAAAGTCCAAGTCAAAGTCAAAATATCTTTATTCAATTTAGGCCATAACAAGCACTTATGAATGTCAAAAAAAAAATCTACCACCGGTTCGGAAACACCTCCGTTGAGAAGAATCCGGCAAGAAACTCAAAATGTGATTCTAACACGTGATTCTAACGCTTGCGTTCGAAAAACGTGGCGTTTGTATCGATACAAACGCAAGGATCGTGTGTAAGGTTAAAACGTGTTGGCTTCCTTGCCTTAGCTGAGCGTTCGACTTGCGTTTGTATCGATACAAACGAGCGCAAAAATCAAAGTTTTTTTAAGGGCAAAATAGTGATATTTTTCTATTAGAGTTGTGTCTTGGAACTACAGTCTATTCGCAGAGACTTGATAAACATTATGATTATGATATCGTCTCGGAATCACGACGCTTCGCTCGCTTTATGACGCTGTATGAACTGAATTTCGTGGTATAGGTAGTGCCACCACAGTTGAGGTCACGCACACAACAACATATCATGTAATGAAAGCGGGATTTTGATATTCACTCATTCATCCTCCTTTTATGAAATCAGTTCTTCTTCAAGTTGCTGTGTATTACTTCAACTCTCGTGGCGTTACCTATACCAGGCATTCAGATCTTATCAACCGTGCGAGATGACGTGCGGACGCGGCGGCCATATTATAATTTCGTAGAGTGCATCGGTTGAGTTTTCACGTGTTGTTTTCTGTTTATACAGTATGATTTTATCGGTTAAATACGTAATTAGCGGGCTGCATTTGTAATGAGTTAAGAACCTCTGATTTTTGTATTTTTTTTTGTCAAATATCGGCGAACAGACTGTTTTAATGGTGTCAAGTACCCAAGTTTTCGTATGTAACAGTATTATTCATTCCTTGTTGGCTATTTCAGCGCTCGCTCGGTAGCGAGTGACGAACGTGACTATGACACCGGGTCGGCAGGCAAGTCACTAGCAAAGCTAAATGTTACATTCATAGTAGCGCTTTATGTAATGTAGAAGGAATGAGACATACTGTTACTGCTTTTGTAGTTAAGTAAGGCTGATTATTATTCATTAGTCATTAGATTAGCGATCTATTGTTTTAAAATATTTTTTGAATAGTCTGTAGTTTGAGTTATATAAAATTATGTAAGTTTCATTGTGCGATGCTACTGGTACGGTTTGGTTGGTTTTTAAGACAACACTTTAATTACGACAAAACGAATTTTCCAGTTCGAAAAAATGTTACACAAAAATGTATATATACCTTTTGGTCTAGCATATACGATTTCTACCGGAATAAAGTAGATATCAAAAGCTCTGAGAGCATAAACAAGTAACCTGACGACTCCTTTGTAACATCTCTTTAGATTTATTCTTTACTAGCTGTTTCCCGCGACTCCGTCCGCGTAAAATTCGTTTATCGCTATCCTGTGGGAACTATGCAATTTTCCGGCCTAAAAACTATCTTATGTCCTTCCCCGGGACTCGAACTATCTGTATACCGAATTTCATCAAAATCGGTACAGCGGTTTAGACGTGAAGACGTAACAAATAAAACAAACAGATTTACAAACTTTCGCATTTATAATGTTAGTGGGATTCAGATAGGTAGAAAAGAAAATAAAATACGCGTATGTTACGAAGAGATACTCAAGACCATTTTTATTATACACACGGGCTTGTATGAGACCTAGCGACATTCTTGAACGAAAGGAATATTGGTTTTGTAGCCGCGGAAACAGTTGTAATTTTTTTAGTCTCGCCTCGGTTACGTTAAACCCCGTGAACCTCGGGACCGTGAATCTAAGTGTTTATATTATAAGTTTTTTTACTGCTTTATGGTGTGCAATAAAGAATATTTGTATTGTATTGTATTGTTAAATTCGATCACATTGTCTCTGGGAAATCGCGTGAGTTCGAGTTTTAACCCAAGCAAAGCTCGGTTGCTCAGGTACTTTTGAAAACAAAATGTTTATTGTAAAAGTACTTACAAGTTACAAGAAGAAACCCTGTGGCTTTGGATCCTGTCCTCAGGAGTCTGGTGGCACAGGCATGTGCCTTTGTACTAAATCTCTCTCCAGTCTCCATTACTATTTATTGAAATTATTTTCTCATCTAGTGTCTCCAATATCGGGTTTATGATCTCATCAAAGAACGAATGCACAGACAGTGCGTTGTTTTCACATTTATTATATTTGTTTGGTTATTTTTATAGGCGAGTCAGCGGACGACTAGCAACGAAGGCGTTGGTGGTTAAAGCGGAGAGTAACGGCGCTACTGTCAAAAGGAAGTTGGAATACGGAGGCGACACGCAGAAGACTCCTAAGGCCAACGGCAGCATTCTCAAACACAAACGCACGGTACGTACAGTACAACCAGAATGTTTCAAATGAGAAAGAAAAAGTAAAACGATCTTACTACCAGTTATACTAACAAACTAGTTGAAGTGTATTCTTATATTTGACGCATCTCGCGAGCGTGCTTGGCATTTGGTCGTGTGCTTCACTTTAACCACCTTAAATTTTACGTAAGTTTTCTTCATTAAAATGTTAATTTCAAAAATTGGCTCCTTGGTGGTCCTGGTATGACGTGCGCCTATAGTTGCATTAACTATCCGAACTTTTAAACCCGTTATTCATACAAAGATACAAACAAATCTGCTAAAACTAAATTGTTTTTGTCTGTTTGGTAAAGGTAAATGTCAAAATGTCTGATAAAGATAATGAATGTTAAACTAACATGAGCTGTACAAGTGTTTATGAATAAGGGAATATAACCTTACATGGTATTAATCTGTATCTTACAACAGCGACTAAACTTTTTGTCATGATTCTGGATGTTATTGCAAGTTTAATCTTATAGTCTACCTGCCTGCATAGTTTTAACTTTACCTGTTTTAGAACAATATGAAAGCTTGTGCTAATCGTGTGTTATGTTATGGTGTGTGTGTTGTGGTTTTTACTAATTATGTTGTTGCATCTTTAGCATGTTGTTTTGTTTGGATAACCAAGACCACATTGTTAACTTAATGAGTTATTATCATTATGGCGTTTCATTCAATGTGTAGCTTATGCATGTTTTTAGCATTACAATATATGTACTACTAACAAAAACTACTTATT
The DNA here is from genome assembly GCF_025370935.1 of Choristoneura fumiferana. NCBI lineage: Eukaryota > Metazoa > Arthropoda > Insecta > Lepidoptera > Tortricidae > Choristoneura > Choristoneura fumiferana. The sequence goes on from NC_133478.1 coordinate 7,233,187, forward strand.
ATAATACACCTGTCTATTCATAAGTATAATTATACTAAGTTCGAAATATATTCGGTGAAAAATCCGTAAGGCGCTCAGGAAGCGCTTTTATAAAACAGTGGATAAAAGAACTTGATGTGCTAATGAGATTTAAAATAATGCTTGCAAAATTAAACACTATCGTTTTGATATTCTTTGGTTGTTTTGCGCAAAATGTGGTTCAAATGCAAATACATTATGTTCTCCACAAACTTTATCGGGTCGACTTACTGCTCCAATCTATTTTGTAAAATCTTTAATAATTTAAAAGGCACAGGCTTCGGTTGCTACTACCACTGTCAAAGAGCTAACATCTAAAACGAAATCACAAATTCTCTCCCCGAAACTGCTTGGGAAACTAGACAACTCGATCAACGTCCAAGGTTTCTTGCGTTGGAATTTCGGCTCTATCATCTAGATTTTAGCTGAAAAAGGAGTTTCTAGATTCTAGAAACTTGTAAGCTAACGGGATACTTGCCTCACAACAGTCGATCGGCAAGCGGCGCAGCGGCGGCCGTCGCTCCAACGGCGCGCGGAACACCGTATCATCGGAAAATGCGAGAAAGAATCCGCTTATGGAGACGACGAAGCTTACTAGTTACTCTGACTTTAAGGTAAATGATCGTGCATGAGTCGCGTCAACTGTGAAGTAAACTAATTGTTAAGGCTTCTTTTAATTTTGTTATTGTCTAATTGAAGAAGAGAATATAACATTGCGTGTTACACTAGCTGATAAAGCTGGTTTTAGTATTATTTTGGAGCGCTTGTTATTAATACTTTCATCATCATCATCCCAACCTATATACGTCCCACTGCTGGGCACAGGCCTCCTCTCAGAACAAGAGGGCTTGGGCCATAGTTCCCACGCGGGCCCAGTGCGGATTGGGAACTTCGCACGCACCATTGAATTGTTTCATTAATACTTTATTTTGGGCTTATTCTCATTAAACGTGGTAACCATTTATGAATGCATAATATAAAATTTTTGGGAAAATTAAACTTGCCAAACAAATTCATTTTGGATTACATAATTGTGAATTATGTTACTACTATTTTCGCGCACTAATCACTTTTCACCCAGATATTTTTTATCCAAATGCTCAAGTCTAGGGAAAGTTAAATTCTGTGGGCAGGTAGTCATTATATTGTTTTTGAAAATATCATATGAAAATATTTTCAGGATGGCATAAATGAAAAACAAGAAAGTCGGAGCTCCATGGTACCGAAGCTGTTAGAAGGAAACGTTCCCATGATCGTTTGTCACGCGACCATCGATGAAAGTTATACCCCTAAGAAAACCCCACTAAAGCAAGGTCCCATGACGCCTAAGACTGGAAAGGAGAACTTACATCATAACCTCGCCGCAACTCCTAAGAGTAACCTATTGTATACCCCCACGCGGCTTACTAGATCAGCTTTAAAACTAAATGATGGATTCGCTACTCCCCGCGCGCCCCTTAGTGCGGCTAAGACGAATATGCAGCGAACCGCCTCTACCAACAACCTGGCTTTCAAAACTACACCAAGCAACATGTTGAGATCCAAAACGGGCATGGCCGGAACCGCAAAGCCTATCGGTTGAAATCGATGATAACCTGCAAAGTCTGCACAATGCAATGTTTTATTCTGTTTTTAGTTGAGAACAAAGATACGTAAGCACAGTTTAAACCTAGAAAGTAATCGATCAACAGTCTAGTGTAAATATATGTCTTGCGCAGCGCTTCAAAAATATGTACTACACGCTCTTATTGTTTAAGTGACAAGGGCTTAGTATATATTTTTGAGAAGTCCGAAAAGATAAGTATTTAACACTGGCTGAACAACGCGTCCAATTTGCCCACAATCTTTACTGAAAGGGTGAAAAAATTTTTTTAAAAGCAAATCGACGTATTCCTTGTGGTCGGCGGATGAAAAGTTAATCCAGACATAATGCCATCCCAGTACTTTATAATAGTGGATGGTTTACATTACACTGTACTAGGGCTGAACTGTGTTCGGCCCATTTCGGTTACATTGAGATTGCCCTATGCTATATTCATACTACATCGGGCAAGCGGAGGCATACCTTCTTCACTATTTTGTGGACGGGTAGCTTTGGGGCGCCTGGCTAATATTTTTGTTATGAAATCTCTTGTCTAGACAAGGCTGGGTTAGAGCCTGGAAGCAATTCCCACCGTCCGGTCGAGTCAACTATGAATTAATTCATACAAGAGTATGATATAGATGTCACCGTGCCACGTTTGTGCACGACCTAGTCTCGACATGGTGTAAAGTAAACCAATATCTTACTGGGATGACTTGTGTCCAGATCTTTATTGTCTTCTTGTCTACGCAATAAGTCTAAGTTTAATATTGTGCTATCACGGAATAATATTGCAATGGATAAACTAAGCTGTGCTTTAACGAGATATAATTAAATATTTTAGACACGTGATATTTTTATATTTTTTACGCCTGACTACTGCATGTGCACTCGATGTAAATATTTGAATCTCTTAATATAATAACATAATTATAATTTGTGTATTGATGAGAAGTATAATTTGATTTAATTAGTTTAATAATGTTTGAATTTGTCACTATTTTACTTTTGGACTTTTACATTTGTATTTTTAAACTTTAATTGATATCCCTCCGTGGTTAAATGTTAATTATGTCAGTAGGTTATTTAAAATTATTTGCGATCAACTGGAATTGATCATGTCATCCATTTGAAGCGTTTTAAGAGCAGCTTTTAGTCTAAATGTTGCTCCGTGATAATGTTGTATCGTACTTAATTTTCAGTATTCAATGTGTATAGGGAGTTTGTTTTAAAGGTTGTTGATAAAGGTCGATGCAATATAAGTACCTGCCGAAATGCGATACATGCGCCTTACGGTACTTACGGGCCTTAAATTTAATTTTAATGTTGTAATATATTGTCATAGCTTAAACTTTGATGTGTTTTATTTGATCATCCATAGCCTAATAGTTTTTGTGTTGACGTATTGATTCCAACTATCAGTTGGCGAAAATGTCCATATTTTTTGATTTCGATGTGGGTGAAAGGGGCCGGAGGTTTAGACGGGCTATTGATGCTGATAGATATGAGATTGAACTGTTCTGGGATCGTAAACACACTGAAAATATATTCGGTGAAGTGGATCTTGGGTATCTCATGTAAGTTTAAAATCTTGAACCTCTATGATGCTGCCATAAGCTACGTACGGACAGGGCGTACATTGGCACGCGTAGTCGGTTACGCGTGTCCTGGAACGCCATGTCCGTACGTACAGCTACGCGTACACTCTTGAAGAACGCGTGCCGCATGAACTGACTCGCGGACGAGCCGCCGGCAGTCTGTTTTTGGCCGCGCGTCAAAGAGGTCGCGCTCGTTCTGGTACGCGATATTTGGACGGCAAAATGGATAAAGCTCTGGAGCTCGTAAGCACGTAGCGCTATGGATCGATTCAACTCGCGTTTAGATTCGTGGCGGTCCATACAGGAGATTATATTATAGATTATATTAGGATTATATTATTATGAAAAAATGACTTTCTGCCAAGTTTCTTGCGGCGCATTCTTCTTGGCAATGATGGTCTTTCCGAAAGCGCTGGTAGTTTAAAAAAATGACGTGTAAAAGTGCCCATTGCGGCCTATTTACTGAATAAATCATTTGAATTTTTTGAATTTGAATTTGGAGCTGTACCCGTATCCAATGTACGCGTCAACACACGCGTAACCGACTACGCGTACCAATGTACGCCCTGTCCGTACGCAGCTTTAGAAGAACAACAGGGGTTTGTAGATACATGAAATGTAGGTAACTCATTTGGTTGAAAAGTGCATTCAATTATATAGGAAACCTACCGATCTCAAAAATAACATCGAAAGGTAGGCGAGGTGACACCATTGAATACGAGGCAATCTATTTCCAAAATGTTTTTGGAACGCTTATCTACACTAAAGTAATAAAGAAGTAAACTTCACGAAATGTTTGTTCACTAGGAAATCTGAACACATATTTTTTTTGTATTGGTAGCCTCTGTAACCATAGAATACTAATTATCCCGGGAATTAGTTTTTATTTATATTTTTCTGGCTGTGTAGTTAATTTCGAGAGGTTGCCCTTTAGTGTTTGTACCTACACCCCATGTCGCAACTTGGCAGGCAGTTAAGAACAAGTGTTTCAGTGAGCTGTCACCGTTGTCGATTTGTATGATCGATGAAGATAAGAAAGTGATCGGCTTCATGGCCCTGAATGACCATCCAAATGTTCCGAGCGTCTCGCCCGCCGACTGGGAACTTTGGGTCAGGAATATGTTCCAGTGAGTAAGATTTATTTTTATTGACAATGTATTTTTTTTTTATTATTTCTGGCCATAGGTGCGACAATGTAAACGCAACTCTGATGAACTGCAGGTAATCAAATATTTCTACCACATTTCTACAGTCTATGCTATGACATGTCACATGTGTAAGATACTAAACCTACTAATAAGGACTGTTGCAGAATCTGAACGGTGATGACACCAGTAGAGAACTCTGGGACGCACCGACCATAAAAGGACACAAATTGTCACGCAACTAACTCGAATCGGTGTATTTTATGCCACATGACATGTATAAAATATTGAATTGATTTGAGCACTAGACAGACAAAAATTTCATCATCATAGCCATCGGACGTCCACTAATGGACATAGTCCTCCCCCATAGACCTCCAGCTGCTTCGATTGGAAGCAGCATGCATCCACCGTAAGCCATCTCGTTGGTGGACGTCCTACGCAGCGCTTGCCGATCTGCGCCAACTTAAATCATAGTTATTGTTTTCCCGCAGGCGTTACTACTTATCTCGAAACACGCTGTTCATTCACTTCATGTGTTGTGCCGAGTACGTCGCGGAGACATTTTTCGAAGAAGCCTTGGCGTCGGTGTTCAATAACGATATGTATTTACTGCAGATAGTACTCGTTGTGCCTCCTGGTAGTACTTTTGGTAAGTATGTTGTAGTTATTGAGTGAAAAAAAGTACCACTGATATCTCTTTTTCACATCTAAACTATTACCTGGAACCCTGGTACCGCACCAGGAAATAGTATAGATGTGAAACGGGGTCAGAAACGATATCCTGATGTTCGGTATAGTATAGGTATTCAGTGCCTTAACGTATTAATCACCATCAACGGTCCAGTTCTGGATTTGTCAATAGGCCGTATAGACCGCGGCCTAGGGGCGGCAGCGTCCTAATGGCGGCAGATTTCAGAGGACTAGAAAATTATTATTTTAGAAAGGTACCATCAGCCAAATAAGTGGTCTGTGATTTTTTAAACAAGTTCCTATCAAATGAATATGTTGCTAAAGTCGAAATTTCAATTTGAAAGACACGTCTATTGGCATTATTGTTTTATGACGTGCAAACGATTATCAACTTTAGGGTGATAGACCACATATTTGGCTGATGGTACATGGAGCGGTGGAAATAAAGTGGCCTACACTCATAAAAAATAAAAATCCGCCACTCCAGTCCGTATGTCCCACTGGGCAAAGGCTTCCTCTTGGAATGTGGGCATGGGCTGCAGTTTCTCCGTACTACACGTACAGTCGGAGTAAAAAAAGTTCATCACCTTAAAATCTATTTTCTGCTGCTCAGTACGAGCGATAATCTGTTTTACCGATTGAGTATGACATATTGCGTCAACCTGTCAACCTGCTAAACATAATCTTGTTTAAGGTGACTAGCAACCCTACCACTACACCTTGGCACTGACAAACACTGACAATTAAATAGAACATTATTTGATTCAAACTCTTACGGCGCTGTTTATTAAAAAGGTTTGGTATTGATATGAAACTAGATATATGTTAAAGTTGTATACTATTTTGAACCTTGTTATCATGACAAGTAAATATAATTTTATATGCACTTGTCTACTTAGCACTTTGGTTTCAAAACGTACTAAGAGTGTATGACTTACAAAGGAATCAATTTAATAACTGACGAAGGTTTTCCTACCCCCACTGTACATCGTACTACGTAGGTATCTAATTCAACGATGTACAGTGGGGGTAGGAAAACCTGTTGGTGTGTACTGGTTTCCTGACGATGATTTTCTTCATCGTAAAGCTCGTGGTACATATAAAGCGTCAACTGTAGACCTATCAGTTAGAAGTGTTGTGGGTGGATATATTATAATGATGTAGGTACAGAAAAAAGGTACCACCTTCTGATGATTATTATTGATTATTTTCAGATGATTTTTCGAAATATCAGACATTCCGTAAACATACTATAAACAAGATTACCGCTAAGAGATCTGACGACAGCGAGATTGAGCATTACGTCTACGTGGCGCAAAGGAAGGACTTTTGCCCGAAGCTAACAGTACGACGAGCTGTGTTGGTATTCATAGAACTTTGCCTTCGGGTCGTGGTGGATAGTTTTTGCGCCAATTTTTGCACAAGCCGTTTGCGCATGCACGTCGCTACGCGTAGGGGAGCTTAATTAAAGCACACAAAATAAGATTTTATTTTGTCAGTGAGAGAAATATCACGCAGTTGTGATATATTGCCGTCGATAGTTCGATTATAAATTAATAGCTGCGTGGCCTCGCGATGGGATTAAACTTCCATGATATTTCTCGCACCGTATAAAATAAAATATGTCACATACACTTATATTAAAAAAAATCTACCACCGGTTGGGAAAACCTCTGTTGAGAAGAATCCGGCAAGAAACTCGTCAAGGTAATATCGTTTTAAAAACAGACCTCTCATGTTAATGTCTTAAATCACAAGTAGGTTACCAAAACTAGAATTGACAAGATTTCATTTTTTTAACCCGTAAATTACTACAGGAATCGAAAGAGTTTTGTCTCCTGAGCATGGGAAAATATTTATTATAATTTATTTCTCCATATTTATAAAAATACAAATAATTTAAAAAATACATCTAAGTTTGCCAAAACTACCACAGAATAGATATGTTTCCTTTGCCTTTTTCACCAGAAAAAGGAGCTGTCACCATTTTGACAACGTCTACGTCAGATTTACGTGATCTTTTTTTTAAAATAGAGACTAGACAAAAGTAATGTTTCTATTGCGAAGTAGTTTTGGAGTTATGCCCTTTTAGAATAAGCACATCTTAACATAAATTAATACATTTATTAATAATCGTAGCGAAATTTTAAAAATATCAGCATCTTTCTCTTTCCAAACAGAATACAGAGTACGAATCAAATTATAGTCTTCATCATCATCATCCCAGCCTATATACGTCCCACTGCTGGGCACAGGCCTCCTCTCAGAACAAGAGGGCTTGGGCCATAGTTCCCACGCGGGCCCAGTGCGGATTGGGAACTTCACACGCACCATTGAATTGCTTCGCAGGTTTGTGCAGGTTTCCTCACGATGTTTTCCTTCACCGCAAAGCTCGTGGTAAATTTCAAATGTAATTCCGCACATGAATTTCGAAAAACTCAGAGGTGCGAGCCAGGGTTTGAACCCACGACCCTCTGTTTGAGAGGCGATAGGTCAAACCACTAGGCCACCACGGCTTAAATTATAGTCTTAGAAATATGAAATCTTGTAAATTCCTAAATCTTATATTATATTGCTTTAAACAGTGAAGAAGACAATGACGACGTAGTCGAAATTCTGGATAAGTTGTGTCCAAAATTGAAAGAGCTGTACGGTGAATATTACATCAGTGAAATTATTGGGCGCCGCCCGGAGAGCGGAAGAAAAGTCATCGTTGCCCAGGTAAACCCAAGTAAACTTATAATAATTTATTAAATCAGGCGTTACTTTGCGGAGGTCCATGTGCGTGTTCATGCAGTTCCTCCACCTCCACACTGTAAGAACACACACAAATCCCACAAACTGACGCGTTTCGAACTCAACCAGAACTCATCTTCAGAGCAACACAACCGTACACCATACTAAGTACCCACCTATATCTTTTTATAATTTGATAACGGTATTTTCAAGCATGTGAAATTATTTAAGCAACCTGTGGCGTAGTGGGAAAATTTTCGTTTGATAGGCCAGAAAAAAAGCCTGAGCAAAGTATTTTTTCGGTTGTTCGTAGTCTGAGCTAATCCACTCACCCACATTCACAATGTACTCATCTCATGTAATGTACTTATCTATTATTTAAAATCCATCGGCTTTTGTAATGTATTGTGCAAGGAAATAGAGTCGATAATCGATAATCAAGGCCCTTGATTCTAGGCGTTCATATTAATCTTTTTTTTTATACAATATAGGCTACAATCACGCCTGATGGAAAGCAAGGATGAGGCCTACGATAGAGCACGCTTGCCTAGTAAATGCTCATTCACCCTAGACTTGAAAGTGGCTTTGTGCGGATTTTGGGAATACTGACAACGTAAGGGTGGAGACCCCGTCTACTTCTGGTCGACCTGTGGAAGAAAGGAGCAGGTGGAATAAGGTCGTGCAGTTCCGAAGCACATTTAACGAATTGTAGCCTGTAAAATACCGACAGGGAAGCCAGTTCTTCTACTGCGATGACGAAGGCTCTGGCGACAAAAATCCGCATCACAGGCGACGCCGATGAGCCTATTCGCTCGCTGTTCTACCGAATCCAAAGCAGCTAGCTGATAAGCAGAACCGTCCCAAAGGTGGCAGCAATACTCCATGCAGGATCGGACTTGGGCTCGGTAAAGACCAATGAGCTGGTCCGTAGTGAAGTATCGCCTAACCTTGGATAGAATACCAAGCTTTTTCGCAGCGGTTTTTGCTAAGGATTCGATGTAACTCCCGAAGTTCAGTTTAGCCACAGAATATATAATAGTACTGGCGTACAGAATGGCCACGCTCCGCCCCGCACCGGTTCGAGTTACCCCACCCCTCAAGCGCAGATTGCAGGAAAACCGCAGGAAAGCAGTCGGGCGCGCAACGCGATGTATGTCGGTCGCACCGTCGCACGGCACTAAGTTCGGGAGCAATAATTTTGCGAAATGGTGATATACTGTGCATTGTATGGGTGTTTGTCAACAGCCAAAGATAAGAAAAAGAGTTTTTTTTCGATTTCCTAATGTAAATAATAATGCTTTCTAAAAGTATCGCGATTAATATATGAAATAATTAGGTACCGAATAATTCGTTCAAGTTTGTAGTCATATATTTATTTTAATTTAAAATAATAATGCTTAAATACATAGACAGACACATTTTAAGTAGGTTTAAATAAAAATATATGATTAACGATTACATTTATTTACACATCTAAGCCATACCTACATACCCTATAGTACTAGGGTTTTGCAATAGTCAGCCCTGTGTGTCTTACGCACACATTGACGCGTGTACAGACGTCGTCGTGCCTATGTAGATTCAAGAACGCGTATTTTGTACGGCGTGGCCGCCCTGTGGTTTAGCCGAGAGGTCTAAACCAAGGAGCTGAAGGTGGTCAGATATTGGTACAGGCAGACCTCGAAAGGTTGGAGTTAGATTAAATCAGCTTTTACTACGAGCTTGTTATATGTTAATTTGTGGTTAACTACTCAATGGGGGTCAGTCTTCTTAAGTGGATGAGCTCAGTTCAAAAACTTTACTTTCCCAAGCTTTGCCAATTTTGCCATATGAGTACCTATACCTCTACCTACTTGTCATCATTGACATCACCCAAAAAATAGAGAACTCTGTGAGATATACTTTTCCGAAAGCAATTTAATTATAATTTTGTGTTGAAATTCCAGCGCTGGTCTATTTTTATGGTTTTTCTGTGCATCCATGTTTCAGCTTCTGTTTTCGTGTGAAATATATAGATTTCACTGGATGACCGTAAAAGTAACAAAAATTTGGAGTTGAAATAAAAAATACAAAAAGACTCCAAAAAGTAATCTTGAAATTCCAGCTTCAAGAGAGAGCGGTCGGAGTAATGTGCCTCAACTCTGAAATAGACTACCAGAATCTCATAAAGACTTATGATCTCAGTTCATATTTTGGACTCAAAAAAGCTACCGATTTTGAGAAGGAAGTACTAAAACGCTCCAATAATTTGGTCGAGTTGTTTGCGTAAGCATTGTATTTGTTGTGGCCCGATCGTAAAATCCGTCAGACCATGCAATGGGGAATGTCTGAAAAATTTAGAAACGCTTGAAACTTTTTATATCAATACGAATAACCTTTCTAATTAACAAAAAAATATCAGATTTTTAAGTAGCATCAATTAATTTCAAACAATGAAAGAGTTTTCTTTACCGCCAAATTACGACAGTCTGGTCGGTTACGACGTGTTGTTCTATAGTCCAGAATAAAAAATATTAAAAAAGAATTTATGTGTCTTTGACTCGATCGTTTTGACAGGTGACACTCTTTACCGGGCCGATTAATACTGGCATGGAAATACCGACCCTATTTTTCATGTACGCGTGTACAGTCAAGGGCAAAGATATCGAAACGGCCAAAGTTACAAAAATATGTAAGTATACACGACTTTATGCACCTAACGTTAAGGCCGTGTATACATATTTTTGCAACTTTGGCCGTGTCGATATCTTTGCCCTTGACTGTACATGAAACTGACATGAGCTTATATGACATACAGTGTTTTAAATTTGTTTAGACTGTATTACTGCTATTTATTGTACAAATTATTTTTGACTGAGTTTTGTTTTAATTAATGCTGCATGTTTAATTATTTATTTTATTAAGTCGTTAGAATGTTTAGATGTACGCCTAACGGCAAAACATAGATTTCTATGGAAATATTTTAATAAGATCTGTTTGTTGTACATATGTTTGACAAATAAATTTATCATTATTATTATTTTCTATTTTGGTAAATAAATCATTATCTTATCTTATTATTATGGGTGTGTAGATGAAAAACAGGGTCGGTATTATCAGAGCCGGTAAAGAGTGTCACCTGTCAAAACGATCGAGTCAAAGACACAAATTCTTTTTTAATGTTTTTTATTCTGGACTATGGAATAACCCGTAACCGACCGGACTGTCATAATTTGGCGGTAAAGAAAACTTTCATTTTTTTAAATTAATTGATGCTACTTAAAAGTCTGATATTTTTTTCTGTTAATTAAAAAGGTTATTCCTATCGATAAAAAAAGTTTCAAATGTTTCTAAAATTTTCATCCATTCCCCATTCCTAGGCATACCATGAAACGCCGCCATTTTATGTTATGCTATAATATTTTGTGCTACTTATGAATTATTATGTGCCTAATTAAAAATAAGGTAGATCGATGAAAGCAAAGTATTATATGACATTTCTAGCTACGCACCAGGCACATCGTAAAGTAGTTGCTTTCTTGGCCACTCACTGTCTGAAGAAGCACTGAATGAAGCTGAGCGTATGACGATGTGCCTAAGCGTCACTAGGCAATTTGTAAAACGATGAGGCTTGGACGATAATGGCGGGTGTTGGTTAGTCAATTCATAAAATAGCGCCGTTTCATAATGTGCCTAAGAATATATATTTAACTTGATTGTCATCTCTTCATTCATCTCACTTATTACTTTATTACATGTTGCTGGAAAGAGCAAAGGGATAGGCTGCAAAATTACATTTGAAATTTACCATGAACGGTAGAGGAATTCGATGGTGTGTAGGTATAATGTGAAGTTCATGCATGGGTTATACCGCCCAAGCCATCTAATTCTGAGATGAAGCCTGTGCCCAGCAGTGGGGCGTATATAGACCGAGATGATGATGAGTTTGTGTTATGATAACAAATGTACATTTTATTGTTATCTATCTTCCCAGTGACCCAATATTACTCGGGGAACGTAGCCCTTTTGATGACGTCCCAAAGTTGTCAGCAATACAACTAGACGGATGTGTAAGTATTCTAATATTTTAATACCCTATGGGGCTGTTTCACCATCCATTGATTAGCGTTAACCGACGGGTAAATGTGATGCCGTCTCCGTCTATTCGAACAAAACAAATAGAGACGGCATGACACCTAACCGCCAGTTAACACTAATCAATGGATGGTGAAACAGCCCCTAACTGTTCAGTGGTGGCAGTTGGTTACTTTTTGTTTTACATTGGTTGTGGCTGGTATTCTACCGAACACGGACAGCTCTACCGTACTAAAGGACTACGGACCTAAAGTCGTCTGGCAGTGTCTTATCGAACCTCGACATTGGCAGAATCATCGCATCGTTCGATGGGGCTATTATTATCCCAAAAATTCAATTGAATTAGTACCCTAACCTACAACCTTATCATCTATTATTTTCGACTAGCCGTAACCCGCGACTCCGTCCGCGCAGAATTCGTTTATCGCTATCCCGCGGGAACTATACAATTTTTCGGGATAAAAACTATCCTAAGTCCTCCTCCGGGACCTTAACTATCTGTATTCTGAATTTAATCTGAATCGATTCAGTGGTTTAAACAAACAAATAAACAGACTTACAAACTTTCGCATTTATAATATTAGTGAGATGAGATGTCCAGAGTACCTATATAAACCTGTTTGTCTACTTTAGCTTACGGAAAGCAGATGGATATAGCTTGTACGAATCACCATTGCACTATGGATTGTTCTGGGCGTTAGGTGTTAAGGGGGAAAATAGGCTAATTGGGATGGCAACTCACGATTATAAGCATTGCATCGCATTCTTTTATGTTAAACAGCAGCGAAAAGAAAAAACACGGCGTTCCAGAAAATCATCGGGTCGGGTCAACTTCGGAGAGAACGCGGCCATGAGACGCAGCTTCGACCATCTGTATTTTATCCAGCAATCTGATGAGTTTAGTGATCAGGTCAGCTTAACAATCCTCAAGACCAGAGGTATGGTTGTACTCTACGTGTAACTCTTCGTGAATTATGTTTCCAACTATTACTACGAATTATTTTGGTGTGTGTCGTTGAGTGGGCGGCGCTACGAGTTCTAAAAACTTCATCAAAGAAAACGTTAAAAAACCGGCCAATTGCGAGTCGGACTCGCGCACGAAGGGTTCCGTGCCATTATTACAAACAACACTCAACACGACCACGAAATCATGGTCCCAAATCAGCATAATGCCACCCGTGCGAACGGCGCTGGTCTGCCTTTGGGACCATCAATTGTGCAATTTTCTCTCTGGTCTCAAAAATATTTCTATATCAAATTCTATCTAAATCGGTTCAGCGGTTAAAGCGTGAAGATGTAACAGACAGACGTGTCTACTTATTTCAGCGAAAGTTATTATGCTAAAATAACTTATAATGGTATTAGTATGGATAAACACATTTTTTTGGCTTAACGCCATACCACTTATAGTCGTATGATAATGCTCTTATTTTACTTACATGCGACAGTGTATTATTTTCTCCAGGCCTTCATGACGTCACCAACACCGTCGCTGATCCCACCGAACAAGGCGGTATACTTGGAGGCCGACCCATTTGACTACGAAATAGTCAACATCGATTATAAGTTACTGACTGTGCCTGATGTCGCGTCCTTTGCTCAAATGTGAGTATCTGCCTAGAGGTAGAGTCATTTACGATGAAGCGTGCCGTGGTTCTTATTACAATGTCTTTAATGTCTTATTTTGACAAAACCACGCGTCTTCGTGGATGGCACTAGGTATACATTTATTATACTTAGTTAAAATACGATCAACGTCTGATGTTGCTACTTACCTTGTTACATAATGTTACTGCATACAGTATGGGGATAGGTCATAATATGTCATAGAGGACTGGGGACCGAAGTCTAGGGGGCTAATACTATGAAATTCGAAAATCGAAGTTCGTATCGTATCCCTCTCACTCAGTCTCGTATTAAATAATATAAGAGTTAGCGGGACAGCAAGATGCGAAGTTCGGATTTCGCACTTTGTAGTATAGAGCCTGAAGGAAGAGGTTGGAAGTTGTATTAAAGCGTCCGGATTGAGAAACTTCGATGGCATGGTTGGAGTTTCTATATTCGCTCACTAGAGGCGCTACATATCGACGCTTGAAAGGAGAAATTGACTAAGCGACATATTTTTAAGATAGTGAGTTACATACATGTTTGAAATCAGTATCTTAAAATAATGCCGCTTAGTCAATTTCTGCTTTCAAGCATCGATATGTTAATGTCATACAGAATTGACCGATGTCATAAATTCTAATTTCAAAGCTAGTTCTAGTTTTCAGCTTGAAAATTTAAACCTGACCATCAGTGGCAATCTCACAATAATTTTTGCTTTTAAAATATTTCAATCTCTAGTTAATGGATCTTGAATTAAGGCTCAATCAACTATTTTACCGACACTTTGGGCGTCTCCTGCGTTACCAAAATTGTCTCTGGCGTTATCAAAAAGTCGTACTTCCAATAAGATATTACACGGTTTAATAGGTTGAACTTACGTAGGATGGCATGTATTCATGTACACTATATATTAAATTACAGAAAAAATATGTTTACTTACAAAAATCTGCAATTTTTTGAAAAATGTCGCGGACAGATTAGTGTCGGTAAAAAAGTTGATTGACCCTTAAGCAAAATTCTACAAAGTTATGCCCGGTTCACATTATTCCAGTAAAATGGTTCCAGTAGCATGACAGGTGCTCGATCGATCTTGTGTAACTCGTTTGGATTGTGACTCCGCAATGTATCGCTACTGGCACGACTTTACTGGAATAATGTGAACCGGGCGTTATGCTATATGCACGGGCGGTGGTGATCTTTTATCATCAGGAAACCCACTTGCTCGTTTGCCATCCAGTTGAATAAAAAAAATAAATAAAAAAAAACATTTTGCAATTTCAGCCCAGAAAATAAACAAAAGGCAGATGCTGAAAGGTTCGCATCATCCACACTTAACAAACAGCGGCAGTATCAAAGTAAGCCAAGATTCGTGTTAAATGGGCCAATCAACTATTTTACCCACTCTTTGGGCGTCTCCTGCGTTACCAAAATTGTCTGTGGCGTTACCAAAAAATCGTACTTCCAACAAGATATTTCACGGTTTAATAGGTTGAAGTTACGTAGGATGGCATGTACACCATCTATTAAATTACAGAAAAAACATGTTTACTTACAAAAATCTGCAATTGTTTGAAAAATGTCGCGGACAGATTAGTGTCGGTAAAAAAGTTGATTGGCCCAAATACAACAATAGGAAGTGGATGAAAATAAAGTTGATAGATTCCGTTACTTACATAGTAGTTACAAGTGAATGTGGTAAAAAGCATAATTAAATAATTAGTTATTGATTGTTAGGACGGCAATCAGTGCTTAAAGCGGCAAACGCGGATGTTAAGGAGCAAGTTTACCATGGAGATCCCAATGCCTTCATGATTGAGTTGTATGCTTTACGAGAAGATATCGATGAAAGGTAAATATGTATTGTTACTATCTATTACCTACGTAAGATAGTTTTTCAGAAGACCATGACATGTGCCATATATATAGGTACAGGTACAGCCAGCAGCAGAAGTGGACGAGCAGTTACGGAGTTGAAAATGATTTACACACGACTCTACTGCCACGGTAATGGTATGGCCACACACATCGCGATAAAACTTCGAAAAAATACAAAAATACTCCAAAAACCAATCTTAGGACTTGTGATAATTTCTGTACCTTGTCGCCTGTACCTTGCGAATTTTTATTTCAACTCCAAAATTTGTTACTTTTACGTTCATCCCGTAAAAACCATATCGAAAATACAAACTGAAACATAGATGCGAGCCCAGCTCAGAGAGAGACCAGCGCTGGTCTCTTTTTCTGGTTTTTCTGTGCATCTATGTTTCAGTTTGTATTTTCGACTTGTACAAGTCCTCTTCCACAGATGATAATAATATACCTAATACTATACTCTCAACTCAATAAGTCGTAATTTTCAGGAAAGGTTACGATTTACTGGAAGCAGCTTTTGAAATTATGAAGGACTACGATTACTGCTTGATCCGAGTACCTTGTGATGGCAAATCTATCCATTTACTCCAACATTTTTGCGTAAGTATTATTTGAAATTATTATACTTACACTACACTTTGCCTCGCACGCGTAAACCATTAGGTAGATCTAGCAGTTAAATAGGAATTTGACGCTATTTTAAAATAAGTAATATCCTGACCTGACGTATCTTGCATAAAAAACCCTAGACAATTTCATTTCTCTAAACTGATAGCAATTGGAGTTTTAGGATTTTAACTGGAATGGAATATCGTAATAAAAGGTAGCCTGTTATGTGCTATTCCATACCAGCTATCAACATACCAGACTTCATTCAAATATGTCTAGCCGTATTAGCGTGAAGAAGTAACAAACGCACGCACACACATTCGCATTAATAATATTAAATATATGAGAAGGCGTATTTCGGTTTTTCTGTCAAGTATTCTAACCAAGCCAAGTTCTTAGCAAAGTTTCATTAAAATCGGTCCAGGTTTACAAGATATTGAACTTTGAAATTAAAGTGGCTTTTCAACTTTTCTAAATGGTTTTTTAGCAGGATGGAAGGAACCCGTCATCATAATTAGGAAATTAATAGACAAAAAATCTATTTGCTTACGTTCGATTCCTTACAGTTTGTGTCCAGCAAAGGGGACGTTTGCACAGAATACGCACTGTACATTGCGCACAGACACTCCGTGTTAGGGTACGTAGTTTTCTATATTGGGTGCTGTTGGAAAATTGCTTATAGTTTTTAAGAAAAATATAAAAAAGGTCGCTTTAAAATATTTTTTTACGAGATTATTGAGTGCCTATTACATTTACAGTAAACTGAGGGTCCGGAAAGCCGAGGTCATTGATGTGCCTCAAATAATAAATTTAATACAGACCTTGGAAGGTAAAGAAACGATGTGGATAGTTGAGAACAGTATTATGGGGAAGAAGCAACATCAGGCCTATGTGTTTATGAGCGGAGTCACTTTGGTTGGTTACGGGATCGTGGAGTAAGTAGCGTTGATTTTGAAATTGAAAAACATTTTTGCAATTAATGATATTGAATTAAAATGATAAAGGTGCGGACGTACTATTAAAACCCGACGCCACGTCACGCTAGCGACACGCCATCCAATCCAACTCGTGTCAGTACTAATTAGTTCCATGTATTTATTATGGTCAGTTGCAGATAGAAACATGTGCCGGACGCGGGTACTGCCTTTTCGCAACGTAACGTTTGGCAACCTGTTTAATTTTGCAACTTTTCATTTCGCAAACTCTAAAATATGGTATTTGACAACTCCTGAATTTGCCATATCTTACTATTATTATGAAAATATAGATGTACACACAGTGTTTAGTGAAGAGAAAACTGAAATCGGTTGAAAATTGGATTTATAGTGATTTTTTGAAAAATCTATATACCTGTCTCTTTCTCAAACGCTTTTCTCTATGCAGCAAGTATGGCGGTACTGGCGTGTGACGTCACATGCCAGTATATCTTTCTCTGTCTAATATTGAATTTCAAACCTTTATAACTTTGTTATTTGTAAAGGTAGCTTAAAAGTTGTTTTTCTATTCGATAACAGGCATTGTGTAGTTTTAATTTATAAAACATATACAAAATAGTCAAATACCGTATTGTACCTAAATATTTCAGGATTTATTTCAGGGCCATAGTGTAGAACCCTTTAGGTTAGGTTAGTTGGAAAATGAAAAGTTGCGAAATTAAACAGGTTGCCAAACTTTATTCGCCGAAACATAGTAAACCGTGCCGTACGACGTGGCGTGGCGTCGCGTTTTAGTAGTATGTTACCACCTTATGTTGGTTGTCTGAAGACTTATAAAAGAATGTTCTTTTGCAGACCACCAGAACAAATCAACTTCATCCAAGCAAAATTCAATTTGGATTATTACCACATTGGCAAATATCATAACAGGGGGCATGGAGCTAGCGTAGGCTTTGCTACCCTGAAGACTACCCTGGTGTACCCGGTGTTTGAGACACACTTCAGGTTCTTCCTCAGAGACATGATGAGGCTGCAAGGATGTGACAATCTAATGTGGCTGACGGGTTACAGAAATAAATGGGTCAGTCCATGAAATTGAAAAACAGAAGGAAATGTTATAAGTCCTGGCTTGCTCCAAGACCAGTGTCGCCAGAATTGCTTATATATGCGCATTCATATACAGTTTGAAATCTTGGCGATTATTGGTTGTAGCGTCTGTGCGAAAAAAGTAATAACTTTTCATCCTGTACCATCAGCCAAATATGTGGTCTACCACCCTAAAGTTCATAATCGTTTGCATGTCATAAAACAATAATGCCAATAAACGTATCTGTCAACTTGAAAGTTCAACTTTAGTGACATATTCATTTGATAGGAACTTGTTTAAAAATTGGTAGACCACTTATTTAGCTGATAATACCATAATAAGAATTTTACGATAGCGCTTTGTTGCTGAGAGTTTATTGTACAGATATACAAATGAAAATTGCATACAATGTGCTGCCACCTAGCGTGGAATAGTGCAAAGATAATTGACTGCTGTTTATAAAATAAGAGATAATGTAACCCAACCGATAGATGTCTCTAAATTATTGCCTGGTAAAATGAACTCTAATCAAAATAATTTAAATACAACGCGGTTGAATACATGGCTATAGAACTGCCGGATGCTACTCGAATTATAAATTCAAATATGGCAACGAAATTGACGTGAATAGACTATGATATTATAAGTTGGACTTCTATTGTATGGGTCAAGAATTGCTGAATGTGAACTAAAACTAATTATTGCTAGTCCACTGAGTGATTGACTTACCTACCTGGGTGATGCTTGGGCTAAAACTCTTCATGCGTTATTTTAGAGGTGGGACCAAACCAGATCGATTGTGCGAACAATGCCCACAAAACCCCCACAGCAAATTTCAGCTAAATCGTTAAAGCTGTTTCCGAGAGTCCCGACGTAAATATTACAAAGATTGCTCGAGTAAAGATAATGTTGAAAATAGCCTGAATGGCTTCGAGAAAAGTATGGTACGGCCGTGCCTTTGTTTTTGTTTTGCTCGACTTGTCGGGGGCACTGCCGTGCCCCCAGATTAAAACATGTCCAAGATATTACATATTTTGTGCATTAAAACTATTCTACTATTTGTATAAGAAGTATTCGCCCTTCTTTCCCAAATAACGCCTTATTACAATGTTCTGATCTCATTTCAGGTAATTCATAAAGCTAACACTATGGCAATAGCCATGGTGCCCCTTCTTCCGAGGAAGTCAGAATCTATCTGCGGTTTAATTCCACAGTTAAAGAATTTGGGAGTATTTTCAAGAAAAATGTAAGCGCAAAACTTAGCTATAAACTCCACAGGACGAGGTTTAGTTTACAGGCTAGTGTGTTACGTGTGTCAGAAATTCGTCGAAGAACTCGTCAAGTCACTGACATAGCTGTAAAAATATTCAACTTGAAGTGACAATCAAATGGGCGGGCCACATCGCTCGAAGAACAGAAACGTTAGCGCAGAAGTCCTTGAGTGGCGACCACGAACCGAACCGGCACGAAAGCGTTGGCAGCTCTCCCACTAGGTATGGACTAACAACATCGTGAGAGTTGCGGGCAACTGATGGATGCAAGTGGCGAGTTTTCGTTGCTTTTGTTCGGCAGTGGACGTGTTCCGGCTGGTGATGTAATAATGATGATGAGTGTTGTGATCGCCAAATGGCCTATATAAATCGGTGGAGAAAAATTGCGAAGGTACCTAGCGATTGTAGCGATGGGCGACCCCAAATGACCACGTCCACTCTGTCTATATTGTCCAACTTAAAATGATGTTGATGATTAAGTTCCTTATAAAAAAGTAATATTATGTTTTATTACAGAATGGCATTCAACACGTGGTTTATTAATAATAAAATTACGAGCATTACGAAGTTGAACGTCGATGCGAGGATCGTGGTGGTCGGTGCTGGGAACACCGCTCTGGCTTGTTTGAACGCTTTGCTATTCGGGTACAATTTTGGTATACCAGTAGTAATATTATAAAGAGGTACAGTCACCAGCACGCTTTGTTGTATCAGATATTGATTTGACACAACAAAGTGTAGATACAACTCTACTTCTAGGGCCGGTAGGACGTGTCATATTTTTTCATGCTCCGCTGTGGCAGATTTAGTGAAGATTAAAGAAATCATTCTCATTTCTATCCTACGCTCTCGCGAAACTCAGAGGTTCATAAATACTTAAAAATATCAACCGTAAAATAAGTCGTCAGGTACCTACTGCAAAAGATACAAGGAGCGATTACAAAAACAAATAAATGAACTTGCCAGAGACCTATTGAGCGGGGAAGGTGATGTGACAAGGCTAAAACGTTGGCAATTACTCAAACTAGACGGAGAGAATAAAGTCTACTCTTCAAGACAATCAATGCTCAATGGAGTAGGTACCATCAGCCAAATAAATGGTCTATCAATTTTTAAACAGTTCCTATCAAATGAATATGTCGCTAAAGTAGAACTTTCAAGTTGACAGCAGCGTCTATGTGCATAACTATTATTAACTTTAGGGTGGTAGACTGATGGTACCTACTCTTTTAAAAAAACAATTGAAAGTTTACGCTATCTGATTATGGATGTAGCATAGCTGATTGCAGATGTAAAAAATAGTAGATTGTAGGTACAATGAGAGCATAAAACGAGCCATTTTACCCAAGACGTTCATAATAGCCCCCCGAGCCGATAGGTACGGCGAGGGTGCATAGACTCGTCAAGGGGAAAATGGGGTTCGAGTTTTACACTCTGCTTTTCACTTAGATTGCGAGAAATGAAATAGAAACAGTGAAATAGTTGGTCACTTTCTATGTATCTTTTATTTTTCATGGATTATTATATAATTATATTTTTTTAGTTTATTGATTTATTTTGATCGATTTGATTTATAGTCAAAATACCACAAATGATTATCACGCTATTAAAAATTATTAAAATAAATAATGTAGAATGTTTGTGGCTGTTGACACCTGATTACCTTGGTTTTAAACAAAGATTTTACTTTATGCACTAAAGCCATTTTATGTGCATAGATCCAGCGTAAACACGACCTTCACGAGCATGAGAAGTGTTTTTTTTTATTCCGGAAAAGTCGCTAAATCTGTCCTTGTCTGCATAATAAATGAACATCTTTGCAAAATTTTAGGTTTTCTACAACACTACGACGAATAAGTATGTCTGTCAGTCTTTTTTTTATTATAATAGGTATCTATTTTGTCTTTTACCCAGAGCGGGCTCACCATACCTAACTTTCACCAACGTGACACTAGTATCGCCGTCCGGCTTGCCATTCATCCGCCATTGCAAGCCGCACGTAGAAATGATGTTCCTTAGACACCGAACCACTACCGATCAATTCCTCAAGAGCACGCCTTATACGTACTATCTGAACGTGGTGGTTGGCACTGTGGTAGATATCAACAAGTAAGTGCCACTGTACTTTAGGTTACAGATTGGGGGTTATTTTCGAGCGTTGCCGTGGAGAGCAGAGTGGCGCAGTGGAAGCGTGCTGGGCCCATAACCCAGAGGTCCGTGGATCGAAACCACGCTCTGCTATGTATCTTTTTGTATTTTTTTAAAAGATTTAGTTAATGTTCATCATTACCAACGAAAGAGGTTTCCTATTTTCGTGTACTTACAGTCAAAATAAATGTTAAGTTAAAAGGGTCGATCAACTTTTCCCTGTACCGCGTTGCCATAGTTACGTCCCCTGGACAACTCTTTAACACCATGAGTTTCTCCATGTTTTCTGTGGTTATAATTCATAGAGCGTACATTTTTGTCGTAGTTACAAGCCCATTATTTAATGGACAATCTCCTAAGCACATTAGTAGCATAATATATCATAACAGTTTTTTTAAGAAACTCTTTCACTGTTGTCTCTTGGACAACGGGACAGAATAACAAACAACAAAAAGTTGATCGACCCAAAAATTACACTTGATGTTGTTAAAAAAATAACTTTATATATTATTTTATTAAACGGTTTTATTGTAATCTAAAAAAATCATCGTTTACATAATATTTAATCAATATATGCTACCTTCTGCGTTTCTATTTTAGTCTCATGAGTGACCTAGATTGACGTGAAGAATATGGTGTGATGACTGGATTCCTTTAGTGCAATATCGCAGCATCATTAGTATTTGGTTACAATAAAACCGTTTTACATTAAAATACACAAGTACTTATGATTTTTCCCTTTTTACTACTTTTCTTGGGTAATACACTTAGCTTTTTTTTTGTAAACCTTTTTAGTTTTGTTTATCCTCCATTATGTGTTACCAGGCAAGAAAAATTTATAACGTTATTGAGCGGCCACCGTTGTTATTACGATAAACTGCTCTTGCTATTCGGTAAGCAATACCAGCACCCCGATTACTTGCAGTCAGTGTTGGAACGAGCAAAGAACGTCAAGTAAGTAGTTTGGTTATTATCGCTTTTTAGGGTTCCGTAGTCTACTAGGACTCGCCATGTCTGTCCGTCTGTCTGTCTGTCCGCCGCTAAGCTCAGAGACTGTTAGTACTAGAAAGCTGTAATTAGGCTTTAATATAGATATCGGTTACGCCGACAAAGTGGTAAAATAAAAAACACTATTTTTTTTTATTAGTAGTTTCAGAGTAAATAGCAGCCTAAGGTATAAAATGTACCTAAACTTGGAAGATTCCCTACACAATACGAAATTCTTAGAAAAATATTAAGTACTTTATTTTTTCGTAATGGATTCGGAACCCTATCTTTGGCGTGTTCGACATGCTCTTGGCCGGTTTTTATTATGAGTGGGAGGAGGTAACGAGCATGCGGGTCAAAGATCAATTATTATTTATTAAAAGATGTAAGTCACACATTGACAGCTTTAGCTTTTTTTTTTTCTTTATAATAATTACGTATACATAATCCTAATACCATATTATGGTATTGGGATTCGTTTTTTGAAATCACCTTGTTTGAAAATTATGGTAATCTGCGAAACAAGGACCTTGTGCAAGGTCCGCCCGGATTGCTACCACCATCTTGCTCGCTAATCCTGCCGTGAAGCAGCAGTGCTTGCACTGTTGTGTTTCGGCGTGGAGAGTAAGACAGCCGGTGAAATTACTGGCACTTGAGGTATCCCATCTTAGGCCTCCAGGTTGGCAACGCATCTGCAATACCGGTACTGCAGATGTTTATGGGCGGTGGTGATCTCTTACCATCAGGAGACCCACATGCTCGTTTGCCATCCAGTCGAATAAAAAAAAACAAGTTTTGACTAGTTTTAAAAATGAAGTTGGGCGGTAATTTTTTCCTAGTCTTAGGTACCTACTATACTCTTATTTCAAATTTAACAGTGTTTCTCCACTTTTTGAATCGTATTTTGACGCTATACTTAAAACTTTGAACATCAATCAATCATATATGCACACATTTGTAAACCACAAAAGTCCTAAATAACATTTACAGGTGGTCATGCACCTGCTGACGGAACTAACTTTGGCATTGTATAATTTATTTTAGATCTGGCAACATCCCTCCCTATTCTCGTCTAGACGACCCTTCGTACCGCGAGCCGCAAATAAACACGTACTACGAAACGCCTGACAACGTATTCATCGTCAACAGCCTCACTGAAGCGAACAAGGCGCTACGCTTCGTCAAAAACTTCTACTATAGAAATAGTTCGACCGAATGTACGAGTATGGACAATTTGAACTATTCCTACTAATAATCTAATATTACAAACGTTACAAACAGTTTATTTCGTCGGAGTGCATGTTTTTTATTCTTTCATGGTTTGACGAACTTGGTTAAAATTTGGTTCCAAATGGTTTGTTACTATTTAACTGGTCAAACATAGAGTACTTAACGCTTTTTCTTCGCGAAATTTTGCAAAGTTAATGCAGGAAGGCGAGAGGCCAATTGTTCACAGTAGAGTCGCCAGCAACAGTAGTAGTACAGGGTAGTTTCAGACTAGCGTTTTATTTGCGTTAATAAGCCCGTTTTCGGAAACGCGTTCGGTTCTGTTCTGGGGGACCGTCCCTCTCACTCTCGTATTAAATAATTACTTAGCGTCAGCGGCACGGCAAGATACGAAGTTCGTATTTTCTGCTAGCGTTGAACACGTAGGAATGAGCATGCTAGGTATGCCAAAAACGACCGTATACTACGGGCACAATAAACGCTAGTCTGTAATCGCCCTTAGACAACTTGAATTTATTAATCTCGGTAACCCTTGATGCTCTGTACCAATTGAGTTCACTGGGTAACTAATTATAACATAACTCATCATCATCATCAGCCGGAAGACGTCCACTGCTGAACAAAGGCCTCACCCTTAGAACGCCACAATGAACGACAACTCGCCACTTGCATCCACCGGCTTCCCGCAACTCACGATGTCCTCAGTCCACCTGGTGGGAGGCCTGCCAATGCTTCGTCTTCCGGTTCATGGTCGCCACTTGAGGACTTTTCTCCCCCAACGGTTATCTGTTCTTCGAGCGATGTGGCCCGCCCATTGCGACTACAACTTGCATATTTTTCCAGCTATGTCGGTGACTTTAGTTCTTCGACGAATATCCGTATTCCGGATTCTATCGCGCAAAGAAAGTCCAAGCATAGCACATAACTACGAACTCTTAATTACATTTTAATCTAACAAACCTTCATATCGAACGAAAAAAAAGTGCAATGTAATCAAAGTAATTTCTAATTTTACACCTTTGAGGTGTGTAATGTTCTATAATTTGTATTTAGATCAAGTGATAGTGTACGGAGCTTACTTGCACGCGTATTGCTGTATAGCGGCGTTACTGGAAATGGAAATCCCGGCCCGTAATATCACGTTTGTGGAACCATTCCCGCCCGAGGACCCTACTAAGCCCAGGATTCCTGTGTTCTCTAATATTTACGTGAGTTCTAATTACGAATTGGGATGATCACTTTAATAAATTACGCATGTTACATATTTACATGGCTAGTTTATTAAAATCACCTCAACATACCTGAAAATCTGTATACAATCTTCAGAGCCCGTTCCCACTTGTCGAGTCCAATGGCGTGCAGTGGTCAATTCCAATTCCAGGGTAGGCAGCTGGTAGTTCGCGCCTACAGCAAGCAGCACTAGAGCTGCTAATCTTCATGCACGCCATGTAGAGTATCCGATTTGGTTTGTGTCGGATGTCAACCATTTCTGCCACAGTATACAAAATTGGTGTACCTAGTGTAGAGTAAGTGTGAACTTTTTCATATTAAATGTTCTGCTCTGCGACTGGGACATCCGATCAAAATCCTACAACCGACAAGTGGGAACGGGCTCTCAGACTATACTAGTCATTTGCGGATCCGTTTTGTGCCAGTCGGATTTCCGTTTAAAAATCTGTACCGCATAAACAGCCTCATTTAATAATGTTCAACCACTATTGGGTGTCCGACATTTTGGCCTATAACCCGACCAGTGAGAAATTAGTCAAATTGTTTGTTTCATGGACTAAAATGAAGTCCAGATTCTCCTTCGAAGGAGAATTACGAGCTAATGCTCGTAATATTTTGTCAATGGATACTTGCCTCACAAGTTCATTTATTGTAGGTTGACCAAACGATGCGAGAAGTACTTAATGAACTAGGGATATCGGTGTACCGCTCGTACTACTTCCAGTCTTGGAATGTGGACATGTACAACATGGCAACCCACGTTAATTTCCTCTCGCATTTCCAAATGGTTGAACTGGAGTGCTCGGCGATGTTCTACTATGGAGTTAAAGGAATAGACGCCAACGCATTTCAGGGTACGTTCTGCTTGTGCTACAAAATTACAAACAGTTTCTAAATGGTTTCGGATTGGCCCAATTTAACGTTACTTTCATGCATCTCCCTTCAGACATAGTTAGGTAGGTACCTAACAAACTTAAGTTTTCTAGTCTCACTTTTCTAGTGGACAGAAGAAATCGTATGGATGCGGAAAACAGATAAGAAAATTTTAAAGAATGAGATTTTTTGTTTGACCCTTTCGCTGCGACACGGATTAAAGTGACTGGAGCTTTTTATTAATGTTTGAAACGCTGCAAGTCGTATCCAGATCAAGTTTGATTAATTGCATGTTATTGTTAATTAGTTTGTTAATTAATTAAAAACGGGCACATAGGAAACTTATATTTCGAAAACACGTTACATTATGTTGCCTAAGTTTAAACAGTTTTTTTTGTAACTGAATCCCCTTATATATTTTCGACCATTGTTTATCAGCTATCCACAGGAGCGGCATGGCGTACGACGCAGGTATCCTCATTGACCACCAGTTCCGCACCAACGACCCTTCGATCTTCGCCGCAGGACCTTCCACGCGCTACTGCCCTCGGTACTTCGCTGAGTTCAAAAAGCAGAAGTTCTATGATTCGTATGAAGTCGGTGAGAAGGTGGGTGTGAGGGAGGTTAACTATAATAATAATAATAATACATTTATTTCAAAAAACATCGTTATAAAAAAATCCTTAAAACTTCACTCCCTAAATAGGTATTAATAAAACCTGTGCTTTAGGATAAGTAGCTCTCCACCCCGTAAGATTTCGATGTTAGTTACAAATCGTATGATAACTCATAGTCTGTTCTTCATACAGGCCATTCTCCCACACTTTTGCGATATACTATATCATTTTAGCTGGGTGCAGAGATAAGAAATCAGTTGGACCCATTATTTTCCCAAAAAGCCGCCGAATCAAACAAATCTATGCGAAGCTCGGTAAGAACCGTCAGCTTCGATTCCTCGATTGACCGAAACTCTCAGCAATCGGCTGAAGATAAGGAGTCTTTTTTTGGAAGCAAGTAAGTACTTACCTAAACAAAATACTTCAATCAATTATAATTTTATGTTAGACTATTCTTACTTTTCTAATTCTATGAAAACATTTTTTTACACATGATTCGTTTGACAAATGTTTAATTAGGCCAAATACAATTTATTCTGAAACTGGAAATGTGCCTGGATTTCTACAAAACTAACCTAACCTATAGCGTTCTAAATAATGGTCTTGAAATAAATCCTGAATAGTTCGCAGTTTCAGAATAAAATTCATTTGGCCAAATTAAACCTTTGTGAAACAAATAAATAATTAAAAAAAAATATTTTGTCAATATGAAAAGATAGGTACGGTCAGCATCAAAAGTAGCTGCATACTTTTGTGCATTGTAATTTTACAGCAGCGTACTTAACACCATACAAATTTGACAAATGTGCTAATACGACATAGTAAAAAAGTGATCCTCTACTTTTGGTGCTGACTGTACCCTTAAAAAATATACGAGTAACTCGTATCGCAATTACTCTGTTTATGGCATCTTGGCCTTTTGTCCCAGATGTACGTGAACCATATATTTTTATTCTAATGCTTAGGAGAGAAACTCGCGACAAAGTAAAATGCGAAAGAGTGCCGGAGTTTGTGAAGCCTATCGTAAAGCAATGCATGCTGCCCGGGGGCTTGCAGTATTTGGAAGTGCGCTCGCCAGGGATGAAGATACCGCACCATTACATACAGACGCTCGATTTCAATGTAAGTACGAGAACCAACCCAGAGCCAGCCTTAAGGTGATTTACCACCGGCGAGGCGAGACGAGGCGAGGATGGGCGGGAATTGGTATTAGTATTGGGATATCTCCCGCTGGCCGATGCGAGCGCGCACGATAACGCGCGTTTTATATAGGAACTTCTCGCTCATCCTCGTCTCGCCTCGTCTCGCTTCGCCGGTGGAAAATCACCTTTAGGGTCTACGCTAGCTGGCGCGGGTGCACGGAGTAAAATCCGCCACACGCGACGTGTGCAGATAGCGCTGGCTCTTACTATTTAACCGACTTCTTTTCAATAGGCGTCCATCTGCTCCATGCTAACCGCGTCAGCTAGCGTAGGCCATTGGCCATCTAGGCGCCCCAGGCGAGTAATGCCTTATACACTAAATTTATATTTCCTATAAAGCCTTGGTTTTGTACTGTCACTTAAAAATAATTTGATTTTAAAAAAGTTTTTAATTTAATTGGATTTCAGGGATACATATTAGAAACGTTCCAGGGCGGTTACTTCAAGCTCCATTTGACCGCGGACTCTATCGTTGATGGTATAACGTGTTTGAGCCCCGAGAGCTACTCGATTGGTCACTTTAAAAATCTCTACGGCAAGTCGGCGGTGGTGCTCAATAACGTCCATATAAAATTTGCCGTTAGTATTTTCTAAATCCAGAAATATGTACTTTATTATATTTTTTATATAAAAGTATAGCCCTTTTCTACTTCACTAGAGAATGCCACGTCGCGTAGCGTTTCGATCATGATTTTAACGAATCAACAAAAAAGTGCAAAATATTGCAGATCTAAGTTAATATTAGATAGATCCAGGAGTGATATTAAAAGTGGAGATGAAAAACAGTACTTTTTATTACGTATCTACGTACAGTCAATAAACAAAACTGAATCGCGTACCAGGGTGGAGCCTTTGTGCTTCGGATGGCATATTGACATTCCATGCATCTGCCAAAGAAATCATAGCGAAATTGATCACGAAAAGGTCTCACTCTTGTACCATCAGTAAATCATCTTGTACCAAAAGTTCTTGTATCAATTTTAAGTTCCTATCAAATTAATATCGCTAAAGTCGAACTTTCAAGTTGACAGACTCGTCTATTGGTATTATTGTTTTATGACATGCAAACGATCATTAAATTTAGGGTGGTAGACCACAATTTGGCTGATGGTACGTGATTCAGTTTTGTCGACTGTACCTACATTTCCAACAATTTCTTAAGTTTCCTTTTTCCAGTCTAAGAGGATCGATAATTTATACGAATACTTCAACTCTCCAGGAATATTCTTTTTATATCACGAACACGTAGAAGAGTTATTTATGATGGCGAAGGAACTTCTTCCAATGGTAGGTTATATAATTTACCTACTTACCGATAGAAACTTAAAAATACATGCGTGAGGACGAAAAGAGACAAGATTTTTGCCAACGTCTACTCAAAAGTTATATTAAAAAGTTTATTTTTATTCCTTAGAAAGGTTTATTTCATTGTCTGATGTATACCATAATTTTTCTCAGTAATACTGCATAATTACTTATTTATAAATGATAAAAACCGGCAAATTGCAAAGTGACTCGGTCTTATGCAATAGCCCTCAGTGCGCGAGTCCGCTAACTTGGCCAGTATTTTTTATTTTTAACCCCCGACGCAAAAAGAGGGGTGTTATAAGTTTGACCGCTATGTGTGTCTGTCTGTCTGTGGCACCGTAGCTCTTAAACGGGTGGACCGATTTGAATGAGGTTTTTTTATTTGAAAGCAGTTTTCTAGTAATGGTTCTTAGACGTGTTTCATCAAAATTGGTTTAGGCGTTTTTGAGATATTGAACTTTGAAGTGACAAAGTCGGGGGTTTTCCAAATTTTCGTTGGCTAGGTTAGTGCTTTACTAATATTCTTAAGTTTTAGTTTTGTTCCATTCGGCAGGGTAAACCGGATGGAGACACGCTAAGAGAAGCATTGAAGTCAGTCAGTGAACAGCTCAGCGATCCGGTAAGCTAATTGCCGTCAACCATAAATAAATACATAATATATAAACTATGAGTGGAGGCCTAGAGTAGGGCATAGAAATGTAGGCAGGCAACCGATGCGTTGGACCGACGACCTTGTTAGAGTGGCCGGAAAGGACTGGATGCGAAAGGCGCAAAACCGGGACGAATGGCTTGCATTAGAAGAGACCTACACTCAGCATTGGGTGGTGAAAGGTTGAAAAAGAAGAAGAAGAAAGAGATATAAACTATAGGTACAGTCAATGAAACTCAATCGCGTAGGTACCAGGCTACCATTGTGCTATTGATGTCATATTGACATTTCATACATCTGCCGAAGATATCATGGCGAAAATGATATGAAAAGATCTCGTCCTGGTAATCGATTCTGTTTCCTCGACTGTACCTCATAATTTCATTTATGCAATTAGCATTAATGCCTTACTTAGATGGAAAGAGCAATATCATGCGAGTCGCTGGTTGCTCTACAATACCGTTGATAATTAATCAGTGATCACTTATAGCATACATAGCAGTGCAGCTCCGTAATGTTACAAAACTAGCGCAATCTTGCGAGCATCGTGTAAATGAAACATGCGCGGGCGCACGGAAATCGTAAAAGCCCGCGCCAGTAGACGCTGCTATTCAAGTACAGACCCACAAACTTACGCCCTCGCGTTTTCTGGCCCTCTTGTTATAAATAACTTCTTAGTCCAGTGGTTCCCGAAGTTGTCTGGGCTACGACCTATCATACAAGTTTACAAACTTGGGACCCACTGGGAAATTTAACTGTTCCACCCAATTCCACCAATCTGAATAAATAGCTCGTTCGGTTGGTGTGTTGTTCGACAGGCAGGGCCCACTCAATATTCGCTCGTGACCTAGTTACCAGTGGCCTGTGCCCAGCTGTGGGACGATATAAGCTGGGATGATGATGATGATGACGTGTTACAGCTCTGCAGGAATGATATGAAGTTGAGGATCCGCTCTAGCTTCGAGAAATCGCCCCACGTGGAGGCCATCACGGCATACGTGATGGAGTGGCTCTCTGAGAACGACCAGCTGCTCCCCATGTACTTCCAAGCGCGGGAGACGGCCCAGTTCACCCACGACTTGAAACGGAACGCCATGTTCAAAGAAAAGAAGTGGAGCATCAAGCAGTTTATTTCTCAGTTGCATTGATTTTTTTGGAATAAATTCCTTTCACAATAATGTAGTCAAGTTATCTTTTATTCAACCGAATACTTGTGTTCGACGCTTATTTTCAGCGTTTAGTGTGTAATAACAACCAAATAACATTAAATTTATATCACTGATTTTAGAAAGCGCTTCGATGGCTATATATAAATACCTACCACGGAAAAACAAAAGAGCGAAACTGAAACTACCGTATACGAGGCCCGTTAATTTTACACTTTGTAGGTAGTATCATACTAGACCTACTTGCTTATCTACAGCTAATGTTACGCGTGGCCGACATGCGTGCGCCTGTGTCGAATCTCTATTCTTTGAATTTGTATTGCGTTAGTTAAACTATAATCGCCGAAAATTTTAAGATGATTTGAAGATATATCTACCTACGTAGATAGATGCAAGGCTTAGTTAGTGTAGTTGGTTCAGAATCTCTTTTACAGATTTTATTTTCTCTATGGCTTGTTTTAATCACTTGTCGGTTTAGGTCTCGTCGACAATACGTCAGTCAGTGTCAAACCGGGCACTGACCGCTACATTTGTTTACTTTTGTGCCTTTTGTATTATTATTTAATCATGGCAGAGGAACCCATGCAGGGCTGTGGGCAAAAGCCTTTGCAGCTTAATGAGCTGTTGATCAAAAATGTGAACACTTGGGGCAACGTGCAGTATAATATACCTCTGCGACTCTCTAGCAATGAAACAAGGACTGGGACAAATATTGCCATGAGGCATATACCTAACATACCGCATAGCTTGGACTGCGTAAGTGTCTGGCCGATAAATTATCAACTCTTCTACTAAGTCGGACACTTCTGATATATCATGAAGTGTCGTTCAATATCACTGCGGCCGCTGCCTTCGCCATTATTCGCCATTGCTTTCTATTGGCCGTTTGCCGAGCTCATTGTGTACAGGGATCTCGGTGACAGTTTAAATTTGTCCTAAACTCAAATTCTGGATCTGCCATTGTTAAGCACATCTTAATATTATTATAAATATTATTTTTTGTGGAGTGATTTGTTAAGTCTATTAGGTATGTTACGTTGCATCGAATACAGATTAACCCTGAGCACTGGGAAACGTATTTGTACCAATGGAAACAGGATTTCATATACTTTTTAGAAAATCGACGATCCCTTGCCAGAGCGCGTATGCGGCCGAGATATGGTGGTCGCAAAGGAGACTTACCGGACCACCACGGGAGAGTACTGCGTCAAACCAAATCCCAATAAGGCCATGGAACGGGCGGATTGCTCTATCAACTGCCGTCGGGTTATCTTCATGACTGGAGTTGAAAAGAGGGTTAGTACCCACTTGACAATTATAATAGGTACTCCTTAATTAGAGGCTTATAGAGCTAAGCTTCACGTATATTATAGCTCAGGGCTTCCCAAACTTATTTGTACTGTGAAGCTCTTGTAGCTTTGCCATTGTTTTACGACGCCCCCTCAACCCAGCCCCTAAAAATACTTATCAATTTTAGTACTCGCCTAGTAACAGGTTATAAGATAAACACTATTTGGACATTGATAATTTTTATTGGAAAATAAGAACGAAATCAAAACATAAGCATAATACATTTTGGTAGAAATTTCATTTTTAATTCGAGTTTTTTTTTGCTGACTGTACCTACTTCTTGTCGACTTTACTTGCATTGTCACCCAAACTACATTTGCATATCAAATTTAAGTTGACGCCATTAACCGTTAAAGAATTAATTCCGTCCCGCGGAGACGATCCTGGCCGAACTACTAGGATGTCACTACCAGATTAGGTGACCATCAGTGGTGTAGCGATATAGCACACGGTACGGATTACCGAGGACCTGGGTTCGATTCTCAGTGATGGTCTTATTTTTCTGTTTTTTCTGTGGATCTATATTTCAGTTTGTATTTTCAATTTCGGTTTTACGGGATGACCGTAAAAGTAAAAATTTGGAATTGAAATAAAAAATACAAAAAGATTCCAAAAAACCAATCTTAACCAGATTAGGTATTGTATTGTCACGCAATTTACATAAGTATGCTAAATACTACTGGGAGTTGGACTGCAATTTGACTACAGACGGACAACAGGACAGTTGAAACTTAATAAAAGCTTCTAAAAATGTTAAGTTTTTTTTGTTAAAAAAAATATATATTACAAGCTTTTTTGCGACGCACAGTTTGGGAAGCCCTGTTGTAGCTCGTGAAGAAATATTTTTTTAGTTTTTTTTTATCTGAAACTGCTGCCTGGTATATTGTCCCCTCCTCTCCTCTAATTCGAGTAGGCCTAGATTTTGCTTTTAATATCTAACTTTAATTTTAATTAGAATTTCTCAGTATTATTTTCATAAAATCATTGTTTCGTTTGTATTAAGTAGTAATATATTTTATAAAATTTTAGTTACAAGGGAAGACCATAACCCAGCCCACAATGATATCGGAGACGAAGGACACGTACAGAGGCATCGCCAAATCACCGCTAATGCCTCCCGCTGTCACTGTCAGATCACCGGATCCGGAATATATATTCGATGTAAGTTTGCATTTTCTTTTCTGAACATGAGATTATACTTCATTTTTTTTTAGCATTAGAAAGAAGGTAAGCGATCTTGACGTGTTATTTTTATTGAAAAACACTTCTGAAAAATTAGTCACAGCAAATAATGCAACAATTAGCAAGGACATAAATGATCATTTACATGATTTTGGTATCATAAGTAATAGTTACTGCTTTTTTAAAACGTTTTTCAATAAAAAGATTCGTCAAGATTGTTTACCCTTTTTCTAATGCTAAAAAAATGAAGTATAGTATAGTTTCATCGTTCTGTGACAGCGTAATAATGACAAATAGTGATACTCTGGCGTCTAGACAACGGAACTACGCGGTACTGTGCGGGGCCGCTTCCCCCCCAATTCAGAACCCAGCAGGGCTACTACCTCTCTTCCTCGTCCCTCTTGCTTTCGTATTAAATAGTATAAGTGTCAGAGGGACCGCACGACACAAAATTCGAGTTTCGTAGTAGCCCTGCTGACCGTCCGACCTTTCGGGCGCGACAGGGCCTTTTTGGGATTTTTTGTCCCGGATTGTAAACGGAAAATTTTCACGCCACGCCATTGTATTTTTTTTACGGACCTGAAATCTATTTATTGTTCATTTCTAGAGCGAGAAAACAGTCGATAGCTAATCTTTTGCTCGCTGGCGGACAAGTGCCTAAGTGCTTGTATTTTTATTATTTGTATGCTGTTGTGAATAAAGATTCTATCAATCAATCAATCCTTAACGATGAAGCAAACTTGTGTTATTTCCAAAGGTGGTAGCTGCGGGAAGGAACGAAGCTCCTGCTATATCGGATAGCGCGAATGGTTTTCGCAAACTGATGGACCCCTACCTGTCGTCCTACAGGGCAACATACAAGCCTTTCTCTGTTGAAGACCAGTACGGCATCGGGGCTAAAGATCAAATCACCTTCTATTCAGAGTTTGATACCCCCAAGGTGAGAATTATATCTAAAGTAATGGTAATGTACCATCAGCCAAATATGTGGTCTACCACCCTAAAGTTGATAATCGTTTGCATGTCATAAAACAATAATGCCAATAGAAGTATCCGTCAACTTGAAAGCTCGACTTTAGCGACATTTAATTTGATAGGGCTGGACTTGTTTAAAAATTGGTATACCACTTATTTGGCTGATGGTAGCTAGATCAAGCTTGCGAAATAAACTTTACTTCACCATTCCCTAGATATTTTTCCTAGATAGCTACCATTTAACCGCAGATTTACCGCTCGTGCCTAAAATATCACATTTAAAAAAATACTAGGTACATTACCATTTCATTAAGAAAGAAAGAAAATAATTTATTTATAGCAGCAACAGCACTAACAGCAGTGACACATTACACAGGTTAGAGAAAATACATAAGTAGTGTTGCCGTTATAAAAAGGTCCCGGCTCAGAATATCGCTGGTTCAAAACTAGCACTGCAGGGTTACTACGAAATTCGAAAAACGAAGTTCGTATCGTACCGTCCCTCTCACTCTCGTATTAAATAATATAAGCGTCGGCGGGACGGTACGATACGCACTTCGATTTTCGACTTTCGTAATAGCCCTGCTGGTCTTCCGCCGGGCCACAGAAGAGTGAAATTACAACAAATCACACAAAACAGACACAAAAATTAATTACATTCCCACTATACCAGATGTCCAAAATAATATGTGTTCTATCAAAAAAATAATTTACTTTAGTAATCTTCGATTCTGTAAGTGGTGCGACGAGAATCTGGTAAGCTAGAAATGTTATTAGGTTAGGCAATTTAAGTAGTATATTTAAAAAAATGTGGTAAGATTTACGCGCATGCACCATTAGGTCAATCGCAACGGCAAGATCTCAGGATTTTACTAAATTCTTGAGGGATTTCCCAAAAATGAAAACGTGGGTTTCTATTACGGTTTGTGGAGCCCCTCCTGCAAAATTTCAAGTCTTTAAACTATTTAAATTAACGCTTAAAATTTTAGCATTTTTAATTATTTAAAATCCCAACCATAAGAATATCAGAATAAAAAGGGGCCTAGTTACGTATTGGCCTTCGGACACATTGGTACAATTTCCATATCAGTACAATTCCACATTCGTACAATTCCACATTGATTGGTAGATAGTTAGTAGATACTCATTAAATCCTACTAATATACTGAGCGGCAAAAACTCTGGCCCTTAAATGTATGCAGTTATAGGTAATTTTGTATGGAGAGTGGGCCAAATTATTATAAATGTGAAAGTTTGCGAGTGAGTGAGTGAGTTTGTGAGTGAGTGAGTATGTTTGTTGCTACTTCACGCTGAAACGGCTGGATGGATTTGGATGAAATTTGGCAAAAGTTAGCTATAAGATTTAAGAAAATATATATTTTTATCTCGATATTCCCACGGGATAGGGATAAAATCTCGAACTAATAACCGCTGGGCCTAGAGTCATGAAATTTGGTATGTAGGTAGATAGTTGGACATCTGGAATAACACATAGGCTACTTTTTATCCTGATATTCCCACGGGATAGGGATAAAATCTCTAAATAACAACCGCTGGGTTTAGAGTCATGAAATTTGGCATGGTTGTTTTAATTTAACGTCAATGAAAACCACGATATAATTTTAGAGAATTCCCACGAGAATTTAATAAAATCCCGGAATTTCAATTCAACTGATTTACGTGTGCGAAGCCGCGGGTAAACGCTAGTCAGTTATAAAATTAGTACGATTTATTTGAATTCGGAGCTAATTTGCTGAGGAACTAACGTAACCACTATCACTGACGCGAGCCAGGCAGAGGCATAATGTTTTGAACTGAAATCTACATACATACCTACTGGTTTTAGATTGCATACTATAGACAGGAAAATAAAATCTATACAAAATTGAATCGATTCGACCTTCTGTTTTTTACTACCGGAATTGCCGATTAAATGGCCTGATATTGCAGTCAAAACGCTCGACTTCGATGCGCAAAAAATATTTTTACCTAAATAAGAATTGACAATTAAAATCTGAAGTAGTGGTAGGTATGTTAGTGGCTAGTGGTAAAATCAATTCAACTTTGTTACTCGTACCTTGCTCTTGCTACTACACGTGCACTGCTTAAATGTTTACCTATTTGTATAAATAAATAAATATCATGGAACACCTGACACTAATTTGACCTAGTCCCAAACTAAGCAAAGCTTGTACCATGGCTAGTAACGGATAAACATTCTTAAATACATATTAAACATCCAAGACCCGAGAGCAAACATTCGTATTGTTCCTACAAATACGTGCCCCAGCCGGAAATCGAACCCGGGACCTCAAGCTTCGTAGTCATGTTCTCTAACCACTTGGCCATCCGGTCGACTATGCTATGAGGATGGTATGTTTTGCGGAATACGACGTCCTCAGGTTATTCGCGGTAGTTCCTTTGGCTGTTCCTTCAATGTACCTAACTAATGCGTTTTTTTCGCGCCACTTCCTTTACAAGACTGAAGGAAGAACTGCGTTTATTTTTTCGCCTAAGAACTGACTCTACTGCGAAAGGAACGAAGGTGAAAACTTAATCGCAGTTCCTCCTTCAAGTCTTGTCAAGGAATTATTTAGTGCAAAAAAAAACGCAATAGTTCCATCGAAGGAACAGCTTAATCCACCACCAATCCACCGATCGGACGTTGTTAGTGTTGTGTGTCGGTGTGATGGGGTGGCAAATAAAAATGACCAAGTGCGGGTAGTTCGTGATACGAGTGCCGGTACTATTGGTGATCAAGTGCGGGTAGTTCGAAGGACTCGCGCTGCTAGGCAGACTTGACACCCCACACTTCAGTCTACTCGTGACCACGGCCACTGTAATGTTGCCGAAACGTCGAGGTAAATATTACTCGTGTGTGTTAGCGTAGCGTGATAAGTCCCGTTGGTGGTATTTTGACTATGAGCTAAATCCACGACCTCCACTCCCACAGCAATCGACAAATATGTGACACAAACCCGACTATTACAAACACCTCACAAAATGCAATACATTTCGAATTCTTTACGAGTTCATTCTCAAAACTAAACCGAGCAACCAATCGTTGACCACTAAAACGTAATGTGCAACAAGTAACTTCATACAGACACTCGTATACATTCTGTAACGTGCCCAATAATTACTTTGTTGAAAATAATAATATGGAAAAGTATTTGTCATTATTTTTTATTTGCGCTATAGGTGCGAGGATTTGGCCCCAGACACAAGGAGATCTGGATGCCGCTAACAGCCAAAGTGCACCGAGCTGTGTACGACAGAATACACGTCAAGAAGGAATGTCATGAAGTTGCCGCGTGTCACAATCCCGTCAACAATATCAAGGGGTGAGTGTCATCATTTTGTCAGCCGTAGAACGTAAGAAGAGGGTCGCTGGCGGCGGATAGATGCGAGGGGCTGAAGTGTCATGGCGCGCCATGGAAGAGGCCTATGTACAGCAGTTGGACATATTCCTCCAGCTCCAGCCACTCCAGCTTCCTCCAGTTGCTTGTAAGAACTTTTCGTACCCAAAAGCCAGCCAGTTCTCCGAGTGAAGGGGTGAGTGTACCTATCCATACTAATATTATAAATGCGAAAGTGTGTGTGCTTGTATGTTTGTTCGTCTTTCACGTCGAAACGGAGCGACGGGTCGACGTGATTTTTGGCATAGACCCGAGAATGGCATAGGCTACTTTTTATCCCGGAAAAATGCATGCAGTTTCCGAGGGAACAGTGCGCGATAACCGAACTCCAATCAAAAGTCATTCAAAAGCTAGTAATTTGATAAAAGTGCGGGAAAAACGATTTTGAGCAAGTGAATATTAATCAAATATCAACAAAAGTCAGGGGTGAATAAACTTTTGTACGTCGTCATCATTATCATCATCATCGTGATGAAGCCGATGATGATTTCCAGCCTAATGTCCTACTGCTATGTAAATAAATAAATCGCTAGACTGAAACCGCCTATTGAAGAGATATTTTTATGTTTTATAATTGCAAACCCATAATGACCCACGTAACTGGACCACCCGATATAGACCAGAGATTAAAGTTATTTTGGTTTTCCTAAAAATATTTATTCTACAGTAAATCCTATCCACATTCCTTCTGCATCATTAAAACAAAATTATTTTCTAGGGTATTCCAGTCGGAAACCAAAAAGAAGTTCCAAGTGCCTTTCGCGCTATCTCCGCTCGCCTCCTGGAGTCATGGAGAGGTGTTTGACCTGGCCCCGTTCCCGCCTAACCCTTACCAAACCAACATCGCCCCATTTATGTACTGCTCCGACTACTGCCATATCTCCCAAGGAACACCCCCGTACACTGTCATTGATCAGTTCAGCCATCGAAAACCCCACAAACCTTGCAAGCAAAGATACATCGTTTCTAGGGATTTTGAACCATAGTTTATTTCAAAATTGTATTGTGAATAAAATGAGCGACTTGAAACTTGAGTTTTCTTTGTAGTTATCAGTGAGAAGAAATGGTTGCTGGATATCTGAAACAATAGCAATTTTATAACGCGTTAGAACTAGACTAAGGAGTCTGACAAGTGCCTGACTTTTAAAAACAAAACGTCCTTCCGTATCATTAAATTTAATTAAAGCTTGCAGCATTGCGCTTATTTATTTGTGCTTTCTGAGATGTTAACTGTTAGATATAGACACATCACTTCGTTTTTTTTAATAATTTGCGACTTATAACATGAATAAAATGAATAAAATGTTTAAACCTTTAAATACGTTGGAAGCACAAGGGTCCAGCACTGCCTTTCAAACAAATAGCCGGTGTGGAACCAACCTTTCACTATGAATCCAGGCGTTCTAAAAGCAGCAAAACTGACAGCGTAGCAGTTGCAGGCTCACGTTTCTTGTCCCAAGACTTAGCTCCAGCCGTCGCCAGGTATTTGACGTGACTAACTTAAAATCTTGATGCCATTTCTTTCTTTAAGGCTTCATTGTTGTACTGAAAAACAGTTCTAATAAATAAGGTGGGACAATTTACACCTATCTTTCTTGACCAAAATTAAACAAAGCTCTTGCTCCTATCACTGTAGAGTAGATAGGTATAATTTAGTAATTTAAGTATTGTACTTGCATGTCAAATTTCTAATAATGATAGTCATTACCAAAACCAAAAGTCTACTTCTATATTCCGTGGGTATTTCGGAAAATTCCTTCGTAATGCACTTCTCAAGAAATATATCTGCCCAATTCAAGTCTCTTGCTCTAGTGTATTAGCTAGTGTATTCTGCTACAAATATCATTTTCACCATACAAGTGCCTGCTCCTACTCTTCAACCAATTACTTATATAAACCCTCAATTTAAAGCTTCAAAGTCTGGTTCACTATTTACTGTCTGCGTAACTACCAAGTACCTACTGTCCAGTACCTAATGCGACGCAAAAAAAATCGGTAGATGGCGAATGAAAGAAGGCTAAAACTCTAAAAGATGCGTCATACCAAAGATAGGTACCTACTAGTAGGTAGCTAAATTAATGGAAATGGTAAGAGCCGTTTCTGATATAAATTAATTTACAACAATTGCTTGTTTAAAGGTTATGGTTCCGCATAATCTTACCCCTATGCAAGACAAGTTGGTACACTTTGTTTTCTTGGAAGAGTCTTCGCAATAGTGATCCTGAAAAAAAAAGAAATATATTGTGTGTATCTTACTTTATTATACTATGTAGAACTAGAAATCACATAAAGCCATAAGAAAATCAAATGAAATGAAAACTGAGGTTATTTAGTTTAGTACGTGTCCAATACGTGTCAAATATTTGGGTATTTGGATAGTTTCTTAGCTTTCGAGCGCATACAAATTTAAAACATCAGAATAGGTTTCGCTATGATGGTGCTCTCCCCCTCTTGATTGGGCATGTTTTGCGAGGTATGGTAGCTATTCTCTACACATACCGTTGGACATTTCTCATCCGGGTGTATGCAAGTCTTGGGTTTCCTGGCCGCAGGACACGGAGGGTTGTGGAAGCAGTGCGCCGGCTCGCTGCAAGGCGCGGAGGGACGCGCTGGCCAGAAGCACGGCATGAGGTAAGGGAAGCAGGAGGACGGGGGCATGCAACGGGGGAAGTGGTGGCAGGAACGCGCGGCGAACGGCTGGGGGGATCAGAAAGAGTATTTGGGTTGTCTAACCTACAAATCTCGCATGAAAAAGGTGACAGAGGTGCTCTGTCACGATAACCGGCAATTTTGCCAGATCTGGTCGAAATTGCCGGAAAGGAGTGGATGAGAAAGACTAAAGACCGAGTGAAATGGTGTGTACTACTGGGGTCTACACTAAGCTAAGCATTGTATGGCAAGGCAAGAGGCTAAAGAAGAAATTTAAATGTAAGTATATATGTTTTCGTCAGGGTATTGCTTAGTTAAGTTTCCAGCTGCCGATAACAAAACGTAAAGTTTAATTTAAGAAAGAAGTGCAAGTACTAGATTAAATCATATTTTTTACCTTTTGAAGCACACAACTTGACCGCGGTGTTAACTCCACCTACAACATACATTACAACATAATGAAGCTTCCATCATACTTATACCATATAGTTTTACAACTTTAAAGTTTTTCTTAATTACTGTAATTCCGTGTAAATGCGTGGGAACTATGGCCCAAGCCCTCTTGTTCTGAGAGGAGGCCTGTGCCCAGCAGTGGGACGTATATAGGCTGGGATGATGATGATGACTGTAATTCCTCTGTTTGAATTTTTAAAGTCCCGCAATGTAATAACTGGAGTAATTTAGTTATAAAGATACTATACTTACATAAGTTGGCTCGTATTTAGGTTTCTTGACGACTTTAATCTGCAATATTAATACATACTAACATTAAAAGAGCTGTTTCACCATCCATAGATTAATTTTATTTGACGGATAAATGTGA
Source organism: Choristoneura fumiferana (assembly GCF_025370935.1). Classification (NCBI taxonomy): domain Eukaryota; kingdom Metazoa; phylum Arthropoda; class Insecta; order Lepidoptera; family Tortricidae; genus Choristoneura; species Choristoneura fumiferana. The sequence continues at coordinate 7,274,220 of NC_133478.1, forward strand.
TGCTGTCTCCGTCTATTTGAACAAAACAAACAGAGACGGCATCACATTTTATCCGTCAAATCAAATTAATCAATGGATGGTGAAACAGGGGGTAACTGTAATTCATGGGCTTGTTTCACTACTCATTGACAAATTTTATGTGAGAGAAATCTATGAAATATTTATCGGTAGAACAGCGGAACTGTAATTCGTATTCAATCATCCTAGTTGTGTAGTAGGAAGTTTTTTACCTGTAGCCCAAAGCCATTTGACATCTGACATTTTGAAGGACAGGGAAATGGTATCTGTAAGAATATAAAAATGTATTCATACGTTTTTGCTAAAAATATTTTTAAAAAGTTTTTTTTTGCTCGCTGTTCTTTTTGTTGACTATAACTACTTGCATTTTCAACCAATGAACATAATATGTATGTTTACTATCAATGCAATCCGACCGCTGGAAGTGTGTAAAATTTGACTTTGTTAAGATTTGACTCGAATCAACATACGAAGGAAAGTACTAACTAACATTGCAATGCAAGTTAAATATTTTCCTCACAGGCTCTTCTCAACCGAGGTTTTTCCAAACCGATGATAGGTTTTTTTTAAAATATTTATACGTATGAATTCCTACTGAAGTAGGTAAGTATACTATAATGATTGTTATAGCTTAGGTAGAATAAAGATATTTTGACTGAAAAGCCTATTAAAAGCAGAAAAAAATACTTTAATATTTAATAAATGTGTAGCTTATTATAACTAGTATACACTTACCTCAGGTGCTGGACAGTAAGATTTCTGAAAATAAGAACTTTTTTTAAGTAAATGATGAAACTTCATCATACATATAGTATCTTAAGTATTAGAGAAACCTGATCTTTAATTTTTAATAACACCTAATGGAAAGAAAATAATCATTAAGGCGATGAAATTCATAAAAAATATTGATAATAAAATAATATAAATATTACGGGAAAATTCACACCAATTGACCTAGTCCCAAAGTTAGCTTACCAAAGCTTGTGTTATGGCTACTAAGCAACGGATAAATATAATGATATAGATAAATACATACTTAAATATAAAAGATTGATAAAATTAAGTTTGTTAATATTAATGTTGATGATGACGAACTTACGCAAGATCCGCAAGGAGGGCCTGGTGGTGGACAAGTAGGACAAACTGGATCGAAGCAGCACAAACGACATCCGCCACACTTTAAATAAACAACCAATTCAATAAAACAATTTGACAAGGTAAATGTTTAATTGTAGAAATATAAAAAGAGTCTTACTTTTAACGAAGACGGCAAGTCGGTATTACTCTGCAACAAAAAATAGCACGTAAATCTAGAAAATATAAATTTCAATACGTTTTAATATTATCTTAATGATGAATGTAATTTAACGTCGTCCCAGAAATATAAAATCTCAGAAAATTCACATTTTAGAATACAGTTGTGAAAAATTAAAGCTATGAATCACCTTATGTCTGCAACATTGTTTGTAACAACAAATCTGAACGATTGCCGTCTGATGGAAAACCGCCTTGTCCTCGTCTTTGCGTATTTTTTTCGATGGCCTCGCTCCAACGATGGTTATGTTCGACAGTCCGAACATGTTGTGTTCTTTATCCAAGCGAAGTATAGTGTCCAAAAATCTGTCACTGTTATTGGTCTTATTTATATCGTCGGACTCTAAGCTTGTGTTGGATTCAACGGGTGACAGTGATGTAAGGCTGAAATTAGACACATTATTAATGAAATCTTATTCGTTCTAACGAATATTTACAACAAAGAGAGGAATCAAAGGAAGAAACAAATTCATAGTGTCATATTATGTTCTTTTACCTTCATGAAGGTCTTCTGTCTCTGATATGACCCGCCTCTTTGTTACACAAGCCTCGTTTGTTTCTTACCTTGGCACCAGTTAGAGCGTTTTCAGTTCTGGAACGACACCATGTTGGTTCATTCGCTGCTTTTAATAAAAAAAACATCAATGAACTCACCTAGCGTCAGGTGATCCATTATGGCTCTCAGTAAGCCACTTCATCTTGGTTAGTTTAAGAATGTTTGGGTTATTATAATTATTGTTTTCTGTATCACTGCTTTCGTCTGTCTGCGATGGCTGTAAAAAAATTTTTTTCTTTACTTAATTTTACACGGTAGGTACTTATATCAAAGAAGTACTTATACTAGAAATAAATATTACATTTAGTTTTACTCTGTCTTTATTATCATCGTCTGAATCTTCTCGACATCTCCGCTCGATCAGTTCATGGAGTGCTTTAGATCTTTCTACCGCGATTGCGGAGTCATCTTCGTTTAGGTCCACCTAGAATATTATATCATGTAGATTTAGTATTTATATCATTAATCTCCACATGTTTTCGCAAGTTTTATTCCTTTTCTCAAGAAAACCTCTAAAAAGGACAAAAAAAGTAATTTATACCCCTTCGGTTTCATCATCTGCCAGAAGGTATGCTCGCTTGCTGGAGTTAGCTCCGTAGTCTGCAGTTGAATTTTCACCCGGCTTTATATTTCCGACGAGACAAACATAAGCAAAATAGGTTTTGTTCCGGGTGGATACATTTTGTTCCGAGGTGGTGCTTAAAAGCCTCATCGTTTGCGCAGACATTGTGGTGGATGGTTGGTAATAGAACTACGACGTCGTTATCTAAAGAGAATAGGTAAATCTGTCTTTGTAAATTATATATCTATAAAATATTCTTTGTTTCTTTTACAAAAGCATTGGACTTACATTTTGCTCATGCTGGTGGACATTAATTTTAGATTTTATATAAAATTCGTGTAAATTGTAAACCATGCTTGATGACAGGATTTTTGAAGTAGACAGAAATAATCCTTCTAACAGCCAATGACAAAAAGTAAGAAGAGGTTCGAAATGTTCGAATCTCAAAAGTAGGTAGTTTTATTAAGACTAGTTTAGAAATTTGTGGGAAAATCATTCTTTTTAAATAGGGTTTTTAAATAGAAAAAATAACAGTTAACATAAAAAAGGAACAATAGTTTAAAAACATAAAAATATTCTGCCACATGCTTCGTCAAATTATTAAAAATAAATAAAGAAATAACTACATCCGCAACAAGCTTTACGTCGTTTTTAAATTATGATTACAAAAACCACATTGAATTAAATTGTATCATTTTGCAAGTAGGTACGAATCATTAATAAATTAAAAGGCAATCTCTTAATTAGTGCTACGTGGAAAATTCAATAAAAAACGATGGGGCAAACTTGAACTCTTGATCAGAAGAAGTAGAGGCCTAATGTAGTGCTCAAAGTCGGTAGTCCAAATGATTAGTAAAACAATACTCCTCTCTCTGCTTTCTGTTGCTCTCTACAATGAGACCAGAGGCCGTATTGCCTAACGTTTCTGACGCTCGCGATCGCAATCAAATGACAGTTTTTGTATGCGAAATCTGTCATTTGATTGCGATCGCGTGCTTCAAAAACGTTAGGCAATACCGCCTCAGAGGCCGTATTGCCCAAATACGGTATTTGACAACTCCTGATTTTGCCATATCATAATATTATTATGAAAATATAGATATACAGATAGTATTTAGCGAAGAGAAAATTAAATCGGTTGAAAATTGGATTTATAGTGATTTTTTGAAAAATCTATATACCTGTCTCTTTCTCAAACGCTTTTCTCTATGCATACTGGCGTGTGACGTCACATGCCAGTATGTCTTTCTCTGTCTAATCTTGAATTTCAAACCTTTATAACTTTTTTATTTGTAAAGGTAGCTTAAAAATTGTTTTTCTATTCGATAACAGGCATTGTGTAGTTTTAATTTATAAAACATATACAAAATAGTCAAATACCGTATTGCCTAATGTTTCTGGCGCTCGCGATCGCAATCAAATGACAGATTTTGTATGCGAAATCTGTCATTTCATTGCGATCGCGAGCGTCATAAACGTTAGGTAATACGGCCTCAGCTTGAAAGTAACCAAAGTTTCACGCCTATGTCCGACGTTCTAAACACCAAATTTGGTTACCAAACTAGAGCTCGTTGTGTAAGGTCATCCGGCCACAACCATTTTAAAAATTCTAAAACGTGTAATTGTATGAAATTATCGTATTATCTGATTAGGAAGTAATTTTTCACGTGCAGTAGACAAAGCGAGTGTGACGGCCTGTGACCCCGCACGGAAGTGCTTGTCTGTATGGAGTGACAAATTAGTATGAAATTATACCTATTATGAAGCTTGGATATTTTTTGTCTAGTTTATACCTTATTTTAGGTGGACTGCTTTCATACCAGGCATTTAGGCGAAGCCTACTAAGCATTTATACTGCGCCGTGTGCGGTTTTATAACAAGCAGGATCAGGCTTACCTGCGCATTTAGATTCTTCGGATACATAACCTTGGCTGAAAGTCCCCTTGCTTTCATATCAAACTCCAAACTGAATTCCCACCTCGTAATGAAAAAAATACGTGTTTTCTATGATGAAATCAGTGTGCCCCATTCGATGATTAAGCCTTTTCTTATTAAGGTATACTGCGCCACTATCCCGCAGCCGAGGTGCGAATGACACCATGACATCACAGCGCAAAAACTACAATTAAGGTATAAAAAACAGATCGCTAACTGAGATTACTCGATCACGCTCCACGGGTCCCGTACTGAAAATCTCACAATTTAGAATAAGGTGTAAATTGATAAATATACATCCATTGATGTATACTTATCCATTTTTTGATTGAGTCAAAATGGAACCTTTGCTGTTTTTCTGTCTCTCTGTTTGTCTGTCTTTATCTTTTCTGGCTTAGCTCTCCTATTCTAGTAGAATGTCTATCATTTTGACAAAATAAAATATAAAAAAAAGGTAGGGTTCCTTTTTACCCGTAAACTTAACGGTGACGCGTGAAGCGATTATTTGTTTCTCCGCGTTTGTCCTATGGTGGTTTTGAGATATAAATTTTTGTTCGTGTGACCGGACACGCAGTTCGCCAGTTTTTGAGCACAAATTTTATCCTCGAAAACAAAGAAACGTTCCTAAATGAGGACTAATTCAATACCAGATTTTGGGCTGCCTTCCAATTTGGATTTGAATGGAAGTACCTACGTAACGAGTCTGACTCTCACGCTAAGCAGGCACCTAGTCATAAGAAATGGGTTGATAATATTGTAGTATTATCGAAAATACAAACTGAGACATGGATACATAGAAAAACCAGAAAAAGAGACCTCTCTCTCTCTCTCTCTTTCTTTTTCTTTTTCTGTTTTTCTATACATTCATGTCTCAGTTTGTATTTTCGATATGGTTTTACGGGATGACCGAAAAAGTAACAAATTTGGAGTTGAAATAAAAAATACAAAAAAACTCCAAATAACCAATAATAATTTGATTGCTTATATAGTAGCGACATCTCTTGTCTGGGCGAGCCATTTGTTCCGAAAGAATGTAACGTCTCTCGAAGAGAGCGAAACATAGATGTCGCTAGTGCTGCTGCTTAAGTAGCGTAGTAAAAAATCAACCTGAGATAATTATGTGCGCATAGGAAAAATTCGTGTCTGTACTCCTGTCCAGTGGTAGTGTAGGGGTATGGCACGCAGCACGGAATGCTGAGGACTTGGGTTTGATTCCCAGCGCTGGCCTCTTTCTGGTTTTTTTATGCATGCATGTCTCAGTTTGTATTTTCGATATGCTTTTACGGGATAACCGTAAAAGTAACAAATTTGGAGTTGAAATAAAAAATACATGGATCACGAATTTATAATTGGCGAAATTACCTATAGTGGATTGCGTGTGAATGTGGATACAATTTTAACAAAGTTTTTGCCAGAGATTGTGTACTTAAGTTTAGGTACTGTGCCCTTAGTGGAAGTTTTCGGTTACAAAATACGTCTCGATCGCGTTCGCGATAAAATCTCAATTTGTATAGGAACACGAACATCGCAAGCGTTCCGCTAGAGCGTTTCCGCGATCGAGACGTATTTTGTAACCGAAAACTTACACTAAGGGCACTGGTCAGCTGGGACAGGTACTCGTCATTCCGCGGGAACTAAGTATATTTTTTTAGATTTTTTTCTTTTCCACTTTAAAACTGACTAACCATACAATTAAATTACACTCCGCTGTATGTACCTAATGGTGTAAAAAGAATGGAGTTTGGGTTTTTAGGGTTCCGGAGCCAAAATGGCAAAAACGGAACCCTTATAGTTTCGCCATGTCTGTCTGTCTGTCCGTCTGCGGCTTTTCTCAGGAACTATCAATGCTAGAAAGCTGTAATTATGCACGGATATATAATATGTAAACTATGCCGACAAAATGGTACAATAAAAAATTAAAAAAAACTTAGGGTACCTAAAGTGGGGGTGATTTTTTTTTCTCATCCAACCCTATAGTGGGGGGTATCGTTGGATAGGTATTTTTAAACCATTAGCGGTTTGCTCAAACGATTTTTCGATTCAGTGACTTGCTTGCGAAATATTCAACTTTAAAGTGCAAATTTTCATTAAAATCGAGCGTCCCCCCTCCCCTCTCTAAAATCTAAACCGATGGGCGGAAAAATTTGAAAAAATTCAGGATGGGAGTAAGTATATCAAACTTACAAGGAAAACTATAACGGCTAAGTTTGCTTGAGAATTATTAGTAGTTTAAGAGTAAATAGTAGCGTAAGGTATAAAATATACCTAAACTTGGAAGATTCCGTATAAAATACGAAATCCTTAGAAAAATATTACCTACTTAATTTTTTCGTAATGGCTACGGAACCCTATTTTGGGCGTGTCTGATACGCTCTTGCCTGGTTTTTTTAACAATATAAAACAGAGATTTTAATATTTACGTAATTAAATATACTGTTGTTATCTCCTATTTGATAGGTACTTATTTGATACACTTTCATTAAACATATGCTAGTAACACTGAAGTAAAATTGAAATGGCATAAAGTATAAAACTAGAACCTATTGTAGGTACACCTACTCGTTTATACTTTATTGTCAATTGTCAACCAACTTCAAAAAACCGGCCAAGAGCGTGTCGGACACGCCCAAAATATAGTTTTCCTTGAAAGTTTTATGTACTTACTACTATTCTGAATTTTTTTCAAAATTTTCCATCAACTGGTTTAAATTTTAGGGGGGGGGCTATCGATTTTCGTGAAAATTTGCACTTTAAAGTTGAATATTTCGCGAACAAATCACTGAATCGAAAAATCGTCTTAGCAAACCCCTTATGATTTTAAAAGATCTATCCAACGATCTTCCACACTATAGGGTTGGATGAGAAAAAAAAACACCCCCAATACGTCTATGGGAGGTACCTAAAAAATTTTTTTTTGAATTTTTTATTGTACCATTTTGTCGGCATAGTTTACATATATATTGTGCAAAATTACAGTTTCTAGCATTGATAGTCGCTGAGCAAAGCCGCGGACGGACGGACAGACAGACATGACGAGTTCCGTTTTTGCCATTTTGGCTCCGGAACCCTAAAAAGGAGGAGGTTCTCAATCGACTGTATGTTTTTTTTTGTTGTCTATATTGTGTATTAACTAGATAGAAAACCGGGAGGCATTTTATTACTGTATTTAATTACTTGCTGTGAATCGTACCAGTGCCAATCTGAAGTTAACAATTTGTAGCGGTGATTCACATTGCGCCAGTGGTCGGCAACCATTCGTAGCAATGGTACCGCTTCCTAATTTAGTCTTTTTCAAATTTAACTCGGGGTAATATACCTCAGCAAAGCTAATAAGTGTGTAGATCCTATCACAGTTTAAATTTACTAATAACTATACTAAACTTCCATTATTTATTTTGTAGTAGTAGTAGTAGGTATAGTGTAGTTTTAAGATTTTTTTGCGATGCTACAAAATTAAGCTATGTTTTTACAGGCACCATAAGAAAAAGTGGAGTAGTAAAAGATATGAACAGATTATTGACATCGGACAGTAAAACTAATAAGTTTACCCGCCTACTTGTTTTATCTGTCTAAGTTTCCAGAAGAACATTGTTCGATAATTACAAAAGCTTTGTTGGATCTAAATACAAAGAAATTCGTCTGTTCCATAATATCTCGGCTTATAACTACTTATAACAGATCGAAACTTAAAGCGGCATGGCAATCCCGTAATGTAGAGCGTATTAGAAAACCAGTAAAATTTTGCTTCAAGCTGTTTAAAGTTATATCAAACAAAGCACGAAAATGTTCACATCCCCTGAATCAGGCCTGACGAATCGCAGCCTTTGTGTGTACCGTATCATTTTTGTTGTGGTCCCGACGCGGGCGCATCTCGTATATTCTGTCTGACAGACAGTTTTAAACAAATGAACGCTAGTGTCAGATAATGTGGCAAAATGATCGTAGAAGTGTTTTTATTGTTTAGCGGATTTGCATTGAAATGGACTGTGCACGCCCAGTTTGGAAGTGAGTCAATTATCTTTAGTCGGTATTTTGATTTTTGTTTCGAACTAATTTTAGTTTTTGCTATTGTATTTAATGAAATAAATCCGGAAAACTCACGCGGCTTCAAATAAAAATGATTTTTTTTTTAATTAGAAATTAAACATTTAGCGTTAAATACATTTTTAAGGCAAACGAAAATATTTAACCATCTTATCAAAGGGATTTGACTACTTAGTTTGATATTGGTTATTGTTATAGTAACTTAGTGCAACTCACGCTAAAACACGAAGTAAATTTGGTATAAGACAAGCACATTCAACGTATTTTATTTTAAGATAAGCTTTAAGAATGCCCTGAACACAAATACTTAATTTTTCATCATCCCGCTTCATCCTGGTTGCGTACCGCGAGGCGCTAAAAAAGTATAGATCTGGAGATTTTTTGATCTCGTCGTCTCTTCGACAAGAATTCGACAAAAAGATCCAGATCCTTATAACTTTCCATTGCTTGGATACCGCTATTTGCACTGTTTATGGTTAAATAAAAATAAAAATAAACCTGGATTACCTAATGAAATGATGTCCATTCTATACATGTCGACAATATTATTTAATAGGAGTTAACTCAAAGTTAAATAGTCAACTTAACACTGGTCCGCCTAAGACCGCATTCAAAACGTTATATAATTGCGGGTGAAATTATGTATATTTTAGGCACTTCATAAGGCCTCTGGGAATTGATAATTGACATCACATCAGTAGAATCTCTAGTGTTTTTTTTTATAGAAAATGTGCTTATTTAATGTTAAAACACGAACAGAGTAGGTAGTAGAATATTATAGCCCTAATTAGTTTTGCCTAATATCGAAATTTAAAGGAGGTTGCGTAGGTATCATGTCGCATAATTTTTGAAAGGTTTAATGTATGTCATAATTTTTTCCCGACGAAACCGTAAATTTTTCAGAAATTTTTAAATGGTCATACTGTAGAACTCTTTAAGGTAGGTAGCCTAAGTGTATTTTATAAGAATTCAAAATAAATAGGTACTTACATTATTATTTATAACAATTATGCGAGCTGATAAGAACCTATTTTTCTTTTTTTTTAGCAAAATACTAGATTTTTTTTTCTACTCTCAAATAGTATTTTCACTTTCACTAATATGATTTCGGATATGTTTCCCAGTCCTCAGTCGTCAATTCTAAATAAGAATCTAGTTGCGTACAGTCACCTGAATTAATATTTGCCCCAGCGGAGCGTGCAAAAATATAGAGTCGTTTCAGATACTCACGTTGTTATGTCAGATATTGGGGCTGGTGAATATACAAGGACGGAATCTCAATCTGTACGTATATGCGCCTGTTCCCCGCCAATAATTTGCAGCCAACAATGAACTGCCTCGATTAGGAGGTGTATGGAAATAATGATAATAATCAGAACAACCAAGGTCGTGATAAACATGCAATATTGATGGCTCGTGCTATGTTATGTCACCATTGTCGGTCCCATGACATCGGCACCATTTAATAGTTGTGCGGTGTTTCAAATCGTTGTTAGTACCTATGTGGATCTGCTTTTATTATTTAAACAAATGTAGGTCAAGTTTTGTTTTATTATTTTACAAGCTTTGGTTTAACTTGCAAAATTGCGGATCATCCATTTGTATCTTTCTCGTTATAAAATTGTCTAGAGATTTGAATGCATGATAGGGGATGGGTCGAAATGCATTGGAGGGTTGTGCGTGCAGGTCTCCTCACGATGTTTGCCTTCACCGTAAAGCTTGCCCTCTAATTCTGAAAGGAGGGCTGTGCCCAGCAGTGGGACGTATATAGGCTGGACAGGGGTAATGTTTGAATGACAATCGTAGTAGGTAGGTACAGTCAGGAAACGAGCTTGTATCAAATATAAAAAAGCTAATTAAGCGGCAGGCTTGTTCGCAGTCTAAAATTTGGTGTCCGGGAATAAGAGGGACTCCCTTGAAAAATAGATTAGTTATCTATCAGCTTTGACTTGAGTTCTGATTAAGACGATAATTTTTAGACCGGTTTAGAAGCATCGTTCCATACACCCATGGACATAGGATAATTAATGATCTATCGCAAGCTGATTGATTCGACTTGACGTGTTTTTTGTATGGATTTCAGGTATATCAATAGGTTTGGGGATGGAAGACGAAAGAAATGATGACGGTGGATTATATGAATTACAAGTAAGTGTCCTATACAGGGTGGAAAAAAATCTATGGGCCCTGGAGGGCTACTACTTTAAATACTTTAGTTAGCTAATGGAACTGAAAGGAAACATTCCTTTATTTTTAAAATGAAACAAAACTACATCCAAAGATCTTCTATACTTCGCTTGTCTCACCCGGGAATCGAACCAACTAAAAATAAAAAAAACAGTCGCTATTTTATTATACGAACCGATAGGATTATTGTTCAGGCTAAAATTTGTCTAATAAACATTTAAGGTAGTTGCCCTCCAGGGCCCATAGATTTTTTCCACCTTGTATATTAGTTTCAATGGAAATTATTTCCTAAGAGCTCACGGATTGTACTTTTATCGCAATATCTCCACGAGGTCGGAATGAAATCACGAGTGTTTTTTATTTATCGTTAGATAAATGATTGTACTTGGTTCATAGTAGGGCTTGCACTATCCGGTAACTTTTTATTATCCGGATATTTCGGATATTTGAAATCTCAGTATCCGGATATCCGGTTATTTTGAATAATTTGAATAATTTTCCAAATATTAAAAAAAAAACGCTAAAAACAATTTTAAATTTGTTTCATCAGACGAATCGTGCGTGTTAGTTAATTAACTTAATCGCTGATTGTCTTATACGCACGTAAAAATCATTATTTTGTCACTTTAATGAGTGAAATAACTTTAAAAACACTTTATAACTTCTCTGTCTTCTGCTTGTTGTTATTTTGGCTTACGGACCAAGAGCCCACGACAGCCAGACCTTCGTTATATTTTAAAGGCTGAAAGTTTTTTTTTATGCAAGGTGTTAATTTTTAATATAACTGAAAACCGGAAAGCACTTTGCTCAGAAATACTCAGAATCGAGAGTAGATTCGATTCATCATGTCAGCCGAAAGACGTCCACTGCTGGACTTAGGCCTCGTCCAAGGCTCTCCGCTCAGACCAGTCATGTGCTTTCCGCATCGAACGCAATTCAGCGATCTTAACCAGGTCGTCGCTCCATCTTATTGGAGGCCTGCCGACGGCTCGTCTCCCGCTCCGCGGACGACATTCGAGAACCTTCTAACCCCATTGGCCATCAGTCCTGCGAGCACGCTCACTGCCTCTTCAGTTTCGCAATGCTTCGGGCTATTTCGGTAACTTTAGTTCTACTGCGGATATCATCATTTCTGACTCTATCCCGTAGAGAAACCTCGAGCATAGACCTCTCCATAGCCCTTTGAGTGACTTTGAGCTTCCTAATGAAGCCCATCGTTGGCGCCCACGTCTCAGATGTCATCACTGGCAACACACACTGGTCAAAGACTTTTGACTTCAAACATTGCGGTAATTTGGCCGAAAAGACACTGCAAAGCTTCCCGAATGCTGCCCAGCCGAGTCGGATTCGACGAATGATCTCTTTCTCGAAGTTAGACCTACCTAACTGGATCGTTTGTCCTAGGTGTACATAGTCGTCAACAACTTCGAGCGCAGAGCCTCCGACTATTACGGGAGCTGGCACAACATTAGACATGACTTTCGTCTTGTCCATGTTTATTTTTAAGCTAACTCGGTCGGAAACAACTCTGCTGAGGTCAACGAGCATAGCACTGAGGTCCTCCATAGTCTCAGCCATGACTACAATATCGTCGGCGAATCGAAGGTGAGTGAAGTACTCCCCATTATTGTTAATGCCTCGTCCTTTCCAGTCCAGAACCTTAAAATCATCTTCCAATCCAGCGGTGAACAGTTTCGGAGAGATCACATCTCCTTGTCTGACTCCCCGCTGCAAAGGAATAGGCTTCGTGCTCTGGTCCTGTAGTCGGACTATAAAGAAGGATTATAACGATACTATAACGAAAGTCTGGCTCTTGCGGGCTCTTGCTCTATCATAAGAATAAATAACACAATACAATACAAAGCGTATTGTATTGAACACCAAAAAACATTCATTATAAAATGAAATCAGAACATAAAAGGTAGGGTAGGAGACGAGAAAACAGGGGTCTAATCCCTAAAAAGCGATCTCTTCTTCTACCTTCTTATTCGACCTGACGATGTTATTAACATAGAATCAAGAAAAAAGGTGATCAAAGCAGGTGTGTGTAATGTAAGGTAAAAAAAATATAGAAGATTGAAAAAATACATAAAATATAATAATATTAATAAAATAAACACATACATTACTTACATACACATTTACGAAAAATTCATCATCGCCACTACCAAACAAGATGTTAAGAATGAACCTAACTTATAAGTATTGCATGTAAACCTTCCTAATACAAAAAGAAATGTATCTGTGTGTATGCATACACTACACTAACCTCTCACAATGCGCGAGCGCGCGCTTAATATTAGATATTCGAATTATCCAAATTATCCGGATAATGAAGAGCTTCCTATCCGGATTTCAAAATGGGCGGATATCCGGATAATATGGATATCCGGTTTATCCGGATTGCAAGCCCTAGTTCATAGTTAAGGAGCACCGCAAAGTAACGTCTGAACCAATAAACCAGTTCCATTGTTCCGTTTCAGGGTCCATGTCCTCCGAACACGACGTGCATGCCGGTCAGCATGTGCCCAATGCTGGGAGACTTGCTGGACTTTTCCTGCTTCTCGTCAGACAAGTAAGAATATTCTTGATTACTTATGTGGCGATTCCGCCAATTCCGCCGTCTAGTGAGCAAATATAGAAACTCCAATTCCTACATCGCGCCATCGAATTTTCTCAACTCGGACGCATAAATACAACTTCTTACGCTTATTGTTCGGACTTCGGTTCCCAGATATAACAATCTGCCTGGAGCGACAATCAAAATCAAGAAATATTGTAGCCTCACACATACCTATATATTTAGGTACTAAAATGCTCCCACTGTCACTAGGTCTTTACTCGAGCTCATTTTTCCTCGCCTGCCTGTAATTTTTTCGTCCGAAATAAGATTATTTGAAATTTGAGAATAATGTAGGCAAGTACGTAGTAGTAGTACGTAACCTAGCTGCTTTGTAAAATCGAACTACCTAGTACCGAGTAACTAGGTATCTGCATGTACCTATCACTACCGGAGATTAGGGAAATCATACATCATCGTAGGATATTGATAAAGTCCCAAGCTTAGCTTAGTCCCGCCATTATGAGTGGAAATTTAAAACTACTTAAGTATAGCTTCCAAGTACAGTCGAGTTCATAAACTTCTGAGCAAACATTTGACCAAAAATATGTGAACACGGCGTAGAAGCGTGTTTAGATATTTTGGAACAAATTTTTGCTCAGAAGTTTACGAACTCGACTTTACCTAGACATTAGACTAAACTGAATTCTTCTCTCAAAGCGACTGAGATTATTTTTTACATATTTTCCTAGCATTTTGCAGGTGGTAGGACCTTGTGCAAGGTCCGCCCGTATTGCTACCACCATCTTGCTCGCTAATCCTGCCGTGAAGCAGCAGTGCTTGCACTGTTGTGTTTCGGCGTGGAGAGTAAGACAGCCGGTGAAATTACTGGCACGCGAGGTATCACATCTTAGAGCTTGTCCAGATGAGGCGATTTACGCGCGAGTGGACTCGCGCGTTTCATTTTATATTGCGTCCAGATGACGCGTTTTACGCGCGTTCCTACACTGAGAGGGATTGGATGGACTCGGATACAGCGGTCGTGTTGTGGCTTGCATACCGTCGATGGAAATGTTGTAAACGAAGAGCTAGACGATTTAACGTGCATCCAATTCTACGTGACAGAATAACACATAGTATATTTAATAAAATAAAAATAAATAAAAATAAAAAATAAAAATCTAATACGTCCACTCGCCATGGAGTCGCGCGTGGTAGTGGACGCAGCAATGGCGCCTGGGTATCTCAACTCGCGCGGCGCTCGCGCGTAGTACGTGCGAGTCGAGAGTCGCGCTCATTGCACGCGATTTACGCGCGAGTTGCGAAACGCGCAGCATCATCTGGACGGGATATATGTAGCCCCAGTACCTCGGCGCGAGTCCACTCGAGCGTAATCGCCTCATCTGGACAAGCTCTTAGGCCTCTAGGTTGGCAACGTGTCTGCAATACGTGGTGATCTCTTACCATCAGGAGACCCATTTGCTCGTTTGCCATCCAGTTTAATAAAAAATAAAAAAACATCATGCGTTTACCACAGATATTTTCACCGACTGAACGAGCTGACATGTGGCCACATCAACGGTGAAGACTACGTCTGTTGCCCCTCCTGCGAGTGCGGCAAAGTGTACCCCGACAACACGGAGAAGTGTGGCCGGAGCATGGTGCAGGGGGTCGATTATAAGGGGCTGGGGGCCCACCCGTGGGTTGCCAGGATCGGGTTTACGCGTAAGTTGGATTTCAACCGTAGTTTATGAGGCGAAGTCTGAGAAGTATAATGCCCCCTTTCGTTGCAAACGGAGCGGACTTTGTAAAACGTTTTTTTTTTTTACTAATTCACGTGGATTTTTTCTCGCACAGCTGATTCCTTTCGATGTGGAAGGCAACGGGAAACCACCAGACTATTATCCATAGGCGTATATAGAGGGGGGCCGGGCGGGCCGTGCCCACCACAGTATGGTCTAGTGCCCACCCCAGGATTTTGGGCTATCGATTCGAAATTCTATCATACTGATATCTTAACACAACAATCCAGGCCAGCCCCCCTACCCTGAAAAATAACCGTAGATACGCTAATGCTATTTTCCTAGGAAAGTCAACATGGAGGTTCACAACTGATCTAATTAATAACCACCACCACTCTGTCAGTGGCGATTTAGAAAGAGAGTTTGCTTATCTTTGCTCGTCTCTGGTGTATGTGCAGCCATGTTGCAAAGAGGTATTTTCTTTGTTTTCAGAGAAAGAGAGTGGCATAGTAAGGTTTGCTTGCAGTGGGTCCATTATCTCGAAGCGCGTTGTGCTGACCGCGGCTCACTGTGCCCTGGCCAAGCCCGAAGGATATAAACTGTGAGTATACTTTATAGTTGTTAGATATCTATAATCTATATGTAAATAGGTAAGTATGTATTATGTTAGGTTCTTTCTTTTCTAGATTGAGTAATTTTGTGATTTTGACGAAGAAAACTACTCTGTTGCCACCGGACTTACTATACCAAATTTTAGCATAATCGGATTTTAGTACCAAGTGGCCGAAAAGATCCGCAAATTTTGAACCTAATTTTCTCATAAAAAAAGGTAATCGTAGAGACAATTTTAAAGTGAAAATAGTCACGAATTTGCATACATTTAGTAACCACGATAGCCGCGATAATTATGTTATTAAAAGTTAGTTAACTCTTCTATTGTCTCAAAATGTGCACTTTCTACCTCCAACAAAAATAATTTCTAGCAAATGATAGTTCTACGAACGTTTCAACCGCTATCAGTATAATTTCTTGTCGCTTATACTTACTGAAGAAATGAGTCAGGTAGAATGGAAGGATTTTATAATTTCTTGCTTATTTCTTCAATATATGCGACAGGAGACAGGAAACTGGTAGCGGTTGGAACGCTCGTAGAACTAACCAAATAAAGTTAAGTACTAATTTACTGACCCTTCTGACCCACCGTACCACCGACCATACCCCCAGCGGTACGGTGGGTAATAATTTTAAAAACAATACCACCAATTAATAGTGATGTTTATATTTTATGTATTTTATAGTACTTATAGAATAGAGTATAGTTAGTATCATTTACAATAAAAACTGCACAAAAAAATAATTATTCCTAATTGTGATAACAAAACGTGACACATTATTACACATTTTTAGCTACCACCTTCTCCTCTAAATGATCAAACCAAAAATCTTCATAGTCTTAATTTATCTAATGCATGACCTATTGTAATATCTTTGTTAACAATTTCCATTTGGACCAAAGTTATGAAATCGTCATTTACGATTATTAAATGCAAGTAAAGAGTTCTAATTAACATTTACATTACGGATTTAGAAAAGAGGTCGTCTAAGTTGATCATAATATTTTAATGCACTTCATGAGATAAAAGGGAACCCTTCTTAATGAGTGCATTATGATAAAATAATTGTTAATTTTATAGATACATAAATTGTAATCGCAATCCGTGTTTCAGCACTACGGTGGTATCGTAGGGAAAAATAATTACCCACCGTACCACTGTCGGTGGTACAGTCACCAGCATTAATATCTGCCACAGCGGAGCGTGCAAAAATATCTGACACGTCCTTCCGGCCCTAGAAATAGAGTCTTATCAGATATTTCTGCACGCTTGTCGTGTCAGATATTGGAGCTGGTGTCTGTACAGTGGATCAGAAGGGATACTGATACTATCTGCGATTTTTTTTCCAGCTCCACGGTGGTGGTAGGCGAGTACGACACAACTCGCGGCTCGGACTGCAACGAGTTGTTCTGTGCGCCACCGACACAAGCTATCAAGGTGGAAAATGTCGTCGTGCACGTCGGCTACGAACAGAAGATATTTCGGCACGACATCGCGCTCATCGTGCTGAAGGATGAGATGAAGTATTCAGGTAGTTATGGCATTTAGGCCAGCAAGGCCCGTGGAAAAATTTATGCCGGTATTTCTTGGTTCGATTATAGAGGCTCCATCGCTGTTGCGTAAAAAAGAGAAAATTCAAACGAGTATATCGCTCGCATCGCATATACAAACACAGAAGAATGATATCCACCGATGCTTTCTTCATCAAAGCGTAGATTTAGTCATAACATATAAGTAGGTAGGCTTTCGAGGTGTTTAGCCATTAGGTACTGAAATTGACAACTTAGGGGCTGTTTCACCATCCATTGATTAGTGTTAACTGACGGTTAAATGTAATGCCGTCTATTCGAACAAAACAAATAGAGACGCATCAGCCCCTTAATTTTTTTAGTAACACAAACGCATGGCGTCTTTTGCCTCGAAATTTAGCATACAGTTCCAGTGTACGTCAAAAGGTCTTGCTTGATTTTGGAATTGAAGTCAAGGAAACTTAATCACGTATCAGGGTGGAGCCTTTGTACTACTAATGTCATGCTCTCTTTTCACACATGTGGCAAAGAAATCATAGCGAAATTAATTATGAAAAGGTTCCACCATGGTGCGTGATTCAGTTTCCTCGACTTTACAGTCATTAGCATCAATATCTGCCACAGCGGAACGTGCAAAAATATCTGACACGTCCTATCGGCCTTAGAAATAGATTCGTATGAGATATTTACGCACGCTTCTTTACAAGCTTTTATTTAGTTTCACCTGTCCCGTTGCTTTTATTTAGTTTCGTCTGTCTGTAATCAAATCTTGCAAGTTAAATTCGACCAACTTCCAGTAGTTGGATTGACTTGAAATTTGGTATACTTATGTAAATTGCGTGACAACACAATAATCTGGTAGTGACATCCTGATAGTCCAGCCAGGATCGTCTCCACAGGACGGAACTCTTCGAAGGTTAATGGCATTGACTTGAAATTTGTTATCAAATGTAGTTTGGGAGAAAATATAAGTACAGTCAATAAAAAGTACAGTCAACAAAAATTTTTTTTTACCAAAAACTTATTTGTGTTAGATATTGGTGCGGGTTAGTACCTATAAAATATCGACGTATCAGTAGCCTCATCGTTAGTGTTAACTTATATAATATTTATTTGCGTAACCAATATAGAATTAGGAAGTAATCTAATATTAATAGCCGTAGTTATATCGACCAGTCAATGTCACTGTTAATTTCTTGCTATTTATTCCAGTATCAGTAGCGCCGATCTGCTTAAATGACAAGCCGGAAATCGTTATAAACGAACGCGCATTACTCGTTGGATGGGGTAAATTGTCCGGACAAAACAATTTGGTAAGTGCGATTATACTTACATAGGTAAACATAACTGCATTTTGTTACCTTTGTGATAGAGTTCCTTCTCGTATACTGATTTGTTGTTGGGGTGGAACGACTTTTATGATATAACGTTGTGTTTTGTATGTCTAATTATTTGTGATGGACATTGATTTAAATTCAATGACCTTAGCTGTCGTTTTTAAAGTGATGTGCGCAAAAAACGCAGACACATGAAGGTAGCATTCTGATGTTGGCGACAACGACACGCGACTGCGGCCGGTGTCCTATTTCACGAAGCTACAAGTTACAATTTAAAAGCGGTAGTCTTTGTTTAACAGTATGCATTGAAAAGAGCCGTGGTGGCCTAGTGGTTTGACCTATCGCCTTTGAAGCAGAGGATCGTGGGTTCAAACCCCGGCTCGCACCTCTGAGTTTTTCGAAATTCATGTGCGGAATTACATTTGAAATTTATCACGAGCTTTACGGTGAAGGAAAACATCGTGAGGAAACCTGCACAAACCTGCGAAGCAATTCAATGGTGCGTGTGAAGTTCCCAATCCGCACTGGGCCCGCGTGGGAACTACGGCCCAAGCCCTCTCTTTCTGAGAGGAGGCCTGTGCCCAGCAGTGGGACGTACATATATAGGCTGGGATGATGATGATGATGATTGAAAAGAGACCACCTAATAAATTGTAACAACCTTGTAAATTGTAACTTGTAGTTTCGTGAAATGGGCCACGGGTCGCGCGACCCACTTTAGTCGTGCGACGCGGTCGCTAGCATCTGGAAGTGTTTCATATAATCAGTGTCGCGCGAGCTAAGTCTGAGTCTAAGGCTGAGTCGTATTGTCTAACGCGCGGGCGTTTTATAGAATTCACGTCATCGTTCATCCACCATTACCTCTCATTTCCTTTGATGACTACCGTACCTAGTACCTACAACGGTAAACCCCACTGAACCACTAGGCACTAGCAAAATTGTCCTACAGAGCCATACAGAAAATGTTGTATTTTGTATAGATAATAGTACGGAACCCTTCGTGCGCGAGTCCGACTCGCACATGGCCGTTTTTTAATATGGCTCTGTCCATCGGAGGACAATTTTGCTAGTGTCTAGTGGTTTAGTGGGGTTTACAGACATAAGCAAAAAACGGTTAAAAATCACTTTTGTTGTATGGGAGCACCCCTTAAATATTTATTTTATTCTGTTTTTAATATTTGTTGGTATGTTGGCAACAGAAATACATCATGTGTGAAAATTTTAACTGTCTAGCTATCTCAGTTCATGAGATTAGCCTGGTGACAGACAGACAGAAAGAAAGTGAAGTCTTAGTAATAGGGTCCCGTTTTTATCCTTTAGGTACGGAATCCTAAAAACAAATAACTAACTATGTTTCGTAGGTAAGCCGCCAACAGCAGTTAGAAGTCCCCCTGGTCTCGCTGGCCACGTGCGAGCGTATCTTTGGGGAGTCGGTGCCCGTCCACGAGGGCCAGTTGTGTGCGGGCGGCGAGGAAGGGAGGGACGCCTGTTCCGGCTTTGGGGGGGCGCCACTGTTGCTCAGCCGCGATGGGAAATATGTCCAGGTAATTTTATATTCACTGTACTGGGTGATTCGGGAGACGCGGCGTGACTAGGGCCAACCATTCACCCTCAGTAATTGTTAAGGGATCGTTCGAAATCATTTTTAAGTAAAACCCCCACGCCTTTAAATGTGGAGTGACCGACCATGCACTAGAAAAAAAAAACTTCTCACTAATAGGTACTGGTACGATATACGGATGGTACGGGGCCTTAACCAATTGAATCCGGTAGGCATGGTCCTGCTCACGTCTCCCGAATCACCTGTATGTACAACCGTACCAGCCTTTGGAACTATTAAGAACCAGTTGAATTGAAATTCGCGTGACATCAAAATAAATCTATGATTTCTATGGGAGTCCCTAGAAATTTACGTTCGTATAAAGAACACAGATATAGATACATATCCTATCACTTAACAAGTTCACTTGTGGTAAGCTATTTGTGATGCCATCTCTGTTTATATTGTTCTATTATTAGTATTATTACATGTATCTGTCATATAAAGTAACATCAACTCAGTCTAATGAAACAGGCCTCTAATGGACGTACAGTTACCAACAGCACTATCTGACCCAGCAAAGCTTGCATAAATGTCTGATATGACTCTATTTCTAGGGCCGGCAGGACGTGTCAGATATTTTTGCACGCTCCGCTGTAGCAGATAATAATGCAAGTGACTGACATAATTTAGAACTTGACAGCATGTGTCTTTTAGGTTGGTATCGTGTCCTTTGGCTCCGAGAACTGCGGCAGCGAAGGCGTGCCCAGCGTCTACACCAACATCGCGCATTACTACAAGTGGATAGTCGACAATTCTCCGTCATGATATTACTAACTGTATCTTTGGGTAAATATAAAACTAATATAAATGCGATTCCGTCTTTTCTTTTAACGACTGATGTAAAACGATGTTAATATAAAATGCAGGGTCTACTTTGGAAAACAGTTTTTACGCCATGTCCTTATTTTTTTAGATGTGCCAGTGAAATACCTACCTTCATAAATCACCTAACTTTTTACTTAATTTGCTCAATCGAGCTATGAATATTTGCGTTTTTATAACCATTTTAAATCAATCAAAGTAGCCCCAAATTTTCCTAAAGTGACCCCGGTTTACTGCACCTACATTGATATCTGCCACAGCGAAGAGCGCGCAAAAATATCTGATAAGTGGGCCAATCAACTTTTTTACCCACACTAATCTGTCCGCGACATTTTTCAAAAAATTGCAGTGTTTTGTAATTAAACATGTTTTTCTGTAATTTAATAGATGGTGTACATGAATACGAGTACATGGTAACGCCAGAGACAATTTTGGTAACGCAGGAGACGCCCAAAGTGTGGGTAAAATAGTTGATTGGCCCAAGCACGTCCTACCGGCCTTAAATAAAAAATACTTAATAAATAAATATCACGGGACAATCCCAAAGTAAGCTTAGCAAAGCTTGTGTTATGGGTACTAAGCAACGGATAAATATAATTATATAGATATAGATACATACTGAAATACATATTAAACACCCAAGACCCGAGAACAAACATTCGTATTTTTTATACAAATATCTGCCCCGACACGGGAATCGAACCCGGGACCTCAAGCTTCATAGTCAGGTTCTCTAACTACTAGGCCATCTGGTCGTCTGAAACGACTATATCAGATACTTATGCACGCTTTGTTGTGTCAGATATTGGTGATGGTGAGTGTACTTAGACCACTTTACTTTATCGTCCGAGTAGCCTAGTAGTAAGACAACTTGGCTACGTAGCTTTAGGACTCGGGTTCGATCCCCAGTCGGGCAAATAGTGCACCATAAAAGGGTTTTCACAGGATTTGAGTGCCTGCTCTGGCTCGTGGCAATCAGAGATTGGGCCTCCCCGAAAAACAATGCCAAAACGTAAATGCACGTGAATCTTCCCACTAAGCCGAGTTCGTGCTTTGTAAACTTAACTAGCTTTTGCCCGCCGGCTTCGCCATCGTGGAATTCGGTTAACGCGCGCTTATCCCTCGGGAACTCTGTGCAGTTTTCTGGGATAAAGAACAGCCTATGTCACTCTGACCCATAAACTATCTCTATGCCAAAAATCACGTCGATCCGTCGCTCCGTTTCGACGTGAGAGACGGACAATCATAATAAACATACAAACACACACACTTTCGCATTTATTTAACATTAGTATGGATAATCGGCTACGCTACAACAGCCAGCAGGAGAAGTACATAGATGAGTAGTTTTGATGCTCATCATCATCCCAGCCTGTGTACCTCCCACTGCTGGGCACAGGCCTCCTCTCACAACGGCCTTGGGGCGTAGTTCCCACGCGGGCCCAGTGCGGATTGGGATTTTCGCAAACACTCTTATTACCTTAGCAGTAGAGTCGAGTGTAGATCATTTTGTACACCATAACCGCTCATCCACTTCAGCTACTGGCTGTACGTCCATGATAATGAATTGAAACAGCATTTTTTTAAATCTTTTTACTAGTTATGTATATGGGTAAGTTTTCCGCGTCGATGGGGTACGCGAGTATGTGCCGCATCGCGAGCGCGTTGTAGTACTGCGCGCACGCATGCGTCAGCTGCAGCATCGCGCAGAGCGTGCCTGTCAGGTCCGCGAGAGCATTGTCTTGTACCTTTTGATCGAACAACTGCAATGACGAGCAAAGTAAAATTGAGAGTCGATGACAGAGATATTATTATCTTCATAATTTTTTGTTTAATTGGCGAAAGAAAAAGTTCGTGTCTATTATTTTCTGACGGGTTAGTGTCATTTCGTCTAAAAAGCAGTGCTTAGACCAGCTGATCTAAGTAGCAAATTAGCAATTGGTCTAAGTGGCAAGTACTCTAAGAAGCAGCTGGTCTAAGTAGCAACTGGTCTAAGTAGCAACTAGTCCTAAGTAGCAAGTGGTCTAAAATTTTTTGACTCAAAGTAGACAGAGCTGGACGGAGCTCCTATTCTGCGTGGCTGAGGTGCTTCGTGCCTTAACACAACTTACCTACTTACAGCAGTTGATTCTTAGACCACTTGCTACTCAGACCAGTTGCTTCTCAGACCAGCTGCTTTTTAGATGAAGTGAAACTATACTTTTCAGATAATCTAACATCGGACTAAATAGAATATATTATTTTTTTACCAGGAAACTATTCAATGAGAATTTCTTGACAGACGAAATAACGCTAGATGCCGTTTGTATCGAGAGGTCAGTTTGCCGTTACAGTCTTGCTTGTGATTGACTCATTTAACCATTCATAAACTTACGATACTAGCTTAAAATAGTAACTTAGATACTAGAAACCTTAATTGAAATTAAATAAAGTTAAAAAGTTAGTTGGTAGTTAGAATGTTATATTCTTACCGCGTCAACAGTAACGGTGGGTATGAACTTCGGCCGAATAAGCAGCGTGAGGTATTCGGAATCCAGCTGCAGGTCTACTCCCTGCCTGGTTCTCAAACATTTTGCCACCTGATCGCCCTGTAGTCTTGATTTTTTTACGCACTGGAATATTTTAGACGAAAATATCTGTTATAGGTACGATCGAATACAAAGATACTCACTGCCTTTGAATACTTTATACTACTTTACTTTATAAATGCGATGCCTCTGCACGTTTAAACCGTTGAATAAATTTAGATGAAAGGTGTGGAGATTATTTTTAGACCCTGGGTAGAACATAGATAGTTTTATAATAGATAGATAGATATAGATACTTTTAAAATCGCACATTTCCGTAAAAATAAAATATTTTTTGCCAGACGAACTCATGGACTAAAGCAAATAGGTACAGTCAAGGAAACTGAATGACGAATCAGGGTGGAATCTTTTTATGCATAATAAATTTTAACACACAAAGGTTCCACGCTCTTATAGTCACCACCACCAATATCTGACACAACAAAGCATATTTCTAGGGCTGGTACGACGTGTCAAATATTTTTGCACGCTCCGCTGTGGCAGATATTACTGCAAGTGCCTGTACGTCATTTACTTTCCTCGACTGTACAATAACAACAGATATTTCTAGGTTTTTCATACCTCCATACTCCCCCGAGCACCAGCCTCTATAGCCATTTCGCAGGCAACATATTCCAGCTTATCCAGGTCTGAGAGGTGCCGCATTTGGTACAGCGCGCAGTCCTGGACCATATTTCCCAAGCACTCGGCGGGCCCGTGCTGGCATTTGAAGCCGCTGTCCCCGTAGTTTATGCTCTGGAACGTACAAATTCATGGTCATCACATCAGCAGAAAGACGTCCATTTCTGGCCAGAACAGGCCCTATACCTACCCTCTTCTTCATATTTAAGAGTTACACTCTTATTGTCGGTGTAGCCGATGAATGGCTCTCCTCTCCACTTCTCTCTACTCTACTAAAAGCTGCCTCCTTGACCTCCTTATACGACATGACGGCTACCTTCACCCTCTCCTTTATTACCCTACCCGTACACCCTGTACTACGAAGTGCAAAATTGCCGTCCCGCTGCTGCCGCCGCTGCCGTGACGCGTATATTATTTAATACGAGAGTGAGAGGAGCGTTACGATACGAACTTCGATTTTCGAATTTCGTAGAATCCCCACTTACCTACCCAAAAATGCCCATAATATGCCAAATATGCCCATAGACAAGTCAAAGTGCCCAAGCCATATAGTAACGCCTGAATCTATCAATCAATGTACTTATTCTTAATCGTAATTCGTTGGCTTATCACCTTCGATTTGCCATAAGGCACGAGCTGCAACATGATGTGTTCGTGCAACAGTTGCAGGGCAGGTTGCAGCTGCTGTAGCACGAACGCTCTGCTGTCCGGGCATTTGCTTTCATAGTAAACTGACAAAAGTATCTGTAAATAACAATAAAAATGTAAAGAATTGAAAAAAAATGCTTATAAAATCTTACTGTGATTTGGTTATCATATTCGTAGAGTGCAATTTGTTTTCATTTATATAAACCTATCTAAGTAATACATTACCATTATAAACCGTATAAGATGATGGTAAAATGAGTGTCAATGAGATTGTGATGGCGCACATTATAGGCGACTCAGGGGGGCTCCCAAATCAATGAAATGAAAATGAAATGATTTATTTTGCTGGAACATCACAGCACACATGCATCACATGCAGTATGATACCGTCCCTCTTACTCTCCTAATAAATACTATAAGCGTGAGCGGGACGGTTCGATACCTACTAAGTTCGAATTTTTAACATCGAAACAAGGTCGGGTCTTAGAAATCCTAATAAGAATCAGTATGCCTCAAGTGTGGTGGTACCTGCTAGGTATCGTATCAGTAAATGCAAAAAAAAAACATGTGACAAGATATATATCTATAGGTAGGTATACAGTTTGTTATACTCCTAAAGGTACCAACGTACTTAAACCTACAAGTCACGAACGCCTAGTTCAGATCTTATTAAACATGTGGTGGAAATAAATAAGCCATAGGTCTACTTTCACTGTTCCACATACTGAAGGCCTCTACACCGGTTTCAGTACATGCCATTATGCATACTCAGGACTATTTATCACTTTATCACGTTAGAAACGTGCAGTATCGTTCTTTATTATTGGGATCACGCATAGAATTGGAAATTTAGTCTAAGTAAGCACCTTTAGGTACAGTCACCAGCATTAATATCTGCCACAGCGGAGCGTGCAAAAATATCTGACACGTCCTTCCGGCCCTAGAAATAGAGTCGTATCAGATATTTATGCACGCATGTGTCAGATATTGGTGCCGGTGACTGTACCTATCTAATTAATGTCTTGGAGGCGAAAACACTTAAGCTGTGTTTCCACCCGAGATGTACATTTGTCATTAGTTCATTGTCTATCATACCCACCATTAGCGGCAACTCTCGTTCGCACCCATATATCGCGTTGGGTTGGTTAAACTTTATCCATTACCAGTTACCAGTGGCGGTGCAGGACCTAAATTTGGCGTACCTAAGCAAGATACATTTTGCGAAGCCCTATGATGGCATCATGGCACACCACATACAAGATGACGGATTTTTAATAAAACACACAAAGTTTGTAAAACAACCGCATGTTAAAATAAGGTAGTACAGTACCTATACAAGGATTGTTTCGTAACGGCTAACCCCTATCCTGGGCGTATCCGACACGCTCTTGGCAGTTTTTATCCCTAAAGCAAAAAATCCGTAAAAATATCAAGGATTTATTTTTTATATTTCTGTTCTAAATGAACGCCGTAGCACGCTGGCATAATGTCAATTCCTCTACTCTTATAGCACCTAGGTATAGATAAGTACCTACTTATTTTAACATATGTTTTAGCCCGATTGTATTTGTCCAATGTCGTTATTTGTGACAATGGGCCACCTCGTCATCTTTTCGGTTGCTTTGCTATGGTAATGAAATGACGGCTAAATAGGCGTTAAAGTTATGTTCCAAACGTTTCAAAGGTCACTCGGACAATGTTATTTAGAATAGCTTTATGCGATTTAGTCTTTATGCCTTCTTCATAATTTTAAATGTACCTACATTAGTAGGAATTTATTTATTCAGACGAAAATACATATAGAAATAGACATTTTATTGAATCGCTCGAGATGGTGTAGGTTATTTATTAGTAGTTTGCACGCGTCTTGGAATGACGAGAAAACTGGTTCGATTCTCAGCCCCAGCTTCATTTCTCCGCAGTTTTCTGTTTTCACATCATTACTTTTTTCAACAGTTCCTCAGTAGAGGCTGAGTTGATTTCACACGACCATTCAAAGGACCATGTAGAACAATTTCCCAAAGAAAGAAAATGATGCCTAACTTACCTTTTGTGGTCCTTCAATCCCACCGGCTAAATTCCCGAAAAATATTATGGTCCCTATCACAGAAATCACAGGAGATAACATTGTCTTCAGCACAAACACTTCAAACTAACCATTCGAAGGTTTCAAAATTTTCAGTCGAATTTTACGTAACGTCGAGTTTTACAGTTTTACTCCATTTGTGCAAATAACGTGTGAATGGTCCAATTACTTGACTTGATATGCTGTGTAGCTGTAGCCAATCTGCTTTTATATATATTTTTGCTTGTTTGTACTCATGTACCTTTATTCATGTGGTACCTATATAAAGTACATCTTACGGTGAGAGGAAATTGCCTACCTTTGCACAAATTATACGTTTAGGTTCTAGTATTTAATAGTATTTCTATATGTTTGGGTAACTTTATATTATAGGTACATACTTGGAATGACCTGGATGGCATACTCAGGTACTTATTTAAAAATATTTAAGTACCAGTTTGTTCCATAGTTTTGAAGTGTTGGTGGGAGTTTTCCAAAGATGTTGAGTATTCGACCACCTGTTGCAAACTGTAATAGATTAGATTGTAATAGAATTACTTTCCTACGCATAATTTTGTATGATCTAGCCTTAACAGACTCGTGTAGGTGTACTTACTTGGTCTGGATCAAAATATCATCATTATTTGAGTGTACAAAGTGTACACTATTGCCACAGTTAGAATAAAGATCCAGTAAGGTTGCACCAGATAGATCGCATACACTATCATCAGCAATATAATGATAAAGTATACTATTTCCATATCATTTTTATGTTTATTTTATCCATGTTGCGTGTTTAAAAACCTTTTCATCCATATTTGTTATTTTTTTAAGCGTTTATTAGGTTAATTTTGTTTGTTTCCGTACAGGTTATCATCTTGACAAGTGATATTTTTAAATTAAATTTGACTCTAGGTTAAATTCAAACAGCATTTTTATAAATAAGGTTTACTTACTTACTAAAATAAAAAAAGAATTACAATATTTTTAAATTTTCTAAGTATCTCTCTGGTACCTTACCCGGACAACTCCAGTTGAGAGAGAACGGGTAGATTTTAATATCCTTTTAGTAATTTTAGACCAATGTCAATGTGCCTTGGAAATATCGTTAAAATATATAGGTAGTTGCGTTCTTCACTCCGCTATCCAATGAGAAAAATACCACAATGTTTCCGTAGATGGCTCTGTGATAAATATTGATTTGAAAATATAGCTTTTTTGCTGGCCACTGTAGTTGACACCAGTCTATCATACTCGTAAATCGCATAAAATTTAAGGTACTAAGGACTATGGGACTGTGGCTACATGGTTTTCTATTGCGCTATGGATCTGAAGGCTAATACCGCATTGGTTCAACCTATCCTCATGCTTTTTAACTCCAGCCTTTTGTTTTTTTCCTTAAACTGATCTATCACAGAGCACAAAGGCTTCCCCGTCCCGATTTGCGCAGTTTCAGAGGCAAATTTCTCTTTTGAAGTCGAATGTTCGTAATGAATGTTAGTCTGCAAATCTGCAATCCGTCTTTGGTAGAAGGATTTTACTAAACTGTCGAAGTCCCGGATCTTGGAACCAGGCAGTGATGATGGGATCGCGTAGTTGTCTCTCACTTCAGTACGGAATGTTCTGGAAGGAAAAAGTTATTCAGCATCAGGCAGAGACTAAGCTCGTTCGAGGCCCGGGCGGCAAACCTGAACGATCCCCCCACTCTCCCTAGTATTAGAAGTCGATGTACCTACTCATGCTAGTCCGCTACTGCAACAGGGGGTCTACGAAATTGGAAGTTCGTATCGTACCTACCGTCCCTCTCTCTCTTATTAAATAAGCGTCAGTGGGACGGCAAGATACGAAGTTCGAATGTTGCACTTCGTAGTAGGTATAGGGCCAGGATAAAGCAGTCACGCAGACGAATGTACTCCTACTTAAGAAACTTTGCGATGACATTATGTTGGGCGCATAGATTTTGCAAAATAGCACATCAGGACATCAGTTCCATGTGCCCATTGCAAAGCTTCTAGTAAGTACCTACTTCTGTGACGTTGAATCCAAGCAGTGGTACCATAGGGCTTTTTGGCGTGGGCAAGATAATTTTTGCAAGGCCCTATGATGGCACACCGCATGATAGAATAACGGATTTTTAAATGAGCATAAAACGAGTAACTTTCGAGACGCGAGTCCGTAGGCAGTGTGTGGCCCACCCATATTGCCCATACCTACTTACCTAGAGCAGCCTCTGAATCCATAAACAGCTTTCTGCAAGACCCCCGCGCCGTAGTAGCAGATAGCAGACCGAACCATACTAAGCAGTAACAGTAAATTAAATACGTGAAACATTACCCTGGGACCCATTTTGGCTTGTTATGGGTTATAATTTCTCGAAACTCATTTTCCTTTGGAAGCGCAAACGTCGAGTTTCTCCTGATACTTTCTCTGTCGACTTTTAATTTAACCCTCCAGTGTGGTAGATGCCAGTCATCCAGATTCGGTTTCGGAGATCGTACCTGTGTACAAAGTTGTAGTAGTATTAATCGAGTAAGAAAACGAAAAAAAAACTGAATACAATTTGGCCAATAAATTGATTTAGGAAAAAACCTAGTGAACACTGCCTGCTGATATCTTATTCATTTTTGTTGAATCTCAGCAAAGATGCTATTATGTAAGGATGAAGGAAGTGAATCGCGCCCTACCACATTGGGACCTTTTCACTGTTGGCAATTTATTTCATGCATCTGCCAAAGAAATCAA
Organism: Choristoneura fumiferana; assembly: GCF_025370935.1. Lineage (NCBI taxonomy): Eukaryota > Metazoa > Arthropoda > Insecta > Lepidoptera > Tortricidae > Choristoneura > Choristoneura fumiferana. The sequence goes on from NC_133478.1 coordinate 7,303,707, forward strand.
CGTGAAATTGATTATGAAGCGCTTCCACCTTGGTACGCGATATTTGATCCACCGTACCCACAGCACCAATAATAAGAGGATTAGAAATGTCAAAAATTATACGTTTATTTTCCCAGCTCAGTCTGTATGGAAGATAAATGCTCAAAAAATGGATTATTGCGAAGATGGTGGTTCAAAAAGGATTACATTTCATTTTTGAGTAGGTAGGTAATGTACTAAAACCTATAAGAAAACGTAAAGACGTATGCTCACTGACAGCAGGAGAGGCTAAAAACTGACTGACGACATTGATTGTGGAAGGAAATACGCTAGATAAAGATAACACTATTAAGTTAATCTTATTTGCTGTGACTGTACTATAGACATGTACTTGTACATTAGTGTAAATCAAAAAATGGCGTATAAGTATTAGGTTATAAATCTACAAACACAAATGGTCCTAAAATTGTATAAAAACAAAATATAATCTATTCAATTGTTTATTAAACCAACACTGGAACAACAATCTCATAATTATAGATAATCTTAATTAAATGCAACTTAAATACTATAGGGAATCCACCCTCTTATAGAGCTTGTCTTCGAGTACAGGGTTCAGGATTTCTCTCAACTTTTCCAGTCGCGTGCAAATACCCGCGACAGAGGGCGACTACCTAGGAGATGAGCAGATGTTATCCGGCAGCAGGCTCTGGTGTAAACTGGACACTAATGGTAAAATACAGACAAGACTGGAAAAGCAGAGAGGATTCCAATCAAATAAACCACATTGAGAACAAGAAATGAAGTAACATCTAGCGGCGTCTCTTTTTCTTCTGTGGCGGTGAGTCTTCCACATCATCACTCTCAGACTCCTCAACCTTACGCCTCCTTCTTTGTTTATGAAAATTGCAGCATATACACTTATTATTGTTTGGAAGAAAATGATTAACCCCATCAGGCAGTGCCTCGGCAAGCTGTAAATGTCTCGGTTCAGCAAACAAATAGGTCTCCGAAGGAGGTATGGCGTACATAGCCTGTCTGACTCCCATGTTTTGTGGCTTGAACATTTCACGCCTCTGCTGTATAACTTGAGATCGCCGCCCAGTAACATACTGGAGCAAATCATCAGAGATTTTCTTGTATTGTGAATCAGTTGAAGCAAATGCATTAACAACTACATCTTTTACTTCATCCGGAAAACTATCTAACATATCTTGCATAATTTTCTTCTGTTTTAATAGTCCATGTGTGATAGCTCCTAGAGCTTGGTCAAACCTCTCCAGGGCATCAAAGGATTTACACCTAGGGATCAATGTCTCGAGATACTGATTTACTTTGAGAGCACAGAATGGTTTGGTACTTTCAAACTGACGCTTGACATCTGCATATCGTACTTTGCGCCAATCATCAGTATTAAATTTTTGCAGTAGTTTACCCTGTTCAGCTAATTCTGGATCAGCTATTGGTATTTTTGGTTCAGACACAACAACATTGGGCATAAAATCGAATAGGAATGCATCTTCGGGGTCAATTGGAGCAGCTTCCAGGTTGTCAGCAGCCGCATTATCATTGTTTACATTGTTGTCTGTAGTAGAATCTGCCATCATCTGCAATAATAACAAATATTCTTGAAAAAGCAGATTCACACAAAATTAGTACTATTTCCTAATATTGTTACCTAGGTAGTTTTTTTTAATTTTGCAGTTAATCCTATGGACATTAAATTCTGGATTTTTAAGGCAGAGTTAAGCTCATTTTCCGTAGTTGAATTGAATTGATTTTAACTAATGCGTTAAAACATAGGAATAAAAAACATAGACATAGCCATATTTTCGAAAAAAAAGGAAAAAAAAATTTGGTCAAAATTTTCAAGCAAAATTACTATGGAGCCAGGACTTTTATGTTAGTATTAGCCCTATTTTAAAAGATTGTTATAATTAGAGTATGTTAAAATGAGCATCTTTTAATAAGGGTACTTTTCTCTGTGACCAACTACAGATGAGATAGATGTAGAAGAAAGAAAAAGAGCATTCAACTTATCAACACCTTATGTGTATTACACGCATATACATTTTGATCAAACAATAGCTAAGATTAATGGCTTAGTTCGGTTAAGGCACTTCGCCGGCCGCAGCCGAGGCACGCTCGCTTCGCTCGCTCGGCTTGTGCGTTGTGGTCACAATTCATACTAACCACTCCTCACTTCGCTCGTTGTACCACTTGTACCGAAATTTCAAACTGGGTCCCTATATCTCGGCCATTTTAGATTACAGTACAGATTACAGAAAAGTTGTTCAAGTAAAATACGCTTATTTTAACGTAGTCTATTCGATAGCATCATTTAAAATAAGTATGTGTCATTATGACTTTATTTTGGTAAAAAAATCTGCCCCCTTTGCCAGTCCAACCAGTGAATATTACAACAGCCTTGTGGTTTTCTGATGTTATAAAAAGTGATAAAATATTTACTTCGTGGACTAATAGCAAATAGCTCCCTAAAAAGAAAGGATTTGTAGCCAAAGTTTCCCAGAATCATGATTATTATATCCATTAAAATGCAAATAAAACTGTTGACTACAATTTGAAAATACTTGCAGCTGTTTTATAATTTACTTACGTTTTTGTAATCAGATCGGCAATCTGCATAATAACGATTTGCACAAATATTCACTCGCTCGCGTAAATAGATACTATGCAAGAATAAGACTGGGGACTGGACGACATTGTTTGACTGTCAAACCAAAGTCAAACCTTGCTTGACAGTTGACACTGACAGTTTTTTTTTTATCCCCTTTGAGAAAAGCTAAGAAATCTAGATCCACACTGCCTTATCGTTTGTAAAGAGTTTATACTTATCGCTGTTTGGCTGATTGAAGACGATGTGTTGGCAGGTGGACTGAGGACATCGCGAGAGTTGCGGGAAATTGTCGTTCATCGTGGCGTTCTAAGGGTGGGAGGCCTAGTTGATGTTGAACAGAAGGGAACCGAAAACAAGTCTACTTGAAAGTATTAAACAATCAAAATTTGATACTGATTTTTCGAAATAGAAATTAAACCAAGTTACAGTTACAGATCATCTTAGATCTAAGGTGTAAGTACCTACCTACTCACCCAAGGTTCTTTTGAAAACGTATGGTATGTCAAAATATCCTTTGTCACAGAAGCTCTGCTTAGCTGATCCGCTGTAAACGGGCGGTGGTGAAGCCTGCTAGTGGTTAGATATGGGTCCAGGTATTTTTCGTATCCTTCATGCGTCGTGTCTAGGGGTTCTAGATCTTTATGCCAACTTGGCTCTACTGCTGGCTGGAAACAATTTTACTTGATTTAAAAACACTAAAATTTATTTATTTTGTGGGTCATTTCTGGTGATTGTACTTTTTATTCTAAATTCAAATCAATCCGACCACTAGAGTTGCGCAATGCGCGTCCACTGGATCGGAATCGGAGCGTACATACCTACGCACCGTACGCATCGATTTAGAAGCGGACGGATTTGCTGTTTGTATAGATTTATACTATAGCGCAGAAATGCCGATCCAGTGCACGCCAGAGGTAGTTACAATAGAAAGAAGAAAACACAAAGCAACAAATTCCGATGCAGTGGACGCGCACTTTAGAAGTGGATCAAAATTAACTTGCAAGATTTGAAGCAAACAAACAAACAATTTTACGAGAATTTTATGAGATGTCATGTTTCTTCTCATCGGTGTGTTAATCGACCCTTAATTAATTGACTGATTCAGCCGAAACCGCTTTGCTTGCTGTTCTGAGACCACACGCGCACGATGAGACGTCTGTGCGACACATAAGTTTTATAATTATGTAGTATAAGTTTACAAACAATGTCAATCATTTACCGGATCAGGGGGTAATGAAGCAGGATGCTTATATTGGTCTTTGTCGGTGACCAATGTGGGGGGAAGTGTTGGGACCTTGTAAGCACTTCGCATCTCTGTGGTTCCGTGTACGTTGAACATCGGAGGCTGATCTGTAAGCTGGTCGGTAAAAAGTGAGTACGAGTGCAGTAGATAGGTATTGGTACAGTGGTGGATTCACGATTGTCGATTGAGCACCGCAGATATCCTCCCAGGTTCCGCTATTTTTTTTTAATGTAATAGCAGACAAACGAGCAGACGGTTCATCTGATGAATACCGTCGCCCATAGACATCGGCAGCACCATCCCAGGACTAATTCTGGTAAATTCGAAAGAAGTTACGAAAATAAATGCTCAAATATAAATCGCCGCCCAAAGGTTTACCGGCCTCAACCAGGTGCCTCTTTGTTTTTTGCTGTCCTTGATTGTCAATTCCAGTGTTGTGACCGCTCGAGTCAAACTTCCTATCTTCTTATGATTGTTAACATAATACAACTGTTTTTTATCAAACAAGTTGCAGATAGGGATTATCTTTTGAGTAGACGCTTTAGGGGGAGTAACGGGATGCAAATCAAAGGCATTCTCGCTCTACCTCGCTCGACCGAAAGACTGGGCCCGACGCTTTATTACCCAATCTATTTTCAAAAAGGTAAAAAAAAAACCCTTTACCTTTCGACTAGGTGGATAAATGTATTCATTTTCAGCTGCAGCCGTGTGTTTGTTAAATCGATGAATTTCAGGAGCTTTGTATACGAAATCCTCGGCAGTTTGGGATCGTGTCAGCTGATTAGTTACAGTAAAATCTCGATCGTATCGTGTTATTTCCGGGGTTACTCGTTTCTGTTAAGAGAATACGGGAAGGTTAGGCATAGAAAATTAAGATTTTCATAATTTTTTATCGATTTTGCTATAAGAGATAAGATATCTTGGTCATATACGCTTTCGGTTGTGGCGCTTAAGTAGGTACTCAAGGTTAAGATACTCTCTTACTACATAATATATCTATACACCTTAACTATACACTGGTAATAAACTCGTGTGTCATTTGTTTTAAATTTGTCTAAAATTCTTCTTAAATCCACAGATAAAGACAAGTCAGTCTATTAAATCCTTACCAATCTTTGTATGACTTCAGGGGGTGGTCGCCATCTCCGACCCATGGTCTCACTAGAATCCCCCGTGTCTGGAAATTTCCTCACTCTTGGCTGGATGTGTACCCTATCCCAGTTAGTGGGAGGAATTTTCTTTGGGTATTCAGCCTGCATGATCATTGCTCAGTAAAATATCTTTTCACTAAAGACTGGGAAACAGTAGGCACTACTTTCAGTGTAGTTTTTAGTATCATTAAGTTGTTTGTTTGTATCGTTGCATCGATTAATTCGTCAGTATCTAACGTGCCTAATGATGCTTGTCATGGCAACGACTATTGATTGCTGAATTCTAATGATACAACAAACCACTATACAAAACATTGGTGTACCAAAGAGAGACAACAATTACATTACATGAAATTGGTGTAGGCTTAAACAAACAAGTTGCACAACGAGCCTATCAGTCTCTCAAAGGGCCGGCAACGCACCTGTGATACCCCTCGTGTTGACAGGTGTCCATGGGCGGCGGTGACTTTCCATCAGGTGACCCCCCATGCTCGTTTTCCCGTCTTATAATAAAAAACGTAGCTTTTGCTCAGTACATAATACGATAAATGCAATAGCATCAGTTGAAAAGTACCTACACTAAAAATTTGGACCCAGTTGCTAACGAAAACCTTAAAGTAGCGCTCTCCACAACATTGTATATTAATTTTTTTCAAAGGGCAAAGATATCGACACGGCCAAAGTTGCAAAAATATGTATACACGGCCTTAATATTAAGATCATAAAGTCGTGTATACATATTTTTGTATCTTTGGCCGTGTCGATATATTTGCCCTTGACTGTACCTAACTCTGATTAAGAACGGTCGCCGTGGTACCTATATGAAAGCTGTCTATATAGCTCATACATTTCTATTTCTACCGTGCCGCGACCGTGTGCATGTGAAGCGGGCCTTAGGTACCTTATTTAAGACCAGCCGACGGTACTCGAAGGTAAGCCTTTTTACTGTAAGGGGATCTTTTGGTCAGTACCTATTTGAAATAAAATATTTTGTTAAGTTTGGTAAAAATTCGTTTATTCTTCACAAGTGACTGAAATTGTTATCAAAACACAATATACGTGTTACATGACTAACGTTAAAATACAAGACTGCAATAAATACAAAACTTATGGTGTGTGCTACACCGTTACATTCACATATGTATTCAGAATCGTACGCCAACTACCACAGACAGTCGAGATGGTACCTCCTATCTGCTGGGAATTAAAAACTATAAAAATATTGCCGTGCGTGGCAATCTTTAAGGCTAATTGGCTCATCTGAATACGCTTTGCCTTAATGTGTTTTGAATGGTGAATTAACAGCAGCGATTTTATTAATTTCTTCGCTTAATTTATTCAACATACTGACAACACTGCGTTAAACACATTTCCTTAATGTTAAGTTTAAATAAATTATATTACGAAACGCCTCTACGAATATACAAAATTAATACAATTCCTTACGTTACTAATACGAATTACATCACAGTTCATAAACAAGTTAGTATTAAAGTGTTAAATATACTTCAAAAGTAAAATTTGAAACTAGAAATTTTAATGAAATAAATTTTTAAACTCGGTTAACAATTTGGTAATAATTTCAGAGTATCCATTACTTAAATTTACAAACAAATAAACCTACAGATTTCTATAAAAGAGAAAAGTTGACTTGGTTAAAGAAAAATGAATAAAAGATTTTAAGCAAGTATTTAAAGGGATTAAAAAAGGGACAATCTGTCCCCTATTTAAAAATACATTATTAAAAAATCGAATCAAACCACACGTACAAATTTACAAAATTTGTATCATAAGAGAACTCGAAATTTGTTCAGTCGCTTTATTATGTATAAAATATGACTTACCTACGTAATACAATTGGGTAAAAAAGCTACATTATTAAAAAAAAACTTTAGTACGCTTATGGTTGAGTAACGTTTAAAAATACTGTCTAAAGCATTATGTACTTATGAATAGAGTAGGTAAGCTTCTTAACGATGGTTCAAACCAGCTGGGTAATATCGTTAGAAAATATCACTTTAGACGTTAAAAATATATATTATTCGTTATGAGAATCCTGTAATATTAAATACGTCTTATTGGTACTGAGAGTTAATTTTGGGGTATTTAGGTATTTCTAAAATCTATTGCACATTATATTTGTCCACAAGATCCTTTTCCGAGTAAGAGATTTCTTTGTCTTCCCTAAGAAGTTCACACATAGTAGAGACAGTGTGGGCGAGAGAATATCTATGCCATCTTGCTCATATGCTAAATGTTGCCCTGTCAAGGCTCAAATAGACTACGACACTTGACACGGTACACTCAGTGTAAACACGAAGTGTCTCTTTCTAAACGCGCGTGTCACCCGCGTTCCTACATAAACACTTTGTGTATACACTGAGTGTACCATGTAAAGTGTCGTAGTCTAAACTTAGCTTTACGCACGCTGCCACAGAAGGTAACATAGCAAGATATTGCCAACCTAGTGTCAGAAGTCCTATCTTAGTTGCCATATAGCCTAGTCTCTGTGAAGACTTAGGGGCTGTTTCACCATCCATTCGAACAAAACAAATAGAGACGGCATCACATTTAACCGTCAGTTAACACTAATCAATGGATGGTGAAACAGCCCCTTAATATGTACAAATCAAGTCAGACGGCTTGCTAATCGTCACATAAAAAAAACTCGTACCTACCTCAAAATCGATAATATTTTTTTGAGTAAACTTTATAAACATTTCAAGGGCAAATTTTGGTGACATATTGATTTGAGAATGTACCAGATTTTTCAGAGTAGTGACGTGATATGACATCTAGGTGGAAATACTTAGACCGTTAAATGTGATGTTCTAGCAATCGACAGTGCGATTTTTATAGGGTTAAAGGAAAATTTCCCAGGCCTCTAAGGGTACGAAAGTAGCGCTTGCTGTGGCCACGCGATCTTGGCGTCTATCCTCTTGTAGGCTAGTATGAAGTTCTGCCCACTTTTTTCGGCCATCACTTCTTGAGGGCAGTCGTTCTCGTTGAGCATTGTTTCTGTAAAAGTAAAAATAAATCAACTAATGGAGCTTCATCTTTATCTTCTAGGTACGTGTTATTTTTGACTTATGGCAACTAAAGGGACCGTTCAACAAGTGAAATGATATTACTAATCCAAGACGGGTGTGCAATGATCGGTAGGTACAACAATTTTAGATATATATATTTTCGCTGGATATAACAACATTTGATATCATTTCAAAGGATTAGGAGCTTCAAAGAACTTTTTTGTAAAATAAACCTAACCTAAACGTACCTACCTACATCAAATCGAATTAATAACAATATATAAATAAGTTTGGTTTTTAAGATAAATTGCATTATATCAAATGAAAATTATATCAATTGTTGTTATATCCTTTGAGCAGCATCCAACTACTAGATCTAATAGTTAACGCGTGCGAAGCCGTGGATCTATAATTCATTAACTTACCATGCGAGTCGTGCAGGGCAAACAGCGCATAGTCCTGCGGGTTGGTTATAGCGGCGGCGTGCGCCAGCGCGCGGCAGAGGTCGCGCGCGCGCGCGCCGGGCCGGCACGGCAGCGCCACGCGCCGGATCGAGCCGCGGCACTCGTCCGGCAACGCCACGCGGACCACTGCGCAGCCGCCGTTGCTTTCTATTGAGCCGCGTCGCCACTAAAGAGTAAATACGATTGAGATTAAGACTTGACGGTGAAGGGGGAGGCTACAATAGAGAGATTGCTGGAAGCATAACAGGGGACCGAAGTCCGAGTTGAGCAACTTCGCTGGCACGTTACAGGATGCTGGAGTTTTTATATACGCTCACCGCCTACACCAGTATTCGGAGGTTTGTGGGAAACGTCTATAAAGAGAGTTACTAACCGGTGTAGCACTGTCTGGTCCAGGGTCGGGCGCTAGTCGCTTCAGCACCGCCACAGCGGAGAAGAGCGCAGTGAGATAATATCCCCCCTCCCCTGCCAGCAACGCTGCGGGCAGCAACCCCGCCATCAGTTCAGCTTCGAGCTCCGCGCAGACAAGTCGGCAGCGAGCCACCGTCCACGCGAGGACTGGGAGGAGGTCATCGGCCCCTAAAGCACGTTCGCCTCGGATCTATAGGAAAAAATAGAATCAATTTTAGAGATATCCATAGAGATTTGAGCGGCTATTACTATAACTAGCCGTATTGAATTTTAAGTCGATGGCATTAACCATTGAGGAATTCCGTCTTCTAGAAACGATCTTGGCTAGACCACCAAAATTTTATTACGAGATTACTGTATTGCCACAAGATTTACATACTAGTAAACGTATGCCAAATTCAAACTTAATCGGAGGCCAGAAAGTGGTCGAAAATGCTGTGTATATTTCCAGGATATACTCGTAACCTAGTCGTAGGAAGGTAAGTACATGAGAAATTAGCTATCGGAAAAACATAAGCGTTGACTGAGACTGCTAGGAATAACGGTTTTTAACACGTTTTAAATTGGTTGATTGTTGCATTCTAATGCATAGCTAAAATGCTTATCAATCTGTTAAGTAGTTAGTGATCATGCAAACAATGCAATGTTCAAATACATGCTTGCATAACAGCGCTTATTATCTTCTATGATTTCAAGTAATGGGATAGTGGATGAAGGCAAACTAACGATAGAAATTACATTTTTTCAAACGGCTGCTATTGGTAGGTAAATTCAGCATCGTCGCCTTTATGCTCGTACCTTCAGTCTAAATATAAAGTTATTAAAGTGAGTACAAGCTCTGTTCAGTCAGAACTCAGTTCTATGTTAATTTTAAGCAGAAAAAGCAATATATAGCTGTTAACCCCCACTCACCCGTATCCCATAGGGGTGCATGAGAATCTTTGCGCCGGTAAGTCGTCCGGGCGCGGTAGCTGACCACGGTTGACTTTTCAGCTAGTTAAATATATCAGAAGTTACTACTTGGAAGTAATATCTTACAAAAAGATAATGTTTCAATCTAAACCTGTTTACTGCTTGACACTCCTAAATATCATCTTATAAAAAACGATATTAGGATGCTGCGATTAAACCGTACGCCTACATTCTTATTCCGACGTCAAGAAATTGTACCTATTTCAATCTATCATTGTAATTAAAAGATATTATTTTAATGTGCTTTTGACAAAAGGTCAGTGACATAGTGACACCTTTATTATATAATAATTACAAAGGTTGAAGCTTACCGCATTGAACATGACTGAAATGGCAGCAAGAAGGTTTTCGAGTTTGTCGAGCGGTGAGTCGGCTTCTTGCATCTTGAGGAAGTGTTTCGAAATCACTGCCAAGACTGCTGAAGATGGGACTTTTGTGGATTCCTGAAACAGGACAGACAATTTATTATTAGGTAATTAGTAATTAGTACTAACTATCCGGGCGCCAGTTACCCGAAGTGGGTCTTCCAATAGCAGACTAAAATACGCCATGCTTTACGATCCTGGGCCAGCTCTTGCCAGCCTTTGACTCCGAAATCCAAAAGGTCTCTCTGGACTGGACCTCGTCCTTCCGGCGGTACCTGGGTTGTCACAAGTACGCTCTCTTTACTGCTCAATCCTCTCCCAGCCTTTCCACGTATCCAAGCCGCCGATTTAATAGTTTTACCAAAATCTATCGTAACTTTGACACTGCTTAAAAAAACTACAACAGTCAGAATGTCAGGACAAGAGTTAGGTACTTAGACGTTAATGTAAAAGCCTCAAACTTGAAATTAACGTGTAGATTTCTGTGAGGTTAGGACACTTTTTTATTCTGTCCATATCTGGAAAGTATTATGAAACTGATTCCAACCTTGACTCCAAGCTGCAGCGGTGTGGCGTGGTGTGCACGCTCGATAGCTGCGTGTAGTTGACGTACGTCTCGCGCGTGGTACGCCGCCAATAACGCATATAGGCGTGCACGCAGCGGCCGTACAACCAGTCGGTGCATCACGCCTTCTAAGATCGCATCTAGATTCAGGAACTCCGTTGACCTCAACTGGGAAAGACGTAAAATTTGAGAAAAATTTGCCTGTATTGGCATTTAGGTTCTGTTGCATTGAATTTTTGCTACCTAATTAGCAGAGAGCGGAATTTTCATGGCATTTTTTTTGACCTGTCTTAGTAACTTTTCAATTATCAACTCTACATGATTTCGTTAAGCAAGACTTTCGTAAACTTATCAATTTTTATGTAGAGCGTTCTTTTCCGTAGGTATACATCGTTCGTTTTCCGCATATTTGACTGTTAAAGAAGTAGTTTAAAACCGGAAAATATTTTAAAAAAATATGTATTTATTTTATAGAGACATTAATGGAACAGTTGTTAACATTACAAAAGAAGAATTTTTCAACATTAAAATAAAAAAATAAAAAAACTGAACATTCTCAGAAGGGCGCTCGTTAGTGCCAACGTTCCCGCTGCTCTGGAGCCCCAAATTGTACGGAGCGATGGCACGCGCCCTGACGGAATGTCGTTGATACCCTGGAAGACTGGCCGTGCGCTTGTGTGGGACGCTACCTGTACAGATACCCTGGCGGCGTCCTACCTACCAGCAACTACCAAATGTGCGGGGGCGGCGGCAGACGCCCGGGAACGACCCAAAGTCACAAAATATAGCTGTCTCGGCGCCCAATATCATTTCTTTGCTTTCGGCGTCGTGACTCTAGGTCCTTGGGGTAAGGGTGCGCTGGAGCTACACAGGGAGCTCAGCAATAGGTTAAGGGAGGCAACAGGCAACCCCCGCGCCGGCAGCTTTCTCGCGCAAAGAATTTCAATCGCCGTTCAACGCGGGAATGCTGTCTGCGTGATGGGCACCATGCCAAGAGGCCCACCTCTCTTTTTTAATTAAAGTTTTAGTTTTAGTTGTTTTAATTTAGTAGTAGTTTTAGTCCTATGGATATGTTTTTTATTATATGTAATTAAACTTCAGTTTATCTAATTTAAAACTGAACTGAAATTATTAAATTAGAAATGGTTATCCATTCATTATTAATTGCAAATGTCTATTTCTCATTTTTAAGAGATCGTTATTTAACTTTAGGCCGCCTATTGATTACCTCTACTTTTAATCTTCTTTAGTAGCTTTGTTGTGTATCTATATATGTATGTATATCGGAAGTCGATAAGTGAGAAGTCACTATGACAGGTCAAAAAATGCCACGAAATTTCCGCTCTCTGCTAATTAGTTAACATGTTTTGTTAATCATTTACCTTGAGCCGTTCCTTTTCAACTTCTTTTTCGAATTCCCGCTCACCGTGCTTTACAAGATAGTTCTTCATGCCGGACATGAACTGCCTCATATTACGCATCACCACCTGAAAAGTGGAGTAAAGGAGCTATGTAAAATCGATACAAATCTGAATGTTTAATTGCGTTTCTTTCTGTCAAACTGTAAAAGAGAACGAAAGACAGAGACGCTGCATGTGATTGTGAATAGCAGCCACAAATATAAGCGTTAATTGGTATATTAGAAAGAAAGTAATAAAACATTTTATTCGTAAAATTTTGAAAAAAAACCATGGAAAAAATGCATGTCACGATATGGTTTCAAATCAGCACACCATCGGCCTCGAGACCGGCGCTGGTCTTCCTTTATTAGCTTTATTAGACAAATGTTTGCAAGTTCACGATTAACTACCCGCAAATATTTCAGTCTGTCCGTAGTGGTTGTATGCTGGATTAGTCCGTGCCGTGCACCGTTTTAGAATAGAACTGACCCATCTTTTCCCGTGGGTGTCATAAAAGGCGACTAAAGGTTGTCGCACACGTAACCACGCGGCACCGGATCGGCGCCGCCTCAACTTGAGCGGTCCAGTATTTTTTGTAAGAAATTCCATACTGTAACGCACCCATATCGGCATCGGTATAGCAACATCTTGCCTCGGCACAAGCTAGTAATCCGCAAGCGGCGCGCGGGCAAGTCGCAGTCATCGTGCTTAACGTCAGGCCGCCGCCGCGCTTGCGTCTCGCCGCCGGAACGGGGACGGACGCCCCACCCCACAGCTTGCCTCTCGCAGTTTCGATCCGACCGCAATGCTGCCTCGCTTTAAGCGCGATGTCACCTAGCCGCAGCCGCGCTGACATTTTGGAGGTAGCCGTTTCCGTTACATGCTTGCGTATGGTTGACGACTGGTTGACGGCGAGCAGATGAGGTGAGGCGCCGGCGATCCGGTGCCGAGTGGTTACGTGTGCGACAACCTTAAGAGACCTGAGAGTGGGCGTTCTCTATTGCCAAGTGAACTCCGGACCCTAGCACTGCAGTGTGGAAGGCACCACACTATTTTCCCAAGAAAGTTGTCATGAAGGTTCACTATTGATCCTTAACCGACAACCGACACAGCTCTATCAAGAATGTAGCGACTTAGAATCTATGCTGGTGGATCGTAATCACACATAATATAAATGTGCTTTAAAGGTAATCAATCATGGTTTACAGTCCGTAGTAAATACAGTATAGTAGACTTAAATCAAATTTCTGGAAGGTCTAAATTAAAATGGTGTATTATTTTGAGTTGATGCGGTGTTGGTCTGGGAGTGCGATATCGTCTTGACATTGTACCTAATTTTAACTTTTTGACCATGTTTTATCCAGGATATTATTATTATTTTTAAATTTAATTCTATTTTATTTTACTGACAATGTTTCTAATTTACCACTATCATATACCTATTATATATACCTATTATTATTTTTATTTTGCTATATTTTTAATTTCTTATTTACCTTTGCTGACATGTATTTATAATGTATTTTTTCATTAGGTAATAAATAAATCTAATCTAATCTAATCTAATCTATGTATATTACAATAAATACCTAACCATGAATAATAAATGAAATAATGTTATTAGATCCGATTATAAATTTTGCATGCCAATAGATGCCAATGTATGGTGAATTGTGTTGATCTACATTGATTTTTTGTAACATCATTTGTACCATGATTCAAGCAAATAAAACTTTGAACTTTAAAAACTTCTGTTAGAAATTGAAAATAAAATTTTCAAAATGGATGCATACTTGTGGACAAGTCTCCTTGGAGTCGAGCGTACAAGCGATGAAATTATCCACGTTTTGGGCAAATGTGGTGCTCTTGTCCTGGGCCAGGTGCAGAGCGTACGCCCGGAGGGCTGCGCCTGCGCCGCGCGTCGACCGCCCCCCTCGTAACGCTCTTACACGCCCAGCAGCTGCAAACAAATAAGTTTTTTTGTCAAAAAAAAAAATATATTATTGCAAACTGGATTAGTAAACAAAATAAGACGCCCCTTCTTTGCAGCGTACAGAACTGATTGGAACTCCAGTAATTTTTCTAATTTAGAACGTCAACTCGTCTGAAATATATTATAGATGAACACGTTAGCACTACATACAAAGCTATTCTAAAATTGTTTACGGATAGCAAGTTATAGGTTCGGCGTATTTATAGGACTTTTCTTATGAAGACGCGCTTGATAGGTAGGTACTATACGAGTACATCCATCTGCGGAAACTAACAAGGAAGGCGGCCTTTGTAATGAAATAGTTCTGGCCAAATCTCCGATAGCATAGGTATTTAGGTTTGTACCTAATAATAGGAAAGTGGCTGATAACTCTCTAGGCAAGACCCCACCGTCTCAAAATATCCTCTATTGTTATTTATGATCTGCATTATTAAGTCAAATGCCAGCTGTAGGTAGAAATGTAGAGCATAGTGACTAATGTTTAAGATATGCAGCTCATTAGGGGCCGTTATCTATTTTAGGGGACATATCGTATCTGAATATCGAATATTATATATCTAATGTTAAAAAATCGACAGTCAAAATATCGAAAGTAGGTTAGGTTAGGTTCGATATTTTGACCGTCGATATTTCAATTTTCGATATTCAGATACGTGCCCCTATTTTATATATTTATGTTTTTGGAAAAATGCTAAAATGTAACGTTTGAAAAAGTTCACGTTTGTGTTGGAGAGAAAACCATAAATAAGATTTGATGGATAAAATATAAGAATTGTGAAATGCACTTTACCTACTCATATATCATGTTACGAGTTCATTTTTATTATTTATTAGGTAAAGTCGAATTATGAGTGTAATTAATCTTTAGATTAAAAACACATAATTTTTGCTACTTTAAGGGTGGTTTTACAGTGCCGCTTAGGTACGCCAGCGCGGTTGGTGAGCGTCGCGGGACACGAGCTTTGCGTCTCTTGGATCGTTAATAGTTTAGCGTTTGGTCCGCTTGATCCTTTACGTAGTTTTACGGGCCGCTTTTACCAACCGCGCTGGCGTAAACGTCACTGTAAAACCACCCTTAGAATTTACTTATTTATTGCTAGTTGGTTTGTAGAAGAATCCAATGTTTTTCTCCGGGTATGTCTCCGGTCTTGTTAATTCATCAACTAATTCAAAGTAAACCATGTACCTATATATAAGTATATTATTCCTATAGGAATTCTGTTGCGACGGGCATTAGATACACAGGTAAAATCTTTTGCTGCAATTAAATATTTGAACAATGACAAATACGCATAATAATTGTTTACATTAGGTAATTTAATTTACACGAAATAATGCGCTAACCTTTTATTGCAACTTATAATGTTTAATAATATTAAATAAGTATTTGTGCATCCAGAACGTGAGCATTGCTAAAATTCAAGATACCGTTATTTATTTTTATCCGTAGATAAATGTTTTTCTTAATTTGTTAAATGTAAGTTTCTATGCGGAGAGTTAAATAAAATAATAACAGATATTTTTAAAATAGTTACCTACATAAATAAGAAGCAGCGTGGTCCGACGTGATCAACTCGCTAACTTCAAACATATTTTTGTTAGTCTTTTTATCACAAAATCTTCGGCACACCCCGCAGAAAAATGTCTTAATTGCTCTAAAGAAACGATGAAATATATTTCCTTTCTTAATTTTTGGCCTATCCTCCAACGACCTCAACTCCTTGCAATGACATTTGGGGGGTGTAGCCACGACGACCGCAGTTTTTTTATTAATGCTAGTGTCTGCTATTGATTTACACAGCCGCGTCATAACATCTGACTTAGCTAAACGCTGCCGAAATCTCGGTTCTTGCAACTCTTCGCGAGTAGTAAAAACCCAATCGCTTTCCACAGCGAACTCTTCTATGTCGTCAGTACGAAAATTCTTTATCGTTGTCAATGCGAATACTTCATCTTCTAAAGCTTCATTAGCTTGGGATTCATTCGAACAGCTTTCGTCTGTGTAGACGAAGTTGCTCAAAGAATCGAAGGTCTGCTTGCTACAATGCGGCTTCTCCGTCGACTTCACAGTCTTTCCTCGGAGCCACCTTCTGAACCACTTCATGGCTAATGGCTTGACGGTTGCGGTCCTCGTGTACAAAAGACTTGAAGCGGTAGTCGCACGTCTTTTCTTCGCGAAACACGGAGGGAGACTGAGCTATCCTCGTAGTGAGTAGCTTAGGGCACGCGTAGACCTTTACCCTTCAGTAATTAGTTTATTTACACAGTCGTGTATAAGTGTTATAAATCCGCGGCGCACTCGTTATCTATGAGTAATGACAGATGCGCCGCTGCTCCATTGTTGTAATTGAATTTAATTTATTTGTCGTTCAAAGTTTATCAGTAGAAAGAACCAGTATATTAGTAGTTAGGTATATATATTAGTATTAGGCATGATATATGACGGCATGTATGTTAGTCAAAAATTTTTTTTAACTACAATTAACCCGCGTCTTCGCACGCGTAAACTATATTCGATCTGGTAGTTACAATTGAAATTCCGTGATTTTACAAAATTCCCCTGGGAATTCCCAAAATGTATATCGTGGTTGTGTTAAGAACAACTGTCCAAAATTTAAAGGCTCTAAATCCAGCGGTTGTTATTTCGAGATTTTAGCCCTATCCCGTGGGAATAGCGGGATAAAAAGTATTCTTTGTTTTAATGCAGCTTATAAACTAACTTTTTGCTAAATTTTATCCAAATCCATCCAGCCGTTTTAGCGTGAAGGAGTAACAAACACACACAAACTTTCGCATTTATAATATTAGTAGGATTTATTTACAAATACATAAAACCTGACATATGGAAGCCGGAGCTGTGTGTTAGAAAAAAAACATCAATAGGATTATTTTATCTTCCTTGATTCACTAAAACTGTATGCTCTTTGATGGCATTAGGTTATCTATGAAACATAAACTTCAGTTCAAGTCATTTCTAGTCAAAATACCATAAACGGGACTTATCACGCTATTTTTACACGAGTAATATTTCGTTATAAGTCATTTCTACTTTAAATAACTACCTATATAAAAGCATTAAGTTTCCTCAATTATTAAGCTCCGGGTTTGTAAACTTTAATTAGTTTGTTTTAATTATCGGCTAATGTTGTTTGTAAAGTCTGAAGGTAAAAGGGCAAGTTTGGTTTTGATTAAATTTATCTTTACTTACTTACTCCCATTTACCTTCATTCAAATCTAAAGTGTACGTACGCCTATACTTGTTTTTTTTTCAGCATTAGAAAGAAGGTAAGCGAGCTTGACGTGAAAAATCGTGCAATTTATATTGCGAGGCCGTAAAACAATAGAGTTTGGCAGCCGATCGCCAACTGTAAGGCGACTTGCACTTTTTGTTGCAGATCTAAACCGGGCTTAAGATTCGTCTGCTGGTTTGTAAGTTGATTTACCTAACAAAGGATCAAGTCGGTCCCGGAAGCTCTTAGCGCGTGTGGCCTCGATCGGCGCTCGTCTCGGCACCGGCGACTCCCACTCGCAAGGCTCGTCCTATAGAAAAGAATGTATACACATTACAATACCATTTTTTTATCTATATTCATAATGCTGGGTAAATCGATTCGGGCGATGGCTTTATGCAACAAAGCAGTATCCAGTCGTTCAAGAACGTATTTGGGTCATCCAGAGAGTTTTGAACAGGTTTTTTTATTGTGAGAGGGAGGAAAACGAGCAAGCGGGTCATCTGATGGTAAATGATCACCACGCACCGCCCATGAGTAGGTACCAACTACTGAAGGAGAGTCATTGGTCCGTTGCCGGCCTTATAAGAAAGTGCTCTTTTCTTGAGAGCCCCGATGTTGCATAGTCTTCAGGTGTACAACTGTCGTAACGTAGTGTCACGGTTTAAAGACTGTTTTTCGTCCTTTTAAATCATTTTAACGCTATCGTTATTTGCGTCCTCAAATTTGGTTTTACTAGTTAATCTCTTTATATTTTAAAATGAAGTTAGATGTTTTTTTTAAACAGTTGTAAAGGCTTCAGCTGTAGGTACAAAGTAAAAGTGTCCGTTTTTTGCGTCTTTGGGTTACTTAGTAGGTAAGTGTCTTTTTTATATTCTTAAAAAAAAAACATTTACGCGTTTTCGTTTAGTTTAGAAGCTAAGAAATATGTCATACCATTTCAAATGACTGTGGACCATTTGGTGGCAGTAAGACATCCCATTGCGTACTGTCCCACGGCTCTGAGAATACTGTTCCATCGTCACTTGCCTGCAAATAAATAAGAATTGGTTTTACATAAGCAATTTGAAATTTCTATAAAATATACATAAATTAATTCGCAGTTGCCTAATACGACATTCACTTTTGGGGGACGATAATCGACGTTTTTGTGGATCAAAATCACGATCATGCCCACGACACTTTAAAACTAAGCAAACCTACTACATAGGCAACCATACTTATATAGCATACTTAAATACATATTAAACATATTCGTGTTATTCACACAAATAGATTCTCAAGCTTCGTAGTCAGGTGCTCTAACCACTTAGCCATCCGGTCGTCACTTTTGCAACAAATAATGTTGACTCTAGTGTAGATTTTATTTTAAATATGTTTTCCAAGACGTCAACCGACTGACAAATATCTAGAGCAATTTAAATTCGTGTTACGTGCAAACAACGGCAGAGGATAAATCTATTATTGAGTTTATCATCATCGTCATCCCAGCCTATATACGCCCCACTGCTGAGCACAGGCCTCCTCTCACAATGAGAGGGTTATTATTGAGTTGCCAAACTTAAAACTCAAATAAGTCCAAGTCTAAGAATTTTACAATTTTGGTATCGAAGAAAAGGCAAATAAGGTAGATACTCTCCTAAGAGGGTAGAGTGGACTTATCAGAGTTTGAAGTTAAGCGACTCAATTTAGTTTGAACAGATATGGCCTTTTTGTATCATTAGACTTTAGAATGGATGCTATTAAGCAGCCTATTGGAAGTAGGTAAATATGTAACACATAACGATTTTTCGATCATATTTTATCGGAAATGTTCATATTCATTCTCTCTCAATTAGCTTTAATATCCATATGGTATCCATCGTATAGCTGTTTTGACATTTGACACTAAATAATAAAGTTCCATAGTAATGGATATGAAAATGTCACTTGTTTAATACCTAGGTACCGCAATTGATTGACACTGGGGCCGTCGTATTCCGATTGGGGTCCGACCTTTCCCGATTACTTTATTCACTATATCTGTACATAAATACTTCGTGTTCATACTTCGACTATACCTGTTCGGATAATGGTCTGAGATCATGTACATTGTCATAGCAAGAGGCGCGCGGCGGCGCCCGCTCTTCGGGTAGCGCTGCTGGCTCTGCGTTCAACCGGAGCTCAGGAAACCTAGAACATTTTAAATTATAAGTAGCATTAAAGTAAAATTAGACTTTATAAAGTAAAAAGTTGGTCTGTTCAGGTCTTTTGAGTCTTACTGTTGGGTAAGGCTCAGAAACATTTCAAATGCCGTTGCATTACAAGAATCAACGAATATAATCCATGAACTAACCAATGATCATTATAACACTATTTATAAACATGATCATAGTTGATTTTTGTTACTGTGAATACACAAGATACGAAAGTTGAAACGTTTTAAGTCGTACCGGTTATGACAGAATTTCTTAGCAACTGTGTCATTGTTTCATAGCATGATTCGACTCTTATTTATTCTAGCAATCCCAATGGCGATCCACAGCTGGATATCGAGCTCCCCTAAAACGTGCCATTTTACATCTATTTCGGCTTATCGCATGTTCTGCCAGCCATCTTCGTAAATTGCTACTCTATCCAGTTTAATTGCATCTTAGTTAGGCCCGTTCGTTCTGACCCGTAACCCGTAGTGGCCGTCGCCCTCGCCTCGCCTCTAAATGCTGTGCTCGTGAATATTCTGGACCGTGCTTTCCACAAAAGGTTCTTGTTTGAACATACCGTTGAGCGACGATCTGATGCACCGTGAGATGCTGGGCGCCGTCGTCTACGGCACTCAGCCTGGTCTCCTGCTCAGCAAGCGACGGAAATGTCCCGCTCTCACTGTTAGAGCCTTCGTCGTTCTTGTCTACAAAGAAAGCAACAGTTGGTATGTAAAACTAAGTAACTGCATAGGTAACAAATCAGTATCTAGGATTAACTTTAACCTATTTGGGAAACGGCTAACTATAATGAAGTTTTAATTCCAGTCAATAAACTTTATTAATCCTTGCTTCACGATGCAATTTTTATATAATGTGTAAATAAAAGTTTTCTTTAGTTGACAAGGCAATCTTTGAACTACTACTAGGTATACGTTTCTTAGATAAAGAAATATTCCGTAATGATTAGCTAACAGTTAATGTACTTAAATGCTCTTGTGTTTGACATGTTAATGCCCAAATAGATAACACCGGCTGCTGTCACCTCTATTTTTAATGACATAAAATTAAAGATAGTAACTACGGGGACAGTGACCAGCATTTTGACTGCTACCAACTGTGGGATTTACCTACTCCCAAATATAAGAGGTTGTCATAAAAATGCAAAGCAGCACCGATGATCATTAAGTATTAAGTGATTTCGATTAGATGTTTCTGAAAAAATTCTATCAAGAAAAAAATTCTCGCAGTAAGAACTTTCGTGCAACTTAATTATGACATATAAAATCCTTTTCTCAAAAATGTCCGTAAAAGTTGTCATTATTCTTTACATATCAGAAGGTGAAGCTCAGAAGAAAAACAAGCATACGAGTAGAAACCGCCTTTAAATAGAAATTCAGAAACTGCATTCGGTCTCGTTCTAGATAGAACAAGATTCATAAGATTAAGATTTGTCATAAGATTATGACAAAATTATTTACTCTTTGTTTCATTGTTATAGTTTGTCACAAGATGAACAGAACTGTCATTTGGTTATATTGTTTAAAATTCCACCCGGCCAAATTAAAAATACTTTGCTTCAAAGTCTGACAGTTTGTTTATTGGACAATTTTAATAGTGCGCGTGTTCATTGTTTATGAATTTCAAATGGACACGTTGTGATTGCAAGGTATTTTAATAATTTTTCAGTAGTTGAATTTCATGAGCTCTTTATAAACATAATTACGCAGAGAGTGTGTGTCTCAGTTTGTATTTTCGATATGGTGTCACGGGATACCCGTAAAAGTAACAAATTTGGAGTTGAAATAAAAAATACAAAAAGACTCCAAAAAACAAATCATAATTAATTTGATTGCTTAGTAGCGACATCTCTTGTCTGGGTGAGCGGTTGGTTCCGAAAGAGTGTGACGTCTGTCGACGCCACATAGATGTCGCTAGTGCTGCTGCTTAAGAAGCAAAGTAGAAATACGCAACCTGAAATATGTATGCATAGGAAAAATTCGTGTCTAGATTCCTGTCCAGCAGTGGTGTAGGGGTTATAGCACGCAGCACGGAATGCTGAGGACCTGGGTTCGATTCCCAGTGCTGGTCTCTTTTTCTGGTTTTTCTGTGCATCCATGTCTAAGTTTGTATTTTCGATATGGTTTCACGGGATACCCGTAAAAGTAACAAATTTGGAGTTGAAATAGAAAATACAAAAAGACTCCAAAAAACCAATCATACTTATGAATTCCCAGCTGGCATCAACAGTCCAAGTATCAGTCTTGCCAGAAGGCGGTTTGTTGGCAACGCGCGGTGGTTGGACTGGCTTCATTTTCGGTTTGCTTCGAAGAGATACCAGGTTGTCCACTGACGTTGACGTGTTAGGTGAAGATGCTGTAAAGAAAATTAAACCTAGATGTAGTACCTAAGTCTAACTATTTTAATATTAGAAGAAAAGAAAGATTGCTCGAGAAACCGTTTCACAGTTTACTGTAAGCCACCAGTCATGGACAGGAACAAATAATGGAATATTTTTTTCGCTAACCCAATATTAAGAAATATTGTTGGAGTTATGAGCCAAATTTGTAGAAGAAGTAAGAGTTCTCAATTCTGTTGGGCAGACGTAGCACACACATTACTATTTACATTTACATTGGGCTCATTGTAACAAAATGATCTAAGAGTAAAGTCAGGTTACACAGTACCGGTCAGGTCTCATGGTAGGCACAGGTAGATATAATTTAAGAAAATAAAAAACAGAAGAGGAATTGATTGCATATTATTTATGGATCTACTAATGGTTATATGGAAGAGATCACTTTTAAGCGATACTTATTGTTTTTAATATTTTTTGTGTATTCGCTAAATTACTGTACTATTTTGTGGTGTATAATAAAATATTTGTATTGTATTGAGTCATACTATAGATAAAAGTTTTTACTTACGTGAAAGTTCCTCTATGCTGTGCATATCTCTAAGTGGGTGATAAGGATGATTGTGAGGAGGCTCTGAGTATCTTTGCGATAGGCTAACTCCTACCCTGAGGAGCTTGCGGCGCTGTACTGGTGGTAAAGCTGCCTGAAAGATAAAAAATATAGGCAATTAATTAGTAATCTTACAATAAGGCCATGCGGATTACTACTATCAACTATAGAATGTGCGTGGCAACTTACTTCTTTAAGAGTATCTACAGGATCTGCATAGAATGGACTTCCAGCATTGTCTTTATCAGAATCGTTACCGTTCATCTCTTTGATACAATCGTCCTCTAGCTTCACCGTTTCCATACTTTCTGCGTTATGATTTTCCCTATTTTTAAACGTGGCTTCGATTTCTTCAGTTAATTTCTTATTCATGTTCATTGAAATATTAAGTTTATCTGGCCTCTTCGCTACTACATCTCCTTTGCTATTAGTTGTTGCTATGAGTTCATTAGAACCATTAAAACTGTTTTTCAAGGACGTTTCCGACAGTTTTCTCTTTTCACTTAAGTTTTCTGTTGAATTTAGTATGTGTATGTTTTCTTTTTCAACAATAGATTGTATACTCTTAGCTGCATTTAATTTCGCTGTGGAAAACAAATGAAACCAGTGACACAGATATATACAAACTAGCACTTCGCCTTGACAATAAGTAGTTTGTCATAAACTTACGTAATGTATCCGGTAAGAGGTCAGGCCTTTTACTTTTCATGAGTCCATTGTTTACATTATTGTCGCTCTCAGATTTTAGCGGCTTAAAAGAAGAACAGTTGTTGCCTTCGGGCCCCCAAATATCTTCGTAATCTGATACTTTATCCATCAACGAACTCCGATAATACACGCCAGGTGATTCTAGGATATCTGATTCCTAAAAATGTAAAATAAGGAAGATTAATTTTAATTCCCAAACAAAAAACTCAACCAAATGTCATTTTTTTACGTATTTCTTCTATATTTTGTATAAAATATTATTCCTTCGAGTTTTGTTTGAATTTATGCATGCGGTTAGTTATGTATGATCGTCCAACAGTTGTAAATATTATAATTGATGTAGCATACAAAATTACAAACAAATGGATAGTACAAATATTAAAACATCATTTTTTTCCTCCTACCTGATAGTGTCTGGACTCCTTTCGCAGGGAGTGCTTACTCCTCCTAGATCGACCAGACGGTGTAGTCGACACAGTGTTAGAGTTAGGGGACAAAACTTTGTCTCTCTCCTTGCCCATCAAAGGCGATGCAATTGATTGGTTCGAATTCGGAGAAAACACGTGCTTGTTCGTTATTGGAGAGCTTCTCGAGACGGGAGAAAACAGCTCACTTTTATTTGTTTGACTTAAGGGAGAAAACACACCGCTCTTAGAAGAAATCGTATCATTAGATACAGGAGAATTAATCTGACTCGTTGGAGAGAAAATACCGCTGGTGACTGAGCTCGTACCATTAGGTGAAACGAGTTGATTAGGTGTGAAGCTATTGTTATTGGACTTAGTTAAACTATTTGCTAACGGATCAGCGGAATCGGAGTTATTTGTTTGAGATTGTGGGTCAAACGGAGATCCAGCTTCTGTGCTCTGCTCGATCATTTGCCGCTTTAAACTGCCGTGCAAATTAGCTGCCATTGTATTGATGCACTCCCCCTCTGGCGACATACGGTGCATCATGTTCTAAACGGGAAAAATAGACGATTCCTTTTTAGTAAACTAAATATGAACTAAACCATAAATACAAAAATAATAGATATAATGTTAGGAACGTTTGTTAATTTCAGGCATTCAAATAAACATAAAGGCAAACATGCTATGAAAACGTTTACACAAAAATCACGCCGTGCTTTAAGTTCAACGGATGGTCTCACCTGCGATTCTCCGTTACAATCATCATAGGCTTTCGCGTCGTCCATGATAGTGAACACAGAGTCCGCGGCATTGTTATTGTTGACAGCGTTAGACGCAAGCGTTAGTTGTAGCCGGTCACTCTGAATGCTTTCGTTTATTTGGTGATTGTGAATTTGGGTGTTATTGACACTGAATGTGACTGTCGTCGTGACTGTTATGTTTCCATTTGAAGCTTTGTTAATTGGGCTGAAAGCGAGAGCCTCGGTCTTAGGTGATAAGGATGTCTTTGGAAATGGTGGTTTGGCCCATCTAGGAGGAGGTGGGGGAGGCGTGGTCTTGACGCTACCTAATTGCGTAGGTGAATGTTGTGTATTGGTAGTTGGAAATGTATGTGGTTGGGTTATATGAGCCTGAAAAACAGGTAACGCATTAATATTGTCAATACGCAATATAAAAGCTGCTGTTATTAGAACAGATAAACAAATACTCACGGTACTAGACATAAGACTTAAAGTATTAGGTGGGGTCGGTCTGGGAGCCCTGATGAAGGCTCCGTTAGGCTTGGCCGGCGGCGAAGGGGCAGTCCTGCCTTTGAATGTGCTGAGGTTCTGGTTTTGATTCGGCGGGGAACCTGACGCATCGATGGATGACATCTTAAGCACAACGTTTTGGTCTTTTTCTGGACTAAGTATTTGTTCTCTTGAGTTGGTTCCTATACCTACAAAACACACAACATATAGAGTTACTTATTATTTTTATCTTGAGGAATGCATATTGCTTGCATTTAATTTAAAGTTTGATTGAACTTACTTGCATTAAAACTGCTTAGACTAGATCCAGTATCAGAAGGCGTAACGGCCATGGGTACTACGCCATTAGCCATCTGACCTGGGGAGAGCAGATTCTGAGGATTGTTCTTTGGGTTAGCCATAGGGTAGCCCCAGAACTCTTGGCCGAGTAAAGCTAGCGAGCTGAGTTGATGTCGACTTTTAGCTTCGCGGAGAGGACGAGGTAACTGAAGCTGCACTGGTAATTCGTCACTGAAAAGACGAAACAATATGTACTTAGAGAAGTCAGTTTGAATAATTGCGATTGCTTTCTATCCAGCGATCGTCTATTTCTTCCTCAAAAGACAAATCAAACACACTATAATTCCTTAATAACTGGCGAAACGTCGATGATACTGCCATTGCATTCCGCGTAACCTACAAAAGTAGCAAAATTTTAAATTTTGCGGTTGGTGATAATGGTGATATACCTAAACACAAAGATAGGTACCTATTTAATAAACGCCCTACTGTAAAATTTGCCTCTTGTCATATATGTGACAAGCGGCATTGCAGTATCATCGTCGAAATATGTTTTCTTAATCACGATGATTTTATGTATTGACCACTAACTTACCAGCACTGCGAGTAATGTGCAATGAGCTCAGGTATGTTGTCGAAGCGGTTGTGAGAAGTCTCGAGTCCTATGCGGCCTCCGGAAGCCTGGATCAGGTAGTGCTCTATGTACGGACCCTTGTCGGCTGGCAGGCGTACGCTGATAGCCATCGTATCCGGCTGACTTGACTGACGAACCACAAAGTTCTGGAACATTGCAAATAAATCATGAGTTTTCGAAGAAAGAAACAAAAGAAAGTGCGAAGTAATTTATTTTTTCTCTGAGCGGCGTGAGAATATCGCACGTGCTTGGAATGCGTAAAAGCACACTTATATTTTCCTTGTTGTCTTATGGGAATTCAAAAATAAATGAAGATGATCGAAACTTTGTAATTACATTGAAAGTTTGAACTGAGCAGCTACTTTTAACTACCAACTACCTAGCAAAAAAAAACCATACCCCTTCCTCTTTTCCTTGAAGCAAATGAAACGCGCCCGCCCTCTGTATTCCGGGCAGGAACCACACAGGATGCGTTCTGATCAATCGCTCTAGCAGGCCGATATCACACGGAGGCTGTTCTTCCGACCCTGAGGAAGAGCCGACTGATGAGCAGTCGCCACGAGCGCCCTCTCCATCCGATGAGAGAGTTTCACGACTCTGAAAAAAGACAACAGCATTGGTTAGAAAAATACGACAACTGTGTATTCGGTCATACTAGGTACGCTTCCTTGAAAAAAAGTCCCCCACTAATTGAACAAAATTTGTTCAATGTTAGTAGGGTATCTCAGGCCAGTTACAAATTAAAGCATGTAATCAATGTCGTTTTTAATTTCCTCCCCTTTATTTTTCAAGCGCTTTTATAATTTAATATACTACGGAATAAGAATAATAAAGCAAAATTTTTTGAGCTTTAAACGGCGTACTAATTATGCACGCCCCTGTTTAGCTTACGGAATATCATACAAATATTAGTATTCCCTTTATAATCTTTGCATGGACAATAAGCCGAGTAAACCGAGTGCTTTTGGTCCCAATGAGGGTGATCTAGGGAGCTTTGCCCCTTTTGGTTCCAATGAGGGCGCGTGGATCCACGTGATATGTGTATAGCTTAAAATAAAGTGAATTTTATGAGACCGTATTGCGGTAAGTAAATTATATTGCCAGTTGTTTGTCTTGTTCGTGTGAACAGCGGTATTATGAGAATGTGTTGTAGAATTATGTTGTAAAATCGTGAATGAATACGGTACAATTTATACAAGGTGTTAATAAAATAACTGAAAACCAGAAAGTAGGTTGCTCAGAATCAAGAGTAGAATCGATTACACTATGTTTTAAATTAGGTTGTGTTTGTGTTTTAAAATCCTTTTTTTATTGCGCCCAGTGTAAAAGTTACGACTGCAAAAGGCGCCAATTAAATATTTCAGCGAGGTTGTATACTATTTCAATAATTTAATACCTACTGGCCGTTTTGCTGTCAATGTGTGATTTTCTTCTAAAAACGTTAAAGCGCAACTGACAAATACAAATTATAAGTATAGAGTTAGAAATGAAGTAGAATTACTGAGTTAGCCAAACACACAAATATCTTTTAAAATAATGATGGTATTCAATAATAAATGCAATCAACTGACTTAACATTAAAAAATATTTTTGTAGTGTCTGAGGTTTCAGTTATTTAATTAACACCTTGTATATATTAGCCTTTGTTCATAGCACGTAGGCACCTATAGGTATATCAAAAACATAGATGATATCGATAACGCATTATTTATAGTCATAAAACCATAGGCGTTTATGCATTCAGCTATGAACTGATGTGGTCTAACAGCATACCGTATACATATATATATTATTATTAACGAGTAAATACGTATAGTGGCTCACTTGTGTCGATGATATTTTAAATGTTGGAATAAAAAGGAGATAAATTCCAAATACTATGAGCCTATTTTCACGACGGATCCTTCAAACAGAGCTCTTTGTTCACGGACTTGGAAATATTATTACCCGATTCCCGCAAAAGGTTCAGCGGCGCTACAAAGGCAGAAGGCAAGCAATTTCATATATCTGTTGCCCGCCATACATTCCCTATTTTAGTTGCATATTTTGCGTTGAAGTCGTCTACCCTTTTCCGTCGGTCATTGCACCCAGATAAGGCTGTAATATAACGAGAAATCATGATAGCGGCTCGAGATAAAACGTAAAAAGTATGTCCAGTAACCCGCCTCAATTTTTTCGCTGATGTTATTATGAATTAGAAATAGCCGCCGGCGAACTCCTCGAGAGTTTTGGGATATGGTTGGATGGCTGAGTGTCTGGGTGTACGTTTTGAGACTGTATTTGTATAAGAAAATGTTTGAGCTCATAGAAATTTAGTACCACTTCGTTTAGCACGGTGTAAATTCATATGAAAATTGGAACCACTGTGCCTAATTGGAACCGCTGTGCGAAACAATGTGAATATAGCAGCAATATAGAGTTTCATTAAAACACTTCTGGCAAGCTTTGCAATTATGGTTTAACTGTTTCGGAACTGCAATTATGAAATAGAGTAACGAGAGATCATTTTATATAATAATTAACTTTGGAACCGAAAAAACTAGTCCATCGTGAGTTGAGCCGTACAATTTTACAATTTTATCATATAACATCTTTTTTAGATGAAATTGGTATGGAGGCAGTTTAAGTCCCGAGAAAGGATAGATACAGGGCAGTTTTTATTTTGGAAAATTACACAGTTCCGGCGGAATAGCGTTAAACTTATTATTCGCAGACGACAGAAGATATATAGTAGTAGTAAAAAACAAACTTAACCCTAAAAGTCTGTCTTTTAATTAAACTGACACCGCGGGTGTAAATTATCAAAATGGAAATGTTCGAAAATTTTACAAAGTTACAAAAACAATATTCTTTTGACAAAGATTACAGAGATATCTAGAAAAGTAATTACAGGCATTTACAACAATTAGCATTAATTACATGCCCCATCCCGCAACGTAATCAAACAAGCATCAAACTAGCCCTCAAAGACGCAGTTTCATTTTCACCTGAGCGTAAAGCCAGAGCCGCTTTGAAAGAGAAATCTTTCCCAAGCGCAAATTAGCAGTGTGCATTTCAAGCAACATAATTTGCAAGGAAAAACTTCTTGCTCTATGCAGTTATAGGAGTAATTGCGAGAAAGTCCGTCAGTTTAATTCGTAGATAGGATTTCTCGAGAGGTTCTGTAATCAGACGGATGCAGTGGCGTAGACGTGAACCAACCGCTGGAAA
Organism: Choristoneura fumiferana; assembly: GCF_025370935.1. Classification (NCBI taxonomy): domain Eukaryota; kingdom Metazoa; phylum Arthropoda; class Insecta; order Lepidoptera; family Tortricidae; genus Choristoneura; species Choristoneura fumiferana. Next base: position 7,332,781 of record NC_133478.1, read on the forward strand.
ATTAGTTTATTTAGGCTCAAGTGTTTTGGTTGAGTGAGACAGATTGGCAGCGTTTCATAGTTGCCTTTTAAGTAAGGTAAATTTGTAAAGATGTCGTGTTAAGTACCTATATGGGGTCTTTCCCTACAAATTGTTGCCATTTTGAATTTAAAGCATAAAATTTGCATAGGTTAAGCCATAGCAAAATTATTTAATTTAGACACGTGTTGTAGAGGACAAAAAATTAACTTTTAGGGAAATTATTTAGTTGTAAGAAGCATTATAAATTAGAAAAGAGTAAACACAGATAGGAAAGGTATTGGTGGTGATAAAAGTTATGGTATCATAAGAAATGATAATAAAGTGATTTGTTGAATCATGTTCTTATCTTTTTTCTAATTGAAATGATGCTTCGTTGCCTTTTAAAGTGGTAAAAGCTCGATTCCTGGCTGGCCAAAATTTCATAAAATCTTCTTCATTCACCGTATAATGTGTTTTTGCTCTAGATTGTCTAATACTGCTAGAAACTATACAATACCTACAATGCAATGACTATATTGAACACCATTATGTTTAATGTTTATTTGGGCAAAAAATGATACCTACAATAATAAAAAATAGAAAAAAAATAAAGCTCAAGTTAAACATTGACCAGGAAACATGCCACTATTAAATTATACACTACTAGAGTAACACTTACAAATAAACATGATAAAAGAAACATAAGCAATTTAAAAATAGATACATATGAAATGAACAAAGTAGTGCAAGAGGTAATTATATAAAGAAAAAATCTAATAAATAATAGACGGCGCTTTTGCTTCAAAGCGGTATTTTCCAGGTAATCTTTTACAATAGAAATAGTAGATTTTTGCTCGTGATGCAATTAACATTAAACAGAAAGAAGAAATGAAAATATCTCAGTTACATAATCCCCATCGATTTAGCTTTACATAAACTGGAAGTCAATGTGACTTAAATGGATTATAAAATGGAACCTGCAATGGAAATGCTCTCGAGTTTCAATGCGGTCTATAAATTAATAGTGAGCCTGGATTCAGCTCAGTGCGGCTCAGACCGAGGCGGCTTTTGCCCCAACAATTAATATTGCAGAGCGATGAATAAACCAACGATCAGAACACATTGGAGTTAAGCCGAAAATTTTTAATACTACTGCCTTTTTTGTTGACAAAACTTGCAATGTAATCCTATCTACATATCAAGCAAATTTCAAGTCAATGCAATTACAATTTCAGCTAATGACAAATCGAAAGGAGGTTCCTTCTACTTACAGTCCAAAATAGTAAGAGCAAAGGAGAGGCTAGACACTGAATTCAAACAAAAACAGAAAGACACCTCATGAGTGCTTTAGATAATATTGTTGGTTATTAAATTAGTTTAGAACAGAAATGGGTGAAATTGGATTTGTATTATTTGAAGACAATTTGCATACGAACATTGCAAGTTGAGTAATAGCTAGTAACACACAGCTTACAGTATAAAAAAAACGAAAATCACGATTAGTTAACTAGATACACAGTTTTGTAGCAATCAATGCCAAGTAATTAAATTCAAATTCATGACATGACTTAAATACCTGTGATTATTGCCGTAGAGTGAAAGAGAGAAAGGTGATGACAACTGTGTTCAAATTAATGGCAGGTGGTGTCACCATTTAAAACGTTTCATTGCTAGACTCGTAAATGTCGTCATAGATCAAAGCAGTTACAGTTTAGACTAGTTAACGCATTCACTGCTGGTTGTCGAACCGAAGACTTCGTTAGTCACCGCGAACCCACATAGACAGAGTACTTTACTTATTATCTCACATACATGTGCGGTCAATTCAATTCAATTCAATTCTTAAAAGTATAGCTCCATCGATACTATCGATGATTCCGCCAATGTCGAGGTTGGAAAAGACACTATCGGTTAGCCGTTGTACGGTAGCTTCGGCCGTGCGGTACTCGGATGAGAATCTAGAATAAGACAACACAAACATAAATTTTGTTAAACTACCTACAAAAATAGTTTGTTAATTTTTATAAATTTACATAATACAGTTATAAGAGGAGTGTGCGCTATCGCAAGGAGGAGTGCGGTCAATTGCGCATAAAATTATCGCAACGGTATTCACAAAACTGGTGTGACATTTGTATTATTTGATGCGCGAGGAGGGGGAGGGCGGGTTCTGTAGGTTGGTATAACACCACTTCGAACATCAATAATTACGTAAATGAAAGAAATCGGCACAAGTCATTTTATTGAAGGAAATATGAATGAAATGCACGAAACGGACGACACATAAAATGTGAATATTGTCATGATAACATTGTCTATTATGATGATAAGACTCAACAAACTATGTAATAGAGATCCATCATTGTGGTTAAATAATTTAGACAGTTCAGTTACCACACCAAATATTTTTCAAAAATTTCAAACACTTAGCATAATCAAAACATTGGGTCGTACAGAAACTGACACTGCTCCCTCAATTTATTTTACCGCTAACTGCGTTGAGTTGAAACAAATGACACGATAATAATTAATATGACGCAATTTGGGGCTTTTAACACGACAATAATTTTGAAACCGCGGATCTACACGGCGAAATTAATTAAACAATCGGTTGTAATAACAAGCGTGGCGATGGCGACATGAATCATAGGGTACAAAGGACCCCGGCGGCAGCCAAGGTGTTAAATTTAAGAGTACAATGGTCGGAATGTTGCGGCACCTCGAATATGTGGTTTGGGATTTATGTGCTAAGTTAGATTGCAATTAGTTTTCTTTGGCGAGAGCGGTCGTTGAGGGTATGTACGTAACATTATGAGTTGGATTTATCGTAGTTCGGAACCGCAATGGTGTATGAAGTATGACAATTAAGCTAAGTTAGACAATTAATTTACCAACTACACACATAGAAATTTATAACTATACAACTCAATAGCTTCAGATATACATACGTAGATAAATGTGACGAAAAGGGTTAGTAAAGTTATAGGTGGATGCAATAAAATACTGACAGAGTGCAAGTAAGACTCGCGGTCTGAGGGTTCTGTAGGTACTAAGTAGTTTGTAGGTATCTATGAATATCTAGTGTTAGTTTCTGTCCTATGAAGAATGTACGCAGTGTGGGTTACTTTAGACGGTTACTAACATAGTCAGAGATATAGGTAAAATTAAGAGTTTTAGACTTTTCTTAGTCATTGTGCTATAATAAAATAATTTAAGCTGGGGGTTTTGGACTGCAGAACTCATCTGGTAAAATAACATTCTTCTATTATGGACACACTACAACACCGACCACCTACCTTAGCACCGCTTACAATAACAAAAGGCCTTTCTTAATGAATTAAGCTTTTGCAATTTCAACCTTGTAACTTAGAGAAGACGGTAGCTATTTGTTTGCATTTTTTGTTACTTGTTCTGGTTTGTTATTAGCGGTAGGCTTCAACAAACGAGAACAATGTCATCTTTACCAGATGAGTTCTGAAGTCCTACACCCCCAGCTTATAAAATTTCAACTATAACTTCCTACCGACGGACGGGTAGACCGACATATAAACACATTCAAGTAGGGAGATGGCAAAAAACATGCTCCTACCCACACTAATATACCTAATGAATTAATTTGGAGTCTTCGTAACGTACGCGTCAAACAAATTTGCATATTTTATCGTCAAAAATTTTCAACAAAAGCAATTTTAATCAACAAGGTGCATATTCTCAAACCCCTCGCAATCTCTTAAGAGACATCTGCGCCTCGGACGGCACTCATAAAAGTATACAACAGTTGACGTTTAGTGTCGCCCAGTTCCCGTTTACGCGAGTTGGCAACTAAGTGCCAAGTAGTCGCACGTGCTCTCAGGTTCCCAATGGGTGAGACGTTTTAAGCGAAACCAGGAGCCACCTGTGCTCTCTGTGAATAGGGATCTTATTGAGTTAGATGATCGGACTGTAAGACTTCGATGTTAGGGGGAAATATTTCTTTTAAGACACTTGAAAGCATAGCAGAAGTAGCTGACTTTTATGGTAGGCATACAGTTTCTAGAATAAGAAATGTATAGATTACCTACCTTAAAGGAGAACAGTTTAGTTGGCAAAATAAACGCGTATTCGAAATAAAACTGACAAAATAGAAAATCTTAGCAAATCACTACGTCTTTACTCGGACCCGTCTTCTATCTCTCTCCCTGTTTTTCATTAACTCCATTCCCTTTCCATCATTTCATTCGATCAGTCGTTTTCATCACATTACTCCATTTCTACAGAAACACATTTAGACTAAAAATTTAAATGCTTACCCAACGAAAACTTAATAAAATTTCTTTTTGAAGCTGATATTAAAAAAATATATCAAACCAACTAAACGAAACACAGTGAACAACACTTTAAAACTTCAATGGCGTCGAGAGTTTCCAAACATTCAATATTCCTTAAAAGTTTCCGCAAACTTTTAACGAGCGTCCGAGCTCAGACGCAGTTGAAAAAAACTTAACTCAAAATACAGTCGAAATAAACCCGTTATTACTTCACAAACAAACTTAGTCTTGGACCCTTTATAGTTTTCTTCGAGTTCAATCAAAGAGAGCAAACAGCGTTTGTGGTCCAGGGATGCAGGGGGGAGGGTGCAGTGGATGACTCACGCGGGGTTAAAAATCAATAAGTCGACCCGACTCGTCCGGGTGCCGGGAAATTATCCAATTGACACTTCGTAGTTTATTTTATACGTAAATTACTAAGGAAAATATCATGATAACTTTACTAACACCGGCATTACTTCGATATTTGGGACGATCTGAGCGTGTTGCAGCTCGATTGACTGGTGCATGCCCAGGATACGGAAGAGTGGCGGAAGAAAGGGGAGACTTTTGCCCAACAATAGCACATAATTACAGCCTGCATTTAACGCAATTATTATTTACGTAGTCCGCGTAGAATTCATTTATCTCTATTCCGCGGGAACTATGCAATTTTCCTGGATAAAAACTATTCTATCCCCCCCGGGACTCAAACCATCTGTAGGTATACCGAATTTTATCTAAATCGGTTCAGCGGTTTAGACGTGATAAGGTTTAGGTATTTAGTTTTCTTCAGATTTGGATATTAGAGAACATGTCACTAGCAATCAAATCTCGGAGAACCCCCTGCCAATTTAACAAAAATGTACTATTCGATTTCCATAACTACCCTAAAAATATTTCCCCCACATTTTATTCATTTTGAAATGTGTAGCACGCGGCGCATTCTCCGCGATGCATTATAATAATGAGTGCAAGGAAACTGCAGGGGCGCAATGGATCTGCTCCGTACCATTCTTAGTTATGCTACAGGATAATGTATGACTTATTGCTGTGTCGCTTACAAAGTTATGTTATTTATTTCATCTATAACGAACGACAGTATTATTAAATTATTATCAACAAACTTTTTTCTTGGTAAACTACTATTTTTTTAATAATGTAAGTACCTACCCTAAATCCTGATTAACAAGCATATTTTATTCTTAAAATACTGTTTATTCCTTTTTTACCATTATAGCCAAAGAAGTTTTTCATAAGGTGTCTCACAAGGTACAATTCTCGGACCCTTAGTTTACAACATATACAATTTTAATCGATGCTCCCGCCTTCCAATTTCTTTATTGGTAAAATTTTAAGACATAATAATTATCGAAAGTACTCTAAGAATCTTTACGTGTCTACACAAAGAGCGATAATTTATTGGGTTGTCCCTGTCCCCATCACTTTGGCTTCCCTTACACGCCCTCCAGGGCGGACTTAATCGCTTCCGATTAAAAAAAGGACACCGGCTCTGCTTTAATTTGCATTCGATGTACTGTAGTGAAAGGCAATCGATTAGAGCGACAATAGGTGCATCCATTCCACAGTCATTTCACATTTTACGTTTCGAGCATTGAATAGACCGTAAAATTTATGCATTCATCGGAATGTCAATAGCAGACAAAATAAAATAACCAGCATTGTTATATTATTGAATATAATAACGATTCTTAATGATTGTTATTTAAATTTCATAAATTTGATTAATTAAATGTATTAAACCTATTAATTCGTAGAATTTAAAGTAATTAAACAACCCTCCCAATAACTGAAAATTAGTTTCCAAAAGCATTTCATGATAATGATTTAAATTGTACGGCTAAAGTCTCCATTTTGTTTGTCTGTCGTTAAAATAATGATAAATGACGGTCGTGGAATTTTCATTTCGACGAACGAACGGCAAAATGAGCTTTCATCGGTAATTGAAACATAAAACCTGTGCGGTTTAAAAGGAGCTTTTGAATGTGCCAATAGGCCCACGAGTCCCACGTACGTGTGTTCAATTAGTGCCATTAAAGCTTTTGATGAAGGTGCAGCGTGCGTTGTTTTAAACAGCTTAATTATTTATTGATTTGTAAAGAGAATACGTAACTTATTTTTTAACGTTAAATAAGAATTGCGCGCATGTGAAGTATTTTGCTGATGATACAACCCTTCTCGCACAGACTAAAGAAGACATGAAGAACCTTCTGACTCGTCTCGAGACTACCAGCCTCAAATTTGGACTTTCTATCAAATCGTGAAAAACCGAAGGTGATGATAGTAGACCGAGCTGAACAAATTGGAACTAACGTACAAAGCATAGCTAACTGCGAAGTTGTACAGAGCTATATATACCTCGGCTCTACTATCTCCAGCACTGGAGGATGTAGCGACGAGATCAGACGGCAGTGCGCCATTACCAGGTCAGCAGTAGAACGCCTGAGAAAGATTTGGAGGGACAGAAGAGTTACCAAGAAGACGAAGGTCAGATTGATGAAATGCCTGGTTTTTCCGATCTTTCTCTATGGAGCCAAAACTTGGTCTCTGAGACTGCAAGATCGCCGTAAAATTGATGCATTGGAGATGTGGTGCTGGAGGCGTCTCTTAAAAATCCCGTGGACGGCATTTCGCACCAATCTTTCTATCCTCAAAGACCTTCATATTAAAGACCGGCTTTCGTCGACTGTGCAATTACGAATACTGAAGTTCTTTGGTCACATCTCCAGAAATGAGAACTCAATGGAGAGATTGGTGGTTCAGAGGCAGGTGGAAGGCAGGAGGGCACGCGGCCGATTACCAACTCGCTGGACTGACCTGATTAAAAAAGCTACTGAGTACACCATGGTCCAGTGTACTCGCAACCGCGCCTCTAACCGGCAGAAATGGAAACACATTGCTAAGAGGGCTGTCCTCGAAAAGGTCTGCGACCCACCGAACATCTCTCCGTGTACCTCGTCTGCGAAACCACGACCACTCTGACAATAGTGTCCGACTAAGAAGAAGAAGAAGTATTTTGACGACAATAGCATGCTTTAATCGTTTTTTGAGTCAGGTTGTGCAACTATTCTAAATCGAAAACAATTTTTTGAATTTTCATCCCTTTTGGTGTCCGTGGCTCATTGGCGCAAGACCTTTGACGCGTGTCTTCGCACGTAAAAAAGGCGGCTGTTAGCACAATACCACAATGGTTGGACAAATGACTTCGAAACAACGGCGTGGTAAATTCCCAGCCACGCAATATGAACCCAGTATGAATACAATAGTTACCCCAAAATCTTTTCAAACTTCTGCTTTTGGTAGTCGGCTAAAAAATTATTTTGACGTAAGTATAAAAAAAACTTAGCATACTTAAATTCTAACAATACGATTGAGTTGGATTAATGACACAGACAGTTAACGGTCAGTAACTAATTACCTTGCCAAAATAACACTGACGTCTTTTATTACTGGCCATATACAGAAAGGCTTGTTTAGCATAAATAATGTTAACTTTTTGCCCGGACAAAACACATTACAACACCATTAAACCCACTAAAGGATCGTCCAGTAAAAACTCAAGTCGTTCGCACATGTCGTTTACGGCTCGACGGCAGTTAACTTGGACCCCGAGTATCCTAATTTCGAGGGTTAATTGTCAGCCCCACAGTCTGGTAAGTGTAGTGTAATGAATATTACGCTTTTAGAACATCCCTTTACTTTTTGGGACCGCAGCGCGGTTACCAGACGGGAGCCTATAACAAGTTTAATAATCAATATGACGTCTGGTGGTTTGTGGGTGGCTTAAATAGAAAATGTTTCTGTAAACGCTTGAAATATTTAATTATAGTTTGTTGATTAACCTAAAATTATTTTAATTTTATAGCCTCTATAATCACTGTTATTATTTATAGCACGTCCCTATCATTCAACTCGTAGCCAAGCCATACAATTATTTATCTCGATCTTGGAATCCATTAAGAGTCTTGATTGGCGATTGGTCTTGATTCAAGACGGTTAGTGGTGCCTTTGCGCCAATTTATTACCGTGTCTAATAGGTAAATCGTGCAATTAGATAATATCGAACAAGTAAAAGCGATATCAGTGAACATTCTTCTACGGTAAAAGAAATTAAGTTACTGTTGTAACGTTTGCTATCGACGAATAATGAGGATAAAGTTTTGTAAATAAACACAACACTAGTACTAGCTTGTCCATTATCCAAAATATTATCAGGAAGTATCGTAAACAATTGCCCTCGCACACTCCATTTACTGTAAGCCCAAGTTTCTCTCAACTACGGGCTTGAAGAGTTGGGAAGGGTTTCAAGTATGCACAAAGCAACACCCGCAATTGACTGAGAAGTGTGGCTCAAGATTCCCTGTCACGGTCTGAACGCAGTGCACCTCTGTTTTTGCGTAAATAATGTCGCTGGAGCGAAAACAATGCATTTTAAAAGCCATGCTCTTACGACGCGTAGAACAGTAACTCTCGCAGCGCAGCTCTAAAAGACTTTATTACGTTTCACTTCTTTCTGTAAGTTGACTTTTTCCATTTGTCATTCGCGGAAAGTTATTCAGAAACTTTTATTTGCAGACGAAAATAAAATATGCATGCCAAGAGTCCATAACACAGATTTAACTTTTTAAATTGCTCAAGGCATGTTGTTATAGCACGTAAATAAGAATGCGAAACTTTTGAAAAACCAATAATAACATTTATGTGAATGAAAACGAAATGACTCGACGGAAAAATAAAAGCATTTCACGGCTTTCAAAGCAAAATGCGGCCTCTTGATTGTACCGCAAATGTGATTTCATGACGCATATTGGAGAATACAACGCATATACATATAACATTACTCTCATCCCATTCAGCGTAATGGACGCCAAATAGAAGGAGCGCCCCGATCTGACTCGTATTCAAAATACACCCCGTTCAATGCTTTACAAATAAACGGCTAAATCTAATTCCACTTCGGTACAATATTTTATTCCGCGGATCCTGTGTTCTCTTTATTCGGTAATGCAATCCAGCATGCAAATAGCGAATAGCTACCGCTCTCAGAAAAAGAATTGAAGAACAAGTTTGTTAAACTAAAAACTGTATGAGAGTAAGAGAGCGACTCGGTTCATTAGTCTAGATCAAAAAATAAAGTTTCGGGGACGTGATTTCCAACTTGTAAACTATTTATAGGATTAACTGACCTGACTGAGGCTATCTCCTAGGCTGTCGTCTGCGTCGACGGGTCGGAAGATTTGGTTTTCTTTGAGCGGAAGATCCCTTCTGTGTTTTCGGTCCTGTGCCTCCCGCATCGCTTGGTTTTGGAGTCTTTCGAAGAATTCTCTAGGTTTTAGTGGGGGAGGTTCGTCATCGGGCGGTGGGGGTGGGGGATGGGGAAGTCTATTTCGAGGGGAGCTGCGGAGGAGAGAGCGCTCGTCGTCTTCCGTTGACCGCTCATCGTGCTCGGAGTCGGAGCTCCGACTGTCACGTCGCCTCACGCCTTGCAGGTGGGGTTCGAGGAATGTTGCATTTCTGTAACAAGAAGAAACGAAGTGTTAAAGCAAGTCATGTAAGATTTCAACTAACTTAGAATCTATAGAGCATGTGGGTTAGGTACTTTGTGTTGTTCTTACAAATAGGTATTTCTTAAATACCTGCGACCACGAAACTATAGGCATGTCAACAGACGTCATAATACAACTCGAAACAGATATTTTTAAAACAGCTAATCAAACTTGACGATGTTCGAAGAGAGAATACGCTTGCCTGGTACCTAAATACCCATTTAACAACTGACTGCCAGTACCACAGTTGTGAAGCTATTCAATGAGGGAAAAATAAATCGCAACAAAACTAGTCTCGCTCGGTAAAGCTTTGCGTAGGCCGCACATGGGGCTGACCAGAGTCCAGACTAAAGGGACATTAACTAAGATTTATTTCCCGGGCCCACAGCCGCCACCGTATTAATTAAAAACCTCGGCACGGTGTGAGCTCGTGATACTCAACGAGTGCAGTGAAACTTGCGCGAAACGTTATATATTCCGGTAATTCGCAAAATGTTGATAATCTACTGCGTTGTTTAAATGCTTGTGCTTGTCTGGATGAATTTTTCAAACGAAAATTTATATAGAAATAGTATTTTATGCAACTGTATCGTAATAGGGGTCCTTAAAACACGAGTGTGGGTTTATAAAACGAGGCGTAGCCGAGTTTCATAATAGGGTCACATGAGTGTTTTAAGGCCTAATTACGTACAGTTGCATACAATATTTTATCTATATCCGCATATTAAATCCTCTATCATGTGTTCAAGAACCATTGAGAATGACCTGCATTAACGAGAACTAGGTAAGTATGTCTGCCCCCCGTGCTGTAATGATGTATGAAATCACATTACAATACAGCCGTGTTCATAATAGAATCCAATGTCGTAATGCTGGTCATTACCTATGGTTTTTGAAGGCATAATTGAGGATTTACTATATGGGTGAAGATACACGATAGTTATAGTCAAAGAACATTGTTCTCGTCACTTGATTACAGCAATCATTTTCAAACATTGACTGATTTACGATCGGGTGACGCATTCCATTACAAATTTGAACGAGTGTAACGGTTTGCGATGAAAAATTGCTGTAATAACGTTGTCCGCGTTGACGTGGCGTTGACACTCAATTTGTTAGGCGGCACCTGACGACTGGTCGGTGATAACAACAACATCACTGTTGTTAATATCAGTATCAGTGTGGTATCTATAATGTCTATTGTGACGTAGCATGAATGAGAACCATGGTAATACCGCTATGTAAGTCATGCCTGGAATAAAGCAGATAATTTGGAAATATGAGAGCAAAGAGAACGATCCAGATAAGTGATGTAGAATAAGATCAATTTCATTGCTGAGTAGTCGAAGTTAAATTGGCTGAATAATGAAAGGAATCGATCGACTGAAATTTCATTTCGTTATTAAAACCAATGAGCATTTTTCATTAAATCCTTTTTTATTTGCACAAATAACCCTGTCCTAAGTTCTTAAAGAAACAGTAGGTTAGGTACTTGTATTAGTGTAATATTCGAACAATACTTATGTATACAAAACATTAAAAATGTATGTAGGTAATAAATTATACTTTTAAGAGGCCATCCATAAAGTACGTCATTTTCTAGAGCTTGTCACACGTATTTTGCTATAAGCCCTCGCAAAGTAACTTACAACTTTAAGGATGACCTCTAATTGATTTGGTTGAGACATCCGATCATCTTTCATATTATTTACTTACTCGATGTACAGAAATTCTTGGTTAGCTTATCCCTAATAATATCCAAAATATCCAAACTTGACACCGCACCATTCCCGGGCTCATAAATTTAACGTATCATCTGGCCAAAGGGCCGCTACAAATCATCGCGTCACATTCCGTCACTTGACGCTGGTCATTACGGCGGATGACGAAATGACGGGACATATGACCGATGTCATTAATTAACACATTTGACGCCGACTTTGTAACAGGTGTGTACTCTTGATAACCGTTTGGCATGTCCACTTTGATAATTAGTTTGATCGCTGAAATCCTCGTGTGGTGTCGGGTTATTTAGAATTACACCTCTCCATTTCTTCCGTGGATGTTGTAAGAGGCGACAAAGGATAATATCCTTATATATTATATAGGTTAAGGTATACCGTACAGGCTAGCAACCTGTCACTATTGTTTTTTTTTTTGTCAAACCTAAAGTTAAATTGAAAATACCCGCCACATACTGAAAATATAGATGCACAGAAAAACCAGAAAAATAAGACAACGGTACCGACACGAATTTCCCCTATGCACTGTAATAAGCCCTTTGAAGATGGTATATTAGGTGACTGAAGTTTATTGCATCCTGGCCTTGAATTAATAGCTAATTTTAAAGACTAACTAACTACCCCTTCTTAACCTACTTAATACTACACTTAACTTGTGGTAACGCTATGGTGATTTAACTTAATTTAATTTATGGCCTTGTGATCGTGAATCGTCTAGTGGATAGGAACCTACCTTATGCCCAGCAATAACCTAAGTGCTTTTATTTGAGAATTAATTTGAAAAGCCTACAGTTGTGTTTCTAATGTTATAATTAATTAAGCAGTACCTAACTTCGTGATAATTTTGACTCTAGATTGAACTCTACTGAACTTTAGGGTGAAATTCTAATTACTGAGATGTGAATTTAGATATACTAGTAAGTTTAGATTGGATAGTTCTAGAAATGGATCTTTCAGGTTACCTAGAATAATCAGTTTGGAAAAATGAGAGGAAATATTTCTATTACGGATAGTGTTTGTGTTTGTATTACTTCTGAATCTATTTTGACTTAAAACTAAGTTTAATACCGAGACCCAAGGTCTCGGAGAGTCTCTACCTCCACCCCCGACTCTTTCCTTTCGCACTCCAGAGCAATATATCTCTATGGATATGTCAAGTTGTGATTTTACTAGACTAAGCACTAACTTTCGGTGCATTCAAATCAAAGTATGGAAATACAAACACAATGTTTTGTAACAAGTTGAATCTAATTTTAGACTTATGGTTACTTATTCTATGCTTATATTAGAATACTCTATGAGATGCTTAATTATAACTTTGATAATTAGTTCAGGAATGAGTTTAGACACTATAGCTTTTCATTTACTATAGGCGCTAGTATCTCTTAATTTAGATTACGTCTTATCTATCTTAGATATATGAAATGTCTAATTTGACATAATTTTATTTTGGTATAATTACTAATCTCATAGTGACTTTCACTTATTTTAATGAGCTATCTACTTAGTCTAATTTTCTAGTTCTACCAGCATTTGGCGTTACCAGAGTAAAGCAGAAAGTAAGTACCGATTTCTATACTTTACGCCCAGAACACAAGCGTTAATAATAATCTAACTAGCTTATAACTAGATAACCCTTGGGTATTCAAGATAACCTTTGTATTAGGTTTTGGACTCGTCTATGACTAGTTTTGTCTCAATTCATATATTTTAAATGAACAATAAACTGTTTCAACTATCAATCCTTAATCAATTATGTTTAAATCGAGATCGAATGAAAAGTAGGTAAATTTCCAGATAGACTGTTGCCTGGTATGTGTCAACGTAAGCTATCGACCGTAGTCAGGATTTCTACATCCGTTCACTCAATGTAAGTAGGTACGACAACTAAAACAGATAGTATGTATTTATAACACGAAAGACTTTTGTATTTTAATTGATAGATGGTCCAAAACCCTCTACGATTTTATCTCTAACTTATTACTAGACATAATTTGATGAGATCTTAATCAAAAGTATGAATATGATGTTTGATATTAATTTTATCAAAACAAAGCTTATTTTAGCTGGCATTCGTAATTCAAATCGAAATTAGATGATAATTGTGTTAAATATTATTCAGTAAGTTATCTGGCATTTACTTGTCCATTTAGCTATGAGATCGTGTCATATCAATTCCCGCTTATTCATTATAGGAAAGACAGCTAAAATATGTTATTGTTATTTACTCTTAACAAAATGATCAAACCGTATTTTGGGTTTAATTTGAAATCAACTCATTGAATTTAATATCGATATTCGTAGTCAAGTTTTTATGAACTAAGTTTTGCATAATGAAGTTTTGACGTAAGTACTTAAATAAATTTTATGTTTTATTCTCTTTTCTTAAAATCTAATTTATGCCTTAAAACTATGTGTGTGCGAGTTTAAGCTTTCCCTAGCTCTGTGTTGGAGTTTAGCAATTTGGAGGAAAACCCTCATAGGTGAACTAATTGTGTGGTGAGTTAAAATAGTAACTTTTCCCGGTGTAAGGAAACGCTACTCTAGCTAAGCCCTATGAACTTCCCTACCTATATAGCCCTAATAAATCCTACAATTGTACTTTAAGCTTGCCTGAGGCCCCTACTCTCTGTCTGTGATTAGCAAAACTAGGGAATTAATCCCACATGTACATTTAGTGTAATGTAGAAATTCACGGTGCAATGAATTTCTTCTAATCTCCTATCAACAATGATGGTGTGTATACCTAAAGCCCTATCGGTCCCTAAATGGTGCTGAGCTCCCAACTTTCCCGAAGGAAAGTCCCTATGACGGGGAGCCCCGCGGAACAGCAGAATACCTAACGTTGTGCATAAATACGTAAATAAATAGGGGACAGGAATTCTGAGTTTCTTAAGTACAAACCAAGCGTCAACAAGACACGCATTCACTTCGACGAGCGCTACTTAGTCGTTACAAAAGACAAACAGAATCCACTGGTGGCTGGTACGACAGTAATTTGCCGCTGAAGCCGCCACAGCTTCAGGAAGTGGAAGCCTATTTCGTCCACGGTTGTCACCGTTAGGTGTCAGACGATATAGACGGACTTAAAGCTCAACCAAGGTACGTTATGGAGGAACCAAAGTCATTTCCATTAAGTTGGGAAAAACACAGAAAAGTTATGGGTTAGTACAAAATATACGTAGGCTGAAATGAAACGCTATAAAACGATCACTCCACACTACAAGAACAAATAAAGGACTTCACCGCCACAAGACCGCAAAGTCCCTCACATAAAGATTTTCCGAATGAAAATCAGCACTAAATATTTCACAAATAATAAAAAACCAGAGAGTTAATCATTATTCCGAAGATTAATGATCAAGACCCCGACACTTTACTTCCTGAAGAAATACTCACATTTCTTGTAAATTAAAATTAATTCTAATTAAATAAAATCAAAAACCCCAATTAACATTAATGAAATAAAATTACCCGATACTATTGACTCTAATTTGTTAACAAAATGGCGCACAGAAACTAAACCCCCCGACTAGCAAAATAACGATGTTGACTCTACGAAATCTAAATCCATCTGGCTCCCGCCCTTTTTGTGTCACCTCTATTTATAGCTTCTCTCCCGGGACCTCTGGTATTTTCGCGCCAAGCGACCAAACGACGCCAAGCTTACCAAAGTCGACAACGTTGACATTGCCTGCTCTCGCTTTTTCTTCTGCCAAATCCTTATCTCAAAATAGCCAAATTTTATCCGTAAAATTTATTTTTGAACTAAAATTTCCTATTTATCTTGACACTATCCTAGCTTACTATTCTAGTAAATACGTTTCGTTTTTATATTGTGCTACAACAACAATTTTCAATAAATATTTATATGTATTTGTCAAATACTTCAATTTTACCTCAACGTTTTAATTTCCTTAACCTATCTAACAATAATCTTACTTCTAACGATAATTTTCTACTTATTACTCCCTACACTCTTTGAATATACATACTTCTATTGTTCGTTATAAAATAGCTAATTTGCCTACAATTATTAACTGGTATCCCCAATTCGCGCCGTTTATTCATAGTTTCCTTTGTCGAATTAACGCTACTCAAAATTTGCTTATAATTTCGCCACGTTCCTACTTTAAGTCAGTGCGACAGAGTGCTTGTAATTTCATCATAACTAAATGTGTAATTACTCTGCTAATACTACTCCGTTTTGAATGAAAACTTAAATTTATAATAGATAATGAACCAATGATCTATACTACGATTACGTAATGCTTGCATTTTCGGTTTTTCTTAACTTATTTAGCTAATTTCGACAACTTGCCGTTTCCATGATGCTTCCGTTGATATTTCTTTAAATTAACATAATTATTAACATCAAATGTATCTAAGATCTACTGTAGACTAATACTAATGATTCTATTACTATATCAAGCCTATTTTTGATGAATTTGTGACCATATTTCTTGTTTTTAGATAAAATTTACATTTCCATTACCTAAAGCGACCTCTATAATTCCCACGTGAAACTAACTAAATAGCCTCTCAGGTTAATCTGCCGCTAAACCCAGTTCGGCATTAGTTCACTAATTTTCCATGACGCCTACCATTAATTCCTTTAATTGACCATAGATGGCGTTTTTTTACATTAATTATTATACCCGAACAACACAATTCTAATCTCCAATTAAATTTAACATTTACTCATTAAATTGACTGCTAAATTATCCCTGCTTTAATTACATCGACATTCTAATCTCAATTACTCTTATTTAACTGTCTTTGTCGACATGTTTTTGTTTCGAGTTTCCATCAAACCTTCATAGATGGCCCCACTAACAATTTTCTACTAATTTATTCCCAGTGACGGTCGTGTGACACATCCGAACCGTTACAGCACCTCATATCTCAGCTTGTTTGTTTCTTATTTAGCCACTTAAGCAGTGACGCTAGCGACATTTATGCCGTAGCCCTCATCGAGAAACTTTTTTTTTCGGCACTCCATTGGAACTAACCGCTCACCCGGACAAGAGATATCGTTACTAAGCAATCAAATTAAGATTGGTTTTTTGGAATCTTTTTGTTTTTTTCGGCACTCCATTGGTACTAGTACCGCTCAACCGCTAAACCTAAAATTGCTAAAAGTGCTCTGTCTACACCATTTGGGAATACAGGCGTGATGTTTGTGTGTGTGTGTGTGTGTGTGTGTGTGTGTGTGTGTGTGTGTGTATGTGTGTGTGAAATGCGAAATAATGTAGTTAATTGACAGTCAAATTAGACTGCTAGCTAAATATAAATCATAAACGGATAAAAAACCAACCAAGTACTAGTCAGATTCACACGTAAACCCCTTACAATTGTCATTACCGTATCAAGCAACCCACAATAAGCACGTTGTTCATGAGGGACTTGTAAGGTAAGATAGCGCCGCGTCGGAGCATGTAAGTAAGAAAAACAAGCGCTTTCTCGTATTATACGATGATAATTTATTTATTTATTTATTTATTTGTAAAAACTCACACAGCATAACAGTTTGACACCAAAGCACTGAGTAAGACAAAAAAAAAGAAATTAAGTAATAATAATAATAACAATACTACAAAATTAACAATAACATGAGGACGGACGTGCATCCATCATCTCACAGAACTTCAAACATTCATCGCACACTCTTCTCCAACAACCTGCCAATACATCACACTGGGGCACTGATGCTAGGAGGGCATTGACGTAGCGCAGCGCTCGGACCAGTGGCGACTGCTTGCGAGCGGCGGTGCGCGCCGGTGGCGGTGCCAGCAGAGGGTGGTCTCGAGGCCTGAAGTTAAATTTTGTCAGAGGCGGAACGTGCAGACGCACCAGCTGCGCCCCCAGCTCGACACTGTCACATTCCCCGCGCAAGGCCCTACAAGATATCGTTAGGAGCATATAATTACGTCTTACTTCCAGAGAGTTAAATCCCAGTATACCAAGCAGAAACTTGGTAGGGTACAAGAACGGGTAGTACCCATGCGTTTTTTTGTATAAAAATCTGAGAAACGCTTTTTGGATTTTCTCGAGAAGCAAGGCGTAAGTAGACTCGTGAGGATTCCATACCACGGAGCCTGCCTCTAGTTTACTTCTGACCAGAGCAGTGTAAACTAATTTTATTATCCGAGGATCAGAAAAGTCAGATGAATTTCGGACTACAAATCCCAGCCTCCGAAAGCAATCCGTGGCAAGCTTTTTCGTGTGCTCGTGGAAGCTGAGATGTGAATCGAATACAACACCTAAATCTTTCACGCTATCAACGCGAACAATAGTTTCGGATCCCAGCATGTAAGTGGCATGAATCGGACAACGGGCACGACTGAACGTCATCAAAGAACACTTCGATACATTAAAGAGAAGCCCATTCTCAATACTCCACTGAAACACTCGGTCGACGTCTTCCTGCAGCGATCCGCAATCCGATTCCCGCTGCACACCGTAGTATAATTTTAAGTCATCAGCGTACAGCAGGCACCTAGCGTACCTTGGGACCTCGGCCAAGTCATTTATCATTATGCCAAATAATAAGGGGCCCAATATCGAACCCTGACTGACTCCAGATCTAGTGCGGTAGGTCTCTGAAACAAAGCATCCGTGTCGCACAAACTGCATTCTATCGCGCAAATAACTAGCAAAAAACTTAAGCAATAAAGGTGAGAAGCCGATTTCACACAGTTTTTTGAGTAAGATGTCGTTATCCACACGGTCAAATGCTTTTTTAAAGTCCAAGTACAACACGTCCACCTGTATTCCTTTATCCAAATGCTCCGAAATGGAGTCAACCAGAGTGAGTAGATTGGATTCGACTGAACGCTTCGGCCTAAATCCATGCTGAGCGTCGCAGAGATAAGGTTTGACTTGGGGTGTCAATAGACTATTCAGGATCGATTCGAATAGCTTCGCAACCGACGAAAGAATAGCGATAGGTCGATGATCTTCTACATTGGCTACGTCGTCTGATTTGGGAATAGGCGTGACGCGCGTAACCTTCCATCGATCGGGGTACACTCCAGAAGCAAGAGACATATTGAATATGTGTAGCAATGGCAAGCACAACCATTCTCCACACCCCTTAAGAATGAAAGCTGGAAGATGGTCTGGACCTGGGGAACTTTGGGATTTTAATTGACTCAAGAATTTATGAATCATATCAGTTGAAATGTTGTTAATATGGATATGGTTGCTAGTACGTGATGACTCTTCGCGGATAATTTTATTGTAATCTAGCAGCGGCACAGATGGCAGGAAAACACTTGAGAAAAAATTTGCGAAGGCACGAGCAGCTCCACTGCCCACGCACTCTCTCTTCTCATATATCACTCGCGGCTCGAAACCCCCCCTCGACTTTAAACTGTTTACATGTTGCCAAAAAGCCCGAGGATTTTTCCTAATCTGATTTTGGATGCCGCGAATGTAAACGTCATAAGCTTGTGACGCCCATAATTTTAAATTTTTCCTTAACTCGGAAAACCGGGCATAGACCGCACGGTCTCCCGTCTGCTTCCATTTCTTGTGAAGGGTAGCTTTTAGCGAAATATTATTTATTAAATCAGTTGTAAACCAGACCGGATAACGTCTACCAGGTTTAAGATATCTAGTTTTCCTTGGGATACAAATATCAAAAATATCATATAGAACACGGTAGAATAGATCAACGGCAACGTTGACATCACGAGCCCCAAGAACTTCATTCCAAGACACTTCAGAAATTAAGTGACGAAGGAGCACGTAGTCACCTTTTGGAAAATTCCAATCTAGTTTCGAGTCAACATTGCCAGGCTCCACTCTACCCAGTCCAGGTACGGTATAATATTATTAAGGAAGTCAAGAGTTTCTAATCAACTTTTATAAGTTCCGTTAATCCACTGAATTATGACGCAGTACTACCAACGCTCCGTAATACAACTGCATAATAAAACCGGGCCTTGCACATACGCTAAATCCACAGAACAATAAAGCTGGGAAACAAAAAGGCGGTCCCTGCCAAAGTCGTTGTTATCTGGAAAATAGGTGTCATTTTGCTGTAACCCGAGGACTTTCCTCACGTATGCCAGCTATATATACCGAAGCAACAGATTATTTACACACGGACCGGAATCAGGAGATTAATTGCAAATTCCGTGCCCGCTACAGGAAAAAAGGTATTTCCTTTGGCTTATGCAGGGCTATCGTCCGGTTGGGTTGCAGGCCAGGTTTCTCATATGCATGCGAATAGTAGTTATAGTAGTAGTAGATAAGTATCTGTGAAGACAAAATAATTTGGGCAGAGAATCTGAGTGTTCTTCTAACTTTTAGGGTAATTTGTTGTTGTTGTTTACAATAGTAGAGCTGATTGTAATTAAGTAAGAGCACCTTATGGAAATCATGGCTCCACTGAATAAACGATTAAAGTTAACAATGTAACATGTTATAACAATAAAATTGTATAGTAAATAAATATTTTTCCATTCAATGTACTCGTATAATATAACGTTTTTTTGGTTGGTTGGTTGCGATAATCTTGATGATGTACCGGTACTGGTTTTATTGGTGAAATTGCTTTTTTTTTGCAATCGTACGAGTACAAATAATAATAATTTGCCTAAAATATTTATTTGTTCATTGCCCACATATTCATCTGTTCATCTGCTACATAAAGCTGGCTGGTTGGCTCAGCTTCCCAAAATAAACTGTGTTCCAGTATTATTTCTTCACTCACTTAATTAGGACTACACTTACGTTGACAACCCTATTCCGCAATGTTTGTGTGGCATTGTTTGTCATAGGCACCAGCCCTAATGGTCGGCTTTTGTTTTTCTTCATTTAGTCACCGCCCTGAGGGCTTCGCTGTTATTTCGCAACACAAAAGAATTCTCGGCGTACCATGAAAGGGATTTAGGTTAATTTAATATAATGTGAACGAAAACTTTTTTTTCACAGTGGAATGTGGTGAAGCAATACCGAAGGTAGGTATGTACGTTTCCCGAAAAATCCATTAAGTTTTCAGTGTAATGAATGAATAAGTAACCGATAAGTTTTCAAAAGCCTAAAATAAATAAACTTTTATACTGTTTACTTGGAGCATAAATAAAATAAATTAGTACCTAATTGAGCCTGTATTTTTTGTTTTGAAAATAATGTCACAATCGTTTTCACCACTTCTTTCTGTCACACGGTATAAGACGAGGGTAGAAATGGATGGTGAAAGTGATCGCGAACGTCAACACGTTTGACAATACGACCTCATTCATAAAAATATAACAGCTCTCACGATAAATGTCAAAATGCCAACAAATGACATAAAGCGAGTATTTCCAGGATCGGTTTGAAGCGTCTCGTATATTTTTATTCATATTATCGTCTTTTATTGTGAATTTACGTTTGAGCCAGAGCAAAGCGTCGCAATGAAGGCTATCGCGTATGAATTCGCCGCTAGAGGGGCTAGTGTAGCGTGAGGTCTCCGAAATGTCAAATCTCATAGTTTTTGGGTGAGCTACGCGGGTTTATTTATAATTAGAATAATTTTGTGAATATTTTGAATTACCTGAAATTAATTATGGCAATTATGCGTTACGGGGCAATGAATGTCTGTGTTTTGAGACAGTTTTGTCTTTCGGAAACTTTTGTCCTCCCTTTTTTTCCGAACAAAACGGGTCAACGCAACACTGTGGTTGCTCGATATTCTTATGGTTCGGTTTTAAGGTGTATTAAAATGATTTTAATCTAAATTTTGTTTTCACGCCCGTAATAACAGACTTTGAATGAAAGCCACACTTAAAAACCTCACGCAACAGTGGCGCCATCTAGAAAGACAAAAAACGATAGCCCTCATTGCATATGCATGCGTCAGTGCTTCCTAGTGCATCATATTTCTCAGCAGTTATACGGCTTTTTCGGTTTTTATCTGATCTGTTAGAAAGGGATGTATACAGATTTTTTTTTTATATTAAGTAAATGGAATAAGTGACTGATGAAATTCGTTGTCATATTGTCTTGTGTCACCATTGCGCAACGTTTCTGACACTCGCGATCACAATTAAATGACAGTTTTCGCATACAAAAACTGTCATTTGATTGTAATCGCGAGTGTCAGAAACCTTAGGTAATACGGCCTCCGGTTTTAGCATGTTTGCATACGGTTTTTTTCTTGACGGCTATTTGTATCCAAAATATTATTTTAATTCTGTTTGAGATAAAACGACCTCAGATACATACAATATACTTTCGGTTCTATACGTAAGTACCATTTGATTTGATATATCTCAATCATTTGCTTTTACAGTCGAGTAGATACAAAAGCTTTCACGTGAATAAATATTTTTAAGTCGATAATTTGATGAAACGAGCCGCTAAACTTCACGACAACGTTGCTCTCAAGTGACTTTCAAGAGGGTACTTGGACCATGAACCGATAACGGGCGCTCCGATCACTGTGCATTTCCACCGAACCAAGGCGTCGACATACTCACTCATATCATCAAGGTGTTATCTTAAAATATGGATCAATGAAATTAAAAATGACATCAAGTCAATATCGAAACTTTTTGAAACAAAACGTTGTTGTCAGAACAATGGCCACTGCAACAAGTGCACATACAAGAACACAGTCAACATCATAAATAGTTCAAGAGACGTGTACCTACTAATTTATAATACTAAAAATATTTCGGAAGCCGCTACACCAGCAGCCCGGAATGAAGCGTCAAAGATATTTTCAATCGATTTTGAGATGCGAGTTTTAATTAAATTAGTAGAATTTGTAAAACAGATGCATAATTGGAGAAGATTCATACATACATGATACTGCTATTATATTCCTTTTACTCGAAATTATTTTTGAAGGAAAACATCGCAACATATGTCCTGAGAGGAGGGCTGTGCCCGACAGGCCGACATAGGCTGGGATGATGATGATGATAATTTTTATACTTATATGTATAAGTATAAGTAGTCAAAAACTAAAAAATTCGCCTCAATGCTTCCAACCATAGCTCACAAATTTGTGTGACCAATTATCCATCCACTCCATTCAGGAGAGGACAGGGTGAAATTTCTTTAAGAGTAAGTAATCGATACCCTGCCAGAGCGTGCAATTGATAGTTTCTAATCACGATCCCTGTTCATTAGGAACTAATGTTAATGAAGAGAAGGGAGTAACTAAGCAATTAACTGACGGGGTTTGCAATTTCATCCCCTAAAGATTTCTACCATTGCGTCAGTCGGAAATCGACATTTAGTTTCACAGATTAGCAGTAATCTTGTAATCGTAAACCGAGATAAACGAGAAAAAAAAGAAAGAACAAAAAGAGAGAAAATACTTTATTGAATCAGGCGTTACTTTGCGGAGGTCCATATCAATGAACTAAAATAATTTCCTTGCTCACCCGGGACCTTACGATCGCGGGTGAGGGTGAGCAAGGAAATTATTTTAGTTCATTGAGAGAAAATACATTTCACATCAACACAAGACACAACAATATTATTACAAGTACAAATAGACAACTTGAAGAATAGTCTCATTGCTGTTGCGAATCGGATACTGGCTCGGCATAAAGCTGAAGCGTCAAAACAGCCCAAAATAGAATAAATCATAGGCATAAAACACAAAATATTGTAATGAAATGTCGTGCTTCGACGGTACTGAAGTTTCAATAGTTAATAGCGTTAGTGAATATTTAAACTATGTATTTAGTTCGTTTACTCGTACCACCTTGTCTAAGTCCACCGGTTTTACACAGAAACAGAACCAGAGCAAAATGTGATGGCTTAATATAGGGTGTACTCGCTTGGTTATACGAAAGAGGCTTAAGCTCATTCCTATATTATATCTTGTAGGAGACGCGTCTAATGAGCTTAAAACAGCACCTAGCTCCTCGCTAGCTCGGCTTTTAGACTTCCAGTCACTCATTTATAAATCCCTTTTAAAGGGATTTAAAACGACGTGAATTCAATCTTCAGTCTTTTCAAAGTCAATTTTAAACTTTCCTTTAAATTTAGAATAAACTATTAACTAACTTTTAAATAATTCGGAAAATACCAAACGTTACTGTACTACGCACAATAGAACGCAGTTAATGTTTATTTACCTACAAATATGTAATATAAGGTAATAAATCCATCTCGATATTTATCTCTGATAGTTATGGTAGTAGTTAATTAACATACCTACCTACGTTGGTAAGTTAAGTATAGTCCGGGTAAGAAAAGGTTCGTCACTTTTCAACTCTATTCAATTACGTTAAGGACCAAAAGTGACGAAACTTTTCTTACCCCGACATACTTACATTGCAGCAATTATACTCTCATGTATAAGTATGTATCTTAAAATATGTGTAGTTAGCAGGTTACGGAAACAATAATACCTATTGTATACACTCGTAATGATAAAAGTGACCCCGATTTGAGGTTGCCGGGCAACCAAAAGCAGGAAACATCGATTGTGTCACTTATCTTGATCGTAAAACACGCGTTTTATCCTCAGGAGAGTCGGAAATACCTGACCATAAGTATATCTATATTGATATGTACCAATGTTAATTAACATTGATATGTGTAGGTATTTATTGTTATTTTTTTATGAACGCTCACGGTCCGACAGTTAGGCCGCTACCACACCGCTGCTTAAAAAATGGTGTCGGTACGGAATCGCAGTGACGCATCATATGCGTACCGTTTTTAGGGTTCCGGAGCCAAAAGAACCCTTATAGTTTCGCCATGTCTGTATGTCTGTCCGCCCGCTGCTATGCTCAGGGACAATCAGTGCTAGAAAGCTGTAATTTTGCAATGTAAATTATGCCGACAAAATGGTACAGTAAAAAATTAAAAAAAAATTTTTTTAGGGTACCTACCTCCCATAGACGTAAAGTGGCGGTGTTTTTTTTTTCTCATCCAACCCTATAGTGTGGGGTGTCGTTGGATAGGTCTTTTAAAACCACCCCCGCGTCACCCCCCTCTAAAATCTATACCGGTAGGTGGATAATAATAACAATTTGAAAAAAATCAGGATGGTAGTAAGTATATCAAACTTTCAAGAAAAACTATAACGGCTATGTTTGCTTGAGAATGATTAGTAGTTTATGAGTAAATAGCAGCTTAAGGTATAAAATATACCTAAACTTGGATTGCATGCTATCCACACCGCTGCTTAAAATATGCAAACGGTGCGGAATCGCAGTGACGTGCCGTAAACATCAGGACTTTACCGTATGCTATACATACACCTACTACACTACTTTACATACCAAAAGGCCTCTCCGTAAAACCCCTTATTACAATATCTAGTTATACTCGCTTAATGAAAATGACATGTCAGTTTAGTAGTAATAACTCATTGTTTTCTGACACGCAAGAATAATAACAATCTTAACAAGATCTTAACCAACAGGTTCATGAACCGCAGTTTCCTTTGCGAAAGTAAATTTTCCACTGAACTAAGTAATACAATGACAGGTTACGATATAGGTACATAGCTGCTTATTACACCGCTAAATATATTGAATTACGCGAATAACGCGAAAGTTGAATTTTACTACGCCAATATCAATTTACAGCATACCTACTGGTATTAGTCAGCCTTAGTTTTCATCGACTAGCTTTGGCGCAGTAACTTGCAATCAACATGAAATAGATACTTTTTGTAAATCTAATTTATATACATTCTTATTAATTTACAAAAAATATTAAACACGTATAAAATGTAACTTTTTTGCTAAGCGGTAATACTTAAGCATAGATAGATAAAAACTTGTTAAAAAGTTGCACTGACGTACAACATGATTTGACTGGATTGTCTAATTTTATACATGATCTGAATGATGATAAGTATTGCAAAGGTTGCGCACACTAACTTGGAGGTATTACATCCGAAGATATACCTAACTCACACTTCGGTTGCGTAACGGAAATATTCACTCCATGTTAAAAAATCGTCTGTTTCTGTGGGAACAGAACAAGGCGTCCGCCTAACGTTTTTCTCTTTTTGAATTTAGAAGGAAAGAATAAATTTACATAAAGGCTATTATAGAATACGAGTATTAACATTACAAAGCAAACGTAGAGATTTTGGGTTTCAGCTGCGCAGCTGAAATTGTGAAGTAATTAGAATGCCGTAAGATGAAAAAGAAAAATAAGTAAAGAATAGTTAAAAAAAATACTTTAATGATAAACAGACTGAATCTGCCTGACTGCTCTATCGTGAAATCAGTTCGATGGTACCATTATTATTGTATTGTCATTAGAACTACGCCCAATAATAATTGCTAAGTTTCGTGTCAGTGTACCACAAAAAGAAGTGGGTGAAAATGAATAAATAGAGAATAGTGAAGCTGATACTTTATAAGAACGTTTTAATAATATAGCTTTAATTTGACTGATAAAATGTGACTCCTAGACTATGACTTATTCCTGAGCCCTCAATGAAACCGGCGGTTGGAAACTCTCACACACAAATTGATTTTTTCCCAGCTGATAAAGCGAATAATTATGCAAAAGTGAGACGTCAACAGATAGTCTTAATCCCAAGGATTAGAGGGACGATCAAAGCGAAAGCAAACGGGAACATCCCTCCTTTGGTTAATATATAATGAGAGCTTCCTTTTAAATCCCGTGTTTACATTAATTTACTGAATATAAATGTTCTCGGAGTCGTGTTTAATTTATTTTTGAATAAGAAAATTCCTCTTTTCTTATTGGTTCAGCGAGGATATGCTTAAAACGACTTTGTTAACTTAGATTTATATAAAATACACTACTAGGAGTGTAAGCTGCGTTTGAAGTCAGTCAACACTGGAAAATTAGTGAAAATAACTTTCAAATATACAATGGATAAATAAGTTGAAACTTAAAAAGATATTACAAGGCTTCAAATCAAACACTCGTATTTTTCACACAAATATCTGTCCCGACCGGGGATCGAGCCCGAAGCTTCGCAATCAGATTCTCTACCCTCTAGGCTACCCGGCCGTTCAAACTAATACTCTCGTTTATTAATTGCTCTCAGTTAATATCCTTTACGCCCAATAAACAGATGTTCCGCTGCGTATCTGGATTGGCCAGGCGTCAGTTCTGGCACGCGGCGCGCTCGGTACAAGCCAAGACGCATGGACATTGGATAGTCAGTTACAGCTCCCATTTTGCATGGAACTAATCCAATTACTCTATGTCTGCTGAAAGCAATATTGTTCTTACAATAATACTCTACTGTTAGTGTACCTAAATATTTTTTTTCCGAAATAGGGTGGAAAAAGTGCAATACGTGAACACTGCAACGTTAAAATACTACCAGCGCTTCTGGAAAGACCATCATTGACAAGAGGAATGCGCCGCAAAATACTTGGAAGATTGTATTTTTTCAAAACTAATTAGAAATACCTATACATACCTATAGATAAAAAATAAAAATTTTATGTTTAAATCTAAATTCAACAGAGAAGTAGAGGGGCTCTTAGCTAAATACCTAACTCTAAACATCTTAGAAGATACTACTAATACTTAAACTATATAGTTCAGGGGCGGTGTAAAATGCTTCCACCTTCAAAAAAGGATATATCAGGAGCGCCTGATTTGACCACAGTTTCAATCACTCTTGTCGACTACTAATGACTCTCAGGAACCGCTAAGCAATCTTTTGTTTGTCCCCGCTACATAACAGAATCTTCAACTACAGTAAAATTGGATACCAGCTTCTTAAACCCTGACATTAGAGTCGCGTATTCTATGAGCTTTGTATCCCATGGTTTCTGTGGAGGGAGGTTGATTGCAGCAATTTGTCTACTAGGCCACCGCTACCGAGCTAAGCTACAGAATCTATGGGGTTTACTGTTGGGATTCATTTAGAATGCAATGCTAACAATGTTTACTCATCACTTGAAATTACTGCTTTATGAGTGTAGGTAGGTTCACTTCAGAAATATTGGAATGTGCGGTTTTTCGGATTGTTTGTATTTGAAAAGCAAAATATTATTATGGCTGGGATGGGACTTAATTAATGGCACATCCGAGAGATAACCTCGTCTCAAAACATAGAATAAACGAAAGACTTAAGACCACGGCCCTTGTAATGTAGCTGAAAAGTCAATCGAATGCATTTAAGCTGTACGTTAAGTTAAGCTCGTTTTTGTTCCTAGCCATCTCAGTTCAAAAAGGCCTCGGAAGATTCTAAAGTGTGGGCGAAGATGTACTATTTATATTTTAAACCAATATCGAACATCATATCTTGCTCCCCAAATACACAATACAAAGAACAGTTATTATGAGAGTAAATTGAAGTGTACGAGACACGTAATGAGGATAATTGGGTTCCTCGTTGAATGGCTCAGACGTCTAATGGCCATGTTTGCTTGCCATCGTATTAACCTTGATAACACATGTAAGATGTCCTACTAATATTATGAATACGAAAGTTTGTGCGTGTGTTTTAATAAAACGGTTGGATGGATTGAGATAAAACCTCACATGTACATGGATATTTGGAATAACACATAATGGTACTTATATCTTGATATTTCCACGAGATTGAGATTCACATATGAATTATTCCAAAATCTTAACCCTTGAGAACCATACAATTTTGCATTGCTATTCTTGATCCCACGTTAATAAAGCATGATCTAAATTTTAGGAATTCCTATGGAAATTTAGTGAAGTCCCGGAATTTCATTTCAACTGCTCAATGGCTGCGAACAAAGCCGCGGGTAAAACCTACTTATGAATACTTACAAGTTTAGATAATATAATCAGAACTAAAGTTGTTTTCAGACACTTGTTTGAAAACAACTGTGCAGCCGTGGTTCGGGGAAACGTTATTTTGTCTGTGACTATGACGATAAATTTAAATGATTCATAAAGTCTTTGAAGACAAATATTTTAAGATTGGTTATTTGGATTTTTTTGTATTTTTTATTTCAATTCCAAATTTTTTGTTACTTTTACGGTTATCCCGTAAAACTCATATTGAAAATACAAACTGAAATATAGATGCATAAGAAAACCAGAAAAATAAGACCAGCGCTGGGAATCGAAACCCAGGTCCTCGGCATTCCGTGCCACGTGCTATACCACACCACTACTGGACTACCAGTCCAGTTGTTGGAATGTCGAGGACCTGGGTTCGATTCCCAGCGCTGGTCTTATTTTTCTGGTTTTTCTATGCATCTATATTTCAGTTTGTATTTTCGACAAATATTAACGACAAATATTAACTTAACCTTACTTGAACGCTTAGCCCCTATCGTTATGAATGGAATGTTCTACATATTTACTTGGTTGTTAATAATGTAATCGGTCCGATAGCTGAAACTGCATTATAAACTTCGAAACTATAGTTTCAATTACAACTGGTATCTGCGTTTACCGGTACCGGTTTACCGGCTTTAAGTTTTGCCGGTAGTAGTAAAATGCAATGAAATTCAGTTTTCTGTTTAAGAATCATTTAGGTGTAATTATTAATTTTACTTATCTTCTATCTGGGCGATCGAGCTTCTCTCGGGCTAAAACTCAAAAGCATGAGTTTTTCCAGAAATAAGACCAAATTAAATTGCCCTCCAAAAAACCCCCAAGCGACAAATTTCACCAAACAGTTAGAAATTTCCCTTTCTGAAATTTCGGAAATAAAAAATAGACCAGAATTGCTCGTTTAAAAGACCTAGCAGTTTTAGTAAATATAAAGTAAAAATTCATCACCATTAAGTTAAGTACCTACCTATGTAGTTAGTTCAAAATTCCACAAATCCATGTTTATATTTATTTAAAGATAATGTAAATTTAAAACCGATTAAATTTTCACGATCAATGACGATTTTATTTAGATAGGTAAAAGCTAAGTAGTAGACTTTTTTATCTCACTTCTAAGTAACATTTCTTTAGTACAAAATTAGGGTCTTTTAAAACTGTATTAGCTCAGAAAATAGCAATTCCTTTTATAACTGCTTGAAATAAGTAATAGAAAAATGGGGGCCCGATCGAAGCGAGCACTCAAAGAGCCTCTGCGATGCATTAGGCTCTCGGCTTCGGGATTGAATGCTTCACACTTCACTGCTTCTTAAATGGGAAATGTAGTGCTGAAGGCTGAAACTTTTGCTGACGATATTCTTTAGTCTTCTTCAGACGACATTGCTCTGTTTGACAATAGCTTGTACGGTTAGTTCAATACAATCAGTGGGAAAGACGGGGAAGCTTTTGCTTAATTGTCTTGAAATATATAAATAAGTGATTTCAAGTTTGTAGGTTGCAAATATGATACAGGAATGTTTGTTGGCATTATAGCTCAGCCGGTTTCAGGCATGGAGTTGATGCTTCAGGTTAGCAAATATGACAAAGGATATAACGTATATTGTATGTGTTTTTTTTTTGGTTAATGTTTTGCCCTATACATATATGGGCTAAATTAGCAAAGTTCAAGAAAATTGATAATTAATTACTGGTTTCGTTATATGTTGGAAAAAATAATAAAATGTTCAGTTTTTTTAAATAATAGATCAAAAGTTTTCAAGCCAAAAAAATAACCAAAGGGAAGTGAGTGATGCGGTGAAAAGTTTGAAACTTTGACGTGTATTTTTATATAAAATATGAGTTTGTGGTGAAATGACAAAACAAACGAAACCAGTAATTAATTATCAATTTTCTTGAACAAATCTTTAACAAAAATTAGAAGGTTTGGTCAATTTTCAGTACTTTGAAGGACATTTTCTCCAAACAGGTTGAGTTTGGGCAGCTAAAGAATACGTGTCTAAAAAAAATAACATACTCGTATATCAAAATAAATGAAATCGGAGTCGGACAGTTCTGTTGGGTGCCCATCCTTGTTAATACAAATCTCTGACTACCTATAGAAATAATTATCTATAGTCCATATTTAAAACTATCAAACCGGAGGGATTCGAGGAGAGAAGCATTTTAATCTTCATATATTCGGTAGTTATAGTGAAAGCCACATCTCAAGAGTGGGTACCACTTGTATGTACCTACTTACAGAATATTAAAAATGTTCCTTGAAAATCGCACGCTGCGCTCCAAACGCTGCACCCACTTTGCATCTACACAATATGGCGTTCCACCATTATCCTTTATTAAAACAAGCAAGCAGATCTTTATTCTAATCCTTAATAATGGACAAACTCATTAGAATTTCAGCCACACGCTGCGTTTTATCGTTTTACACGATTAGGTTTTTTTTTATAAATGGCTACTTCGTGATGTAATATTAATTAAATAAAACCGCTGGGAATTTGAGCGCTGAAAACAGTGTGCGAACAATTTAGTCTAAATTTGGCGTTTGAAATGTATGTCAACCCGTAGAGCGGCTAAAATTAAATTTGTAGCTACATTTGCGAGACATGTGGTAATACGGTTGCAACTCTTTCCTGTTTGAACACGACCGTTATGTTCTGATTATGACAGCAGTTCTACGGAATTGATTTAAGTCCGTTTTCAACTAGGAGTGCATTATTTCACTCGAACCAACAATAAACTATTAGGAAGTGTTTGTTGCTTTGTTTATATTCAACGAAAGCATAATCATTCATTAAACAAGGCTTAAAAATTGGTTATCCATTTCAAGAGGGCGTTTAATCATGATTAGAAACGGGTAAGCAAAATAAAAGGGCCGTAGATCGTTCGACATAATCTTACAATCAAGATATATTCTTCATTCAAAATAACATTATTATAACTTTGATATGAGCATGCTAAATAACAAATGGATCTTATTAGACAAGATGCAACAACCTCTATGAAAATGCGGACTTCAGCGAAGACAAACCAAATTTAAATATACTGGCACGTTCATGTCTGTTTTGTCACATGATATCTAGAATGAAATATAGTAGTATCGATATCAGTTCAGTTTACAATGCAAAGATCAAAGTGTTTCCTGGTTGTAAATTGTAAATCATCGTCTTAATTGCTAACATCAAAAAGACAAGTTAAATGTAACCATAAATCAAAAGTCATACTAAATGTTAATTATCAAGGTTGAGGTCGTTGAACTCTGCAGTAAATAGTGCAGTTTCGCAAGTGATTATAATAATTATACAACAATGGCATTGATACAACAAAATAACTGTAATGTTCCGACGGCGCGCAGTTTTCGCTCGAAGGCGTCCCTTTGTGGCGGATACATGTTTCGAGTTCTTTGCGGCTTTCTAGCGGAGCGGAATTAAAGTTAGATACTATGTATATTTATGTTTGTCAAGAAAAATATTATTTTCATCATCATCATCATCATGTCAGCAGAAAGACGTCCACTGCTGGACACAGGCCTCCCCCAAGGCTCTCCACTCAGACCAGTCTTGTGCTTTCCGCATCCACCGCGATCCCGCGATCTTAATCAAGTCGTCGCTCCATCTTGTTGGAGGCCTACCGACAGCTCGTCTCCCAGTCCGCGGACGCCATTCGAGAACCCTTTGACCCCATCGGCCATCAGTCCTGCGAGCAATATGCCCCGCCCACTGCCACTTCAGTTTCGCAATTCTTCGAGCTAATATAAATATTTTAAGTAAGATTTATTTAGCATTTCTGCATGTATGTGCCTTGTACCTGTCTTTGACGCGTTTTGTTTGTTCATTGCTTGGCCAAGATCCTCGCCATGCATTTTAAACAGGCATGCCGTAGAACACGAAAAGAAAAAAAAAGGGTTTGCCAGTGGACCATAGTGGCGGACACTTGGAATCCAAGATTCTTTCTGTTACATTATTGTTGTTGCAAGAACTGTAGATGTCTTACATAATGTAATGTGTAGAAGATAGCACCGTCATTGTAATATAGGTCACCCAAAATTGGTATCTCAGTCGAATTCTACACAATATAACAATTTTAATTGCTTTAGACAACGTAAAAGACGTGTTTATTAAATTAAAAGAACAACAACAGCGACGTCTCAATATCATCTTACGAAACTTTATTTATTGAATGTGACAAACAACCGGCCATTGTCATAAGTGGGTCAGCGATAACAGGGATTAGTTGATTGGTTAAGCGAGTAGCGTCTGCTGGCTCCGTATTGTATCTGATTCGACCTTTCTGCAGCAGAACAGCAGAAGTAACTGAACAGATGAGCTCAAGACAATTTATTTCACACTATATTTGTCTTGAATAATTTTTGCTGGAATTTTCGAACTCTCTAAAGTGTTAAAAAAGTACCTGAAAGAAAAAGGTCATCAAAATCAAAAATAGGGTTAACACTATATAGCCAGTCATGTCAGTCAACCTGAATTGATTTGGTATGTATAAGCTATGTTAATATTTACAAGGTATAGATAGCGTCGGAACATACACACATTATATAAATTGTACTGTCAGAACAGTACAATGTCAGTACTGTTTGCAGTGAAATTACACCTTATGGGAAATGCTAGTTACGCAGTATTGCAGTATCACCGACGATAGGTTTTGAGTAGTACATGGTTGAATTCATGAATGAAACAAAAAATATCAGTTGGTTGGCCACAAAGAAGGTAGCAGGATGATAATAAAGAAGATAGCAGGCAGCAACTGGATACTCACAGCCAACATAGATCGGTATGGAAGCGGTCGAAGGAAGCTTGGTAGAAAAACGCTAAGAAGAAGAAAGATTATGAAATACATAGAATAGAAAGTGTATTCAATAAGTAATAATGTAGATATAGAATTATAGATTTCTACTACTGAGCGTAATAAATATCCCCTATGATGAAAATCACGCCGCTATCAAGGAAATTCTCCAACAATTACACCCAGATGTCCCAAGATAAAGATTGCAGCCCCCTATTGTTGAACGCGCCTTCACACAACATAAACCGTCAAGCGCCATTGCACACCCGAAATGTCTTTGCTGAAGGAATATTTCCTTTACTAGATAAAACAGATTTCAATTGATATAGGTAGCTATAGCTTTGTGGTTTTGTGGTCTGCTAAGAATTTATCGTGTGCCCGCGGAATCTAATTTTATTCGGGATAAAAGGCAAAGGGCAGTATTATTGGGCGTATTTGATCACTTGAACTCACTAGAAAAAAACACGCCTTTGATCTAAAATGATACTTTTATATGAAGTGACATGTGTCAAATACATAACTAAAAAACTTTCCTTACAATTTTAAATGCGAGTGAACGTCACCTTATGGATAAAATTGCTGCTTACTAGTAAATATAAACACAATGATTATGACTTACTTGTTGATAAAAATCAAGTTGAATGGTGGAACGACTACTTTTAATAACTGTGAAGTATTTATCAAAAGCAGAATAGGTAAGTATAGCAATTGCAATCTCATATACAACGCCAGATGGTTCGTTTTGATTTTTGTTGCTTAGTGCTGACCATAATTAAGATCATGAACAGAAAATAAAAAAATAGGGTTCTGTATCTCAATAGGATAATTTAATCCGTGTAAGACCACTACTTTGTCTCTGTGTACCTGTTTTCTGTATCGCTTACTAATTCTGGTGTACAATAGGACGCTGTTTTGCAATACTGAGTCAACCCACTGTCATTTTGCAATACAATGTCAACTGTTAGGTAAATTATTTTCTAAGGGTTGACATTGTATTGTAAAATTAAACAGGGTTGACACACTATTGCATAACACTCTTTATAATAAAGAGTCATTGTATTGTATTGTATTGCCCGTCTGTCTATTCATCTATCAGTCAATATAGGATTATTTTTCTTAGGAACGCTTAGAGATGTTTTAAGTTGAAATTAATGTCAAATAAACAAGTTTGCAATCCTTTTGGAACTATAAAAAAATATGTTTCTAAGATTAAAGAAACAAAATAAATAAAAGTTACAGACAGAGAAAACTTTTATGTACTTACAAGGTGTATCAAGGTTTGTTATGGGTTCTCCCCTATACTCGGTGGGAGAATAGAAAAACACTTTGCAGTCATTTCCTATGGAAGATGTAGTGCAAGGGATTCATTATCAACCCTCTTCCAGGCACCGGTTTCTTAAGGGAACTGAACATCGCATGTGCAGGGAGACAAAACAATTAGGAAATTGTAAACGAAAGGCAGCGTTATATAAGAGTAAAAAACACACACACACTCTCAATGTCAGACGTCCTAACAAAGTCAGTATTAATAGCGCATTATAATAATAACAAACAGTTGTCACGTTTGTGTATACCTACAAGTTGTTTTAAAATTGATGTACATATTAATTAATGTAATTTAATTGTTATTTTTAACTTGTAGACAATGATTGACATATTTTGGTTGTTTCTTTGCCTAATCTTTTATTTAATCTTATATTGATACAATGATAATGTAACATTAACTATTATGAATAAATGAACACTCGTATCAGTTTAACGGCATATTTACTGCTGGTGATAATTATTGTGACGGTGACAAGTATTTTTATAACACTCACGTTTCAAATAAAATTGCTTACCTAATCGAAGATACACACTGAGACATGGATGCACAGAAAAACCAGAAAAAGAGACAGCACTGGGAATCGAACCCAGGTCCTCAGCAATTCGTGCTGCGTGCTATAACACAAAACTAATGTCCCTAACATAATGTTGCTTACCTAATGTCGTACTCAGCTGTCCTTTTCTAACCTCCTGAGTCCTAGCTTTCTTTTGACAGATGTAGTATACCTGCTGTACATATAACAATAACAAGAACAAACGGTTGTCGTAATTGTTCGTACAAGCTGTTTAAAAATCTGGTCGCTGGTGAGCAAAGAAATTATTTTAGTTCATTAGTACATTATCATTTAGTTATTTAAATAATTTGTGCCAGCTCTTGTGAATCGAAATATACGGTAATAAAAGCGCGTTAAAATTGAGTTCTTGTTTGATGTGTTTTGTACTTACTACTCGTACGTATTTTCGCACTTTAACTACCTCGTATAAATAATTATTGCCTTTTATTGTAGTGCAGTTCTTCACCACCGCTCGTGAGTGTAACACACACAGCAAATGAACTGACCACGATTTGACATAATGACGGATAATTTGTTAGACAAAATATACCTAGACGATGTGTTGGCCAAATTTAGTCTGATCGGTTGCTACCACGCGGTCAC
Source organism: Choristoneura fumiferana (assembly GCF_025370935.1). NCBI lineage: Eukaryota > Metazoa > Arthropoda > Insecta > Lepidoptera > Tortricidae > Choristoneura > Choristoneura fumiferana. The sequence goes on from NC_133478.1 coordinate 7,368,387, forward strand.
CATTGTGCTTCTGGGTACCGCATTAGTGGGTGAAGCATTCTGCTTTTATAATTATGTGTTCATTGCTGATAACGTTCGATACAAGTGAGTTATCTTATCTCATTATCCTGATTATATAAGTTAAAATCAATAAAATAAAAATAATTATTTTTTGTTTTTTAAACATCATTGGATTGGACACAGAAGATGCAATGAGAAACACGAGATATCTTTACCATTATATGTATTTTATTCTACGTTTTTTAAAGGTTCCTACTACTTTTCGTATGTAGATCATGACATATCTCAACTGATCTCAAAATTAATTACGTTCCTAAAAACACATACAAAACTCGAGCAAACATTTATAATTTTGATAACATATTTCCCCAGTCCCTATATACACACACAACACTACCACAAGGCTACTTGTGTTTATTATTGAAACAAGTTCACTCGCAACAATGTTTTCTGCTGATAAGACAGTCGCATTCGTCAATCTGTCGAGCAATACGAACCTCCGTGTTATGTTCACGTAAGGCCAAATTCGCAAGAGATAACCTACGACCTAGTGATTATATTCGCGTAAGGCCCAGTTCGCACGAGAGCTTTTCCAACGCCCATTAAAAACCGATCAAATAACATATATACACATGTATTTATTAGAGGCGCTTTCACCGAGCATTGTTGGATTTTGAAGCTAAGCGGTATTTAAGTTTTAAGCACTCTTGTTTGAAACACCCCACTCGCTGCCAGATGATAGGATGCTAGATGTTTTTTTTTGCTTAACAGCAATAAACAGGACTCTGAAAGTACAAGGTTAAATTTATACTACATAAAGTATGATTGGTTTTTTGGAATCTTTTTATACTTTTTATTTCAATTCCAAATTATTATTTTTTGTCCCGTGGTGGTGTAGTGGTATAGCACGTGGCACGGAATGCCGAAGACCTGGTTTCGATTCCCAGCGCTGGTCTTATTTTTCTGGCTTTTCTATGCATCTATATTTCAGTTTGTATTTTCGATATACATAAAGTATGTCACATCCACCATTAAAATTGTATCTTTCTGAATCAGATGCGCTGATAATGCTTCAGCTTATGACGTTGGCCAGTCCAACTTTAGCTATGGACAGAACACAACAACGGCATGGTGTAATTCACCAATGCCCTGCAGTCAGTGGATTTATGAAGATCCAAATAGCTTTGTAGCAGAGGTAAATAAAAAAAAGGTTTTTTCTTTCTATCCAGCTTTAACAAATCTGTTTAATTCATTTGAATGTTTTCAGTTTCACCTGGCATGTCAAGAGTGGAAAAGGACTTTAGTAGGAACAGCGCATACCGTTGGCTACATGTTTGGCATTACTATTGTAGGATCACTGTCTGACAGGTAGTTGATTACGAGTAACACAATTATCATATATCTGCTTCGCAAGCGTGCCAATCATTATAATAATTATGCTCTAGATTTTCAGGCCAATTTTATGATTACTGCGTAAGTCTAAACAGCTTTCCATCTGACTGTGATTTGACTAACGGACCATATTATGTAGGTACTAATGGCCTGTCCTCTAATCTACTACTTACTGTGATTTTGATTGGACCCTATCTATCTCTACGAATTAGCTTTACCATTAAACAAGGGAACGCTGTGAACTTTTTAATCACCACGTCACTGAGATTTTACTTAAATACAATTTAGTTCTTAATTTATTTTATTTACCATATAGATTTAATATTTTCTGTTATTTGTCAATTAAAATAAATATTATAATTATATTGAAAAACTTGAACATGTTTTATGAAGTAACACTATGCAGTTTATTCTGGTGAATATATTTCTGTGTGTTGCAGGTTTGGGAGGAGGAATATCGCAGTAATGACTGGTGTGATGGCCGCAGTGCTAGGACTCACGAAGAGTTTTGTCAGTGTTTACTGGATTTATATAACGATCGAATTCTTCGAAGGGGCAATAGCTGACCCATATTCACCGCTTTATATGCTAAGTAATTTTAATTTCTTTTAATTTTTAATTTCACGCACTCAGTCTCTCCCACCGCTAACCGTCGTATCTGTAACTGCGACAGTTTGCAGAAAGAGGAACGACATTGCAAACAATCACGAATTAAAATGTGTTATGAAGGTCTCAAGTGATATCTTTTTCAGTTCTGGAAACGGCGTCTACACATTCGCGAGCTAATTATGCCTCTATGAGCAACGTCGGTTTAGTAATAGGTGGTCTGTTAATTGCTTTGATAAAATGGCTCGTCCCATATTGGCGAACTTTCACAAGAGTGATATACGCACCTATGCTGCTTTACATATTCTTGATTTACTTGGTTGATGAAAGCCCCAGATGGCTGCTAACTAAAGGAAAAATGAGCGCAGTCGTGAAGAACATAGAGAATGCTGCAAAGTTAAATAAATTAGAAATAAAAGAAAACCTATCCATGCTGTCATGTGAAAAAAACGCGAGCTCAAATTTTGTGGCAGTGATAGTGGAGACTTTAAAATCTAAATCACTTTTGAAAAGATTTTTTATATGTATTATTTGGTGGAATACTTGCACTTTCGTAGACCATGGACTGACGTTGAATTCCGTGCTATTAAAAGGAAATAAATATTTTAACTACGGATTGGTGGCATCTGTAAGACTTCCAGCTGCGTTGATAGCAGCAATTGTACTTAATAAATATAAGAGGAAAAGACCGCTGGTAATAAGTTTCCTTGCTTGCACGGTGCTGTGTTCCAGTCAGCCCTTTATGCCTAAGAGTAAGTTAACGCATTAAGTTTCATCATCAGCATAAAATTAAAGTAACACAAGAATGTAGAATAAATATTCCAACTATATAATCTTTAAAACTTTTTTAGACGCCAGTTTTAAGTCGTAATAGGGCTTGATGTGATTTGTTGTGTTGAAATGATCATTTTAAAAAAATTATCCCTTTTATTTTCAGACCAACTTTGGCTTGGTATCATGATATATATGGCCAGCAAATTAACCTCAGGGATGTTCTTCAATATCACTTACATTTTTACTTCTGAATTATTTCCTACGTACTCGAGAAACTCTATGCATGCGTTGTGTGCATGCTTGGGACGCTTTGGGAATATAGCTGCTACACAGATGCCTTTGTTGGTATATAAAATAACATTTTTAGATTTTATTTCATGTGTGTGTGTGTACATGTAAAGAATGTTGCAACGGTTCCTTAATTTTCAGGTGGCGTATTGGTCAGGATTACCAATCGTTATTTATGGCATGATGACGTTTGTAGCGGCTCTTGTGACGACGCTCGTGCCAGACACGGCTAACGTTTCATTGCCAGACACGGTGCGTCAGGCAGAGGCATTAGACGAATTAAATTCCAGGGTTCTTCCAAAACGTCACACCAGTCAGCGAACGAGGATTAGTTCAGCAAGTTTCAATTAAACCTAGTGATAATAGCCTAGGGATTTTAAAATATATAGTATTTTGATTCAGTTGAAGACATCTTAGTATGCAAATCACGGTCATAAATGTATACAAAAAATGAGAGAACATTAAAAGCAATTGTAATTATGTGAATAAACATTATTTTAATAATTCAAAGCATTCAAACCCTGAATTTTGAAACATAATCCTTTTTAGGGTTCCGTACATAAACCGGAACCCTTATAGGATTACTCGTCCGTCTGTCTGTCGGTCCCTCTGTCACAGCCAGCTCCGAATCTACTGGACCAAATCAGGTGAAATTTGGTAGGACGGTGTAATCCTATGACCCAAGCACAGATGTGTAAAGTTTTTTTTTTAATAAGGATATTTTCGGGGCCAAGCATATGCAAGACCGAAAATCAACAAGCGGTATAGTAATCAAAGTCTTTGGAAATGTTGTGATGTGGAGGTCTCAGATGTGGGTAGATGATGATTGTTAATGCATGTGGGTAGATTAGCTGTTCTAATAAACCAGTCTGAATCTAGCAACTGTGTTTGACTTACGTCCTCCCGGTATTAAACATGGCGCAGTCGGTAGGAACAGAAGATTGTGTCTAGAGTTTCTACGCATGCAGAATACTATGCTTTAGCTGATTGTGTTGAAAAGGTATTGCCAATTAAAGGAGTATTAGGGGATTTAGATGTTGAAATTAAAGACGGTATACTCGTAAATATATATGAGGGCAATACAGGGGCAATTGGTTTGGCTAGAAATGGGAAGTTTCCAAAAAATCGAAACACATTGACATATGTTACCATTTTGTGAATGATTATGAAAAGAAGGTGGGTCGACTGATGATCAGATAGCTGATATTTTAACAAAAGCTTTAGGAAGGGTTAAGTTTCAGAAATTTAGAGAGTTATTAGGCATAAGATATGATAAATGTGTACTTAATTGTAAGTTTGAATGTATTAAATGGGTTGTAAAGGTCACAAATCAAGAATCAGTTTTTTGAGTCTACTCGTGAGCACGGCCACTGTAATGTTGCCGAAACGTCGAGGTAAATATTACTCGTGTGTGTTAGGGCGTGATAAGTCCTGTGCGTGGTATTTCGACTATGAGTGAAAATCACGAAAGTTTAAGACATTATATTATATGTTTCGTGTTTACATATTCTATTCATCAACCCAGCCTATATACGTCCCACTGCTGGGCACAGGCCTCCTCTCAGAACAAGAGGGCTTACATATTCTATTACTTACCCATAATATGCTCATATTAAAGTACTGTGAAAGGGCCGTTCCCGAGTTTCCGTAGAGCTTCTTTTGAAGGTTGTTATTATGATGTAAATTAATTTAACTCTTTACTATTTAGTTTATTGATATAGTAGTAGTACCTTTAACGTTCTTTAATAAAGTCAAATGAGAGGTATGGTCTTTAATTAAAATTTATGCAATTTATGAAATTTAGCATGTGGCTGAATATTTTTATATTTTTAATTATTCTTCTTTTTATGCAATTTAAACTGTTATTTTTTCTATCTAATAAATATAAAGAGATTAAAAAAAATGAAAAATATTGCTGTCACATTGGGACGCACGACGAAAGTAGAACGCGTGTTAAGCTAAAATTACGTTAATTCTGCACTGTACAAATTCAAAGTGAAACATATTTGTTTTCTATACGAATGAAGGAAGTGGTATTTGCGCCGAAGAATACCTTTAACATTTTTTTAACCAGACATACATTAGCCGTTGCCGAAAGCACGCTTTAAATTTCTGTCTCTAGTTCGTCTTCACCATGATCACGAGCGCTACTTTTGTGTACAGCTGTTCAGCACGTCTAAAGTCCTGGCGGCTACTACGAAATTCGAAAATCGAAGTTCGTCTCGTACCGTCCTTCTCACTCTCGTATTAAATAATACTCGTATAAGCCTCAGCGGGACGGCATGATACGAAGTTCGAATTTTGCACTTCGTAGTAATTTCTTACGCGTTCTTTTAATTGCCAACGTACTCCAGCTCTGAATGGTTGCGCTGCGCGCTGGCCTAAACACAGTTTTATAATAGCGCAGTTCTCCACAATCGCTCTAGTGTGACAGTGTACCTACATTATTAAATATCTGTGATTTTACACTATGGGGGATAATCTGTTAGACAAGATATATCTAGACGATGTGTTGGCGAAATTGAGTGTGCTTGGCCCTTACCACGCGGTCTCTTTTGCGTGGTTGACCTTAGCATTACTGTTTGAAACAATGTGTTATTCTAGTTTTATGTTTATTGCTGAGGAGGTTCGATACAGGTGAGTAAGATAGTATAATTTATAAAGCTGCTTGAAACATTCCGCTACTATAATACCCACTTAAAAAAACTAACACGATATGGATTACGTCCGAAATAAATTATTATTATTATTATAGAAAGCTTAAAAAGAGCTTCAGTAACAGTAATTTACTGCCGACTAACTCTGACTACGCACGGGTGTGCAACTTTGAAATAAAAATAAAGAAAATCTCTAACAAAAGGTATTTCACATTTTTCACCCAACTAACTCAAAACTACATCCGAGCGAAGCCGGGGCGCGTCGCTAGTTATATATGAGTATTATATACCTACATCAACCTTCTAAAAATATCACTAGATATAAATAAACATATAAGAGTTTGTTTTATACTATGTAAATATTACAATTCCTACTTGGGTATGTATTAGGAGTACATCGATGTCTTCGAATATTTTTTTCTTTGTTTAATCAGCTGTGCTGACAATACTTCAGCTTATAACATCAGCCAATCAACTAAATTTAGCTATGAACAGAATACAACAACAGCATGGTGTAATTCACCAATGCCTTGCAGTCAGTGGATCTATGAAGACCCAAACAGCTTTGTTGCAGAGGTAGTAAAAAATATGTTATTTTTTTGTTTAATCCAGCGTTTTGATTTTCTAAATTGGTTTGATTAATTCAGATCTTTTCAGTTTCAGCTAGCATGCCAAGAGTGGAAGAGGACTTTAGTTGGAACAGCGCATGCTGCTGGTTACATGTTAGGCATTTTTTTTGTGGGATCGCTGTCTGACAGGTAACAGTTAATGATAAATTGAAATAATATGAAAAAACATGATAATGTGTACTTTTATTATTATTACAAGATTTTATTTAGTTTCACCTGTCCCGATGTTAATCAAATCTTGCAAGTTTCATTCGACCAACTTCCAGTAGTCGGGTTGATTTGAAATTTGGTACCAATACAAATGTGGTTTGGGTGACAATGCAAGTAAAGTCGACAAAAAGTACAGTTAGCAAAAAGCTTGTATTAAAAATGTTTTTTTTTTTACCAGAAACTTATTTAATATCAAAGTCGACAAACAAGCATGCGGGTTCATTTAATGGTAAGCGAGTAGATTTTTCACCAGTTTGCCCTGTTATAGGTACAGTTTAAGAACTATAATACTTTGCAGTTAATTCTTATGAACCTTTATGTACGCTTATTACAGGTTTGGAAGAAGAAATATCGCAATCGTGACTGGTTTGACTGCCGCAGTATTTGGACTCACGAAGAGTTTCGTTAGTTATTACTGGATTTACATAGCAATTGAATTTTTCGAAGGGGCAATCGCTGATCCGTATTCACCGCTTTATATGCTAAGTATTATTTTTTTCAAGCATTTCATTACTCAACGTAGCTTATCTCCCTTGAACTATATGGGTAGTATTTAAACGCACATATTGTGTCAAAAAAAGTCCTTTTTTATCCAAAAAAAAATTTCGAATTCACATTAAAATTACTGATTGCACAGCAAAATACTTCACTCAAAATATTACGTAATAAACCGCAACTTATATTCGTGGCGTACCGCTATTTCGTTTTTAATACTGCACAGCTAATAATGACTAACGCACATCATACCCTATAACTCTTTTTTATTTAAATCTAGCTTCTATTTTCATATAACGCACAGCAGTTTACATAAATGAAACAGCATTTTATTGGACATCATCTTATTATTTATTAAGTACAACATAATATGTATACCTATCAATTTATTTTCAGCATTTATATACTCTTTACATCAAGAAAATTTTAAAAAGTAAAAGTAAATTAAAACATAACCAGCACTAGTAGGGGCCAAATTATTTCCTAAATAAATTATGTTCTGGCGCTTCGCCGGCCGTTACCGCGGCGCGCTCGCTTCGCTCGCTCGGCTTGCGCGTTGTGGTCGCAATTATTTGCAGTAGGTTTGCTAAAAATTTGGTGTATTTGTATTTAAATAATTTAATTGGTGTACAAAAGTAAGATGAGAAATTGATAGGCAATTATTTATTTGATGTGCAATTAATAATTTCCCAAACTATAAGTATTAACTTTTAAGACAGTTGGCAGGAGTGGGATATGACAACCAGCCACGAATGAAGGTTATAATTTGTCAAAACTTATCATCCGTGTCTTTTTCAGTTCTGGAAATGGTGGCGACAGGTTCTCGAGCTACTTTTACCTCTATGAGCAACGCCGGTTTAGTACTAGGTGGCATGTCACTAGCTTTAATAAAATGGCTGGTCCCCTATTGGCGAACTTACACAAGAGTGATATACGCACCCATGGTGTTCTACATATTTTTGATTATCTTGGTTGATGAAAGCCCCAGATGGCTGCTAACCAAAGGAAAAAAGAATACAGTTGTGATGAATATAGAAAATGCTGCAAAGTTAAATAAAATAGAAATTAAAGAAAACCTATCCACGCTATCGTATGAAAAAGAAACGAGTTCAAATTTTATGGCAGTGATAGCGAAAACATTCAAATCTAAATCTCTTTTGAAAAGATTTTTTGTTTGTATTATTTGGTGGAATACTTGCACTTTCGTGGACCATGGGCTGTTAATTAATTCAGTTTTATTAAAAGGAAATAGATATGTTAACTATGGAGTGATATCCTTTGTAAGACTTCCATCTGCATTGGTGTCAGCGATTTTATTAAATAACTATAAGAGGAAAGGCCCTCTGATGCTAAGTTTTGTTGCTTGTACAGTGTTATGTATCAGTCACTCATTTATTAACCAGAGTAAGTTAACTATGTATTAAATATGTATGTGTTATCAATCAATTTCAACTATTGAAAATTTCAAGATATTTTAAAAGTAGTCACGACATACGAAATGTTTTTTTGGTCATCATTAATTTTAATTAAAATCTCCTGTTTGATTTTCTTTTCAGTCCATTTTATCATCTTCGTTCTCCTCCAAGACCATATCTCAAAAGCTCTATCTTATTTCTATCTCTTTGTGTTAAAAGTCCAACTCTTACTTAAAGGTACTTGTTATTTTCAGACCAAGCCTGGTTTGGGATCGCAATCTACATGGCAAGCAAGTTAACTTCCGGGATGTTCTTCAATATCACCTACATTTTTACTTCTGAATTGTTTCCTACGTACACTAGAAACTCAATGCACGCGCTGTGTGCGTGTTTGGGACGTATCGGGAACATTATTGCTACACAGATGCCTTTGTTGGTAATTATTATTAAAAAAAAACTTTTTACAAGCTAGATTAAATTGAATTCTATGTGTGCATGCGTGTAAAGAATGTTACAACATTTCTCGAATTTTCAGGCAGCGTATTGGTCAGGATTGCCAGTCGTTATTTACGGCGCGACGTCTCTTGTAGCGGCTCTTGTGACGACGCTCGTGCCAGACACAGCTGACGTTTCACTGCCAGACACGGTGCGTCAGGCTGAGGCTATAGATTCTTGTAAAAAAGGACGCACTGCATCGTTTTAAGAGAAATTCGGCTGATTATGATTAAAACGTTTATTTGTCTAGTTTAGTTTGATTTATTGCCATTGCCATAGCCATATTGACATGCCAAATAAAAAAAATATATAATTAGTGTATGGAAAATTCAAATATGGTGACACTTTAACAAGGCTTTTTTGTTTTGGCTATTAGGGTTACATAATGAATAGGTAGTCTATAGCATTTAGAAGCGACCTGATTAGCAGATGTCAGCGGTAGTAAGCTATTTTTAAGTCATTAATGTCATGTGTGTATACATATTATATACATATTATACATATTATTATGTGTGTGTGCATATTAATATGGATACACCTTAAAAATAAATATTAAAAGAAAACTAAACTATTAAGCAATCAAAATCGATTGATCTGTTGTCCGGGTGAGCGGTTAGTTCCGATGGGGTGCTGAAAGTTTCTCAATGAGGGCTCAAGCATAGGTGTCGCTAGTGTCGCTGCTTAAGTGACTATACTCAAAACTGGAATTCAAGACCCAAAAATCTACGACAATGTTGCTACTGAAATAAAATGGGTGTACAATAGTAAATTCCTTTTTTTTAAACACACGATAGAATATTCTTTTTATTAGTAATTTTGATTCTATAATTTAAAGAAGTAATTTTGTTTACTTACTTTTACATAAATACTAGACGCCTGAATAAAAACTTAATTATTTCGTAATTTTTGGTTGAAAAACTGGTATTGTGCTTGTATTTCTTCAGGTATTCATAACATTTGGTGCAATAATTTACAATTAAGATAAAATCCAACTAATTTGATTTAATTTTTTACATACATTTAGCTAATCAACCAAACTGCGGAGTACTAGTGTGTACTAGTGTGTAGCGCGCTTTATGGGGTTTATGGTGGCTAAATATGGTCGTTAAAACTGTTAAAAAATATATTTCATTTAACCTTTTCAAATTCCTTTCCTGTGATTTAATATGGACCTATTACTAAGACTCAGTTGTCCGTCTGTCATTAGGCTGTACTGTATCTCATAACATGAACCATGGCAGTTGAAATTTTCACAGATAATGTATTCTGTTGCGGCCATAACAACAAATACGAAAAAACTGAATAAAATAAATATTCAGGACTACACTGTGGTAGATAGAACAACGCAACCTTATCCTGTTTATGTTCCTTAGAATAAAGTTTTCTCAATGTTAGTTGAGAGTTGAAAATAAGTTAGTACTTAAATATATTTTTTTCACAAAATCCTTATTTAATAACAATACTAGGAATCATATTAAAAAAGGTTATTATTATTCCCCTCAATGGCGGCCTTAAGGCTTAGGCATTGTCAGTTAAATTAAAGATAAATATATTCTTCTTCTTCACGTTGTACGGGGATTGTAGTTTTTGCAACTTGATAGCAAAATTCCAGAAACCACGCGGAGACAACTTGCGCATTAAAAAATATCAGACACGAGAGCAACATAGAATTTTGTGATCACTGTTAACTTTACTTGACAGTGACAGAAGTGACATTGAGAGATTTAACAGTGACATGTCCGTCGTAGATTTTTTGGTCTTGAATTCCAGTTTTGAGTATAAATAAGAAACAAACAAGTTGTCGATGTGGTGCATAGGAGAAATTTGTTTCTGTACTCCTGTCCAGTGGTGGTGTAGCGGTATATCACGCAGCACGGAATGCTGAGAACCTGGGTTCGATTCGCAGCGCTGGTCTCTTTTTCTGGTTTATCTGTGCATCTATGTTTCAGTTTGTATTTTCGATGTGGATTTTACGAGATGACCGTAAAAGTAACAAAATTTGGAGTTGAAATACATACAAAAGACTCCAAAAACCAATCTTAATTATCTAACGATTGGGATTAGGCCTCTAAAACTTCATGGCACCGTGTTCGCAATACAATATTCTAGAAGGTATTATTAATGCAAAGAACCACAAACCGCGAATAATCAGCTGAGACCAAAAATAGTATCATCTCAGCCTATATACGTCCCACTGGCTGGGCACAGGCCTCCTCTCAGAATCCTCTAAGAGGGCTTGGCCCTTAGTTCCCACGCGAGCCCACTGTGGATTGGGAACTTCACACACACCATTGAATTGCTTTGCAGGTTTGTGCAGGTTTCCTCACGGTGTTTTCCTTCACCGTAAAATTAAAAATATAGTATAATTCCAAGCATTATTTTTCTATTTATTTATATTTATCGGAAATATGTGTAGGTATGATTTGTAAAAATGTCGTCTTAATATAATACTACCCTCCTAACTTACACTAAAGGACGTAAGGTGCCAAGAGTTCACTATGAAAATTAGTTATTTTGTGTTAACACGTGTTAGGTTAGGATAAAATAATACACGTAGTATCGCTAAAGTATGACTACCCGCAAAATATTTATGTTTTACCAAAAAATTGAATTAAAACAAAAATAAATTGTTTCGTAAAATACGTTAGTTTCAGTAAACCGCAGAAGTTTCTATATATTATTTATGTAGTTATTATTGGCTGAATAGTTATCTTAAAAAAAATAAATATTTCCCAAAATTACTATTCCACGCGGACGAAGTCGCAAAAGCTAGGTAAGTAGTTAGTTTATAATTACTCATGGGGCATTTACCATTGAATGACAAGGTATGTCTATTTTATACAAAAACCGGCTAAGAGCATGTTGGACACGCCCAAATAGGGTTCCGTAGCCATGACGAAAAAATTAAGTTAATATTTTTAAGGATTTCGTATTTTATACGGAATCTTCCAAGTTTAGGTATATTTTATACCTTAGGCTGCTCATACTCATACATACTCATAAACTACTAATAATTTTCGAGCTAACTTAGCCGATACTTTCAAGTTGAATATTTCGTAAACAAATCACTGAATCGAAAAATCGTCTTAGCAAACCCCTAATGGTTCCTGAGAAACAGCTAATCCGACGATACCCCGAACTCCGAACGATAGGTTAGTAGGTAGTAGTTAGGGTAGGATTTTTTTTTTAATTTTTTTGTTGTACCATTTTGTCGGCATAGCTTACATATATATCCGTGCAAAATTACAGCTTTCTAGCATTGATAGTCCCTGAGCAAAGCCGCGGACGGACAGACAGACAGACATGGCAAAACTATAAGATAAGGGTTCCGTTTTTGCCATTTTGGCTCCGGAACCCTAAAAACTGAAAACAGCTCACCCCCGCCGACCTCTGCTGATTAGCAACAGTTATAAGTAAACCGTAAAGATATAAATTAACTTAAGCACCGACTAGTAACTTAATTCATAGAAAGTCGCTCGGAAGTGATAGATGCGGTAGCAGTGCAGAATATTAAATAGTCATTCATTTCTAAGTAATTATGGCCAATAGTTTATTAGACAAGAACGATTTAGATGGCGTGTTGCGAAAGTTTAGCGTTTGTGGGCGCTACCATGCAGTCGCTGCAATTTGGATGTCTGGATTTGGATGTCGGGATGTTATAATACTTTTAATCTACTTTTTTCACAGAAATATCAAAAAGTATAAAATAATAAAAAACCTTAAATTAAAAAAATCAAAAAACCCGACTGCCCTAAAAACTAAAACGAAGAAAATAAGTCTAGTGGTCTAGAACTCTGTCAAGAAGCTCATTTAAGGTTCAACAGTCTGGACCCATTACCAAGATTTTTTGAGCTGGTTACGATTTGAATGGGTTCCGTCCCGACTGTTGAACCTTAAATGAGCTTCTTGACAGAGTTCCAAACCACTAGACTTATTTTCTTTCTTTTAGTTTTTAATTTACCCGACTGCCCGAAGGAGGGTTATGTTTTTCGAGCGTATGTATGTATGTATGTATGTATGTGGGTATGTATGTCCATTTCTTTGGTCCTCGCTGCAGCCTAAACGGCTAGACGGATTTTAAAATATGAGGTATCGTTGGATTCGTCATAACTGTTGGAGTAACATTAGCTATATAATATTTCAATATGGCGTCTGCGAAAAAAATATTTTATATTGTAACAATATGGGTACCAAATGAAAGCTTAATTAGCCCATTCTAAATATATACGCGTTATAATACTTTTAATCTACCGTTTTCACATAAATAACAAAAAAGTGTAAAATAAAACATTAAATTAAAAAAATCAAAAAACCCGACTGCCAAAACTAAAAGTAAGAAAATAAGCCTAGTGGTCTAGAACTCTAGTAGTTAATTTAAAGTTCAACAGTCGGGACCCATTTAAATCGTGACGCTCAAAAACTCTTAGTAATGGGTCTCGACTGTTGAACTTTAAATTATTTCTAGACCACTAGGCTTATTTTCTTCCTTTTAGTTTTGGCAGTCGGGTTTTTGGATTTTTTTAATTTAATGTTTTATTGTTGAGACTTTCCTCATAATAGTTTTAACGATCAGAAGCAATTTTACATCGATCTTACTTTCTACGAAAAGGAGTCGCTTTTGGAGTTCTTTGAAATCCACCCGGAGTCCGGTCCCGATTGAACCCTAATCATGTTGCACATTTATACAAATTATGGAATTGTGTTATTTTTAAATATATTGATTAAATGCATCACGGTTAACTTATAAAACCGTGAGCTGTAACTTGCACTTCTTTAGTTTATCGCAGCTGCTTGCGAGCGATAGCCTCTTAATGTGCAGAAAATTACATTTGTTCGCGTGCTTTCATCATGACAAAGGATTTGTTGGACAGGATAGATCTGGATGATGTCTTGGCAAAGTTTAGTATCTGTGGTCGCTACCACGTCGTCACTGGTCTATGCCTTACCTTAGGAATAGCGTTTAATACTATGTGCTATTGCAGTTATGTGTTCATCGCTGAAGAGATCAAATATAGGTAAGACCCTTACAAATTAAAAATGTAGAAGTAATCAAATCATTAATTAAGATAATTAGAAACTTTTAGACATGGATACTAAGGTAACACTTACATGTAGAACAGCAACTTTATGCATTATGAAAGGTGAAAGATATCAGTATTTTTGTTTATTTGTTTTATGAACGATATAATAATGTCAAGGTGATTTCTTTGCTTCATTGATAATTAGAGGTCTTCTGCAAAGTAACATTTTAATAAACTGACTCATGATTATTATTTTAAAATAGTACTTAGTATTATCTTCTTTAGACGATATACATAGATCGTGACCGCATGCACAATTTTATATTCGTTCACATAAAATCTTAGTGTCTCAGTTTTAACAACAGTTTTCGCTTACAGCTGTACTGACGACAAATTACTTCTGAATGTCAATAAGTCATCTAATTGGAGCTATATCCGAAATATAACCTCCGCACGGTGTGGTGATCCAAACCCATGCAATGAATGGATTTATGAAAACCCTCATAGCTTTGTGGCTGAGGTAATTCAAATAAAATTATTACCTAATGAAAGTTTTTATTAAGAAAATAATAAGAAAATACAAAATATCCATAGGGCTAAAACTACTATTAAATGGCATGGTGCCCATCACGCAGGCAGCATTCCCGCGTTGAACTGCGATTGAGATTCTTTGCGCGAGAAAGCTCTAATTACCTAATTATTCTTGAACTTACCTCTATATCATATCATATTTTTTATTTTTAGGGCGACACAACGAGGTAAATGAAAACTTTTTCAGTTTCAGTTAGCCTGTCAAGAGTGGAAGAGGACATTAGTAGGACTTGTACATATTTTTGGATATACTGTCGGTGTCATTATTGTGGGATCACTATCTGACAGGTAATGGTAATTTACTGAGCGTGTCCTTACGGCACGGAAAGGACTGCGTTCTAGAAATAAAATTAAAAAAACGGCCAAGATTTTAATGAAAATTTGCACTTTAAAGTTGAATATTTTGCAAAGAAATCACTAATTCGAAAAATTGTTTTAGCAACCCCCTAATGATTTTAAAACACCTATCCAACAATATCCCACACTATAAGGTTGGATAAGAAAAAAAAATCACCCCCACTTTACGTCTATGGGAGGTACCATCAGCCAAATAAGTGGTCTATCAATTTCTAAACAAGTTCCTATCAAATGATTATGTCGCTAAAGTCGAACTTTCGACACGGCACGTCTATTGGCATTATTGTTTTTTGACATTCAAACGATTATCAGCTTTAGGGTGGTAGACCACATATTTGGCTGAAAAGCATTTTTTTTGGCGGCACAGTTTACAATATATTCGTGCAAAATTACAGCTTTCTAACATTGATATACCCTGAGCAAAGCCGCGGACGGACGGACAGACAGACAGACAAACATGGCAAAACTATAAGGATTCCGTTTTTGCCATATTGGCTACGGAACCCTAAAAACGAAAAGATTTTAACAATCTCCTCAGTGAAATTTAGTAAAAATCAACAATTTTTCTGTTATGCTAATCATCACATCCAAAATCAAAATACTTTTATGATTACTGATCTTATACCATAAAGTACAGAAATATGTATTCATGCATAATGGTAATGTGTTCTAGGTTTGGAAGAAAGACTCTGGCTATCTCGACTGGGTTAACGGGAGCAGTTTGCGGACTCGTAAAGAGTTTCGCGAGCTTTTACTGGATTTACATAGTGTTTGAATTCTTACAAGCTTTCCTGGGTGATCCTTACTCACCGTTATATATGCTAGGTATTTTTTTTTAGCTCAAATGTATTATATTTAGGTTGTAGTCCAAATACAAAATGCTTGTTATTTCAGGTCTTGAAATGGTCGGGACTAAGTCTCGAGTCACATATATGACCACGTGCAGCCTGGGCTTGGTCATAGGCGGGATGTTATTTCCCTTGATAAAATGGCTGGTCCCATATTGGAGAACCTGTTTGATAGTGATGCATGCACCCGGGTTACTCTTCATACTTCTAATTTATTTGGTCGATGAAAGCCCGAGATGGCTGCTTACCAAAGGCAAAGTGAACATAGCGGTGAAAAACATAAAAAATGCTGCAAAGTTAAACAAAATAGAAATAAAAGAAAACCTAAACATGATCGCAAAAGACCAAGACTTAAGCGAAAAAATTACAATAATGGCAGTAATAGCCGACACTTTCAAATCGAGAGCACTTTTGAAAAGATTTTTTGTTTGTGTTATTTGGTGGAATACGTGCATTTTTGTAAGCCACGGGTTGACGGTGACCTCAGTGTTATTGGAAGGCAACAAGTATGTTAATTTTGCACTCGTATTTCTCGTGAGGTTACCAAGCAGTATTATCGCACAATATGTGTTGAACAAGTTCAACAGGAAAGGTCCTCTAATGTCGTGCTTTACAGCATGCGCTGTAATTTGTATCACTCATCCATTCATACCTAAGAGTAAGTGAAAAATTACAGAAATTAAAAAATAGATAACATTCAAACAAACTCGGGGTTTTGTTGTCTTATCCGACAGTTTTTTTAAATCACATAACATTCTGTTGTTTTCAGATATTACCTGGCTTGTAATCACAATGTTCATGACCAGCCAACTATTGACTGGCATGTCTTTCACTATTCTCTACATCTTCACTTCTGAGCTGTTCCCTACATATACTAGAAACTCAATGCAAGCACTTTGTTCATCCCTGGGACGAATTGGAGGTTTAATTGCAACGCAATTACCTTTGTTGGTAAATAACTTTATCATTAAAATCAATTTCTTCACAAATGTTAAATTTAAAGAAACAAATAAGTACTTGGTTATACCTTTTTAGTACGCACTGGTGCACCTCGTACACAGCACAGTGTATCAATTTAAGTATTATACTCGTATCTTCTCATTTTCAGCGTGTATATTGGACAGGGTTACCTATAGTGCTGTTTGGCGTGATGTCGCTTGTAGCAGCTCTTGCGACGTTGCTCGTGCCAGACACGGGTAAAGCTTCCCTGCCAGACACTGTGCGCCAGGCCGAGGCTATAGGAGTTTCGGAAGCCAGAACTACACAAAAAGATCGCGATGCCAATCGTCGTTTAAGAAAAAAACGCGCTAATTTTAATTAATATATATGTTTGTTAAATATAAATAATACATTTATGAAGAAATTATAAAAAAGAAATTATAATTTTTATGTTTTAGTTTTCGTAAAGAATTTATCTCTCTTTTGGGTTATGTTTGTTTTGTTTAGAGCCTAATTCAATATTTTTCTTTATTGTTTCTGCTCCTTAAACATAGTTGCCATTTACCGCTAAAGCATTGTTTCTTGTAAACCGTATTTCTTACCCCACGCACGGGACAGGCCATGCCTAGTGTGGGGGTCAGCACAAATGTAACCTGCGTTTTTAATATTTTCGGAAATAAACTATTTGTATGTAGTAGTTACTAATATCGACAGACTTAGACAAAAAAAAACTTTGTGTACCTATATCACAAAAATAAACGTCACAATTAAAACCATTAGAGTAACTGTTAGCCGTCTATTCTTTATTTGTGGTAGAGCCTAGATGTAACCAATTCCTAGGAGCAACCCTCAAATGGGTTGACTAGACCTGATAAGTTAAATACTATATTCTCAAAGAATATCGACATAAAATGACCCCAAATCCCTCAAATATGTTTTTCAACTGGTTCTAGTTTTTTGCAGAAATTTGTTTCGCCGAATATTACTTCCCAACCAACTTTTCGCAGAATTTCATTTCGCCGAATGATCACTCGCCAACTTATTAAAATGTTTAGTTTTATTTCCCAACCTCACAGTTACCAACTGTACGTTTGGTCTGTATGTTATAAAGTCAATTTTCAAAATGCCAACTTTCGGTTAGTAGAATGTTTTGGTTGGCGTAATATTCATTTCGTTGTACAATGTTTCCGATGTTTTATTAAATAAGAGCTTCGTTTAGTAACTGTATAATAAGTAATACAATACAATACAAAGACTCTTTATTATACACCAGAAATAGTAATAATGTATAGAAATAGTAATAGTAGTAGTAATGTGGGTAAGCGCAACATTTCCGTTGTGTTTTTGTTGGTGCACTAATAAAGCGTTTGTGACAAACGCCCATATGACAATGTTTCACTTTTTGATGCAATACGGCAATAATCACGGTATCAATCTTGTACCAAATGTGTGTGTGTTAGATTTCGAAAAACCGGCAATTACTGAGTCTTCGGTCGAATTTAGAAAACATTTATTTACAAGGATGCCATTTTCAGTTCAATATTATTTTTCATTAGAGTCATGTTTTTAACAGACTTCAAAAAAGGAGGAGGCCATCAACGACCATCGTCATCACCATCACTAACAATCATCATCATCACCATCATCATCATTACATCGCAATCACCGTCATTTCATTATCACCATCATCATCATTTTTGAGAAAAGCACTATTATACAAGCTTCGACCAGTAATCGGCATCCTGGCCTCGTATCATTGATCCACTCAGCGCGAGTTCTCTCTGAATCCACATATTGTGTACTTTATACAGGATGTTCGGCACATGGACCGTCAGTAGCGTACAGTTGTTTTCGTACTTCTCTATTGAATTTGATTTTATTTTGATTGACCGGGCCTGCTTATTTGTAATTCTTACAAACTGCGTTGGCAGAGCTGTTAATGGAAGTTACCGTAATTAATGAAGACGTACCGATTGTTTTGCAGCACAATGGTTGATTGGCACATTTTCAAAGAGATGTTCGAGAGCACCTGGATAACTCCTTTCCTAACTCGTGGATAGGCTGAAGCGGCCCGATACCTTGGCCCGCACGGTCTCCAGACCTAACGCCCTTAGACTTTTATGTCTGGGGACGGGCGTAAGAGTTAGCTTATGTTACGGAGGTGACCACGCGAGAGGTATTCATTGAAAAGATAAATATATAAGCTTTTATGACAATGAAAGCCGATATGCAACTAGCTACCGTAACTGCAGGGCTACTACGAAACTCGAAGTTCGTGTCGAGCGGTCCCTCTGACACTTATACTATTTAATTTAATACGAGGGCGAGAGGGACGGTACGATACGAACTTCGAGTTTCGTTTCGTTAGCCCTGCTGTTCAATAAGAAAGAGATGTCAGGCGTGCATTAGGAACAAAGGAGAACAGTTAGAAGGAAAAAAAGTTAACTAGAACACAGTCAAGTATTAAGTATGAAATAAAGTACACCAGTTTAAAAAAAAACCATAAAAATAAAGTAGCTTTACTCGATTTCCCCCCTAGCGACTGTATTCCTTACCCGACTTATTATTTGTTCGTAGACTTACCCCCGTAATTTGACTCAGATCTATTTTTTATTAATTTGTAGCATATCGTTAGAAAGGTCATCTAGAGAAGTAATTTAAAGAAAATGAACAGCTAAATTGGTTTTTGTTTTCTAATAATTGATTTTCGAAACAGAATTGCTTTCATGCAATCAATATTTTTTTGGAATAAAAATCCTCTCACGTCCCTCTGAGACTATGAATTATTATAAAAACTATGATTATTTGAACAAGCATGTATTACCAAGTATTAAATACAAAAAATAATAATTTTACATACATTCATAAAAAAGTTACGAACGTTTAAAAGCGGGATTTCAGGAAATTTGAGAAAAACATTTAAAAAATCATATCTCCAAAACCGTGACCCTTAGGATTCAAGATCCAAGGGCGAAAACATAGCAAATAACCCCAACAAGATCCCAAGCAATTTGAGGGTCCATGTGCCGAACAACCTGTATATTGTGTATTTATACAGCCGACTGCGATACCTATTTATAGTTGTGCTGATCTGGTGTGTCTGCGACAAAATCGTCCAACACCTTTAGCTGCCATATGAAATTTACGCAGTTTCCCCCAGTTGCCTGTGTGCTATCGCCACTAATTGTGCGTGGAAAAGTTAACCTTTCGGTATGTCAATAAATTTGTTGGAAAAAATAGATTTAGATGATGTTTTGGCCAAGTTTAGTATCCGTGGTCGCTACCATGTTGTCAACGGTCTGTGGCTGATCTTAGGATTGGCGTTTAACACCTTGTGCTATTGCAGTTATGTATTTATTGCCGAGGAAATTAAATACAGGTAAGCCATTACTTTACAATACTTTAATATAAATGAAGACATCTCAAGTTAAGCCAAGCATACAGGATTAGTGATTAATTTAAAAACTTTCTTGTAAAGCATAGCCATTTCAAAAATTAAGTATAATATAGTCAACGTCATAAATAAGTGATCACTTTTGTACCTTGTCACTTTAACGTCATGTTTGAAAAGCCATATGAAATTGTGTAACGACTAAAACTAATCACTTATTTATGACGTTGACTGTAACTGGGCGACCGAGCTCCGCTCGGACTAAAACTCGGTAGCCAGCGTTTTCCCAGTAATAAGACCAAGCTAGATCAATTTTTCACCCGCAAAAATCCCTACTTACATAGGGTAAACCATACAGTAATTGGCCACGTTACAGTAATATTGCCCACTTGAATTTTCTATATGAAACAACAATAATACAAATAATTTAATGATAAAAGCGACTAGATTATTAATAAATAGCACGATATTTATTTATTATGATTTATCACCACTTTTCTTTGTAAATTTTTGATTGCTTAATTCAAATGGGCAATTACTGTATGGTTTACCTACCAAATTTCATCGAAATCGCTGGAGCCGTTTCCAAGATTCTGATTATATGAATACAAGAATTGCTCGTTTAACGGACCCTCTTGTAACCGGCATGTTAGTGGGATAGAATAGATTCCATTGGATAAATACTGTATTCATTTTAATTTTCTGTAATGTTGACTATTGTTTTAAAGGTATTATAGATTATCATTACATTTTGCTAACAATTTACACATACCAACACAAACAACAAATATAACATACCAACTTAATATTTCATTTCAATTCAAGTAATTTATTTAAGTATAAATAAAACACATAAAAATATTACATTTGCTAGAACAGTTTCCACTATTAATAAGTATCTTGTCATGCTGCCCAGACAAGAAAAACAACTAAGTATGTAAACAAATTAACACCTCCTTACAATATCAAAACACATGAACAAAAATATTCTAGGATTAAAATACATGTGTACTGATTCAAAATAAATTAATGGAAAGATTTACCTACAGCAGTTCAATTGCTAACATTACACTTATACCACAAAACAGATAGATACCTACAGAAGTCAATCTCATGATGTACTTCACTTTTCATACCTACGCTTGGCGGTCGCTCTAGGGTTGTCAACTATGGCTTATGCACAAACACTATTTTGGTAGTGGCACTCGTATCTAGCTATTGGATTTATTGTTGAGAATGAAAAGGGAAGAGTGGAAATATAGATTAATAATAACTAAAATATTTTCATGTTAATGTCATTGTTATATTACACATTGGCGGTGATATTACATATTCGACATTGGCGAAATGCACGACTATTATACTCGTATTTAAAAGTGTAATAAATTCGCATTCTCCATTATTGCACAAAAAAGTTCACAGACGCGTGTCTCAAGCGGATAGCACTCGCGCTCGCACTGGTCCCAACCGGTCCGAGATATCTGTGAGTGCGTTGCTCGAGTGCACTTTGTATGTAGATTGATTTCTGTACTTATCTGTTTTGTGCTTATACATTGTACCTCGACAAGTCCGTACGTGATGACATATGAACTTGTCAAGGTATCATAATACTATTTTAGTGCCGAATTTATAACTAGGCAGTTTTACCTACAGCTGTGCAAACGACACGTTATCTCTGAGATATATCAACAAGACGCTTAACTGGACCTATCAGGTCCAAAATATAACCTCCTCAACATGCAGTGATCCAAATCCATGTCAACAATGGATTTACGAAAACCCCCATAGTTTTGTGGCCGAGGTAATCCCTTATTGAAGTTATAAATGGTATTTTAATTTTTCTTGGTGACATTAAGTGTGTACACGATAAAACCTGGCCATGCATGATCTGGTGTTACTTTGCAATGAATGCAAATTTTCAAGTACCGTTTTTTTAAGTAATAAGTGGTTATGAATCTACATAATAAAAATACAATCATAAAAAAATGTTAGAGCGTCTGTAAGTTTTAGTTTTATGTGTTTCACTGTGCCTAAATTACTTTGAACAGCATTTTTTGATAATCTTTACTCGTTTCCAACTTTAATGCTACAATTGTATTTATATTTTCACAAGCTGTTTTAAGCTCATCAGGATATCATCTTTAAAAAAAAATCTTGATGTACCTGGTTTCTACTTGGGGGAGTCAGGAAAAATTTCTAATTCAAGCACCAAAATTAGTTTTATATGGGAGGCATTTTTCTGTCAAAAAGGCAAATTCACCAAAGTTAAAACACTTCTAAACTACCTCAATCGGAAGTCAATTCGAAAAATGCTAGCTATTGTGAAAAGACAATGTAATAAGACATAAAGTAGAATGTCCAATTTAAGAAATATATGTATTTTTTACATGAAAACCTAGCAAAGACCGTCAGAAGACGTTGTTCAACATAATTTAGGCACTGTGAAATATATAAAGCTAAAACTCACAGACGCTCTAACATTTTACTATGATTATATTTTTTTATGTAGTTTCATAACCACTATTACTTAAAATAAGTGATTATTGAAAATTAGCATTCATTGCAAAGTAACACCAGATCATGCATGGCCAGATTTAATCGTGTACACACTTCAATTACTTTTCTCAATCCAAATGTTTTCAGTTTCAGTTAGCATGTCAGGAGTGGAAGAGGACTTTGGTGGGACCTGCGCATATTTTTGGATATAGTGTAGGTGTTACACTTATTGGATCTTTTACTGACAGGTAATAAGTGCTAAGTAAAAGAAAATTACTGTTATGTCTATAGCTTTAGATCCACAAAACTATATAAGTACCTAGTATGGTCTATGCATAGTGATAACTGATAATGTGCATGTGTTTTAGGTTCGGGAGAAAACCTCTAGCTGTCATAACTGGGATAACGGGTGCAGTATGCGGACTTGCGAAGAGTTTCGCAACCTATTACTGGATTTACATAGCGTTTGAGTTCTTGGAAGCTTCACTTGGTGACCCTTATTTACCGTTGTACACCCTAGGTAACGTTACTTAATGCATGAGTTGAGTGGATTATTATTACTTTGGTGTCATACTATACAAATCTTTTTTAGAAGATTTTATTTAGTTTCACCTGTCCCGTTGTCTGTCTGTCTGTAATCAAATTTTGCAAGTTAAATTTGACCAACTTCAAGTAGTTGGATTGATTTGTTTGGTACTTATGTAATTTGCGTGACAATACATGGTAATGACATCCCGCTAGTCCGGTCAGGATCGTCTCCACAGGACGGAACTCTTCAACGGTTAATGGCATAGACTTGAAATTTGGTACGCAAATATAGTTTGGGTAACAATACAAATACAGTCAACAAAAAGTACAGTCAGCAAAAAAAAGCTTGTATTAAACTTTTTTAGGTCTCGAAATGGTGGCAACCAAGTCCCGAGCAACATATATGACTACGTGCAGCTTGGGGTTGGTCATAGGTGGCATGTCATTTCCTTTGATAAAATGGTTGGTCCCATATTGGAGAACCTGTTTGAGAGTGATGTATACACCTGGGTTGCTCTTCATACTCTTAATTTACTTGATCGATGAAAGTCCAAGATGGCTGCTCACCAAAGGAAAAATCAACATAGCAGTACAGAACATAGAAAATGCTGCAAAAATAGACAAACTTGAAATAGAAGAAAACCTTAACATGATCTCGTATGAACAAGATGTAAGCGCTAATTTTACGACAGTAATAGCAGATACTTTCAGATCAAGATCTCTTTTGAAAAGGTTTTTTGTGTGCGTTGTTTGGTGGTATACTTGTATTTTTGTAAGTCACGGATTGACAATTACTTCTGTGTTACTAGAAGGCAATAAATACGTCAATTTTGCACTCGTATTTCTCATGAGGCTACCGAGCAGTATTCTCGCAGCATGTGTTTTGAATAAGTTCAACAGAAAAGGACCTCTGATGTCGTGCTTTATAGCATGCGGGTTGATGTGTATCACTCACCCGTTCATACCTAAGGGTAAGTAAATAGTATATACACATTAAAACAAAGTAAGAGTTGTTTTTTGCACTAATTTTTAGGGTTTCGTATATCAGCTGGCAAATACGAAACCATTACAGAATCACTTTGTTATCCATCTGCTTGTCTGTCTGTTTTTCTATCCATCCGTTTGTCAAGAACATTTTTCTCAGGAACGCGTGGAGGTATTAAGCTGAAATTACTATCAAATACCCTACCTCAGGTCGACTATCTGATCTGATCGATATGTTTAAAAAAATATATACCTCGTTGAGTTTCTTGCCGGATTCTTCTCAGCAGAGGTTTTTCCGAACCGGTGGTAGATTTTTTTTGACATTCATAAGTGCTTGTTATAGCCTAAATTGAATAAAGATATTTTGACTTTGACTTTGACTAGGTTTGAGCAGTTTGAAAAAATCTACTTTCTAAGTCAACGCTATCAAATGATATTTCCATACAAATTCAGTCAAATCAAAACTGATAGAATATTAATAGAATAGAACAGAATAATAGATAATTCCAGTTGTCCTACAAACTTGAAATTTGGTATGAAAATAGCTGTTATAGAAAAGTCTGAAAAATTAATTTTTCTGCCTGTCTGTTTATGTCAGTGACCAATCTGCATTGCTTATATTTTGCTTAGGAGCAGGTTCTGCTAAAACTGGCCATTCATAGACACCTATAAATTCGTACGGAGCCCTCAGCTCAGTATAGTTAATGTGATTTACTGAGAGTATTAATAAAGAAGAAAACCGGCCAAGTGCGAGTCGGAATTGAATACCATTTTTTTTAAATCACTTGTTCTCTCTTTTTTTCAGATGTTCTCTGGCTTGTTATCACAATGTTCATGACCAGCAAGCTAATGACAGGTTTATCCTTCACCATCCTCTACATCTTCACTTCTGAGCTGTTCCCCACTTATACCAGGAACTCTATGCAAGCGCTCTGTTCGGCTTTGGGGCGGGTTGGGGGAATAATTGCCACACAGATGCCTTTGCTGGTTAGTGACTTTTCCAAAAAAGCAATATCTTCCATCTTTAGATAGTATAAATTAAAGTAAATATTAAAGAGGTTAGTAGACGTCATAGGGGATCGAAGAGCTGGTAGTTTCCTCGGACAAAAAATTAGCTTAGCTAAAGAGAGAACGCTGCGAGCATCTTCGGAACCTTGCCTAAGAGGGTTGTTTTAAATAACTTGTTTTAGTTTTTTTACGTATTTAGGTACTTATTTTAAGTTTAGGATAGTTTCGTTTTAATTCTATTGTTCTTTATTGCTTTCTGTTGTATTGTATCCCAATTATGATTAATAAAATATCTATACAGATTTTATAAAATAACACTTTTTGCCTTCATCTGTACGCTTAGATCTTTTAAAGTACTTAAGGGACGGATTTAAATGAGGTTTTCATCATGAGTACCTAACTTTCACGAAAAGTTTATATCTGTGATACATATTTTAGCAATGAATCCCGGCTTCGCATGGGTGAAGTTATTGGGAAATGGAGCTGAAAAATGTGATTAGAAACCTTTATCTTAAAAATTGTACCTGAGCAAAGCCGGGGCGGGTCGCTAGAAATATTATATTTAAAGAAACAAATAAGAACCTACTAATTTCAATTTTCATTTTTTAGTACGGACACGTTGATGTTGCCATATATACAGCCATTATGGCGTGAGGGTTGGCAGCGAAGCGACAGTAGCTGCATCTAAGGCAATTGTTGTCAATTGTCCTATGATATTTTCAAGCGCCCTGCCAGCACCAAGCTACAGCAGGGCTACTACGAAACTCGAAACTCGAAGTTCGTGTCGTGCGGTCCCTCTCGCTCTCGTATTAAATAGTATAAGTGTCAGAGGGACCGGACGACACGAACTTCGAGTTTCGAGTTTCCTAGTAACTAGCCCTGCAGGGTAGACAACACAAGCGCTGCCTAGCCTAACGGCGAATGCACTTACTGGCGCTGCCCACCCTAAATGCACGCCACTGTAACTATAAAGCACAGTGCAATAATTCCCTATCTTCTCTTGTTTTCAGCGTGCGTATTGGACGGGGTTACCTATAGTGCTGTTTGGTGTGACGTCGCTTGTGGCAGCTTTTGCGACGCTGCTCGTGCCAGACACGGGTAAAGCTTGCCTGCCAGACACGGTGCGCCAAGCGGAGTCCTTAGATGCTACGGAATCCAGGACAAGCCAGAAAAAATATAACGACAGTAGTTGTTCAAGAAAAAATCGCACTGATTTTAATGAATGATAGGGCCATTCGTTATTGGGTGAATTACTATTATTTAAGCTCTTATTTTAATTCATTTGTGTATATAAATATTGAATAATATTTCTGAAATAAAACTTGAGCTGTTGTGAGACATATTTGAAAAATTATTTGTTGCACTCGCGCGGAAGCCACGGGGAGCGGTGTTGTTGGAATGGATTGTCTGCATGTGGTATGGAAAACTAGTGGGGTGGGACAGTTCCTGACTTATAATCGTGAGTTGAACCGTTAAATTTGTGTACCTAATTGTGACAATTTGTAATAAATGTGTGTAACTGCCATGCCAAGTCATTTTTGAATATGTAGCAATTGAACATATTTACTAACGGCTACATAGCTTGACCACAACTTTTTTGAAGACACGAATCACTTTATATTCTTATTACATTTAAATAAATAATTATTACGCTGCCTCTTTTTTATGATATCCTCTTTTTTCATCCCAGCCTATATACGTCCCTCTGCTGGGCACAGGCCTCCTCTCAGAACAAGAGGGCTTGGGCCATAGTTCCCACGCGGGCCCAGTGCGGATTGGGAACTTCACACGCACCATTGTATTGCTTTGCAGGTTTGGGCAGGTTTCCTCACGATGTTTTTCCTTCACCGCAAAGCTCGTGGTAAATTTCAAATGTAATTCCGCACATGACTTTCGAAAAACTCAGAGGTGCGAGCCGGGGTTTGAACCCACGACCCGCTGCTTGAGAGGCGATAGGTCAAACCACTAGCCCACCACGGCTTTTTTTATTTACACTTAATGTACCTTAGGTAATCGTACGATGTATATTGTCCTAATAATTGTCATTTTAAAGTTTATATCTTTGTTGATATAAGTAATTTTCGCAGAAATGGTCAACTTCACCGGATTAAGGAATTGTGAAGTCGACCATTTCTGCGAAATTTACTTATATCAAATGTACCAATATGGATTTTGACCAATTATGTCCATTGAACTTTATGGAACATAGGTGGACCCAATAGATTACACCGTGCGGCCAACTCTTGGTGAGGTATTGAGGTTGATAAGTAGCCTAACCATAAACAAGAAGAATCTGTAGATAACACGATCGAAATCATTAATCTAGATGAAGTACAATATAGTTTGGAAAATAAAGATGATAAGTTTTGATTTGCGTACTAAGTACTAACACGGCAAATAAAAGTTCGAAGAATTTCGAAGAATCGTTAATATCAAGACCGTTTTTAATGATTCACGCAAAAATATATGCGACATAATAATTTCTATATGTAGATCACGATTTCTTTAGTCTGCCTATATTGTGTTGCTAGTAGATAACACAGTCCTCGTAAAAAATATATGCAATTCAATTTTATTAAATATAAAAAAGGAAAGTTTGACTTCAACAACCCGACAAGCTTTTGTTTACAAACACTTAAAGCAGACGATATTTATATGCCATCGACTCGTGCCAACATCGAAAAAACACGACGATTTTTACGAGACATTCCATAATGCGATTTCGAAAGACTTCGCCTCGGATCGCGTGTTAATCGTGTCATTCAAAAATAAAACTGTTCTGCATTCAAATTACTTAACATGATTGACAGACATGTGACCCAAATATGAACAGACGACGGACCATAAAGCTCTTTTTTCCCCATAAAGCGTTGAAAATCACGTATAAACTGGTTACGATTATCGTAAAAAATCCGGGAGGTCGCGTCGTCCAAATTGTCCACTTCCGCAACATTATTATCCATACGCGTACAATTTGGTCGGAGCAATAAAGTTAAATGTTTATATTTAGCTGTATATAAATAGTGGTAGGATTTATGTGCGCTGCGTGCGCGGCCGCGCTCTGGGCCGAATGAATTGCCCCTAAAATATTTGGTCTGTCGTAGACCTGGCCGCCAGCCAGTGGGATCACTTTCGCCAAACTAGATAAAAGATAATATATAGCGTTATCTGCGGAGAGGTACCCACCACTTCACCACCACCACCACTTAGTTATTCGATAATATTGCTAATATCGCAGCTGCTAGCTAGGTACTCGTAGCTATCGATAGTATAGACGCACTTATTTCAACAAACTATCAATAGTATTGTAAGGTCGCGGGTGAGCAAGGAAATTCTTTTAGTATTGCTTTATTCTTGTTTTGTCAAAATACAATAGAACGGTAATGATTCCTATCGATGGGTTTTTTTTATTACTATTAATGAATATTATAATTCAGACAATTATGTAATGTTTATTATCTTGGCAGCGACAGTACTTCTATTGAAGACTTCCTCAAAGTTTCACATGACACGCCCACTTATTTGACGACCGGATGGCTAAGTGGTTAGAGAACCTGACTACGAAGCTTGAGGTCCTGGGTTCGAATCCCGGCCGGGGCAGATATTTGTGTGAATAACACGAATGTTTGTTCTCGGGTCTTGGATGTTTAATATGTATATAAGTATGTATTTATCTATATAAGTATGTTTATCCGTTGCCTAGTATCCATAGTACAAGCTTTGCTTAGTTTGGGACTAGGTCAATTGGTGTCAAAGTGTCCCATAATATTTATTTATTTATTTATTTATTTATTTATTTATTTATTTTAAAATTATTTTTAAGATATTGCAATAACGACAGGCATACCTAATATATGTTTTTAATTTAATAAGGCGAGGTAGCTAATTCTCCAAAGGGTTACAAAACTGTTTTTATCAGTAATCTTCAGGCACTACAGACTCTCGTATTTTCTAAAACTATTTGCAGTAATTCAGGACGAACTCGCGCCATGTATGCCAGGCCACACAAAGTGAAACCAAGTGCTCCTTAAACCTAATACATAAGAGTTGTTTTCAAGCTTTAACAACGGAAATGAGAACAGCTCGCTGTACTTACTCTTTAGATCCAGGGATTACGGCGTGAAACACTGCTCTCACAAGTGAATAAACTCGTAAATAACCCATTAGGTTCTGGGATGCCGAATAATAACCGATTGCCATACGAATCCTGCTAAAAGTAATTGAGGAATGTCTTAATTTATGAACCACGTTTTAGGACAAATATTATCACTTATAGTGCTTATACTCGTAATGTCTTATTACTTGACTAAATAATATGGGTCAGAAATACCACTGTAAGTACAAATATGACTGAAACACGATTGTCATCACTGATATCCATCTCTGTTCAACCAGGGAATCAAATGTCAAACAAACCGCACGGCAAAGTGGCCTTGTGACACATACATATCCGAGCATAATGTCGGTAATTATTTTCAAGGAATCTGTCAAACGAACGTAAGTGTCTATTACTTACATATGTATCTTGTACAAATTTGCAAGTCATCTGTTGGATGGAATTGATTGATAGAATTAGTGTTACTTGTGTAAAGTAATAGCTGTTTTACGTTGACTTTGTAAAAAGTTTGTTCAGTGCCCTTAGTGTAAGTTTTCGGTTACAAAATACGTCTCGATCGCGTTCGCGTTAAAATCTCAATTTGTATGGAAACACGAACATCGCAAACGTTCCGCTAGAGGCGCTGTTCGTGTTTCCATATAAATTGAGATTTTAACGCGAACGCGATCGAGACGTATTTTGTAACCGAAAACTTACACTAGGGGTACAGGATTTTTGGACCAAACAATACTCGTAGAAAAATAGTTTACTCCTATCTCCTAGACTCCAATAGTATCATCATCATAACCCGCCTGTCTCAGTTCACTGCAGGATATATTAAATGTATGTACATGAGGCTCGTATGGTACGCCCTTGAGCTCGATTTTTATTTCCTACTCCAACCCGGTCTGAGCCTTTATGAATATCATTATCGCCCCACCTAACAAGATCACCTACATTTATTGAAATTTTCCTCAAAACTAATATTCTGAAAAAAAAATCCTCCTTAGCATTATTAATTTATCTTTGTAACTTTTCAGACGTTGCAGACTTATAAGATGCGTTTTATTCACCGTGTGGTGGGGGCACGGCGGTGACAAAGAATGAGTGCAAGCAGTTTATTATGCTCGTAAAAAGACACCAAGAAAGATACTTTAAGCGTTCCTCGATAAAACATTTTTTTTTGGTGTAAGTTATGAAAGTATTTATATATCTATAAATTCTATTCTGAAGCTACTGAGTAGCTGTAGAATATAATTTATTGTAATAGGCTACAGTGTAACTCTTTGTTTTTTATTTGCGCACAAATTATTTTGTTTTGTGTTACCTAACAAAAAAAAGTAGATTATACAACAAGAGCATAAAACGTGCCATTTTACCCGAGGCGTTCATATAACCGCCCGAGCCGGTAACGTCGAGGGTGGATAGACACGTCGAGGGGAGGGGGAAATGGGTTTAATGCTCGGGTTTTACACTCCGCGTTTCACTTCGATTGAGAGGAAATTAAATAGCAACAGTGGAAACAATTGTTCACCTACTATGTATTTTTTATCGTTCACGCATTACTATTATATATATTTTTTTAGTTTTATTGATCTATTTTGATTGCTTTGATTGATTTTTAGTTTAATATAAAAAAAAAGGGTAGAAACTTATTTGTTTGTGGCTGTTTACACCTGATTGCATTGGTCTTAGACGAAGATTTTACTGTCAGGCTGTGATACAAACACAGGCCTAACACATTTGCACACTTGACAAGCATGGTATTTTTAGGGTTCCGTAGTCAACTAGGAACCCTTATTTTACCTGTTTCTACTGTAGGTAAATATTAATACACTGACTGACCAACTTTTCTGTAAATCAGAGCAAACAATGCTGCTCTTTATGCGAACGGCATTATAACGTTTTCAATTCATACATAAGTTGGTCACTCTGTAGTCTATTCTCAAAGTGTCATTTAAATGATAAAGTTAACAACTTCATATTTTAAACCGTATTTTATCGCAGCTGCTTGCCTGTGGTGGCGGTTTTGACATATTGGAACTTTTTAATTAGTTTAACAAGTACCTGGGCGACCGAGCTTTGCTCTTGCTAAAACTCGATAGTAAGCGTTTTCCCAGTGATAAGACCAAGCTAGATCGATTTGTCATCCCCGAAAACCCCCACGTTACTTTGTTGGAGCCGTTTCCGAGATCCTGATTATATATTTATATATATACAAGAATTTCTCGTTTAAAGGTATTAGATAAATCTAGACGATCTAGACTACCACGCCGTTTCTGCTTTATGGATGACTTTGGCTTTTATGCTCAATGCTTTAAACGCCAACAATTTTATATTATTGTTGCAGAAGTGGTTCAATATCGGTAAGTGAAACGTAATAAACGGTTTTATTATTAATGCCCTTATGAGCTACAAATCTAACTTGTAAATTTTGTATTTAACATTATAACCTCTTCGGTAAGTAGGTAATCATGAATTGGAAGAAGCACAAATTTAAAAAAAATGGCAAAGTAAAAAGCACTAGTGCGCAAAAATGAACCTTGCACAAGCTAAACAGCCAAAAAAGAGCACTTTTTGAGCAACTGTATTGAAAAAAACGTTTCCTTCAAGTAAAATGAGTTTACTAATAATGAGTTCTACTTTAGGGCCCATTCATTTTTTGCGTCATAATGATTTTCCTTGCTAGGTAATGCGATATTGCCTAGGAAGGAAAATCATTATGACGCTAACTTTGAGAACGTTCTTACATAGATCAGGAATCAACCGGTTCGATAGTACTTTGTGCTATATGGTGTAATCAAATTGATATAATTTAAAATGATGTTTAATTTTATTCCCGCTGCGTAGTATTATTATTAAATAGCCTGTCACCGATGTCTTCCCCTAAAGTAATTGAGATTTTAATAAGAATGCGTACACTCGACGCTCTGAATGTTACGATGCACACCTGACAGGTGTAGATTTATTTTACACCTGTTTCTACTGAAACTATGAAGTAGGCTACTAACGTCTTTTCTCAAATTATTACTTAATGATAATTAAATATTTTACCGTAGTTTATCGGAGCTCTTTGCCTGTGGTTGGTGGCTTCCATATAAATATTTGAAACTTTACGTGGTTTTGTATAACAATGTCGGAGTCTCTTTTAAATGGAATTAATTTAGACAAAGTGCTGGACAGATTTAATATTTTCGGTCGTTACCACGCGATCTCCGCTGTATGTATTACTTTGTCTTTCATATACAATGCCATCAAAGTTACCAATTACATATTTGTTGCAGAAGATATCCGATATAGGTAAGTCAAATTCACAAAAGATAAAATAAGAAAATTACATACGTCTAGTAATTATTTAGTGATTGTTATAACGCTTTCATTATGTATCATGTGGTATTTTGGAATAAATGATAGTAAAGTCAGTAATTTGATTTAAAGTGCAGACTACTTTAACAATGGAAACAATTTTCTATCAGTTTGAAGTCGGTAAAAATGAAAATTTTACAATATTTTGTTAAAAAAAAAACAAATGACCGCAGTGAACATATATTTCCAAAAAAAAGCATTGGTTGTAGTATGTAGTCATTACGTATTTGTGAGAAAAAGGAAAATCGTGCATTATCATCTCCTATCACAAGTTTTTTTTTTACATTATAATGAACTTTTTATATTACTATTTAGAAATCACAGTACAAAAATGCAAAGTTGCATTGTAGTTGTTTTACGGCAAAACTTTATAAAGTTCTGTTCTCAGATGTGCTGATATCAATGACACTCGTGGAGTCGCAAAAGAATCTTGGAACGTTAGCAAGGTAGACGATACGACAACGTTATGTGGAGTCGCAGAAACGTGTACGCAATGGATTTACGACAACCCAGATAGTTTTGTTGCAGAGGTAACAAAAGTCAAAGAAAATGCTTTAGATTTAGACCATGCGAGAACTTGCATGCAAGTTTCACAACATTGCGGTATTTGTTTGATCAACTGAATTCATTGTCCTTCAAGTCTGCATTGTAATGCAACAATTGCATGGTCTAAATGGGGCTATATTGTCAAAGCAATACTTGCCTTTTAGTTTCAGTTAGCCTGCCAAGATTGGAAGAGAACTTTAGTGGGGACCGTACACAATTTTGGATACATGATCGGCCTTATTATAATTGGACCACTTTCAGATAAGTAAGACAATATTTGTTTAAGTCCTTTTAAATTTCATTATACTTTTGTATATGCAATACGTAATTGTTTATTTTTAAATTGCTCTACAAAATTTTACGTCTTCACATTCTTTTGGAATATTTCAGGACGTTATTTGGGGTAGTTCGACATACGGTTAAACATCGATCAATGTATGGAAATATTTGTTAACCACAATAAAAAATTTGGAAAACATTTACATACTATGTTCAATCAAAACTACCTACACTACCCACAAAAATATTTCGGAATAATTTGAAGAAATTCATTTCATGAATGTTTATTTAAAGAACTACTGTAGTTCTGTTCAAACTAATGTTCAAAATAACCTCCATAAAAATTATCTTCTTAAAAAATATAATAATACTTTTGCAAAATTTATGCAGTTTTATCTTCTTTAACTTATTAACTAACGTGCATCATAGTACACTAAAGGGCAACACACACAGAGAGCGGGCGCGGGTCGTGCGCGGGCCCGCGACGGGCGTATTTGCATGGCGGTATATGGACGCCTTCACACAGAACGCGGGCGCGGGCGCGGGTCGTGCGCGGGCCCGCGCCCGTCGCCCGTCGTCACAAACAGCGCGAGCCGAGCGCAGTGTTACCAACTCTCAAAAATATTTATCCCTAAGGCTTAAGTTAAAAACCCCTAAAACTCGTTTTTAATGAAAATGTTCACTTTAAATTTGAATATTTCGCAAAAAAAATACTGAATCGAAAAATCGTCTTAGTAACCCCCTAATGCTTTTAATTTAAAAGACCCTACACTATAGGGTTGGATGAGAAACTATCTATGGGAGGTACCCAAAAAAATTTTTTTTTTTAATTTTTACCATTTTGTTGGGATAGTTTTCATAATAAGTATATCTATGTAAAATTACAGCTTTGAAGCATTGATAGTCCCTGAGCAAAGCCGCGGACGGACAGATAGACTGACAGACAGACAGACATGGTGAAACTATAAGGGTTCCGTTTTTTCCATTTTGGCTACGGAACCCTAAAAACTGTATTCATGCGCAGTAGCTGGTTCATTTAGGCGAGAATAAAATTTATTTATTTTATTTTTTTTAATTAATTGGTAGGTACTACAGAAAAATCTGTTATTTTTTCCATTGACTAGTATAAGCTTATTCCTTTCTATAAAAAAAAATCAGCCACTTTTAAAAATTTCATCCATCGCCCATCATTCCATAAATTGGATTTAATTAAGTAAGTAAATAAAGTTTGACCTTGGTGCGCAAGCGCGTTTGTCGTTTTCCACATATATCTCGCGGCACTGTATAATTCTGTGTCGAGTTGACAAAAATGTCGTATCTATTATTGGTTCTAGAACTGTTTTAATTTGTACTCCAAAAGTCGCCAGATACCTAAACCATTTCTGTCGTCAAAACTTTTTTGCGGTCGCTATGATTTAAGCAAAAGTCGTCACTTCTAGGGACTAAGTCACTAAACTGGCAACATTGATAGCCGCCGCGGGCCCGTCGCGGGTCCGACCCGCTCTCTGTGTGAATACAACGAACCGCGCGGCTCCCGCGGCGGACACGACCCGACCCGCGCACGCTTTCTGTGTGTGTTGCCCTTTAGTCTCAGCTGATCTTAAAATAAACTTTTCACCTCAGCACCTCAAACAGGCAGGTTTTGCTATGAGAAATCAGTGAGCAAAATTGCATTTTGCTCACTCCGTGAGACAAAGTAACTTTTTAATTATTTTTTAAATGCTGAGTACAGTGTTGGGTCTACTCACTGAATTCCAAATATTTGAACTTTACTTTGATCTGTCATTTCACTTCAACTCGAAAAAAGCAAGAGATAGGATCAAATTTGTCGATTACAAACATAAATTAAATTTTTGGTATTAAAAATATATCGGAATATTTCCAAAATGTAAATTTTCCCGATCTTTTAATAAAGTATGCAACCTCGTTGCACGAAAGCCGCTTCTCTTGTTTTTTTTTTTATAAAAGAATTCCGTATACTGCCTCTACAGTATATTTATTATTTGTTAAATTCAATGATTTTTTAACAAATCTATTTATGTTTATGTAATAGAAATCTTAATAAAAATCATATTTAAAGGTTTAATTGTTCAACCTTTTCAATTACCCCGAGATGAGGCTTTTTGCAGTATTAAAAAATAAGTGTGACATTAGTACAAGAAGTTAAGATTGCATGTTATGAGTATGCGATTTCTATTGTAGCTACTGGACTCTTTTTATGGTTTTAAATGTAATTATTACATTTGATAATAATCGGATTCTATTTAAAAAAATGTGTTTGTTTTGTAAACAGGTGGGTATATGTGGTTTTATTCTTATGTTACATTTAAATTATGTTCTCGCTGCTGAGGTGAAAAATTGTATGTGTCACACGAGACCAAAGTTTTTTTGCATCTCGTGTATTTCAATCCCTTGCTGATCTCAGGATTCTAACCTAGAATCACTCGCTAACGCTCGTGATTCAATTATAGAATCCTTCGCTTACTCGGGATTCAAAATCAACACTCGCAACAAAAAACAACTTTGCTCTCTTGTTGCACAAATAACTATTGTTTCGTTGCCTTTGTACATTACGTGACTTTAATATAGTAGTTTTTAGTGTAAATCTCCTGCTGTTTTGTTTCAGATTCGGAAGGAAACCCTTAGCTATCTTAGCTGGAGTTACGAGTGGGGTCTGTGGACTTGCAAAAAGTTTCGCCAGCACTTATTGGATTTACATAGTATTTGAGTTCTTGGAAGCAGCATTCGGTGAAATTCACTCACCGTTATTTATGCTAGGTAAGAGCTCCGTCATGATTTTACCTGAAGAACAGAGAACATAAGATTAATTTAATATAAGCACTAACAGGTCTTAATAGCGTCTTTTAATACGAGCTGCACTTACAGAAATGAAAATAGAACAAAATTAAAAAAAAACAACAACTATAGACAAATTGAAATACTTACTCTACCGAGCTGTAAACGATAACTAATGTATAGTCCATTCAGGATAACATTGGACTCTAGAAGGTCACAGAAGCAGGGGTTCTAAACATTTTTTTGTGAAGTCGTATCGTAATAATTATGTTGATGATGATGATGAATAAAAGAAGTAATAAGATAAAGTTAGAATTTTGTTTACTTTTTATGTAGATTAATACATAATGTATTTACAAAATAACACAATATGAATACGTAGTTTGCTACATAATATTAATTCGATTCGTATTTAATAACTGTGTTGCGTGGGCTCATCCGCTCTCATCCCCTGTTTAAAAATATGCTATTAAGTTCAAGCTATTTTCCATTCCAAATTTCATCAAATTTGGTGCAGTGTTTTAGTTGTGAAAAGTTATCTATTCGTATATGCTTACAGGTCATCACATTTTGATTCAAACTGGCAATTAAAAACTATAAATAATGTACAGAATATTTCTTGAGTTAACAATATTATAAACGTTCCGTTTCTTGCAGAATGTTCTTTACCTCTGCCTCTTTAGGTATTTTATAGGAAGACGTTTCTGTTAACAAAACAGGTTTTTTTTTTATTGTTCTTAAATTATGATATGAAAAATAGCAAAGTTAATCTCACTGATATTCATTATAATTGCGAAAGTTTGTAAGACTGTATGTTTGTTTGTTACCTACCTCTTCACGTCTTAACCGCTGAACCGATTCAGGTGAAATTCGGTATACAGGTAGTACATGTCTCGGGGAAGAACATAGAATAGTTTTTATCCCGGAAAATTGCTGAGTTCCTGCGGGATAGCAATAAACGAATTCTACGTGAACGGAGTCGCGGGCAACAGTTAGTTAATGAATATTGACGTCTTCGATATTTTAATTAGAAATAAGTTTAGACCGTATACTAAAAAAATGCAATTTATTAAATGACTTCCTAAAGCGTACACTATAAAGAGCCTATTTTCCTTCTGTCCATTCCTATACTGAACAGACTTGTAGTAAAAATAGCTCTGCGAATCGAAATAAAACGATTATAAAATCTACCAAGACCTAATCTATCATTTTTTCAGCTATAGAAATGGTTTCGACCAAATCTCGAGTTAAGTATACAATGATATGTACTTTGGGATTTCCTATTGGCGGGGTTCTCTTCCCTTTAATTTACTGGTTGATTTCTTACTGGAGAACATTCTTAAGAGTATTGTATGCATCAGGACTTCTCTTCATATTAGCATTTTTTTTTCTGGACGAAAGTCCAAGGTGGCATTTAACCAAAGGACACATAGAAGCAGCGGTGAAAATTTTAAATAAAGCTGCTAAAATTAACAAAGTAGAAATAGAAGAGAGCTTAGAAATGCTTACCTATGAAAAAGACGACAGCTCGAATTTTACGACGGCAATAACAGACACATTCAAATCCAGAGCCTTATTGAAATCATGTTTAGCTTGCATGGTTTGGTGGATCGTTGCAGTGTTTGCGAACTATGGATTATCAATAAATTCAGTATCTTTGAATGGAGATAAATATGTGAATTATGCCCTTTCGGCTGCAGTGCAAGTTCCGAGCTTTGTAATCACGACATGTTTAATGGATAAGTTTAATAGAAAAGTGGTATTGATGTGGTCATTCGTGGCTTGCGGGGTGCTTTGTGTAAGCCAGCCGTTCATACCAAATAGTAAGTACAAAAAGAACATATCATTTATTATTGTAGTGTTTAGAGGTAGGCAATTGATTCTTCTCTTTGGCAGCTGTCTCACCGCCGGCGAGGAAACGATTGGCTATCGACTATTTTCTCACTCAAGAAACGAACAAAAGATATAAGATCCTGTGTGAGTAAAAGAGACACATATATTAATAGTCGATCGCTGGCGGTTCACAATGCCGGCGAGAACTCGCTCTTGGGCCAATCAACTATTTTACCAATGCGTTATCAAAATTGTCTCTGGCGTTACCAAAAAATCGTACTTACAACAAGATATTTCACGGTTTAATAGCTTACATAAATTACAGAAAAAACATGTTTACTTACAAAAAATCTGCAATTGTTTGAAAAATGTCGCGGACAGATTAGTGTCGGTAAAAAAGTTGATTGGCCCTCTTACATCTTTTGTCGCAGCGACAAGAGCTATAAAACTAGCTCAGCGATACTCGCTCAGCGCTGTTAGCTTGGCGGCCGCCCGGCTCGAGCGAGTGGAGCGAGTAATCGCCCGTCGTGCTCGAACACTCGCTTTTCACTGCTCGCCCACTCGTTTCTAGTTACTCGCTCTGCTCGCTTTTCGCTTATCGTCGACGGTGGGACAAGTGCCTTTACTTGCATAAAAATTAGTCTATCTACATACATATATCGTAGTAACTACCTTTCGCAAGACAAAACAATAGACGTAGCCTAACAAGACATAATAATTTCAGATCTCTTCTGGCTTTCCATATTGATGTACATGATGGGCAAACTAATTTCCTGCATGTTCAGCGAAGTCATTTATTTTTTCACTTCTGAACTATTTCCTACTTACACGAGGAACTCTATGCACGCGCTCTGCTCATCTGTCGGGCGGATTGGTGGTATAGCAGCACCATTAACTCCATTATTGGTAAATATTAAGGAGCTACCTATAGTTTGGAATCGTATCTTCTACTTCTGCACTACAGATAGAATTATAAGTCAAACGGCTATCGTTTCTCCAATCTTTTGTCTCCATTTTTGTCTACCGAATTTTAAAAATTAGAATACTTACTTAATTTTGTTTCATTTTTTTAAACATTGTCTGAAAAAACACTTATTTCGTTATGGCGTGAAAGATCTAACATATACGAAATCTACATATTTGGATTCATCTTTGACGTCCCTAAAAACTGGTCGAGGGTTTTCATTTGAAACTAATTAACACACAAGTTATTGCCAGAAAACCAGTTTTTTGGCCTAAAATTGTTCAATTTTGATGCCAAATATCTCGAAGACAATGAGCTTTGAAGTAAATATGGGATACCATATTGCTTAAAGCCGTTGTTGTTAATATAATAAGCTACAAAAAATATTAGAAAACTAAGGAATTCAGATCGAAAGTCATTGGGGCATGGGATCCCCTTCATCCCAGCCTATATACGTCCCACTGCAGGGCACAGGCCTCCCCTCAGAATGAGAGGGCTTGGGCAGTAGTTCCCACGCGGGCCCAGTGCGGATTGGGAACTTCACACATACCATTGAATTGCTTCGCAGGTTTGTGCAGGTTTCTTCACGATGTTTTCCTTTACCGTAAAGCTCGTGGTAAATTTCAAATGTAATTCCGCACATGAATTTCGAAAAACTCAGAGGTGCGAGCCGGGGTTTGAACCCACGACCCTCTGCTTGAGAGGCCATATGTCAAACCACTCGGCCACCACGGCTTGTCCACTCGGCCGCCACGGCTTGTCCACTCGGCCACCACGGCTTGTACCACCACGGATTCCCTTAAACGTCAACAATTTTGGACAACTTATTGTAAATGAATAATTAGAAATAGCTGAGTAGCTAAGATGTAATGTCATGACTGAAAATTAACTTTGCCTCTTTTTAATGTATGTATGTGTGTGTGTGTGTGTGTGTGTGTTGTTTAATCCATAAAATACCTTTGTAGGGGTGTTCAATCAAAAATAACTCAACCATCTTCTGAAATATTCAGGAATAATTTAAAGACACCCGGTATGTGGATAAATGTTGTTTGACATCCAAAGTACAAGTTTTGCTATTTGAAGGCCATACTTAGGTCATAGTGTGATCAATCTTTTCATATTCTATAACATTTTCAGATGGTTTACTGGCCTGGATTGCCTACACTGTTATTTGGCGTAGCGTCTCTGATAGGAGGACTCGTGACTATTATTGTGCCTGAAACAGGCAAAAAGCCTCTACCAGACACAGTTTTACAGGCCGAAGCTTTGAGTAACACCCGACAAAATGATTTCGAAGAAAGGCAAACTTCTTCTCGTATAATGGATTAAAACACTTTTTTTTAAATAATTCACTGTTTACGTTAGACATATATTTATTGTTAGATTTTTACATTTGTTTGGACTTTACTGATTTGGCAGAAGTTTGAAATCCATAATATACTTTGTCCTTATTGTAAATGTCAAATTTTATAATAACTGGTTGTTATGATCTCTTGCCATGATAACGTTTGTCCTAACGTAAATGCCATAATATTGTTTATCCTAATATTGAATATCCTAATGCTTATTTGCTCTATTTTCTTAAGTACTAATGATCATTTGTCCTAATAGTCACATATCCTAATACTGGTTGCCGTTATCATCTATGTAGTAACATAAATTCTTAATCATAATAATAATCCTACTTGTAATATAAATCCCGTCCCGTGTGGTGTCGGGTTAGAATTACACCTCTCCATTTCTTCCGTGGATGACGTAAGAGGCGACTGAGGATATACTCGTAGGTTTAGGTATACCGTAGGCGACAGGCTAGCAACCTGCCACTATTGTACCGTTTTTCTCAAACTTAAAACCTAAAATTGCGAAAAGTGTCTCCGAAGCGGTAACGTTTCGTGTGCTCTGCCTATCCCAAGGCTCGCAAGGTGCGGTTTGCCGACGCCTACTCTAGTATGGCATTGAATATTTTGGTTTTCTATATTATGACTCGTAAGTTTTATGTCTTACTAAATTAATACAAAGGGATTTAGAGCATTAGGTATTCTGTATGAATGTAGGCATCCTGTATTGTTCATGTTGGCAAATAAATTAATCTTCTTTCTTCTTCTTAGGCAAAGTAATTTATGGATTATGATTTTATGATCATTAGGACGTAGGAACATGATTTATGGCAAATGAATGATATGTCAAAAGTGTTTATAGCAAAAGTGGTATGTGATTTTTGGACAAACGATATCATGGATTAGAAGGAGACCCTTTTTACCGTACTTACTAAGTTTGGATGTAATCGAGCTAGCGGCTAAAAGATAAGTACCGCTTAGGATTTTTTTTTTAATATATTTCTAAAGGACAACTTAAGTGCAAACTAAAGTTGTTACATTATATTCCATTACTTATTTGATTTAATAAGTAATAACTTGAATAGAATTGCTCATAAAACTCATTATTGTCAGTTTTAATACCAACGCTCCAGTACCTTATACATGTTAATAGAATTTTAATAAATAATGTTATTTGTAAAACAATAAGCATCATGTAAAGCAATAGTCTTCTCCTTTCTTATTGTAAAAATGAATTTTTCATTTCAAACAAAACAAACTTATTCTGAAAGTAAAATAACTAAAAATAGTTATTTTACTCGAAAATACAAACTGAGACATGGATGCACAGAAAAACCAGAAAAAGAGACCAGCGCTGGGAATCGAACCCAGGTCCTCAGCAATCCGTGCTGCGTGCTATAACCCCTACACCACCGCTGGACAGTTATTTTACTTTCAGATTAAGTTTGTTATAGAACTTCTTAATTTATTAGGGTAATTTAAGTGTGAAGTTAGCGGCTAAATGCTAAAGTCGAATGTTTGCAATCAATCTGCCGCCAACTATAGGCCGCTTACTTTATAACGATGGTTATGTTCCATTCAAATTTATACCTTATCACACTAAGACATAATACAAATTTTAATGGTTTTACGTTATAATTCTTCACCTATAGACTAGTGTGTGTTTAGGTGTTGTCTTGTTACCATTTAATGGCAGTTTACAGCAGGTATTTACCTGAGCTGGGCAGTGCACTATTTAAATTTGCAATGATTTTTTGCAATAATGTCTCAGCCTCTATTAGACAAGGTTTATCTGGATGATGTGTTAGTTAACTTCAGTGTTTATGGTCGCTATCATGCCGTCACCGCCGTGTGGATTACTTTGGCTATGATATACTCCGGAATTATATTCAATAACCACGTTTTTGTAACAGAAGCGGTCCAATACAGGCAAGTACTTTTAGTTAAAACAACATGATAGCCTTGTATTTTGGCCTACGCGCGAATTGTGTAATAAAGTATAATGTATAAAAACA
Source organism: Choristoneura fumiferana (assembly GCF_025370935.1). Lineage (NCBI taxonomy): Eukaryota > Metazoa > Arthropoda > Insecta > Lepidoptera > Tortricidae > Choristoneura > Choristoneura fumiferana. The sequence continues at coordinate 7,410,743 of NC_133478.1, forward strand.
TTCCCTTATCAGATGTGTTGATAACCACGATGCTCGGAATAATGGCAGTGCATTATTTAAGGTCAGCAATGCACATGATGCGCTGTCGTGGTGTACGAACCCTGAGCTATGCACCCAATGGGTTTATGATAACCCGAATAGTTTTGCCGCTGAGGTAAGCCAAACTTTACTTGGTTAACGTGAATATTTTTAAAGCAATAGGTACATGCACAGTATAATACAATACAATGGCTCTTTAATGAACAGAATATAGTAAATCACACTGATAGGTAAAGTGGTCCCAACGGAAGACCAGTGTTGTTCATACAAAACATTTTTGTAACAACGTTCCTGTAACTTTTTTTTCTGAAATCTGAAATGTTTATTTACTAAATTACAGTTCAGAACTCAGTGTCCGTGTTTTTTTTTTGTATTTTTTCTATTTTTTACAAGCTTTTAAGTTAAATAACTTGCAATGTTCGTATGTATGTAAGTAACCCGAAATTTAAAAATATGCAAACCATTTTTCAACCACTTCCTGGACTCCGATTTTCCTTTAATTTTTTTAGACTAAACGAAAATACACCGAGATACAGGCAACCTTATCGCTTAGTTATAATATTTCACAAGCCTTTATACTGATTGTCTTTTCAGTTTCAGCTAGCTTGTCAAGATTGGAAGAGAACATTAGTTGGTTCAGCACATAACTTTGGATACATGGTTGGCCTTCTTATTGTTGGACCACTTTCAGACAAGTAAGTAGGTACTTGTTCCTCTTAAGTGTCAAGGGAGGTTGCCCTTCAACAGCTCCTTCATAGACCTTAACATTTTTTTTTATTTCAAAGACTAAACGGTAACAGTGTGTTTTACAGTGACTAGACTTGGAATCAATTGTATGATGAAAACCATTTACAGGACGTTCAGTCAAACATACGCACGCATAGCATTATAATTAATAATGTTCTGATTTTTTTTTTAGATTGGGAAGGAAACCCTTAATAATCATAATTGGACTAATAGGTGCGGCGTGTGGACTAGCAAAGAGTTTCGTCAACTTTTACTGGTTTTACGTCCTATTAGAGTTCTTAGAAGCAGCAATCGGCGATCCCAGCTCACCATTATACATGTTATGTACGAACAAATCGTAAAAATTGGGTTTCATGATCAAGTATGGTAATGTACTAACTATATTAAATAGTTCTTGGTGGTGTTTCGTTTACGTTTGTGAATCTATTTTGCAATTTCAAAAAGCCAATTAATAAAAAAATCATTTACTTTTCAGCAATAGAATTGGTAGCCACCAAATCGCGAGTAAAGTATACCACCGCGTGTAAAATAGGGCTTTCCATTGGTGGGATTATATTCCCTTTAATGTACTGGCTAATCTCCTACTGGCGAACCTTCTTAAAAACGTTGTATGCACCACCGCTACTCTTTATATGTGCAATATACTACTTAGACGAAAGTCCAAGATGGCTTCTAAGTAAAGGAAACACAGAAGCAGCAGTGAAGATTATTGATAATGCATCGAAAATGAATAAAATTGAAATAAAAGAGAATTTAGCCATGCTTTCATATGAAGAAGACGCAAGCTTGGACTTTAAGACTGTACTAGTGGCCACTTTGAAATCAAGAACTCTTTTGAAAACATTTTTTGCTTGCGTTACATGGTGGATTACTTCGACTTTTGTGAGCCATGGATTGTCAATAAATTCGGTGTTTTTGAAAGGGAATAAATTCATCAACTATGCCCTAGCATCTGTTGTGGAAATACCAGGCAACATCTTCGCGGCATATTTAATGGATAAGTTTAATAGGAAATTACCATTGATATTTTCATTTGTGGCTTGTGCAGTACTTTGTGCTGTACAGCCGTTCATACCTAATGGTAATTTTGCACATTTTGTCAATAATGCACATTTCAATACAATGCTTTAGTGCGCTCGAAAAAAACCTGAGTATAGCAACTTTGCTACCTTGACGATACTGCAGTTTTGATTACTGCTTTTTATGATGTTTTTAATGCTGGATGTTGTTCTTATTTTTTCTTGTGTTTGGATACCTAGTTCATGCTCACTCACTTCATCAATAGATTTTGAGAAAAACGCTGTGATATACAGAAATTCGGACATGTTTTCAAATATTATACCTTTTGTGGTCCAGATTCTTATGAATGAATCGCTAAACATAACTTAATTTTCAGATCTTCTGTGGCTTACTATTTCGATATACATGGTCGGTAAGCTGGTATCTACCACGTTCTTTACGATCACGTATATTTTCACTTCTGAGCTGTTCCCTACGTACACCAGGAACTCTATGCACGCACTCTGTTCGTCTGTGGGGCGGATTGGAGGTCTAGCAGCACCACAAACTCCATTATTGGTACCGTATACAATCATATTGACAAATGCTTATTTTTTTACACGCGTACTATCACAATCACGACCGATCGTAAAATCCGCCAGATCACGAAATTCCTAGGCACATTGTGATATGCCTGGCCAACTTTTAGGCATATCATGAAATGGCCCCATTTCACGATATGCCTAGGAATTTCGTGATCTGGCGGATTTTACGATCGGCCGCCGACATACACACTGTTTGAAAAAAGAGATGGTGAAAACGATTGTGAACACGCGTTAGACTCTAAGCTATTACCACGCCAAACGATGAAAATAAGGATTATCAACACAAAAATATGTTTTTTTTTCATTCTAAATAACAGTTTCACTTGAAACTAAAAACATGATCATAACTATTTATTTTGTGTATTTTTTTTTAATGAACAAAACCAATTTGCTTGCTAAGTTCAGTAAGTTTTGAATTCAGTTCATTTATTTGTATTTTCGTAAAGTAATGCAGGAATGAGTGATGTAATGAACAACTGATCGAATGAGATGATGGAATTAGGTAGATGAAGTGAATGAAAGACGAGGTGAAAGACCAAAGACGTGCGCGAATGAAGACGGAGTAATTTAGCTCCATCCATCCATCCCAGCCTATATACGTCCCACTGCTGAGCACAGGCCTCCTCTCAGAACAAGAGGGCTTGGGCCATAGTTCCCACGCGGGCTCAGTGCGGATTGGGAACTTCACACGCACCATTGAATTGCTCGCAGGTTTGTGCAGATTTCCTCACGATGTTTTCCTCAAATATCAAATGTAATTCCGCACATGAATTTCGAAAAACTCAGAGGTGCGAGCCGGGGTTTGAACCCACGACCCTCTGCTTGAGAGGCGATAGGTCAAACCTCTAGGCCACCACGTGATTTAGCTAATAATAATATTTTGTGTTTATACTTTTGATTCGATAAATTATTTTAAAACCTTTATGTTTTTCAGAGAGTCTACTGGTCGGGTTTGTCTACGGTTTTATTTAGCGTGGTTTCGCTCATAGCAGGACTTGTGACGATCCTCGTGCCAGATACAGGCGACAAATCGCTCCCTGACACAGTGCTACAGGCCGAAGCGTTGAGTTATACCAAAACTGATGTCCAGTTAGAGGAAAATCGCGCTGGAATCGCAAGGAAAAATTGTAATGAAGCCTAACGAGGGAAAAACTGTTGTGAACCAGTTCTGGTTTGGTTTGATTCTCGAAGGACGTTTTCCGATATTAAAATGTTGACCATATTTTTTTTTTATTATTCTTACAACTACATTTTTTGTATAGGTATTGCGTAAAGCCACTGTAAGGTTTAAATCTCGCATTAACTGCTGACCTTGGGTTGAAAATTGGTACCTCTACACACGTTAGTCGGTGACCCAAAAAAAGATGTGTATAGGTAACGTAAATAAATTAATTTTAAACGCGGGGCCCCGTTTGGGGAATTGGGGTAAATTAGAAAAATAATGCAATTGACATATCACACTCACGTTAAGAATATGGGCTTGTGGTGAGAATCTCGAATTTTATGGTTTTGAAGTTATATAAGAAAATAGGCAAGAATTTATTTATTTCCGATATTACTTAATGAACCTAAAATTACGTAAGTGCAGAAAATAATTTTATAGATTTATTTCAAATTTCCTTATCCATTAGCGCCTGTTAAAACTCGTGTTTCTAAGCATTATTTGTCATTTGATAATACCTTGATATTTTTGTCTTCGCAGGAGACAGAAAAAATAAATTATCTATTGGTATTGTAATAATTATTATGTACATATACATATAGTAACTCTCAGAGGTTTTAGAAGTTTTTTGAATTAAGTGGTTTATACGGAGGGCTATAGCGTTAGTTTGTTCATTTGTTTGCTGCCGTTCTTGAGGTATCTACGGTGGTACAAAAGTCATAGTTAAGTATCTGTCCTCGATTATCTTTTAATAGTAAAATAATTACTAAGCCCGCGTTTACATGACTTGTTGCAATGTATTTTTTTGCAGGAGCTTGACTTTTTTGTAACTGCTATGCAAAAAAAAACAAACCTATATAATTACCTGTATATTTCCGAAAAGTAGATGTCTTCTACTTTGCTCTCGTTTCTGATTAAAAATACTCCAATTGCAAATACTTCAGAGCGGTGTGAACAGGAATACAATGGATTCCAATACATCCTGAGCAGACTGATTTGTTAGACGCCACCCTATTCAGACGCATTTTGCACATGCATTTTAAACAGAATGTTCAATTTTTCACCAAGGAACTTCTGAAAAATTATGCGAGCCTTAAGCTAATATAGTTTAACATTCAGTTTTAATTAAAAAAATACGATGGTGTTGTTTACAACGTTTATGAAGGGATCAATAAACGCTCTACTTGTATAACTAGTTTTACGTCAGTCAGACGGTTAAGTTTAACACCCAATAGACAGCAATTATGTGATATTCGAGGGTAGTCTAAGAGTCGCGAGATGATGACAGGGGCCACGTCTGTAATAGTCCTCCAGACCGTTATAAATAAGGACGCAAGCCAAGGGGTTAGTATTGTTTCCTTAACGGGCCGTCTTATGACCCTCTTAATTAATTTGAAACTTTCTGTGGTCTCCTGTGGCGTGCAATTTGAATAATAGCACGGATAGGGTGCTCAAGCTTAATTTTAATTGCAAATATTTATGTAAAATGAGCCCTAAGGCGATGCCTCTCAGAATGCAAGAGATGATATATTGGTCGGAAAATTTTAAACGTTTTCGGAATTCGAGGCGTCGATGCAGCTTAAAACAAACGACGGAGATTTAAGTATGAATCCGATCTTAATAATAAATCAGAATTGTGTGACAATGCTTTGTAACTTGAGTAATCACGTAACCACGAAGTTGAGACATTTATTCAAAACGAGATATTTCAAGTTTGAGTAGGTATATTTACAAATAGATCAATAAGGTATTAGTTGAGTATTTAGAAGTAGACAATTGAAATTTATGGCAGTATCTAAGGAGCCATACATTGTGAGATGCGGTACTAACTAACACGTTTAGCCATCTGTAAAGGAAACCTCAGACGAGACGCAGACTGCTCCATCACATCACTAACGGTTATAGAAGTAGTTAATAATGTTTTGCCATCGTATTTTAACGGAAAATTTCGTATTCGTTTCGTTTCGTTCTCTCGCTTTCTTAACTAGCTTACTGAAGTTTACTGAAGCTGATTGATATGATGAAGCCAAGGTAAATATGAACTTATCCTACAAAATACCATGGAAAAACATCATTCACTAATTAGATATGTAACGCAGTAACGACTTTACCCTAATTCATAAAGGATCTAAGTACATCCTACTAATATTATAAATGTGAAAGCTTGTGAGTGAGTGAGTTTGTGAGTGAGTAAGTATGTTTGTTACTTCTTCACGCTGAAACGGCTGAACGGATTTGGATGAAATTTGGCAAAAAGTTAGTTTATAATCTGGATTAAAACATAGGATACTTTTTATCTCGATATTCCCACGGGATAGGGTCAAAATTTTGAAATAACAACGGCTGGGCTTAGAGTCATGATATTTGGTATGTAGGTAGCTGGACATCTAGAATAACACATAGGCTACTTTTTATCCCGATATTCCCACGGGATAGGGATAAAATCTCGAAATAACAACCGCTGGGCTTAGAGTCATGAAATTTGGCATGGTTGTTTTAAATTTAACGTCAATGATAACCACGATGTAATTTTAGAGAATTCCCACGGGAATTTAATAAAATCCCGGAATTTCAATTCAACTGCTGTATCTAATGATTTACGCGTGCGAAGCCGCGGGTAAACGCTAATAACTTAAAAAGAGTAGGTATGCTCCAAGCCTATCATAAACTACACCGCCATAAATTGATGAAACATGAAACTCAATTTTTACCTACGAATAGAGGAAATTAAAAAATATTATGTGTTCAATTAACTTTAAGATACCAACCATGTCCTAAAGGCCGAAGCGGGTAATAAAATGAATGAATGAAATGAATCTCGTTCGTGTTAAAGGAAACATAAATTGACTTTCCGTAATATTAAAACCCGTTCTGATAAATGGAGTAACAATATTATAAATTATAGAACTCACTTCAATTGTAGCAAAAAAAGTAACGAGACGTGTCTGCTAAAAATATACAATCATGATGAACATCGTCCCAATAATTTTACCGGCGAACTGCAGTGACCTACTTACTACAGTATCAATGAACTCAAACACAAAATTAACACAGTCACGTCAAAACCAACACAATACTTCACTGATTCTAAAGTTAACAATCTCACACTTAAAGTAGATAAAACAAACAGAAGTTTCATAGGACACAGAGAACATGCTATGGGACGCAAGCACGGTATACGACTGAACTAAACAATTTCAAAAGATTTCAAAGGAATTTCGCACGGCACGCGGTTTCAATCCGCCACTGTCGAGTAATTAGACGCAGCTATTAACAAAGTTAAACATCCTACCGAAGAGTATTCTAACACGTTGCATTAGAAGCTGTATTCAGATCGTTTAGTTGTTGTTTTAATATTCCATCATCGTAAAGATGAGAGCGTGCGACTCACGGGAACACACGCAATGTCTAGCGATGTACTGGTGCGTTTTAAAATAAATACGCGCGCTTTGCGACCTTAATGCGAACACCGGGTGTCGATCGACAGCCGTACAGGCAGATAAATGCGATACTGAAACAATGATTGGGAAGATTTATTGCTGCGCCGGAAATATTTACGTGAGTAGTAAACGAGTAAAGAAAACAATTTACAATAAATTTAAAAACCATGTACATCGCATAGTAGTTACTTACACGTTTGAAAGTGGCAAAGATGCATAGATGTAAAAATCACCTAATAATCACCTCATTGAATTTGCAGGAACGATACGAATCACGCAACTTAGCTATAAGCTAGTACATTCACAAACTTCGACAATAAAGTGTGCACAAAATGGTGAATTAATGGTTTTAGTGGCAATAAAACAGAAATACGAGGTGAATGGTATCGATCAAGCGTCATATGGCAGCAGTGATGTGCCCGGCGGTTGGGGCCAGGTGCCGGCGCCCTCGCATATTCACCCAACCATGACAACCGCAGAACTGTATGGCTTTCGAATACTATTATATTAATAAGGAAAGTAGGAAATATAGCATTACATGCGGCTGCACGTGACTACCGAATAGTTTTGGTAATTGGCCAACCGATTTCTTCACGGCCTGATAGAACACAATCGAACCATGTCTGGAGAAAATTGGAAAGCGAAATCTATAACTGTATTGTAACGTAAATTACGTTCTGTAACAACTCAATCAAATTACTGAATTGAAACGTACTCGTACGAGTACAATGTCATAATCTAATAAAAGGTTGTAAAAAAAACAACAAACGTATTGAAATACCTTCGTTAAGCATAATTCTAAATTAAACAAGCTCTGTGCATGGAAAATGTGCTGTTTAAAGTACGCTGTTGAGAAAAACCTTAGCAAATATTCAAACAAAGGCTAGTATGCGTGCGCTGAATAATGATGTGAACAATGGATTACAAAATACAGGCAACGGTCAGTGCTCCGACACCTAGCAATGTCGAATATTTAATATCACAAATTACCTTAACACTCTCAATGACCAACATTTTACTGGTTACCTAAAAGATAACCACGTATTGTGTATCTAATATCTAAAATATTGTAATTAAGGGTAGAGTTCAAGTAGTTAGACCATGTCAACCGGTAGTTAACCTTACAAAACAACTGACTGCAATAGCAGACGTTCTGCTAAATATGACAGAAATAACCCATACAATAATATGATTAATTTGTCCGATGCAAAACTAATTTTCTTTACTAATTTTAACTGCCGGTGTAAGTTGTATAGATTTTTGAACTTCACTATTATAGCAGCAGATGCTTTTAAAATATAGTCACGCACTGAAAAGACCAACATCTTATTTAAAAAATGTTGTGCCCTAGGGACTACGTGAGAGTGTGAGCCACACGAAGAAACTACTCTAGCGACAGTTTTACGAACTTCAGAGAAGAATAATCGCCCATCGTGCAAGCTGTTTCTGGAAAATTGAATTTCTGGCTGATATATTTGCTGTCTTTAAAATTACGTGCTTGACAATAACTGAAGAGATGTCGTATCCGTATAAGCCAGTACCTACCTGGTTAAGAATAATTTTCTGCACTGTATTCTATCTTACTAATATTGCAAATGAGAACGTTTATGGAGATATTGGGATCTTTGTTACTCGATATGTGCATGCACTATGTAAGTTCAAACACAAATCACTGTATTGTTTATGAATTAATATTGAATAGATAATACAATAATGGCTCGCCGGATTTAAGCGAAATTTGCCACACAGACAGTCCATAATCTGAATTAACATGCTTACGTTGAAGCATATGTAAATGCAATCTAAAACCTTAATTCATACGCAATAAATTTTCATTTTATTTCATAATAGTTTTATTACGAAAAATTGCATAGTTTCCGCGGTATTTAAACGAATTCTTTGCAGAAAAAGTCGCAGTCACACTTATATTATGAATGAGAAAATTTATGAAGATTGTTGTATGTTTGGATGTTTGTTAATCATCACCAGTCATCATCATCACCTAAACGGTTTGATGGATTTAAATGGAATGTGGCACACAGATAATTTATAATCTAGATCAACGCAAAGGATAGTTCTTATATCGAAAAATTGCACAGTTCCCGCATAATTCTTCCTTCAAAGACACTTTGTACAAAAATCCTCGCAAATAAATCGCAATTTTGTTACAATTAGCTCAATCTGGGATGGAACATATCACAATTGTTTTAGAGGATGTTTTTTAAGCAGACTACCATCAATGCTAAGTTTGGAACAATAACAGTCGACGGAGGTGAAATTTAAAGGAACAGACGTAATGTCATGCAAGTTTTAAACCGACACTAGGAACGAGCATGCACGATTTCCCAGTTTACACGTTCAGTAAAATTTGACAATGCACATTACATTGCGGGGTGGTGGAGCTACCAAGTTATGAGTGTTCGATCGAGCGCTGCAATGTAAAGCCTACTTGGACTAATTTTGTTTGGGGATAACTGGGCTTAAATGCTGCAAGTCGCACGTAGGGATGTCTGAACTGTAAGTGCTGGCTGAATATTTTACGAGCTGCTGGAGATCATACCGAAATAGATGATTGTGGCAGACAAAACATGGCCCAGTGAAAATAACATTGTTCCGATTAGATTGCGATAAAACCGAATTCTTCGTAGATGATGTCGCGGGCAACAGATAGTTAAAAATAAGAAATGTGTAAAGAACAGGCAGCGCCTTATTGACAAAATCATGAAAAGAAATGTTGGATACACTTTTGTTTTATTACTTATTTATAAATACTCCTACAAAGATGCTTAACAGTACGATATTTTAAAGGTTTTTACCACGTTGTACAAAGTACTTAACACATGTAGTTCAACTCATTTAAGTGAGCTTGCGTGGATCAGTGTTAACTTTTAACTTAGAGTTAACTGCAAGCCAGCCAAGGGTTAAAGGTAGTGTCAAAATGTATGGAACTGTCACCCAAACCCAGTCTTATTGTTTTTTTAACTGAGCAACGTGTGTTTGCACGGTCAAGCAAGTGTCCCTTTAAAATGAAGGGCGTTTTATAAGTTTAACTGTGTAGGTACTAATTGGGAGCAACTAAAGAATGAAAAGTAAATTCGGTAGGTACGTTAGTGTTTTGGACATAGATGAAAACACAACGTCAATTAAACAGTGCATGTAATTTTGTTGTTACTCAGTTATGCATTCATTCTAATTGACCTTAATTGTAAATTCTCTGCTTATGTAGTACCCGGTTCAATGTTAATCACCTTGGTCGTTATTAGAGCACGATGACCGCTAACCTGACGTTTAGCAATAATAACCTCGCTTTGCTAACAGAAATGAACATTTCATTCTGTCGATAAAGTAATGAAAAACTATTTAAACACAATTGCTCAACTCAATGCACTTGGAATTCGTCTTAGGGCCTATGTACGGGGCGTATTTTTATGTGTAAACGATGCACGTTTTGTGAACGCGCGTTTATGGCACCGAGAAAGCTTGTATAAAAGTTATTGAATCTCGTTTGAAGCGCGTCAACACGCGTCAATTGCACGTCATCTGCGCCTAAAATATGCGCTATTTGCATAGGCCCTTTAAAACGTAATCTATACTTTATGTAATGTAGGAAATCGTTAGTTAATAATTGTATGGATAAATAAAGCTACAATAATAATCTAGGGTTAATCTAACTACTAACTAATGAAAAAACTCTATTCCAGACAATCACAGACTATTTTTTTATTAAAAAAAATTGCAAAATGTACGCTAAGTGCAGACGAAGCTGTGAGTCACAGCTAGCTGAGTATAATAACTTATGGAGGATGAGCTATCTACATGTAAGTAAATAAAATTTCATGAAGTAGTTATTCTGACAACATCTAAAAAAGATTAATCCAGAATAGGTATCTATCTACAGATGCTAATAAATATATTGTTTCTGTTTTAAAATAAATATAATATCGTTACTTTCCATATCAGGTACATCGATTGACGTATCCGACAGCCCCTATCTAGATTTTATTCCCGACATTTCATTGGAATTCTTCCCGCTGCATCTTAAAGTTTTCCTTCGAACACAGTGAATTTAAAATCATTTATTATATCTTAGGTAATTGTAAATTGTAAAGCAAAGAGAATATCCAAGGGATAATCTGTACTTGCATAATTTCTCCCGGAAACGTGTGAGTATGAGAAATAAATTATCTCGGAATAATAAAAATAAATTTATGTGAACGGTGTATTTTGTTTAGACGGGTTGTTTTATGTTGTTTATTATGCTTTCATCGTCGATCGCCGCTCCATTAGAAGCTATCAACGGTTTCTACTGTAGAATGTAAACTGTAGAATGGTTGTTGGATTTAATATTATTTTAGGCCATTTTTCAATGTGTTCATCAAAGTAATTTTCAGCAACAAGTTAAACTATCGCTATACTGCTGATTATAATAATAATAATAAATTTATTTATTTAAACAATGATCCCGTTATGACAAAGTAAAATTAATGAATTAAATTATATTAAATTACACTTACTAAACTAATCCAAAATCAATCATTCATACATGTCAAGAATTCAAATTAGGAAAATAAAAATAATAAAGGGTTATAATCAAGTAGATAGGAATGATAATAACTTAGAGATTTTTTATATGCGTGTGTGTGTCCTATGGCTGGGCAAAAGGTCTTTCTCCTTCGTCTTTCCACTTAGTATGATCTCTAAGTACGTTTGACTTCTAGACGCTCCGAATCGGCTCGTCGTTTTCTACGCATACCTCTGCAGCAGAGAGCAGAGCAGCTTCCGGTGTTCATCGGATAATATCCAATCGGTGACAATTTTTACCCAGTAATTCGGATGTATGTGGTAGATATGTTCTGCTAGATTCAATATGAGTTTGGCCAGCTAAGCGGGAATAAGGAGCTACTAAATTAAGTGTATACAAGAACACAGAAAACAACTGCATAATTGTAAGTCGCAAAGAGGTCGATGACCGAACGTCCGCACGTAAACAGTGTAAGCAATGATTAAAATCGCAAACACATCTCATCACTCTGCTGCTGAGCATTTATTTCATATATAAAAATATTTTAGTAATTACTTGAGAATCAACAAAAAATATAATAATAATAAATGAAGTAGGTTGGTTGACATGAATATGTATTATAGGCTTAAAGCCCTACATTGCAGCAAATATAGTGCAGTGAATGGAAATTCTGCTGGGGTAGCATTTGCCTGCAGGAATGAAAAATGCCGCCTCGATCCTTGTTGGTGAAAAATTATATACTCATTTTCCTACAAATAGATTGTAAAAGGGTATGGGGGGGAGTGCAAGGACGATCATCAAAGTAATACGCCTGGCAAGTCCTTGGGGCCATTGCGAGGGTTACACACAGAAATGTCGTGTGACTAGATTATTTACGAAATAAAATTTAAAACTATTCAATAAGGGTTTTGTAAGCGTAACATCTGATTTTTCATCTGATAAAACAGTACAGTAACTGGATGAATAGACAAGACAGCCTATACCACTGGAGCTAGACCTAGACTTAGGTAGGTCTGTAGTAGCGGGCTGTTTTCCGCAACTCGACGTCTCGAACTAGACTTGATATTTGAGCCATAATATAAGTATACCGATATTCCCTAATAGTTATGGACTAGACAAGCCTATTTTTATGCTAGTAAAACCGTGAGAGTAAGTTGCTTAAAAAGTATCATAAAGAAGCAAACAAAATTTACAAGGCAAGTTGGTGTCGTAAAACAAAAACGAGAATAACGTCAGTCTTGTAGACCAGAGCAAAAAGCGCTGAATAGGAATTACTCGGTAAAGTTGCCAGCCGAGGTTGTTTCAAGACGCCTCGTTTTTGCTCTATCAATTGAATTCCTCGAGATAATTTCTAACTTATAAAGTCGTAGACATTCACATTTTACAATCAATATTGTCTGAGTATTTCAAGATCGCGTTGGACTCAGACACAAGAATGTCGTTTTGTACAAAATAATTCCACAGATATACCTCGAGCTATTTTAATAATAGTTCAAGATGGCGATCCAATAAACTTAAGTTTGGAATCTAATCTAAATGACAGCGATTTAAAATAAATGCATTTCCTACATGGCGCAGCGACATCAAGAGGCCTTATTTTAGCCACTTTATGTGGATAGCGCATGTCTGTGACATTCGATAGGGCAAGTTGCGACACTTCTAATGCAGACGTTGAGTTGCTTTTGATGTTACAACCTTATTGACACTCCGTAAGAGTTTACATTTTACTAAACACAATTAAGCCAGCTTGTGCTAGTTAAATTTTAACACTATCTCCTAAACGTTAAGGCTTAGTTTCCGCTAACTAGGGAGAGGCATTCTTAAACGCAACGCCAGTGAACATACTGGTGGTGATGCTTGCGAACGTGGAGTTGATAACTTTATTGTTATCACTAAGCCAGCGAGAGTTTGGTCAATATTAATACCAAACTGTGTAAATTGCCGGTGTACTTCCTCACGGTTACTTCTTAAACTATGATTTTACTTACGAACACTTAACATCGTGCTGGTATGTCGGCAATTACCTGGAAGAAATAAATAAAATGTATGTTAGTGAACTTTGTATAAACGTTATCGTAACATGGCTAACAGGACGTACTTGGGATTCTTTGTTAATATGATAATTTACGTAATATTTCCCTTGCAAATATACATAGAATTTAACACTTTACTAAAGAAACAACATACAAAGCTGGAATCGTAATTTTGAACATAATTCCGCTGCGTAAACATTTTCAGTTTCAAACGTCTTTGATGTTGCTACTTGCGCTACTTAAGTAAGACAATTTAGCTTCGTCCTGAATTCCTTTGAGGGGTCTCCAGAGAGTTTTCAACAGGTAACTTTATAGCCCCGGAGTAAATGCGGTCAAAGCAATTTTGTCTGAAGAGCGGACTCGGCCTTGTTACACTGATATCTTATTCATAAATAATCAGCATTTAACATGGAAATTTACTAAATTCTAAATTTGATTTAAATGAAGTAACAAAAAATATGTTGTGATTTATATGAAGCTGTAAAAGAAGGTCAAAGACTGTCAATTTTATTCGACGCTGTCTCGTTGGTCTCTTCTCGTAAATCATTAGACGTTTTTATCTCTACACACTTTTTGTAAATAAATTTTGAGAAGCATGTTCAATTGAATGATACATCTAATCGATTCAGTCACATTTGTGATAGTTAATTTGAATCAACAACAACAGTCATACAATTTTGAATGGACGTTAATGCCTGACGCCTGTATCGAATGTCAGCAGGGAGCAAATCGTCTCGTCAGATCATATTTCGCCCAGTCGTGATAAAACTCACTAGTTTTACGCAGATACATAATTGGAATCAGTATTATTTTATAGCCAAGCCGTAAACATAACTTATCTTTTATAGAAACAGTAACTACACAGGTACCACCTTCAGAGATATAAATTTCTGCCGTAAATTACTTAAAGAGACACAACAAACTGCTTATATTAAAATAGTTTACACTATAAATCTCAACTAACTTTAAATAGGTGCTTTAACAATCTAAAAAATCTCGTTAAGTCGGTCATTCATGCTTGTGTGACTAAGAAATTATTTTTAACCTGTCTGCCCTTTCCAAGGACTACCGCGGCTCCCGGTTTCTTCGTGATATGTAAAGACTAGAGGCGTCGGATTAATGTCCCCATCGGCTACTGAATTCGGAGCCCGCATTGGGGTCAGTGACCTTTAGCTCCGTGTGGACATGATCTTTGATATTTGTGTCGATTCGATACGCGCTGTCGACTTTGGGGTTTCGTACCGGAAGGTATGGCACTGGCAGATGTATTGTTTCATAGCGGGTACAAAGGTAACGCATTGGAGAAGCAGTCACTGTGAAAAACACTCGCGTTTTGAACATTCATAAAGTACAAGAATGTCTCGTGAATAAATGTATGCATGGATGAATTTATAAATGATAGGTATAATACAAGTCTGTGTCGCGCCCCAGCACGTAATGAAAATAACAATTTTCCCGCTAATTGCTATCCACGCAAACTAATTTAACTCGGCTAGTCGAGTCTGAAATAACTGCGGAAAATGTTGTATGAATTGACAACATTGTCATGTTCAGAGTTGGCACGAACCAGCTAATAGAGTTAGAGAGCCGATAACCAATCACGATATACGCGACGGTTTAGTTGGAAATATGGAAACGTTCCAATAACTAGTGATAGCGTTGCGGCTCCCGCGGTCCGTCAAAAATTTATGTTTCAAACTATTGTGCGTGTGTGTTCTTTGAACAAATTTCAAAAGCAGTTGAGATGAGACACACTGACTGTTTTGTTACCTGATAGGTTCTTTTACTTGTGAAATGTAACTCGTCAATCCTGCCATCATCTCGATGAACGGTGGTCTATCACTGTACGTTTCCCTCTACTTCCTAACACGTACAGTGAAATTGAGGAATCAACTTCCGACAGCCGTGTTTCCAGACAACTATGACATCGGGGCTTTCAAGAAAAGGGCTTACATCAAGGGCGGCTATCAGCGGCATCGTCTGGTAATTTGTGACACAAGAATGTTTGTAATTCTCTTGAACTAAGGTAATTTATTTGCTCACCCGCGACCTTATGATAGCTAAGTTTATGCAAGATATGCGTATTCATGCAGTTCCTCCACCTCCACACAGTACTAAATAAGAACACACACAAATCACACAAACCAATCTATCACCACCACGGCACTAAACTAACGCGATCTGAATTCAGCCAGAGCTCATCTTCAGAGCAACACAGCCATGCAACCAGATGTTTAACATCTGTTTGTGTGATTTGTGTGTGTTCTTACAGTGTGGAGGTAGAGGAACTGCATGAACACGCTTTTATCTTGCATAAACTTAGCTATTATAAGGTCGCGGGTGAGCAAAGAAATTCTTTTAGTTCATTGATATGGACCTCCGCAAACTAACGCCTAATTCAATAAATTGCAACTTTCTTACAAAAAAGTGTGACAAATCGTAAATTGGCGTGACTTGATTACCTACCACTAAAATTATAAACCCAGTTCTTTTTTAAAAGGAAATGTCATAACTGTACATGACTTTATCTGTCACGGAGCGATAGTTACAATGCATTAGGTTTAACAACGCTTGACGAAAACATTCGCGAATAACCAGTTCACTAAAACCGCAACAAAACACATCTTTAACTTTTCATCGTATTTTAATTTTTCAAACTTTATTTAATTATTATCTTTATGTTTTCTCGTGCAATAAGTAATGTAAATATGTGAAAATCGAGGATAGAAGTGTGAAAAAACATCTAACTTATCTAACGTTAATCTAACATGGCCTAGGTATCCATGGATACTTAATAATAATCTTAGACTATGACGACGACGTACGTATACGGACGTTAGTATTAAACGATGACGTTTAAACGCTTAGGTCAGTTTTAACTGGCCATTTAATTAAATACAAACCACCATCTCATGAAATGGTCGGCCACGTAATGAAATGATCTGTTCTTTGATCTGATCACGGCTTATAATGTCGTTTAAGAAAAGGGTGCCATATGATACAAATGTTTAAAGTGGACATAAGCACGAATCAATTTCTAACGCATGTGCAAAAGATTTAACTGCCTCAAATCCACAGTTATCTTTGTAGGTGTTGGCAGGAGTCATGTTGGATGTTAAATAAAAATACTGTTAATCTCATCTATGAGAGCGTTTGCGAGCACAGCCCTGTACTCGCCGCTCCTTCTAGTTGTTTACGTAATAGATCGAGGGCACTTAGAAACGATCGTTGCCGTTACTGGAATTTGAAGATTGCATATTCCTGCCACCAGATGCAGCCAATATGGTAGTAATAACGAAATTTAATAGTTAGCTTCGCTATTGCTTTATGCGCTTTCGATCTAAGTTAAGCATTGATTATGAAACTGATACAAAATTTTGTGACTACTTTTGTATGACATAGGTATCAAAAGCATCCTTTATTTATTTCTAACAAGTTATTAACCTGAGTCAGTTGAGTTGATATATCAGTATTTAATGGAAGTCCTCTGTGAATTCTCAAAAATAACACTCTGGTCTTCATTTGCGTTTCTGAACCAGTAAAAAAGTCGCCCGAATAAATCCGTAAAGCCGTTATAGCGCAAAGGAGTAACTCTGTGGGAGTAACTAACAAACTTTTGCTTTTAAAATATTTGCAGAAATAACTGGGAAAATAAACTCATCACAGACATGTCATATCAACCCACCTGCCTTCGCCACAGTTTACCCTCACCAAATGCAAAACTACACCGTTTCACTAACAGCTCAAGCTCGTAAGTATTGCATGAAACAAATTTCAATATGCGACCACGATTTAATTAAACCTTGCTGCAATATTTACCGTGCAAAAAAACTTTATAAGGGCCGAGCAAAAACGCTAAGCGCGAATTGAAATTCCCGAAACGTTTTGCGAGATTGAAGAGGCTTTTATGGAAATGGACCGAGCGTGCATCAGACGATAGGCAACCCTGCCGCGGTGTGAGCGCAAAGCGATAAGCGGCAACCCTAACTGCATAACAGGGTTTCTATTGGACAATGAATGCATTTTTGCACGCAAAAAAGTTGAACTGGATGACACAAAGGGTAAACGAACAAGCATGTCGCTGTTAGGGATTGCAATCTCGAGTTGAAATTTGTGGATTTGAGATCTCGTGAGATCTCGGGTAGTTTTGAAATATTATTTAATTCGGATTCGGATGGCTAAAAAGCAATGAATATTACTTGATCGTGATTATGAGGTTCGTTAAAATATCTACAACATTTGCTATGAAAGAAAATAGTTAATTCTTTAATACAACCTATTAAGTTATTTATTATCACAATAACTATATTGTTAATATTTCGCTCCTTTTATCTCTTCATTGTATGTCTACTAATGTGTTTTATGTACAACAAAGAGTTACTGATATAAATTTAAATCCTTTGAATTACCCGTTTTAAGGAACGGTATAATATCGGACATGAAAAGGTAGAGGGACTTGAGCACTTTCACTTCCTGTATAAAATGTTATTGAAGCACTTAACTTATTAAGTATATGGAATCTAAACGCTTCATTTTAATCGCTCCAGGTTTAACCTCAACAATATTAACATTCACATTTTGATAGAGACCAACAGTGCCGAACCACAATATTATTTATTTAATTTAAATTGTGGTGTTCCACAACCCGCTACAGTCTGTGACATAAGTTGTTGGACGATTTAAATATTTACAAGGTTTCTGCAATTTAGATACACCTAATGTATGACGTGTTTCAGTTCTATTCAACTAACGTATTACAGAATTGGTGTTTCTATAAGCCTGTTAATCGTCTTAACACTTTATAAAATGTTTTATGATGTGTTCGTCAATATAACCATGACTCATACATAAATTTGATTTTATTATGTATCTATTTCAGAGGCATAAAATTACTACTCGTGAGTCGGGAGTTTACCGACTTACTACTACCAGCCTACCTACTATCTACCTACCTACTTCCTACTTAACTACTACTGCGTCGAAATATCAGGAATTCGTTCGAATTTTTCGAATATGCTAATTTTTCATCGACGTTGTGTAAAAACAAACTATGAAAGTCAATTACTTTTAGGTATTTACTTATATACCATAGTACTAGTGCGGTATTGGAAAAGTTAAAATTAAAAAAGACAGAATTTACTGCATCTGACTTCACTTTTGTTGAATCGCTTGTTATTAAAAACTATACGGTGTTCAGAATTCGTATCGAAATGCTACCGTCACTTTTATACCTACTCAAACGATGCAAATACGAGTGAGTATGTATGAAATATGGAGTGACAAAACGGACAGACGGTTGTGCGTAAATCATTTCTTTTTCCCCGCATCGAAAATGGTCAAGTCAAAATAAATTGATTCGAGAGTGGAAACCTATCGGAATACGAATATAATATTCAATTTGTATTCATCAACCACACATGGTTTATTCAAGGGAAATAAGTTGTGTTACACTTTCAAAAAACAAAAGATGAGCGATTTTCTATGGAAACCAAAAACCTATTTTGATTAATATACTACAGATAAGGAACGATCGTTGAATTACTTCCGATATATCTAAATAATTGCTTTATAATTTTGCAACTCAATATTTAATAAATCCCAATAAAACATTTCACGTAAAACACGAGACTTTCATCGTTTTCACTGATAAAAAGCTATTAGATATAAGAATAACAAAGTCCCTAACTTTACATCAATTGTAACAATGTATGACAGCTGTTTCACGGCTGTCAGAAATTAAGTCACTGACCTATAATAATATGTCTTAGGTACAACAGTTCTATGAAGCAGCCAAACCAAAATGTAGTTATAATTATAATAGTTAAGACTCGTAGAGTTATCCCAAGACTAGCCGAAAGAAAACATACTACCGCTCATATTGCTAAGTAAATTAATTCTAGATCTTAAAGAGATTCTTGTACTTATTTTAAAAACTCACGATACATTTAAGACAGTAGTGGGTACATTGCGTATTATTGATAGCCCCTGTCTCAGTCTAACCAACCAGGAACAAACGACAACACAAGACAGTCCATTATTTCTAAGTTCATTCATTAGGCATGTATTTACATAAGCTAACAACATGTGACACGACTAATACGATCGACTTGGGGTAATCACTCACCTGTAGACCCTGTAGTTGATATGCATACGGCGGTGCCTACGTATACTCGTATATAGTTACAGTGTACAATTTGGTGCGGTGTAGTGTTACCTTTGTTTAAATTATACGCGATAGCGACACTTTTAGGCTTATTTATGAGCATGAGGTTTTGAATGAGAATCTAATTGTGTTTAAACAATTTTTTTAATCAAACTTATTAGAACGATACTATAGGTGGTATTTTCAAAGTAAATGATGAAATGCACATGCTTACACAGAAAAAAAAACTTGAACCAATTAAGTTTATTTGAGTCAAGATCTTTTCGCATTTCAATTTAAGGAAAACCGAAGATGTCTTCTTCTAAGGTATAAAATGTTTCATAATTATAGTTCTTGGCGCAAGAACTAATGGCTTGTATCAATACTTAAATGTTATTTCTTTAAAAATATGGATATATAAAGAACCTATGACTACGAAGCTTGAGGTCCCGGGTTCGATTCCTGACCGGGGCAGATATTTGTATGAATAGTACAGTCACCAGCATTAATATCTGCCACAGCGGAGCGTGCAAAAATATATGTCACGTCCTTCCGGCCCTAGAAATAGAGTCGTATCAGATATTTAAGCATGCCTGTTGTGTCAGATACTGGTGGTGGTGACTGTACGAATTTTATGTTCTCGGGTCGGGTTTTGGATGTTTAATTATTAATTAATTAATTTAAGTATGTATTTATCTAAATAAGTATATTTATCCGTTGCCTAGTATCCACAGTACAAGCTTTGCTTAGTTTGGTGTCAGGTGTCCCATAAATCCCATGTGTCCCATGAATCCCATGTTATTATTATTATTAAAGGTGTAGGAGGATATTTCAAGCCTTTAAACTTATTTAAAAGAAAACAGTTCTGGTTTACAAATTAACTACTATTTCTTCAACTTATTTTAATGACGAAATTGTAACTATTTCCACGTCCTTTTTATTTCAAAACCAATTCAATGTGTACCTTCTATCAAAAGAAGTTAGCTACTTTAAAACCTACAGGCACAGCTTATTATCAATTATGTTTAGATTTTCAATTGCGTATTCTATACACACACACTTAGCTCCAGTAACACTAACCTTTTGGGGCTACAAAGCAAAACCAACCGTTCGTTAACATAATTACTTATTCACATCAGTATTTCACAAGTGAATGGTCGGAATATACAACCACAGTTCAAACAAATACTAGACAGAAAGTTATCATTATCACAGTCGGTATGACCTCCGTTCTCAATGGCCTCTAATTAGAGTTCCGTAGGCGGCAAACGTGTCGAGCAACGGTCTACGCCTACAAGGTTCCGGGGTTCGATCCTTGATGTGTTCAGGGGGCAACTACAAAATTCGAAAATCGAAGTTCTTATCGTACCGTCCCTCTTACTCTCGTATTAAACAATATTAGCGAAAGCGGGACGGCAAGATACGAAGTTCAAATTATGCACTTCGTTGTATAGTAGGGCCTGGGTGACCCCGATGTGGTGAAAATAACTAAGTACGTGACTAATATCATACAGAAGCGTAGACGGTAGTAAATATCAACTGCAAAATATAGGCAATTCAAAACATCGGGTATAAATGAGCCCAAAGTTAATAAAAGTAACGGGAATTTCAGTTCGATATGGAATGTGGATACCATCGATAAGCAAGACAAGTTAGGCCGAGAAATTCTGATATCATTCGATATTTGATTGCCTAAAAAAAGTATTTTACGACAAAATAGCATGTGAAATAAAAAAAACTCCGACAATTAATGCACTAAGATCTTATGAAACTTACTCTGATTACTCTTACTCTTTACTGTGATTTCAACAAATGATAATATTATCTTATCATCAGGAGACCCACTTGCTCGTTTGCCATCCAGTCAAATAAATAAAAAATGTTTAAAATAAAATGTTTATTATATTCTTTCCATTTGCGGCGGTTTTATAAATAAACAGAACCGACGGAGTGAGGAGAAAACCAGCAATATCAATTTGCAAAATATGAACCGTGATTCAATAATCAAAATCACGGTGGCATTCATACTGCAATTTCATTATTGTGAACAGATATTGGATTCCTCTGCGGAACGTATTTGGTAATACTCGAGGGACTCGATAGGTACCTATAAGTTTGTTTCCATTGACATCAATTTATGTTTAATGTACTGAAAATGCCGTGAAACTATATCATTGTTGGCTTCAAACTATAATGATAACCCTATATAGTTGCACCTTGCTGTAATACTCGTATGATTTAATTTGACACATACCTACTGATCAATAGGTTCTGGTGATTTAGCTATTATATGATCTTGGTAGAATGCATTGTGATAAATGATACTATAATGTAATGCATAATTTGTTTTCGTCAGACGACAATGCCAGTCGTCATCTCTGTAGTCATGTCATTCAACATTTTTATAATGGACTGCAATGCAAATATTTGTTTGTTCGTTAAATAATACGACATCAAGGCCAATTACTGCTCGTTTCAGAGGACACTTACATTTGGTATAGATAGACTATGAAGTAGCTCTTGTTGGTTTATTATCTCAAACAGAACACTTGAGGTCGCACGGCATGTAAGCAAATAAAGAAAACATCCGCTTCGTCCCAGTATGGACAATGGACATCTGCTTCGGTACATAACACGGCAAACCGAATCAACTTTCCACTCCATTCTGAACCGGAGTAGGCTTTATGTCAATAAAAGGTTTTAGCTCAAAAGCTGTGACCTCTCGGACCCTTTTAGTGATCTTTTGAAGTACGTTTCATTTAGGACGTTTCAGTGAGCAGAGCACTCGTCAAATTCGAGTTGTTACAAGACCAAGACTTTGAAGAATCTTTCAACGTTTTGCAAATGATATTAATGAAACACCATTAAGTAGTTATATAATTACATAAAAATTTAATTAAGTGGCCACTTAGGCAGGTAAGGGGTAAGGTATAAGATGGCTTCCTGATCAAAGATCATGTAGGTAAGTACTCGTATATGGTTTTATGTTCATGAGCTTATAAGTTATGAACGAATATTGTTTAAAATATAACGACGACACGTGATTCGCAGTCGCGCAGAGATCAGTTTTATATTGCTCCTAAAACAACAAACTTATATTTTAGTAGCATACATACCTAACACAGTAAAAAAGCCACAAGCCATACCACTGGATGTTGTTTGTTTCAAAGTATTTATGACCGAAAAACAAGTCTAGTTTTAACATGTAGAATAGGAGGAGGCAGTTCGATATCCTTGAAAAATTTAAAGAGGTACCTACGTATTTGTCATTTTTTGTACACTAAGTAATGTACTCACTCAGCTGGAGTGAAACGAACGTGATACAAAATTTGCGTTTCAAGCTCAGTGTAGATATTAAACAATATAATGCATCGCATTAACAAATTGTCTTGAAACTAGTCTAATAGAATTTGCGGTTTCCATACATTGAGATAATGATTTAATTTCAACAATGTATGGAAAACGCTAATTTTATTAGACTAATTTCAACAAATGTGTCAGTAGGATTTGTCCAGCATTAACTGAGCTGCAAACACTAAATTTGTGCCATGTTCAAAATTTGACTGTATTATGTTAACCTACGTATACAAATATAATTATCGTGTCGTATATCTGTAATCACAGATAACCGGTTAGCAATTTCAATCAAAGCTTATTCCGCAAACGCAAACAATTTAGTAATTGTATGCACTGGCGGCCCATGTTTATTAAATTATCCGTAATGCGAGGGCGGGTTATTAGGGCTGTCCAGGGAATATAGCTGTCAATCAGTTCGGTACTCTAGTGCGGTCATATGATATAGGCCGGACGTGGGGAGGCAACCCTATAACGTGCGAATAATCGAGTAGCATCGGAAACATTTAACTATTTGCGTGTAATTTATACATCAAACATATTACAATCGCTTCAATATTATTTTTCTTACTTAGAGCTCATATTAAATTAGCTTTGCAGTAGTTAAAAACCGTAGGCTTGGTTAGTCTTGCGTGTAATAGTAGAGTTACAAAAAAGTTGAAGTTTCATATTTTAAAAAACCGTACAGAGATGCGACAAACGTTCAATAAACGATTAATCAGAATATAGATTTAGACAATGAAATAACCGAATGAAATGGTAGTTAAATTGGCACAAAATGAAACCAACCCTCTTTAAAAAAGAAAAAAGTGCTCACTGACATGAAATACAGACAACAGTATCAGATCAGTATGTCCTCAATTAAATAGCAAACGGCAAAAAACGAGACAAAATAAAACGCTCTCCGGTAGCCGCCCCGGGCGTTCAGTAACCCAATACTGACTGCCAACCTGAAGAGCAATTCTGTCGCAAAATATACTTTAAGTTGTGCGCTCTTAGATTCTATTGAAAATAACAAAAAGACCGTCTGACTGGCTTCAGATCCGAGAGTGAAGCGCAATTCTTTTATTGGAACGCCTCGATATTCCGTAATACGTACTTATATTGCTTTTACTCTCTACGTAATATCAACTAGTAAATAAGTTACATCAGTGGACAAAATAAACTTAGAAATGGTTATTCAAGTTCAAAGGCTAACAAACAAAAAGCAATTCCCTTTCATTGACGGTGTTGTTTTTCTTTTAACAAATTGCCGAATGAATCCATGAAAGGCTTCGAATAATTTGATCGAGTCTCAAAATTAGCCCCCTCAGGCGTCGGCCCAAAACAAGGGATTCAATAAAAGCAAAAGCTCGTTTCAGTAGCAAAACAAAAACAATTTCAATTTGGCGGATTTAAGGACAGCTAATTAATTACATTGAAATGATTTCATTTCATTAGTTGAAAAGGGTTATGCGTGTAATCTATCTAAAATGTAAAAAATAATGACTAAATAAATAGGCGACAGGTTTTTATGCTGAAAAAAGTGCAGTTCTTTGCAGACAAAGTCGCACAGAACACTTAGTATAAAATACCTTCTACAGGTCACATGAGGTCCTTTGGCAAGTAAATTACATGAACCACTAGATAATATCTAACGAAGAGATAAGAGGTAAACATATTATAGGATAAATTTATTCCAGACTTCTTATCGGTAAGGAAGTTCAAATCCGTGGCAACGGATAAAATCGCTTTCCTCGCTGGCTAGATGCCAAAAATACATCAACTCTTTATTGCTACACTTCTTCTTTTATGCCACCAGTTTACCTCAAGTGTTCAACCAGTAAACATGCAATAAACGTAGCAAAAAAACATTTTCATCTTAAACAAAAGGACAACTAAATAACTGTTCTTAAACCTACAACACAGAATGCCTAACTAGAAATTTAAATTTCAGCTAATTGTCCAAATCTCAATGAAGCAACGAAATTTAACTTGCTTAATTACCTCAGATTTGAGCTGTCGAAAATTCCCAAACTATTTTAATTAAACCAGTTGACTGAGCCTTCGTTGTTCCTCGTCCACGGCATTCAACACCCTATGATCTATGCATACCCAGCAGACTGGAAAGCGGAGATAATTGTAATAAATATTACGGCAAGCTTTCGACAGGGCCTACAAATACAGGCTGCAGGGAGGTATGTTACCTCTGCAACTTTGTAATGGATTAACTTGACGTAATATGAGTATCCTTAATGTGTTTATGTCAGCCTAAATTTTTCAAGAACGTACTCCTGATTTGAGTTAAAGTCATGTATAATGTTTGGTCTACCAAAAACATAATAAATGTTACCCTGTTATAAGAAAACTATTGAACTGAATTATTATAATGGTCATATTTAATAACCCTACTATGAAATATAGTTTTGTATTACTTTGCACAATGCCTATGATAATAATAGTAGAAACTTTTATAATTCAGAATCTGCCAGCCATTCCTCAAGCCCACCCTTTAAAGTCTATTGATACAGAATTCCGGACATGTCCGGCAACAGCAACCCAGTAATCGGACGGCGTCAATCCGCTTATATCAGGTCTTAATTAATGCCCGAGGCCAAGCCTAAAGCCTTTATTATCTTTTGATTGACCTGCCAGGCACTCGACGCACTCGTGTGTAGCTGTGCTATTGTTTCCAAGTGTTTGGATGTTCGGATTCCAATCGTTTTTGTTTCAAGACGCCAACCTGTCTAAAGGCCTTTGGAATTATACACGGCTGCCATTTGTGAAAAGATAGAACTGGTGTAGCGGCACGAATTTGACGTGAATTAGGAACAAGGTCAAGAAAATCAGACACGGAAAGGGATAAAAAGCGCAATATTCAAATTATTGATGAGCACAGGTTCATTAGTTTAAAATATTTGAAATAAAACAAAACGTACGAATAGTATTGACAATTAAGCACGGTTTTAACGGAAATTATCGTAACCATCTAAAACAAACATATAGGTAAGGATTCGTTGAAAATATGACTCATGGAACAGCAAATCAACTGCCAGACGCCGGAATCCCTAGCAGTGTTATAAGTATACTATGAGTCAGTCTTCAGTGGGATTTCCCGGTTTTCACCAATTTTATTATTCGCAACGATGATTTTTAAACAAATACTCGTAAGTTCATTCATTCCATATTATACATTGCGTACCAAGTAACTTTCTCGAACAACCCGCCAAACAATTTGAGATGTGCATCGCGACACTTGTAATTGCAATACTTTTGTTAACAGAGTTGATTATGTAGTATTATTATTATTGTGAACTAGGAAATTGTTCCTACCACGCGCGACGAAAAGGTAGAGGTACAATTGTACATTATGAAATAGAAAATAACGAAACAATGGTCTGATCATGACAATACCGACCTGGTAAGTTACCATAACTTGGCTATTCATTTTGCATGGCGCGTTTAACTTTTCAAAAACCGTAATTTGACTAAATGTAAGACGTAAAAGCTGATAATGGAACATGTGGTACTTTAAGTGGGACATTCATTCGAGTCCATTTAAAGGAACGGTTTGTTACAATTAGCGACGGCGCCAATTGTGAAGCCAATGAATGGACAGTTACAGCTTGCAGATAGCGAGTTGGTAGGTAGGTATGTACTTGGCAGCACCCGCCATTCAATCCTGTTATAGTTTATATAGTCTCAGTAGTCAGCGAACTCGGCAGCTACGAGTAAACCACTTTATTTACACTAGTAAGGGTGTATTAAACTAGTTACCTAATAATGTTGAAATAAGATGCAAAATTAAAGTCTGTTTAAATGATTCTCTTATCAACTAACCAAAACCTTTTTTAAAAGAACACTTTCGCAACATTTTTGTAGCACTGCAACCCAATTTACAATCATTAGGAACTGCGGTCCAACCAATTACAGCAAATTATCACAATGCAATGTACTTGGAGCCGACTCGTTAGGACAGTTGAGTGGTACGCGAGTTGTTTTATTGTGCAAATCAGGCAAATTAGCATAACAAACAAGTGCATTCTGAACTGTTCCATGCTAGGGATAGTAGGGACTTGGTATCGGCCACACGTCCAACGCGTCGTGCTCGCTAGACCGTGTCGGCCTTTCTGCTGCATAGATATCGACTTTCGAATGCAGCTACTGAATTTGGAACTTCATCTTATTTACCGTAGCTACTCAATGAAATTTAAGCAGAGCCGCTTAATTTATTAAAGCTGTATCCACTCGAGTTCGGAAGTTCAGCAACATTCAAAGTTACTGCCATAATTTGTTTAGCGTCCTAAATAAATGTAACCGTAGTTTTGTTCCACTGTTTATGAAGGACTGTTCAAACGTGGTTCAAACGCCCGAGAAAGTTTCAACGCTGATTAAGTGCGGCTGAAAGTAATTGCAGTTCCAAAATTTCTAGAACAAATGAAACAATATCACGTTTATATAACCTGTAAATAATTAACGTCGGGATCGTTTTAGAATTCCATTATCTAAGTGATTGACATCCCACGGGATCAGGCATCCGCTGCAGCCTTCAGGGACGTCCATAACAGGCCAAGTTATTGTAATGAGGACGACAGGGATATTTATGCCCCGTCATGCGTCCCGAATACGCAATGAGCAAAGCCTGCGTCCGGATATTCAATATAAAAGCTACGCACCGAATTTCGTTATTTGCAACGTTATTTACTCAGCAAACATTACTGGCAGGTGCCCGTGTTACTTCTTTTGTATCGGCGACGTGTTTACCTATACGCAAATTGATACAAATATGGTCGCGTGAGAGGTTACTTTGAACTGGTATTGTGTTACGGTTTTTTCCTTTTATCTCTTTTACTTTATCAACATTTGAGTAGGTATGCAAATTACGAGTAAATCTAAATTAAATATTAACCCTTTATTCATAAATATACTCAGCGGCAATAAATCTGGTCCTCAAATGTATGCAGTAATAGGTAACTTTGAAGAGGGGGCCAAATTTTGTGCCGGTCAGTATAGTTGCAGACCTGTTTATAGCCAAATGTTTATTTTATCTGTGTCTCAGTCAGTACTGGTTATGGTCACTTCCGGGTCTTCATGCACAAAATTAAATGTGGTTGGACGGAAACATTAGAGTGCTAGTTTGGTGCTGCTGTTCAGGACGTCGAGCACATCCTAACTACGCGCTCACCAAATACGGAAGAAGCCCAGCAAACTTGTTCACCCTTTGAAACGACGTAAAGTAGTGGATGCAAGGATTTAACTTTTTGTTATAGTTTAGTTTCGGAAATACAAACTGAGTCATGGATGCACAGAAAAACCAGAAAAAGAGACCAGCGCTGAGTGCTTGAGTAACAAATTTGGAGTTGAAATAAAAAATACAAAAAGACTCCAAAAAATCAATCATAATATAGTTTAGTTGTTGGCTGGCATGAAACCACTGTCAAATAATGCCACACAATTAAAAAGACTGTGTCACAAAGAGACAATGCCACAGAGACGGATGAAGAAAAACGATGTTAAGATAAGATTAGCTTATTTATCAACGTTCACGTATTCCAATCCAATCTTTTATTTTACCAGCAATGATTGTTTGTTCGGGTCAAATCTTGCAAGTAAAATTTCACCTACAGAGGTATAGGTTCTTCTAGTGATTATTGAAAAGTTGATACGGGTATTCGTTGGAATGGTAATGCAAGTATAAGTACGGTCAACACAACAGAAATACAGTCAGCAAAGAGCTTGTACAAAAATTAAGATTGTTTTAATGGAATCTTTTTGTATTTTTTTTTATTCCAATTCCAAATTTTTGTTATACTTTTACGGTCATCCCGTAAAACCCATATCGAAAATACAAACTGAAATATAGATGCATAGAAAAACCAGAAAAATTAGACCAGTGCTGGGAATCGAACCCAGGTCCTCGGCATTCCGTGCCACGTGTTATACCACTACACCACCACTGGACAGTGATACAGACACGAATTTCTCCTATGCATCACATATCTCAGCTTGTTTGTTTTCTTATTTAGTCACAAAATCGTGTACAAAAATGTTTATTTCTTATAAGAAAAGGTTTTGAGGTTTTTGTTTTGGCTAGATAAAAAACGTACTAACTTACTTAACACGGGTATAAGTATGTATTTCAGTTGAGCAAAATCAATCGGAAGTTTATTGAACACACTCCCTTGTAACAGGCATTTTTAATAGACTTCATTAAAATAAATCTTAATAAGACGGCCTTTAATTAAATAAGCTGGCTAAAACTCCTGATTACAGATAGAAAAGCATATAAACGCTATAATAAACTTATGTTTTTATGGCACTCAAAGTATTTAATAGCCCGCAAAGTCGTGAAAAGGGTCTTTCAAATCCTTTCACAATAGTAAGATGTCCTGTCTACGCGGAAGAAAATTATTTTCCCGCCAAGCTTTTGTCGTCACTACCCGTTTAAACATGGCCGCCGGAAAATATTACGAGTCATTGTTGTACCTGTATAATATTTAGTGGACATTGACCTTTGGAACTTAAAAATAATGCAACAGGGTATCATGTTTAACCAATCAAAGTTCTTGTTAACTAAATAAAATAGATTGTCTTTTATTTTATGCAGACAGACGAGAAAGAGAAGGAAGCAGAAAATAATTACTTTAATTTAAAACTGTTTCTATATCAAACACTTTACGTTAGTAAAATGACTGGTGAAGAAAGTGATATCTTCATTAATTTTCTATTCTTCATACACTGCTGTATTTGTTGTTCACATTCCAATACAGGCATGATCTGAATATATCTTTTCGTATCTCCTAAAGGTAAGTAATATTACGAATATAATCATCAAGCAATACCGTATCTTTACATAATCTCAGAACTCGTATTATAGAATCAATAAGCTGAGTAAATCCTCAAGCAATCTCAATACTTTCACTGCTATGATTGAGTACTCCATCATGCTTGTATGATTTCGCATTCAGATCTTTATTGGGCATGACCATCAGTCATGAGTCATACGGTTGCAAAATGCGGTTACTTATGACTCCTGCTAGTAAGTTATTGGTGTCAGTGCTAATAAACACATCTGTGGTTTCAGTCTATGATAGT
This sequence comes from Choristoneura fumiferana, assembly GCF_025370935.1. NCBI lineage: Eukaryota > Metazoa > Arthropoda > Insecta > Lepidoptera > Tortricidae > Choristoneura > Choristoneura fumiferana. Next base: position 7,440,860 of record NC_133478.1, read on the forward strand.
TATCAAGTAAGCGAGGAAGTTATTAAAACCGTAATTATAATTTGAATAAAAGAAGAACCAACTGAAGATCTTAACATTAAATTAATTCGTACCTGATTGCGCGGTCTATTGAAATGTTTGAGTAAAATAACAACAGGAAAACACAACTTAATATTAAGAAACAAAATAGTCAGTGAACTTGTGGCAAAAAAAATCTGATTTCCCTTTTATGCAAAGCGTTGCTAAATTATCTTCGGTACGAGACAATGGGTGAGATATAACCTTGAGTGGCCGGATTACGAACGCGCTTCGATGAATAAAAATTTTTGGATAAACATTTACTTAATATTGTGTAATTTATACTTACTGTGGTTGATAAATAGTCGCTTTTATTAGCATTAAATTGTGATTAGTTTGGACTCATAATTCTGTTTGTACCCGAACGTAACGTTGTAAGGAAGTGTTAACAGAGATAAAGGATGAAGCAAACGCAGGCCACTCAGTAAATGGGTACTAAAGGAAAACTGCTAAATAGGAGAGCGATAATATCACAGCTAGTGACGAGGCATCATGTCGCGATAAACTCGGCCCCTAATAAAACAGCCCGGCACTACGGCCAGATTATTGGTCGGCGTCTTATCGAACGACTTAGTCTGCCCCAAATTGAGTGAGCAGGAATTATGGAAAAACTTTCTACACGCCACGAATTAAAGATAATGAAGATTACGATTAGATAAAACTTGTGGTAAACATCCGAATAAGTCTTCCGCACAACTTAATCGATTGCTTAAACACAGATATTGCTGCAGGTGGCACGTAATGGATTCACTTAATTATATTTTTTGTTCAAAATGAAATTACAAATCGGGTTTTAGATTATAAATAGAACTAGATTGTGTAAAAAGAAAATCATTTTCCAAATATCCTTTTATCACTTTATTGAAATAAAACTCATCGTTATTAGATTCTGAAACCAATGTTTGTTAAACGTTTTGAGCTAATAAAAGTAATATTAAGGAGCCGAGCCGTGCCAAAAGGGAGGAAATGAAAGGGAGGACGAGAATGAAATTGGAAAAACTTGTTACAGAATTACTCGAGATGAAAAAAGGAGAAAACAAATAGGGCCTAGTAAAAGTTGGCGGAACAAGCTACGCTTAGCTACTTTATTTACCTGCAGTTATAAACTTTTCACTGGATAGTTTTGAAAGGGCTTTCTCTTGTTCTCGTTCTTCGAGAATTATGTTTAGTAAAATATCAATCATAAGATATAACCAAGTTTTCGTTTTGAATTAAATTTTAAACTAATAATAATAAATATTGACGAAACATTGTTCTCACTAACCTTTTACTCCAGTTTCCGATCTCCGCGTAGCGTCGGCCGTTAGAACATCCGCTCCTCCTCACTTCATTTCCTCTAAACGTCTGCACTGAGTTCCCGTTAGGTGTTAATATTCCGTTCGAGGAACTGTTATTGTTCCGTTCCCGATTTCTTGGGAAAGTCCCTGTTCCCGAACGGAAGGTTGCGAGCTGAGGAGCTTGCGAGTCCGTGCTGAACTGCTGAAGTGGAAGCGTCACGTTCCCACTCCAACTCTTGCGATTGACGGCAAAAGTTTTGAACGTTCCATTACCGTTTGTTGGAGAAGGAATGGCTCCACAGAAGCTACTCCGGTTATGGCTGTTCTTAATGAGCGCACTGTTCTGAAGCGACACTTGCGGCTTAATTGGCACCAGTGGTGACGCCTGGTCTATTGACATCGTTCTTCAATAGCTGTAGGTTAAACCTACGTTGCTTATATCTACATTTTTGTCTGCAAAGGAAAGAAATTGCTAAGTTAGGGGCAAATAATCCAATATCGTTGAACCTTGATGCTATTGAGGTACAGAGTTGTTTTATCTTTGCTAATTAAGATACCCTAGTTATGCAAACCAATAATGAGAATTGATTAAGAGTCCTTGACATGACATAAAACGTTGCAGTCTATAGTGCCCGGCCGCTAAGAAGTCAATCCTGATACATTGCACAACTATGAAGTTTCTGATTATTGTAAATGACAATCATTGAAATAAAGTGCTATACTTACTACTCTGTCGGACGCAACAAGTAAGCATTGCATTTTAGTCTATGATTCACATTTTTTATATTCAGAAACTTCATTAGTTTTGCAATGTGTCAGGATTTACTTCATAACGGCCGTTGACTATAGTGCTCGATTGTAATGAAGGGCCCTTCGCACAACAGGGTTAACTAAATTCATTTTCCACTAGAAAGAGAACAACTTAAAATTTCATAGGTACCGCGGTGATGATTCAATACTAAAAGATGACGTTAATGCTACCTGCACAAAATCGAATTCAAGGTTAGGGCTAGCTAATAACGGTAAACGAATAAAAAATATTTAAGTGACGTCCAAAGTCGATCTTACGCACAACAGTTTCAACAAGCACAGTAGACAGTGCATCCTGTATCAACCATTGTTGCCTTTTAAGTCTATATAGAAACTTCATTACGTTTTTTACCTTGACATACTTCGGTTCGGTTTAGTCTATTCACATTTACCTACCTATATTTACATGAATTAAAATAGCTCATTTACCATCAATGGCATCGACTACAGAGGTAAGTAATCGTTTCCTAAATTCAATGTGTATTTAGCAATGTATGCCGCAACAGTTTTAAAAATTCATGATTACTTAGTTACATTTGGGTTGTTTTAACGGCGCATTTACTGTCTACCTAGAAGTAATAGGTTCAATGATGAGCTTCCCATATTTTGGTCTTGTAACAGGTAGACCGAAAGCTTAAGACTTTAAAGTAATTGCAATCAATATCCTATTTAAAATAGGTCACCATAATTTGTACTGACTACAGGGTGTTGTACTGAGTGATAGTCGCGACAAAATCTTGCTGACCTGGTCCGTCCGGCGGACATAGGCAATTCTGCATCCTCTAGCCACTCACGCGTCGCCTGCCGACTGTTATACAACTCTTACGCAACTAGTTTTGTTACATAATTTCCAAATCCAATAGAAATCCGTTCCGTTCCACCGTAAAGGTTTGTTCGGATAATGAACGTAGTAATGATATTGCTTTAATGCAGTGCGAACTTAGTGCCATTGTCTTGGTGCATTCAGCCGTTGTTTTCTATAAAAAGTAGGCAAAGTGGCGATAGACACTAATGTATGTAAACATTAACACTATTTATACTATAGGTATCAAGTAATCAGTGCTATTGTTCACGATGGACTGATGAAATCAATAAAAGTTGTAGTGCTTCTTATCGACGGTTGCTAAGTGTGGAAAGTGAGAATGCAACGTTATTCAACCACTAACTTAATACATGTAATCGAGAATCACTTCCGTTCACATTGGGAATCTTTAATGGAGAATTACACTGATTGTGAGAATTCCCAGTTCTTACTGTTGTGAAACTTTATTTTATCTACCACTGTGTTTAATAATAAAACGTGTATGGTTTTGTACTAATGTTCAATATCAAGTTTCGATCCCCCATATTTCGTCTACTTCTACTTAGTTGTTGTATAGTTTTGCTTTTTAATTTAATAAAAGTGTCTACCCACGTAACTCTAAAAGATTATTTAACATTAAATATCCATTACTACGTAAATAGCCCACGATAAACAGTAAATATTTTATTAATTGAAAATTAAAACAAACGAAAGTATGCGTAGCAAAGAAGTATAACATAACACAACGAATAAAGCATTATTATACTGTTAATGAGTTTTTGTCAGAATGAAATTAATGGTAACTGCACAACTCCGTTGTGACAGTTCGTTGTTAGCTAAGATTTTGTATGCCCTATGGCCCAACATGGTGATGTAATATTAATATTTAAGATCTGCGCCTATGTACAATTTTACCAGTGTTCAACAAATAAACCATTTGTATTTTTATTTGTATTTGTACTCATTTTTGCATCAAAACTACAAAAAATAGTGGAACGCTGTAGTATAACAGAGTTGGAAAGAGCGTGTCCGAGTTATCGGATAATCCAACATCGATTAGAGCCGGGTTATTTTGTTTGTTAGTTACAGACGGTTGTGCAATTTATCTGTGGCAGCTTCTGTTTGGATTTATCTCATTTTACTAACAAAATGTAGACAAACTTCGACACGGTTGAAGCTTTTAGGGTTCCCTTTATCTTGCATAATATCGATTCTCCGAAATGTATTTCGCATAATAGGTATCTCATATTTTTTTTGGCCGAATGATAGGTACTTTTGCATAATCATAACTTTGCATAATTATCATTTCTCAGAATATTAAATAGCAGAACACTCTTATCGCCGAATATACTTCTGCAGAATATTAAATAGCAGAACATTAGTATCGCCAATTTTTATTATGGCATAATGGCATAGCAAAATAATGAGATATGTCTGTCGTCATAGCAACTATTCGAACATATAAATATTATTCTCATCGATATTATGTGATGTTAATATTCTGCTTTACAAAATTACGAGAAATGACAGTATGAGAAAAAAATAAGCGAAAAGTAATTCGGTGATATGATGATTCTGCTCAAGGTTATTATGAGAAGCGAAATTATGGGATTCGATTTTATGCAACATATTAGTGAACCAAGCTTTATTATACTGTGACCATTTACTTCTCCGAAATAGATGAATTTCCTAAACATTATACAAGATTGATTTAGTTTACATACCGTTAAAGGAAATTTTAACTTGACATAACCTAACCCAACTCTACTAGTTAATGGTCGAAACACTTAACAAGCTGATTAAGCAACTACGTCCTCAAATTCTTTGCTTGAATACGCGACAAATGGTAACGGCACTTTAAGTTTTTTTTTTTTTTTTATACGACTGGAAGGCAAACGAGCAAGTTAAAATACAAGGTGTCCAAATTTAAAGGTCAATGTACAAAAACTGTCCCTATCATCTGTCTGGAAGGTGCGCTGCCGCAGGTGGCCGGTCCAATTAATTGGGCTTAAATGTGGCTTAAATCGATATAATTTAACCAATTAAATAGTGGGAGTTGGGGGTAAAACAGCACGCGTGTCATTCCGCTACGGCTGTTAAATTGCATTATTATGGAGAAATGAGACAATGTGTATTAATTGCATTTTTTATTAAAGTACCTACCCTTAATATTATTTCATAAGATTTTTTTTTGTGGTGAAAAATTATTAAAAAAAATATGAATTGGTGGGAACGTATGTTACGAGAATTGATTATCATTTCGATTGTAAATGCAAAAACACGAAACAAATCAAATGTTTTGCTCTATTTGTCGATCCTTATTTTTTGATTGCTCTTCTCTACCACTCAAAGGTTGACTGGCTGAGATCCCTTCAGGGATAAGTCCGCCTTTGTAGTTAGCACTTTCTTTTTTTTTTAATTTCCTTTTTGTACAATAAAGAGTATAAACAAACAAACAAATTTTGTACACACGACACTAAATGCATCCAGAAGTAAGGTAAGATCTAACTTGAACGTTAGTTTGCTGTTAATCTGCTGGCATACCTATTGCTGCATGATCTTTATTACATAGGTAAAACCACGAAATGATAAAGTCTAGTCGAGTGCATTGCCCGAATGCACAATACGACTAACTAGTAAATTATGCCAACGTAACTCGAACTTTTTAATGAAAAGACACCGTGTTGGCTGTTTAGGGGGTTCCAATTTAAATTAAAAAAAAACACTTCAATCCTTAGAGAATAAAAAGAGCTTTAGTCCCGATATGCAGTCCTTCTTCCTCCTTAATCCTTCTGGAGTCGCAGACAACAGCTAAAAATACGATATAAACAACGGCACGTATGCCTAAGTGTAAACAGAGTTGCTTTAACGAATTACTTGCCCCGACAAGTTAACTCATTTTCCTGTTTATTTCTTTAAGAGAATCAAAGGTGAAATTCGTAAACTGAAAGTACCACTTATTCGCAATTGAAATGTAAAGACATGCCATCAAAATATTGACGAAGGCGAACTTAGCAATCGAAAATTTCATTCTAAAATAAAAAGTTTTTTTTTTACTTTTGGATCCACTTTGGCTTGTGGGACAAAAGTTGTATACTGAAGTTCCATAAACAACAAATAGGTACAATGCCAAAGCCGGAAGCCTCTATTCGTAATGGATTATTAATACGTGACTGCTTAAAGTACCTACAATGTAACCTTTTACAATTTTTTTACCGGAACACCTGCTCAATACAAAATTGGGTTATGAAGGGTATTTGTATTATGATTTCGGAATTGTTTTACCTGCATTAAAATTTAACGAACTGGCCGGGTTTCTTTCGTGCTTTCGGGGATATTAGATATAGGTATTTATGAGTTTTTAGAATCGATCTCATAGGTTTTGATCGCCGTCCATGATTTTACGAAACTCGACTTTATTTGATTCACTAAGTAATAAGACTATGTTCAAGTAATAAACATATTTAAATTTATTTGGTTTATTGAAAAACTGGATAAACATAATAAAGGAATTCCAGTTACATGGTCTGCTGATGCAGATATACAAAAAAGCTATAAATCAGCAGAGACTTTCTATATGAGTGGAATGAAAACAAGGTTTCAAATTCGAATCGAAGCAATACATACCTATCTACCACCATATTTAAAAAAATAATGAAACAAAGGTAATAACAATATATTTATTAGGATGCTTTTATTTGTGTGTAAAACTTGCTATGATAATAAAATTGTTATTTCGGTATTAAAATAAATAAAAAACTGAAGTAGGTATTAATCTTCCCATATGTGGATGTATAAATTTATTTAAGAATATAAACTTATAGAAAATACAATCATATACCTAAGAGCTTCCCATATGTGGGGTTGATAACATTAAAAGATAATAAGTTAACTTAAAGTAGGTACCACTTCACGCATACCAAGTTGAAGCTTAGAACGCAACAAAAACTTTCCGCACAAAAACACGAACAAGGCCGCCGGAGCGATGTATGTACAAAAAACCATTACTACCAGCTAATACCTACATATTTTTTACTTTGAAATTCGAACTCCACCGGGTTCCTTTATAGAGTACCATTATAAGAATCCAACCGCTTAAATCGATTATATCTCAAATCGTTGATTTGCTTTACTTCTGTATTACACACTCGATCAAAATGTGTCCTAACAGGTTTATCGAAACATTACCTTGATAAACAGATAAGATATTTTTAATTTAAAAAGGGGTATCCTTAGTATCTGACAGACAAACAAGCGTATTCACTCTTCAATACGACGCATCTACGAGTAATAAAATAAAACCATCATTAAGTACTGCACACTCCTCGACGTACTCTCAAAGTAGGTACTTCGTGAGTCTTTTGGATGCGATGCAACAGCACCATCGCTCTTTAGACTTATTATCGTAATGGATATTCATACTTTATTGATTTAGCTTATCATACGTCTTCTTCGTAAAAGGCCGGGCCTATGTAACTGTTGAAGGACATTACGATGCACCTCAGGTCGGGTAAACATGCACGGCGAGTTGACTTAGGCAAACGATGCGGGTTGTGTCAGCAATAGGGAATACTAATGTTCGGGCAAATCTTGTACAATATGGGCTGAGTCCGCCGTTACAGAATTTACACATATTAGTTTGAGTGGAGGTATTGTTTACTTATTATTAGTACCCGTAGTAGTATTACTACCTATGCATCGGCGACTCGTGGCAAATTGGTAGCACTAGTGATGAGACAAAATAAAACTACAAGAGTCTTTAGAAATCGTTTTTAACATTGAAAAGTCACTTTCATTAGGTACTGAGACTGCGACCAAAAGATAAACGTGTTTATCAAAAGGTAAAAAGTAATATCAAAAATCCAAGATATGATTTATCCTACAGTAAAAATATGAATATCTTATTACAAAATAAAGAAATTGAAATCAAAGAGAACATCAGAAAAAATACGCTGTACCATTACAAAATAATGCTTCTTTTATCCATCACGTCAGTCGAAGTTGAAAGATTATTTTCTTACACCAAGGTTATTTTCTTAAATACTCGTACGATAACTTCTAAACAATTAAAACAAATATTAATGGTAACAACTGATTTACTGTCCTTGTGATTTTATGGTTTAATAACGTAGAATATTTAGGTACATATTTTTTTTAATCAGATTTACAATACTGGGGTTTGCCTTATAAAATAATGCTTCCTAGGTATTAAGTTAGTTAATAATTGAATGAATAATATTAATTGTCTGTCAAGAATGTCATATATTCAATGACTGAAAATACTTTTTCTAATTGGTTTCTATTGCTCGACTCATACAGAAAAACATTGTCACATTACTAGTCTTTCAGAAACGTCAAATGCTACCTCAATGCCACGACCACGAGCCGCCGGTGTTTAAGTATTACCCTCAATAGCGGTAGCTAAGCTTGGGCCAATGTCAGTTATGACCTTGCATATACGCTGCTTAAAGTATTATCTTCGATACCTAATTGTGTGAGGGTTAACTATGAGGGCTATCGCGAATGAATTCGCCGCTAGAGGCGCTAGTGTAGCGTGAGGTCTCCGAAATGTCAAATCTCATAGTTTTTGGGTAGACGTTTATTTATAAGAATAATTTTGTGAATATTTTGCAATATCTGAAATTAATTATGGCAAATATGCGTTACTGGGCAATGAATGTCTGTGTTTTGAGACAGCTTTGTCTTTCGGAAACTTTTGTCCTCCCTTTTTTTCCGAACAAAACGGGACTAAGCAACACTGTGGTTGCTGGATATTTTTATGGTACGGTTTTAAGGTGGTTTAAATATGATTTTCTAAATTTAACGCCCGTAATAACAGGCTCTGAAAGCCACACTTAAAAACCTCACGCAACCTGCGAGACAAAAAACGATAGCCCTCATTGAATTCATACGTAGAAGTTCAAAAGTCAAATCAAATTAATCCTAGAGTTCGTTGGAGAAATACAATCAGTAGTCAATTATGCAAAGATGAGGGTACTTATTATGAAGATTGATGATGTCGATATAGTAATAGGAAAAGGAAATAGACCATTAAATCGAACTCGTTTTGTGACCTTGGCAGAAATACCTACCAACAATGAACATTAAACATAAGATAACACGTTAAATTGCTACAAAAGTAGAGAACTTTGACGAGAAAATACAATAGATGTTGTGTAAGTAAATATTTTAAATTTATGATACAATACAACTAACATACTTGCATGATACTAATTTGTCACTTTATTGCGAAGTCGGGTAGGTACTCGGTATCATTACCACTAGTGTTACTTTTAACACAACTTTCTTGCTATCATCACGTTCTGTGAATCTAATTAGAAGTTGCATGCAATTTTACAACCGAATTACAAGTAACGTAACCACCAAGTGTAAATGAAAGCTGTTACACTCAATTTCCGACAACTTTCAATATTAACATTTCCATGATTAATTGATTTCTAAACAAGGTTCCTAAAAGAAAGACGTGACGGTAATTTAATAAGAATTTAATCATAGAGTGCAAAGCTTTTACATTTAGGAACGATCGGAGCATCTCATCCTTAATGGAACAGTCATTAATCAATCTAAAAAAACTTGACGCGAAAAGAGTTTAGAGGAGACGACGGCGCAAAAAATGTTTCATTATGCGCTCGAAGAGCGGGCACGCGCTATCAATATTCATTGTTAGAGTTTATTTTGTGAAGATCACGATTGTGATAAAGGAGCATTTTGTGTTTATAATCTTATGCGGCAAAGATACCACGTGAAGCACGTCTTATACTCGTAGGTCCAAATTCTCCCCTCGCATGTAAACTTCAAAGAGGATAAAACAATAAAATTGTCTCTTGGTCGCACCGATTGATTTCTTTATAGGGGTCGCATGCAGCGCTACTAATGGCAGTTCGCGACAGACAAGTTACAAAAAATCTTGAGGGGGATTTTAGCCAGGGCCTTGCAAGTAGGTCAGCGTGAGGAACATGACGAATCGCTCTCATCACTCTTTAACGTTATAAGTGGGAGCCGCGTAGATAAGATTTAGACTTAGCCGCCTTTGAGGTCGAGATGTGATTAATGAATTCTTCGATGCTGAAGAGGAGGATAAGGTAAAAAGATTTTTTGAGACATTAAGCTCCACGAAAACATTAGCACTCTGTACTTGTTTCTAAGGCGGTATGGTCTGGACTGGACTAATTAAAATTAAAGAACACCATAGATGGCTAATTATATTCCACAGACATTCTAAGAATTAAGGCACTCGAAACTCGTCAAAGGCTATGAAGTCGAACCGCTACCCGCAAAAGGAGCTGCTGAGAACAATGGGGTCCGTTGTGTTCCGGAGCGGTCGCCGCCAAATGCATTAGCAAATGTTCCGCTACACACAAGGGTAATTAAAAAGCCATGATGCTAAGACGGTGTGCTTAGCGAACGGTAATTAGGAATGTAAGTGAATAAAATGCTACTGTGTGTCTAAGCTTATGACTATGGGATGTTGCGGTTGGTGTAAAGTTAATTTTTATAGACAATTGGATTGCGTAGTCGAGTGGAGAGGTCCAATTGTGAACCGTTTCGTAAGCACGATCGGGCGCATTCCTTTGCGACGACGCGACGGTGCAACGCCCCTGAGGATAGATAGACCTACCCAGAGTAGCGATGACTAGGAATTATATTCTAATGGTAAGGTTTTTTTTAACAATGATACCCGACAGAGTTTCCTGCAGCAGCACTGTAATTGAACTGTCAAAGTAAATTTATTTTAAGATAAGTAAAAACTTAAAATAAACGTTTGTTCTGCCTTACATTGCAGCAGTTCTCTAATCGGTAGGATCAGGGATAGTTGCGCTATTTGCACACATAATCTTGAGATTAAGCTTCAACGACTTCTCTAACAAGATAGTAATGTTTAAAGATGAGTATGAATTGTACATCTTCAACTTCAGTGAGTAAAAAGTGTAGCTAGATCCAAGCTGCAAATTGCGATCAGTGGTTTTATGTATCTTGTCCTGTTTAATTTTAAAGCCTGACCAGAAATATATGACTATTCGCCATGTTGCGGAATTTCATTGGAACTAATTTCTCACACTGGCAATAATTTTATGATTGTCAGTGTCACTGTGGCGGTTTCTTTGAACAATAACAAAAAATGTCCAAAACGATTAGTAGTCAACAACGGATCATTGTAAATAATGTTTATAACAAAGTACTGAAAAAAAAACGCTTGTGGAATGAAACTACTACAAACTACAAAACCTTTCCAAATTAACATCAGAGCTAACAGGTAAACGTTGTAGACAAGTCAAGATGTCATTGTTCCGACTATACTGAACTATTGCCATATAAATAAGAACAATAGCGCCCTCTGGACAATAGTCATATATTTTTGGTTTACTTTTAATGGCTAGCTTTATGATGCAATCTATATCCGTAATGTATAAAAGAAATCTTGAAATCCGACGAACGCCAATATTAATAGTAATATTAGAGTACTTAATATTTAATGTAACGCAAAAGTTTCAAGTTTTCTTTTATGTTTCGTAAATATTAATTTTCTAAATTGTATCTCACTTCAGTATTATTGTATCTAATGAGCCCGATTGCCACATTACAAACAAACACGTGCGAAAACGGGGCCGCTTGCGCAACTCCGAGTTATCAAAGATTGTTGCCCTCACTAATGCAATGCCGCTCTAACGGGACAGGCAGGTAGGTATGCTCGCATTGTTTTGGCCGATCTATTCTACTCGTAACGATAGCCATTCTGCTGTCATTAAAAGCTAAATTGAGATATAGGTATACGTTGAGATTATTAAAATAAGACCGTCTTGATCATAATTGTCGAAGGAACGTACCTAATATTTGAATGAAATTCACTTCTACTACAAAATTTGAAGTGTCTTATTTTTAGAAATATAATCTTTGATAATTTTTCTAATGTTTTTAATGCTAGAAAAAACTTCTACGTGATTTCTGATTTCGAATTAAGGAAATTGGTTACAAGATGTTTCCGTACTATTCACAAATAGGCACATCCTTTTCTTGCTTAGAAAACATTACCAATACTGAATGTGCATAATTATTAACTGTGCTTCAAATAGGTTTACGAATTGGTACATTACCTATTAACATTAACATACTTCGATATTTAGGACCGAGAAAATCTACAAAGCTAAAAGCTGCAAGCTAGGTAGGTACTTGTCGTTGATCAGTTGTCAACATATTTAGTAACGATCCTGCTGGGCAACTGGCCGAGACGAATATGCGTTTAAAATAGTTTGACATACTTGGTCGTTATTATTGACATAGACAAAAACTTAAAATTGCTCTATTTTTGCAAAGCATCCAATTATTCAAACTAGAATGTTAATAACGAAACAAGTTCCAAAAGCATCTGTTAAATTTGACATTAGTTTATAAGATACGACGCAATCCTCGTGTACAGAGGATTATTATAAACACCATTCAAAATCTAATGAATGAAGCAATAATCGAAAGCGCGATTAGAAATGATATATTGTTAATCCGACTTACGATGAAAAATATCGTTGCAAATCCGAAATACAAAAGGGGCCAATGTCAACGACCCTCACACCCTATGGTACAACAATGAACGGATCGGGGATAAAAAAGGGGTCTTGCACCATTATGGGACCAAATTACTGCTTGAATGATCAACCAAATTGTAGATATCGTATTATTTAAGTATCTAAAGCCAGCACGCGCGGTATTAGAAGCAATAACTCAAACCAGTTCTACTCGTATTCGCTGATGAATATGATGTTCAACGGTTAGATAATGATTGAATAATCGCTGAACCTACTTTCCTACCCGTCGAAAGGAAGCATTACTGGAGGGTATTGAGCGAGCTCTTAATATCATTCTCGTATGGAGTAAATCAAATTTGTATCGCGTTAGATGTAGGAGCGTACTCCGGGGTTCGGTTAACCAGAGGCTGGGGACTAGACGATCAATTTCAAGGGCCCCCTCGTCTTATTCAAATCCCTTTTGTCTTTTGTACTTCATACAGTCGGTGATTCACAACAATGTGCTCTCAAACGCCGGTGCCTTACGATCAATGACTGCGGCTACCTACTTAAACCTGTCCGTGCAACGTGTTTGTAATTGGGAGATGAATTTAACTAGCTAAAACTTGAGTGTCTTACTTTACATAGCATTTGGTGTAATATTTGTGATATTTTTTATTGGGAATCACGTAAAGATACTACGGAGGTCAATCATCAATGAAGGTAAGTATTGGGGTCATTGAACTTCTCAATGTTCAATGCTCTAGGCCATCTTCAAGTAACATGCAATAATCAGTAGGTAAGTAATGCAGCACTTGAGGCGATAGCACTTATCGGCATTGATAAAACAACTCTGATGATGATATTGTTGAAAAATAAAGGTAAAAATCTGTTTATAACAATTCATATTTCTAGGACATGCTTTCAAAAAAACCTAAGTAATTAAGATACGTGATATTTAACCAAATAATAAATAAAATAATACGTACATTCAACCAAAACAAAACGATGTGATAAAAACCACTCGGCAAAACAAAAACACAACAGCGGTAAACAATATTCCAAAGCACAGAAGTAAAGCGAGCTTTACCGTGAACGCGCGAACTTTTCAAACACTTGAACCACAAGATAGACGACTATATCAAATTTTTCGCGTGAAATTTGATATGTGTACTATGTTTCGGAGAAAAACGGCAGCAACACACTCGCGACGCGGCGACCGGGCACCGACTGGTGTCTACCGAGCAACGGCCGAGTATCGCCGTCCCTCTTCAATACGCATGTCCGGAACTGTTTTCCTCCACAATTTCCACATTTATCTCCATATTCTATCCCGTCCATGGATTTCCCAACATCACTATTGAATAAGCAAAGTTCAGAGACTACAGGACCTGTGGAATTTGGATATTCTAAATCAGTGCTGCTGGGTTGAAAAGAGACGGCTTCTACCGGCAAGGTCGATCGTGATTGCAACATCGCCCTTAGCAAAAGGGGGGATTCAGGTTTAACACCTGGCTTTTTAGAGATAAGGCGGTTACTTTAAACATGAAGGTTTGAAGGTGCACAAAATGTATGTAAATCGAATTCAATTAATTAAAAATGTTACTTTCTTTTTTAATGTTCGATATACGTAACGATAAGATTGATAGCAAAATTATACCGATGACACATTACAAATCGGAAACTAAAGTTGACGCAACTTTTTTTACTCATACTTATTAAACTGCGATTTGTAAATGGATGCCTGTCGAAAAGGTTTACAGAATTATGTTACGATAAGAGTAAATACTGCTATGGTGGCCAAGTGGTGTGACCTATATGGCCTCTCACTCTCAAGTAGAGAATCGTAGTTTCAAATCCGGGCCCGCTCCTCTGAGTTTTTCGAAAATCATGTGCAATTTGTTTTTCTTTCTTTCAAGTAACATTAGAAAACTGCCACGAACTTTACGGAGAAGGAAAACATCGTAGGAAAACCTGAAAAAAAAAGCCCATTCTGAGACTATATCCAAAATTAGAACGTTTATCGGCTGGGATGATGAAGAGTAAATAAATGGTGTTGGTGTGTGTCTACAGTCTAGCAACCAAAAAAAAAACAAATACCTACATGGGTCTAATTCTTTATGAAATTTGTCAATTACTTAAGCATGCAAAAGCATTATGGTTTTGTGTCGACAATTGACTCATGCCGCGGCGCAGTAGATCAAAACTGCAAACAGCCTCGTCTCCAAGGCTTGTACAAACATTACTCATTTCCTATTTCTCAACACCAAACCTATTTGCATGCAGAAAGTATTTCCTGACATCCGGACTATTTTGGATTAAACACAAGTGTACTTTCACTATTGTGCCGCATATGGGACGATGAAAGTGAGTGTCACCAAGATATTATTGTTAATATAAAGTACAATGTGAAATAATGGCTCTGAGAACGACCTTTAAAATACTTTCGTGTATCGAATTACGGAGGCATTGTATTTTTTGTAGTTTCTGTACATAGCACCAGACGAAACAAATATTGATACTAACAAGATCCCACGACAATCATGCAGTAAAAAAAAATACTTCAACTTCTGCTAAGTCTCAAGTAATAAAATTACAGGAACTAATTATATACCTTGCTTAAATTATTTTAAGGTTTTGGCGGCTGAGTCTTAGGTAATAAAATTCCAGGATCTAATTATAATAGAGTGAAATTTCTTAAATTATTTTAATGTTTTGGCTGCTGAGTCTTAGGTAATAAAATTCCAGGACTTAATCATACAGAGTTACATTGTTGAAATGACCACGGCCGTCATAATATAGCAGTAAAGATGTGCTACTAAGTATATTATAGCATCCGGGATAAAAAAAATATTAGTCCGTCATTAGACTGACAAAAAAAATACGTTTTATACAAAGATAAAACGTGTCAATGCTCGGGAGTCAGGGTTTGTGACGTCACGTCTAAATTAATATATAATCTAAGGCGTAGTCATTTTATGGTACAAGTCATGACAGTATATAGCAAAACGTCTAGAAAATGGCTGTTTTTACTAACAAATGACGTATTTACTTAAAATATTATAGTTTTATCAATGACTAATGATCAGCTTGCTTTGCAAAAGGACTGAAATAATTATATCAGTAGTTTTCTCAAATTACTTGTGATGAACTGATCATCTGTTTTTTTCTAGTTCTAGATAGAGTCACATCATTACGTAAGACATAAAGGACTGAAATTCAGATTAGACAGAGAAAGACCATATTTGCATGTGACGTTGCATTATCGCATGTTTTAGAAAGAGGTATATAATTTAACAAAGAATACTATTAATTCAATTTTCATTCAATTTTCTTTTCGATAAACATTGATGCATTCTTATCTAATTTTCATAATAACATATATATATGTTATGTATGCCCTAAATTATAATCATTATATGGCAAACTCAAGAGTCAGTCAAATACTGTTTCCTATAGTTTTCTAAATGTAAAATTTAATGCCATAGTACAATTAAGAGCTAAAAGGAATTAAACGGACGTTAATGAAGTAAGAAAAAACTCGAGAGCAATTTCCCGTTTCACCCGCCCTGACGTAAAGGTTATAGCTTACCCCAACTTCATTACCGTAGTTACTAACGCCTAGTCTAGACAATGACCGTTGAAGGCCGATCAAACGGTTTACGATCAAACTGCCAAGAGCCATCGCCATCTCGCCTACCGCCAAGCCTCGCCCGTGAAGTTCCGAGAGAATTTTATTATTATCGAGCTTATATTTAGTATTTTCTTACAAAAGTTTGTCAAATTCCACATTTTACAAGCTTTTATTTAACTTGCCACGTATTTATATCTGTTTGTATGTAGAGGTATGTGCGGGTAAAATCGTACTCGGATGTCTTAATCGGATTGACTTAGAGATACTTATATAAATGACAATACATAATTATATCTGAATAGTTGTTCAATTGTTTTATTTTATTTTGTACTCATGTTGTCTCAATTTTGTGATAATACTTATACAATAATCTCGTTGTGACATCCTGGTAGTCCGGCCAGGATCATCTCGGCAGGACGCCGAGACGCCAATAATGGCACCGGCTTGAAATTTTGTACGCAAATATAGTTTGGATGACAATGCAGATAAGTACAGCCAACAAAAAGTACAGTTAGTAAAAAAAGCTTGTATTAAAAATTACATTTTTATCAAAAACTTCTTTATAGTCTAATCCTACTACAGCTATGATTGGTCGCATTCATCAGCTGCATCATTTCTGGCTATTGGTTACTAAGGGGCCATCCACAAATCTACACACATTTAGGGAAGACTGGCGATTTTTGGCACATAAACAAAATAATTTGCACTTTTTGTATAACGGCTAAGAGCTGAATGGGGAATTTCACCATAGCAAAGTGTGACTAGGGTCTAAAAAAAATCTAATTTGTTTGACGTTATTTACGTACAGCGGCTGTGCTGACGGACACACCATCTCTGATAACTACCTATACTAAAATACTAAATCGGCTAAGAGGCTGAATCGGGGGCCATAGCAAATGGTGGAATTTAGCAACTAGGGTCTAAAAAAATTCTAATTTGTTCTGACGTTCGAATTTATCGTACAGCGGCTGTGCTGAAGGACACACCATCTCTGATAACTACCTATACTAAAACCACGTACCGCACACTACAAAGATCAAATTAAAAAACCCAGTACAAACCCAGTATAAACTGTGTAAATAAAATAGTCGCTATGACCTCATCGCTTCCTCAGGGAATGGACATTGTCGTCATTTTATTGAGAAATTGGCCTTCAGGCTTCCGATATTACCTACTCAGACTGTTTCAATTAAATTGAGGTTTATATAACTTATAATAACGTTGTTAATATAGGTAACACACCATACAATACAACTACGAATTTGATCATAGATGGTTGTCGGCTAAATTACAATATGTTTAATATTAGACAACATTTTGTTTTTTATCGAGCTTTCAGGAGAGGCTGTGAAGTAAAGGAGTAACCCAACTGAAATTCTAATATATCAGAAAATTCCCATGATGGTAATTACTAAAAATAATATCGTTAATTACATCTAATATTGTACACCGAACATCCGTGCAAAAATTCATGTCTAACGAAGCGGTTGAGATTTCGGATTTTTACCATTTTTTTAAAAGTAGGTTTAGTTTTACTCCCGGTATCCAGTTATCAACACACCAAATATCATCCAAATTCGTCCAGGTTTATCGTGATAGAGCAGCAAACACAAACAAACACTCCAGTGTTGTTTTTTTATAAGTTAACAGCGATAAACATCAGGAGATTCAAATTTTGTTTTCGATACTATCTAAGTACTAGTTATTCTGTATAAATTTTAATATTACTTTCGAGCGTTAAATCCATTCGATTGCCTATTGCTTTTTGCCTTCCTTACCTATATATTGTGATACAATATATAAGCTATTTGTCCACCCACTATCAAAAACTTATGTGATTATATCGCAGCAAATAAACATAAAGGTCTCTTCACACAGAACAAGCTCTCCTATTTGCACTGGCTTGGCAAACAGCGGGTAAATAGCGGAAGCGTTATTACAGCTCAGCATCCTTACCACAAAACTAAGCAACATCATTAAATACTCGTTAATATCGCTCGAAACCTCCACCATTGCGGCTTCCGTTCGAACGCGCCAACTCACAGAACAACAAGAACTTCAATGGATTGGTAATATAATCGAGGATCGTTTAAAAACAATAAATTCAAATGTCTCATTGGGGTTTATGAATACACACTTCAGTCGGAGCGTAAGTTGAACTTTAGTAAAGCTTTAACAATTCTGATAGGAAGTTACGCGAACCGGAAATGGAGTTTCATACCGAAATCGATAGAAAATTTGCAAGCTGAAGGTATGTCAGCAAAGTTAACTACCTATGTAATTAGGAGCTGGGTCAATATTCGCGCGTTTATTTTATTTGATTTACTTGGGTTTAATTTTTGTTGATACAAGGTATGGTACAAGGTTCTGTTACAGCTTCCGGGTTATCTAGTAAAAACAGGATGTTTAAAAAGTAACGAAAATATCATCATTCTACAGCCTATTTATTAAAAAATGTGACCACGAAAATTACAGCGGTTGCAACGCTGAAATAAAAAAAACCGCTCATAAGCCAGCTATATTTAGTAAAAGTTATCGCTTATCTTAGTTTATCATGACAATAATTACTTAATGTCATGGTAATAACTCACTAACCCACATTTGAAATAAATCATACGAAGAGCAAGAATGAATTGCCTAAAATCCCTCGTTCCCGACACGTTTATTTGTTGATTACAAAATTTGGCAAAAAAAGGGGAAGTCACGTAACCAGTAATTGTGGGTAATTTAAAAACGAAATATTTTAGTGATTCGTCAATTGATTTGTGTTATGCAAACATTTTGGCTAAGAAAATAAATAAAACAAGAGTTTCATGAAACCCTCCAGTCATAAAGCAATAAATATGTTGTAAAACCATAACTGAGGCACTGAGCCGTCTATAAATTACATCGAACTGCCTCACTTCGCAACTATCAGATCTTCAGTAGTGATGTGATCTTAGCCTAGATTTAGAAAAAAAGTTTTTTTAATCATATTTTTCGTTCACTCTTTTAACCTAATAATACTAATTTAATTTATTTTGATTTTAAATTTTGATTGTGTATTAATTTCTGGTTTTCACATGTTGTATTTTATATTATTTCATTGATGATTATGTTTGAATTGTAATTATAAAATTGTATAATAATAATAATCATTAGTTCGGCCAGAAAAATCCATATAGTGTTAGTAACAATAATCTAACCTAACCTAATAACCTAATAATAATAACCTAAGCTATACAGCTAAGCTAAGCAACTATATTTGAGTTTATTATCCTTCATCATGGTCATCGACCTATAGCAGTCTACTGTCGGACAGTCTGCAGTCTCCTCTAAACTGCGGCAATTCACTGTATTTACATAGTCTTCTCCTTTCGGTGCCGTCTCCTCCAGAGGTTGGCGATCATCATTATGTGCGATGTTGTACGTCTTTCTGGACTTCGACGTCTTTGTATCATTCCTTACATTATTCATTTGAGGAGTTTGCTAACTTACTTACTTACTTCACTAACCAGCCATCAAAAATGTAATCAAGGAAACTCAATTTGAGAGGGATGCACAACTTATCAAATACAATTGGTTTATTCTTTATGTCTTTGGTGTGCCTGTTAAAAGTTACATTCAAAGGTACGTTATCTATGAATTAATTCTTTTGACTTTTGCAAGTTGTACCATAATGTACAGCCAACCATCACCAATATCCGACACAACGAAGCATACATTTATATTATATGGCTCTATTTCCAGGGCTGGTTCGACATGTCAGATATTTTTGCATACTCCGCTGTGGCATATATTAATACAGGTCGATATATTAATACGGTTTTGACGATCAACTTTATTGTCACATCACTAATCGTTACTGGGTCGACGACCTTAGACGAACATTGAACTACTTACTTGTCTTTATAACCGAATAATGTAGCGGAAAATTGGCACACACACACAAACATAATGAGGTGCGCATGTAATTATGTTTAAAAGATAACTATGTACCACCTATTTTACAAATTACAAATTAGATCTCGCTTTGCGTGACGAACATAACCCGTATGTACTTTACCTGATTTAATTTATTTTTAGGCTAGATTTAAATGTCAGTAACTTAAATTAACGTGAATGATTCCATCTCTGGCTAAGTACCTACTGTTTATTCCTCGCTATTCAGAACAAAAGATAAAAGTTTCGAAGGACGGTATAAAGGTTGTATACCTATATTGTGCCTATCTTCAAGTCAAAGGTCCAACTAGCTTATACGGGACCAACTGACAATACAATACAATACCTCTTTTTTGCACACCAACACATAGCAATTAGTACAGAAAACACAGGTATATACACAGAGACTTTCTGAGGAAAGCGATAGGTGGCCTTAGCTTAATTTGTATTGACTAAAAAATAATCTATACCTAAGGTAAATGTTCCTGCAAGGCTACTACGAAACTCGAAACTCGAAGTCCGTATTCGGCGGTCACTCTGACCTTATACTATTTAATACGAGAGCGAGAGGGACGGTACGCTACGAACTTCGAGTTTCGAGTTTCGTAGTAGCCCTGCTGTGCTCAACATGCTAATGCTTAATACTTATTAGATAGTGTTGCCATACCTACGTCAGGATTTATCCGGACATGTCCGGATTTTTGACCCTTTGTCAGGATTGCGGCCAGACTTGGCAAGTGTCTTAAATGTTTAGAAATGACTTTAGAGAAAAAAAAATGGTGTCGGGGGAGATGGGGAGAGATTGGGGAGCGGAGATCTACGATACAGTATACACGCTGCAGTGCCGCGACGGCACGTTCTTCAACCTACGTCAAAGGACCATCCACAAAGTACATACGTCACACCATTTTTGACCATTTTTATACCTTTCTCCCTTGTCACATGTATTGCTATGAAGATTGCTATTATTTTATACAACTACTGGAACAAATGACTGGAATGAATAAACCACTGAATCTAAGGGCTGAAAATTTGGGAGACATATTCCTTGAGGATCACAGAGGTTTTTTTCCTTTCGTGGAAAGCTAGTCCAATATAAACCCAAATATGAAATACGATATAAACACTTAGCAAATATATAATCAATAACGTTTATTTAAAGGTTTGAAATGAGTAATAAGTAGTATATTAAGGTAAACTATGCCTGGCACCGGCAAATGTCGAGGAAATAAATAAAGTGGCACGAATGTTTAACAAATAGAAGTATAACATGCGTTTATGAATAGCGAAGTAAATTAAAAATAGCGATTTATTTATTGAAACGAATCAGATAACATACCATCAACTATGGCATTTACGCACGCTCCGTGCAATTGACTTGAAATACATCTTAAAGTTTATCTATAAAGCAATCACAATAAAGAGATTCAAGCTGTCCAAACAATAGAGATCCCCTCTTATCGTTTATTTTTGTTTTTGCCAAAACATAAGCGATGATAAATTCTACCAAAGGCTTTATAAATTTTTTACCCCAATCTCCCCTTCGGTATTCATATTTTATGTGAGTAGTGGTGTGTTTGTCACTAGGCTGTATTACGAGAACAGCACACTCGTTTCTGTTTGTTGTTTTTATATGCTTTACTTTTACACTTGGTCGCGTTTAGATTTGAGCGATTTAAGTGTAACATTATAACCCTTAACTATTGTAGCCGAACAAAAACAGGTAGATATCAAATCAAGGGTGAATTGACATTACCTATGCAAGCATTCTCCATGTGACATCAGCCATAATTTTGATCAAAAGAAAGCCTATTCTGCATAAATAACAGGGATAAAATCCTATAACTTTATTCATCATCCCAGCCTATATACGTCCCAACTCCCACTGCTGGGCACAGGCCTCCTCTCAGAACAAGAGGGCCCTCTAACTTTATTATAATTAGTAAATTACTTCAACATCATAAAAGTCACTTGTGTCCGCCGGTTGTCCGCAAATCTTGCGATGTTGTCGGTCCACCTAGCGTAGGCCTGCCAACGCTGTGTTTTTCAGTTCATAGTCACGGGCGACAATTGCTTTTTTCCAACGGTTTTCTACTAATACCTGCTAATTATTATTATTACATTACCCAAACACACAGGGTGCCGTTAGAATGCTTGCTATGTCTCCAAGGGAATATTTAATCTGTGATACATTGTTTTCATCTCCCATCCGTAATTAAAACATAATTAATTCAGAATATTAAAGCTTTATCCCTCAACTATAATTAATATGAAGTCGGTACGCTGAGCACATCTCCAGGGATGATATATTTAATGTTAACTACTCTTGTATGCAGAAGAGGCTTCACCATATCTCAAACTAGTCTAATTAATTGTTAAATGATGCCTTTAGTGCTGAGGCAGAAGGCACAAAATTTATTGACGGGTCGGTCATTAATATAACGCCATGAGTATAATTATTCCTAGGTGTCTATCGCTGCATAGATGTTACTCGTATTAAGAGTAATGCAAGAACTGAAAGATAAAGTTACTTTGAATTAACATAATCTTAAGCAACGTAGAGAAAGATAAATTACAAACAAATTATGCTGTAATGTCTGTTAGTTTCATCACCGTTTATCAGTAAATTTCACCATTTTCATTGCTACTCCAAGGGATGTTACTTGGGTTATCTTTTTTTTTCTTTTTTATTCGACTGGATGGCAAACGAGCAAGTGGGTCTCCTGATAGTAAGAGATTACCACCGCCCAGAAAGATCTGCAACACCAGGGGTATTGCAGATGCGTTACCAACCTAGAGGCCTAAGATGGGATACCTCAAGTGCCAGTAATTTCACCGGCTGTCTTACTCTCCACGCCGAAACACAACAGTGCAAGCATAGATAGATTAAGTATAGTCTATAATCATACGATTGTAGTTTATTGATATAGACTTCTGCAATACCAATCAATCGCAACCAATCAATCAATTACTCTTTATCCGGTTCCAAACTTTTTCAAAATCCTTCCCTTCACTGCCTTCACTGTATGGAAATTTTGTGGGTCTGTTTAAAAGTAGGTACATACTCAATTACTACATTGCATCTAAAACCACATTAACATTTACCTGTCGTGTTGTGTTGTAATGCTCTCTGTCTCTCTCTCTCTCTCTCTCTCTCTCTCTCTCTATATCAAATAAATGTGAGCGCAACCATATAAATTGTATGAAACCGATACCTTTTTGTGCGTCACGACACAACACGACAGATAAATATGAATGCGAAAACACGAAGGAGAAAAAACAACGGTCCACTTACTACACTACACTAACACTTAGTACAAATTTGATACAACGTTATTTTTGCACGTCAGTATAGATCTCAATTGCTCAGCAGCTTTGTAAACAGATCCTCTTAAGTCATGTTGGCACGGAGGTTACGCAATTTACGGTATATGCGGGGTAATCTGCCGCGTCTCAATTCATTAATATAGACGCGTAATTAATTATTATACTAACGCGAATATTAATTATTTGAAGCTTCGCATTTACATTCGCCACTATCCATCTTATTGATGTACTCGTGGTACTGATAGATAGTATCAGATGAAAAGGGATACGTGGCGACGAAACTAGGTAATAAAGCCAGAATTATTTATATCAAAAACTGTAAGATCTTGTCCAATTTGTCAACTTACCAAGAGTTTCACTAAGTTACTATAAAGGTCGTGAGGAAACCTGCACAAACCAGCGAAACAATTCAATGGTGCGTGTGAAGTTCCCAATCCGCACTGGGCCCGCGTGGGAACTATGGCCCAAGCCCTCTTGTTATGAGAGGAGGCCTGTGCCCAGCAGTGGGACTTATATAGGCTGGGATGGATCGGATAGGACTATAAAGGTAATTAATGTCAAATCCTTCAGATTCGTAGGCTGTTGCCGTATTGTCTACTCGTAATGCCCGAGCGTTCGCGATCACATTCACCATCTTTTTATACCCTTATCCTACACTGTGTGATAGAAAGAAATGGTGAAAACCACAAGTGAAAACTATTGTAATTGCAAGTGTTTTAGACAATGAAGCCACAGGTTTGACATTTGTAACAGTATAAGTAGTAACTTGGTGTAACAGTTGCTTAACAGTTGTTCATCTTTAACTCTATTTTGTATTTTTTTTGCCTTTGCAGAACCTACAAAAAAGATAATTTCTGAATCAATTAAGATAAATAAACGAGTGCTCGTCACTGTCCCAATAGTTGGCATCTTTAATCTTATGTCATTAGTGCAATAGATATGACAGCAGGGTGTCGTCTATTGGACATTAGTGTGTCGAGCACTCGGGCGTTTACCTTATTTTATAGAATAAGTAGAATAGAATAGAATAAAATTTATTTCACACAAATTTTAGGTAGGTACAATAAGAATTTGGAACAACACTAGGTTTCACTAAAATCTGCCTTGCAAGGCCTGTAAAATTAACAGTAAGAAAAGCTTAACCTACCTACCTAAGTAACTACAGTAAGAGGTACCTACAGGAAGAGGGGATTTCACTGCAGTAAGAGGTTTGTTACTTTAATATTCCGACTTGCCGAAGGCGGATTATTTGAATAATAATGGTAATAACATGTACTTACATGCTGATAATTTCAATAGCGGATTAAAAAAACTCCTTGGAAATAAGTAAAGTCGAACAAATAAATATAAACCAATTCCTACGGCGGAAAAAGTTTTCGCTGAACGGATGTTATCCGTTTCCTCGGAGTTAATTAAAAAGAGGGTAATGATTTTACAATCCTCGTCCGTCAGTATTTTTGTGTAACGTGTTTATCTGAACAGGGAATAGGGGAAAAAATATTTACGAGAGATAAGCGAAATAACAATTTATGTTTAATATCTATCATAATTCATAATTTACCGAGAACATTAGCTAGAACTCGCCATCTTTATTTTCTGAAAGTGCGCGTAAATTCCTCTACATATCCTTTCATCTATATTTGATTTACGTCGCTCGCAATACGAAAGCCCTTAACAATATTTTCGCTGGTTCCCCAGCGAAATTCAAAAGGAAATCTGCTGGAATTAAATAATGTTGAAACAATCGAAGAAATTCCTATAAATTTCATCGGCTAATGAAGGGGAGAGGGTATTAAATTATTTTTAAGTAGCGGGACCGCCCCCGTGCGTTGGCTGGAGGCAGTTCATTGATTTTAAACGCTGCCTTTGGGAACCGGCCGGCGCACTTGGCAATTTTATAGGATCCCGCCAGTGATGCGTCAATTTTAGCGTGATAAATCATTTTTACTGAACTATCAAGGATTCGAAGTCATATTTATGGGTCTGTGATTCTTGGAACTTCTCAACTAAGGATTTTACTATAAAATGGAATATCTGTCTTGCTCCTCCGCCAGTAGTGAGGCCAAGTCGTGCGAAACAGCTACGTTTGAGTTGGAAAATATGTTTTTTCATGCAATTTAACCCGGCCTCCCTCCACATAAAAAACGTAACGTAAAAGAGAACCACCACCACCACAACCATAAATAAGATCCCGGACACGTGTTTCGCTTCTCTCCGAAGCATCATCAGCGGTTGTTGACCCTACGACGCTTGGTCGAAGAAACAACCAACCAACCAACCACCACCAACCAACCAACCAACCTTAATATCTACGATGCACCTAAGAGTAGCTACCACAGCGAAAATGAAGTTCTTGTGGCTAAAACTTGAATGCAATGCCACACTGTGTTATTATTTCGATAGCACAGTTGCTTCACAGATGTTATTTACTCGCTCATCGTTTTATTCATCTCTATAGATATTAAATATTAAATCGTAGATATTAAATGGAGACGCGAACGCCACTAATAAGAATGTACTAAGAAAGTGCTACCGTATGAGGCGAAAGGAAAATAATGGATTGATTGATTCAAACGTGACTTAGTGGATGTCCATATCAATAAGCTATAGGTACTAATTTGAACCGGAAGGATAACAATAATAAAATATAATAATAATATATAATCCAAGACCCTTTTATACGTAGATACATAATTAAACGCCCATTTGAACCTGTTTCTTCGCTAAAGCCTTAGTTTCATACAAATACTCAAAAGGAGAGTTCCATAGAAATGAGCCCTATTCAATAAATGAATTGAATTTGGTGCAGTGTCCGTTATGCCCCAAGCCTAAGTACTTCAAAAGAGAGGTTGGCCTTAAAGTCCACACAAACAAGGGTCCATAAGTCAGCCGATACCGGACCTGCTCCAGGCGCACTCGATCAAGCTTCACCCTTTTGGGAGACAATCAGCAATTTAAAAAATAACTTCCCTCTGGTTAAGAGAATTCCACGCGTGCGCGCACCTTTGTGGCTAATTCACTGTCTCAATTTATTACTTCTGTAATTGACAATAACAACAAGGAAAGTTGGAACGTTTATTTACTTTCTCTTACCGGACCCTGCATGCTGACAAGAAATCAAGATATGTTTCACTCACTCAAAAAAACAAAAATAATTGTTTTTCTAATGGTTTACCACCCACGCCACAACAATCTGATTTTGTTTCCAGTCACCATAACGTAGCCCGAAAGGTGGAGAGTAAAGTCAGTGATGGCGATATCAAAGGTGCCGCACAGCTTCTCTTCTCTAATGATGCCATCGCCCAGATTCATCGGAAACCCTTCTTGCTCTTCAGTCTAAGCATCCACCTGCAGTCCTCTCAGCTCAGCTACCGGATTCTCCCCTTCCTTCAGACGGCACCCTAGAATCAAACGCTGACGAAGTGCTGGCTACAATTTTATCCTTCGAAATGGTTCGCCGGCGGTTTGGATGGTCTGACACCACAGCACTTTAAAGACCTTACATATGGTGCGGTTGGAGACACCGGCCAGACACTTTTACAGGACATAGTACGATTGATAAATTAATGTTATCCGGAAGAGTGTGCCCTGAAGTCACTGACAACTACGGTGCCAACTTGTGTGCTCTAGTGAAGAAAGATGGAGGAATTAGACCCATAGCTGTAGGGAACACTATCCGCCGCATCGCATCTAAGATCTGTTGCAGACACGCTCTACCTGATCTGACGGATTTGTTCCAGCCGATTCAGCTTGGGTTCGGTAGTAAAGGCGGCTGTGAAGCGGCTGTTCACGCGGCACGCACTTTTTTGGAGCTCGGTGGCGGTCAGGTGCTGTTAAAGGTCGATGTTAAGAACGCCTTTAATGCGGTTGACAGGGCCGCTTTTTAAACCCAAGTTAAGGAAAAAAAACCCGGAATCTACGGCTACATGTGGCAATCTTACGCTTCTACTTCTAAATTAATTTTCAGGAATTTTCAGCTGTTGGATGTCAGCAGGGCGACCCTCGGACCCGCAATTTTTAGTCTGGCAATTCAACCTATAATTTCACAACTTATTTCAAAATTTAACATGTGGTATTCAGTAAATTCATAAGCTCTTTATTCAATAACCAATATGTATTATTGGCCAATAGCCAATATTATTTGAAAACTAACGCAAATAATAGCAACATGTACGCAAAAAACATGAGTTAGAACTACTCATTACCACTAACAAAAATAAATAAAATAAACATCCCTTGACGCTGCAGACACAAAAAGAATTATCTTTGCGTCCTTTAGTTTTATCGCCTTTTAGTTAAGCAAATTTTCTTTTCAAGAATTCTACGACTTGCCAGAAGAAAGCTAGGTACTACAAATGCGAAGCCTGATTGTGCTAGGAGCTGTATTAATTATATTAACAACCTAACAATGGAGAGAAACACAATTAGGTACGCGGTGACTAGAAACTGCGGAGTGAAATTAGATAGAGAGTGTACAATGTTAAATAAGAGGACTGAGCACCTAGGTTTTGGTAAACTTTGCGTATTTTTTTGTTTGTAAGCCATCTCTGATAGATATAGATCGCTAGGTACACTATTCCAGTTCTTGAATAAAGGCAACTTTTTATTCCGGATAAGTACATATTTCCCGCGGGACGCAGACAAAGTTGCGAGCCACCAGCTAGATATGATTATCCAAATATATAGGTACATTATTTATGTACTGTATGTACGTAAACATTATGTATGTATAATACTCAACAGCAGACAACGTTACGGTCAATGAAGCATAAAAAGTGACCATGACGATCGTTTAGAATGATTTAATTCCACTCCTCTTACCATTATTCCCAAAATTTATGGCGCATAATTATTTGTATTACCATTTTTATCCCATGTCAAACCATTTTAAACACCTATCTAAATATGCACTCGTAGGTGTATTGTAAAATCCCTAAACTTGTGTCTTCTAGTTTCTTCGGGATGCGGTCTTGAATAAAAAGTGGACTGTAGATTTTTGCTGGTATAATTCGGAATTAAATGGTAAGAACGTTACAGTCGTTATGAATTTGAGAATTCATAAGGTAACAAGAATGATACCTAAGTAAGTTTCATACAAATCATGCAATGTTGCTATACTTACTTATAGAAAAATATCAACACAAACACTCCATTTAACGCAATTGAAGAAAAATAAGTTTTATATTGATTGTACTTAATTGATTATAACATTTATTTATAATTATTTGACTAACTACATTTAAGTAGCTTTTATATAGATGATTCTATTGTATATACTTTTAATAATGAAAAAGAAATAAGAATTTAGGATAAAAAATTAACTAATTTTTGAACGATTCTTAACAATATTAATCTTCATGTAGGTACATTCTTAACAAGTGTATCGGCTTTTCTAGGTTAGGTCCCTAACTATTTACTTAATTACCTTCGTACCTATACTCGCAGGTGAACACCTAAGTTTCAAATTTTTTGTGATTCAATTTTTTTTTTACCACTTCTAGCTACACAAAGTTGTCTAAACTAGTTACTTATCATACGTAACTCACCTGCTGCAATATAGTCCTTACTTCTCTCCGATGAAAAAGGCTGCCTGGAAGAGATCATTCTGAAACGATAAGGCCGCCTATTGCTTACCTTGTAATTTTCTCTCTGTGTACCTGTTTCTGTATCGTTTACTATTTGTGGTGTATGTAAGTATGCAATAAAGAGTCATTGTATTATATTGTAATTAAGCTCGGCAGGGTTTGGCAGGATCGAGACAATTAGAGCTCTTATTGTCTCCTGCCAATGTAACACGTAAGCATCTAAACAAAACTCTACAATAAGCATTTTCCTGATCATTTTCCGCAAGTCTCAATTTCGTATCCATACTCGTATCGGGAAATTAGCACCATTAGCAAATGTGGCTTAGATCCTCATTAAAATTTAACAAGGCGTTTCGTACTCACGGTATTATCCCTTTGAGCCACTCGGAACATTACCTGGAATGAAATTAAAAGGAATTATAACAATTACGGTTTCAAACAAGATAAAACTGAGATGAAAGTAGATAGGTATGTACATAAAAAGATATAGGTAATTTTGATTAATACGGAGACGGAAACCTAATTAAATAAAAAGTTCAAAACTTAGTTATACTAGGGTAAAACATGCGTAATAGTGATTCATATTTAAATTTGTAGCCATAAAAAAAAAAGAAGCGTCAAAACCATAGGTCAAAACGTAAATAAACCGTCAAGTATAAGTACAAGCGCCTACAATATTTATCGTAGCAAACACATAACTATGCCAGTGCTAGACGCTAAAGTCACACGCATTAAGCAGAGTTAAACAAAAGTACGATACAGTGACTACAAACCATGGATCAAGTACGATGAACATCTAAACATAATACCATCTGGCCTCTTGTCTAAAATGTATTGTAACATTTATAAGCTACGATATTAAGTAAGCCAAGAATTTTAAAATTGTGATCGGTGGAACACAGAACAGTCATATCTTGAAACTTTCCAGACGACTTCCTAATCGAGTTAGTCGGTTAAAAATGTAGGCGTGTTGGGCAAAAAAAGTGTGGAAACTCATTAAAGTCTTAAGTCCCGTTTAATTAAAGCTGTCGCAGGCCAGTCACGGGACTGGGGGACTCGGAAATAATAATAATGCCCGAAGTGAGTGCGAAAGTCAGACTAAAGATTTTACTTCCCATCGCATTCCATTTTTTTAGTTCCTTCCGCTTTTTGTTCCGGCCTTTTGTCCACCCTCGAATGTCTTATGTTTCGATCGTCAGTTGTTTTATAGCGATTCTTTGTTTAGTTGCTGCTTGCTGCGTTAGTCTGCTTTTGTCATACTTTTTGCATTTACAATGTTATACGTAAGTAAATAAAACTGGATTGAAACAGATGGTACTTTTCAGGTCATTTTTGTTTTCATATTTTTGCAGGTGCTTTAAGAGGGCATATCGAACAAAATTCAGCGATACCTACATCTTTTGAGTTATTATTTTAATATATTATAGTTTACTTATCCACTGACTAACTATCCAGTTAGTTATAACCAGTGAGATTCACGTTCATTTATTAATCGTATTGTTTCTTTAAAAATATTAATAAAAAACTTCTTATATAAGTATTTCTTAAACTGCTACACTGGCATTTTTTTCATATCAGCGATTTACTATGCCTAAGTTACGTTATCACTTATCACAAATATCATTGCCGTTCAGGCAATCATCATTATTTCGACAGGACCAAGGGGATCTTCGAGGCGTCTAATTGAAACAAATATTTGCGGCAAACGTTGGACTAGTGGAGCTCGGTAAATTATGGTATTATTGGTATAGATAGAGGCAAAGACTGTAAGTGAGATGTTATGATGGAATCAGGATGATCCTGCAGAGCCATTTTTAATTCAAAATGTAGTTTAAAAATTAAAACAAACTTTGATGATCTCCTGTGTGATGTGCCCATATCTAATACCCGTTTATCGTGAAAGCGAACTAAATTATAGTAATCTGAGATGTTCATTTCGTAATTTGAATATGAGGAAATTAATACTGAAACCTAAGGCAATGCATAACTATTAGACTAGAACACAAATTTTCCTAACTGTCCTACAAACGAAGCATGATTACCACCTGCATTCTACGCCAGACAACCAAAATATCCTTTTAAAATTTAAAGCGTAAATTATTACTCTGCCCAGTAAGATGCTAGACACAGTCACTTATACTTAACTGTTATGTGGAGCCCGTCTCTTTTGATGTCAAATATCCTAAGTAAATTACACTCAGTAAAGACTGAAGAGCCTCTGGCTTTTCATTTTCAATTTTCAGACGTTCCGCCTTCGCCGGGAACTAATTGATAGAGATCTCTCAATCATTATTAAGTTGAGTACAGCTGCGTCTGATTGTGTTATCATAAAAGACAGTAATAATGACGATACTTCAGATTAATTAAGGGATCGATGGGTGCCTGGGACCAATTAGGATTTAAGCGTTATTTAGATGATATCGTTATTATTGCCCGGCCGCATGGCTATGAATTTTTAAAAAGTAATCCGCTACCGACGGCAATGTATCGCTACTTGCACGATTATTTTGTCGTAGTCTAAGGCTTTAGGTTATGTATGCATGAATCAGTGATATGCGAGGAAAAACATCATTGGATTAATTTATTTTACCAGCTTCACTCAGCACAATTATCTCCTACTTATTATGTACGAGTACGAGTCCCTCTGCTCTTCTGCCTTTCATCTGAGAGACTTTGGCGTGAAGTTGTCTTGGTATCTTGAAATTTGGTATGAAGATAGTTCCTTTTATATACTTAGGACAACAAATAAGAAAATTCTGAAAAATTTAATTTATTATGTCTGTCTTCTGTCACTAAAGTACCTACATTTTTCTTAGGAACAGGGCTCTACATTGGAAATTTATAGATACCAACCAATTCGTACAGAACCCTCAGTGCACGAGTCCGCTTTTACATAAAACTGACCCGTAATCGACCACTTGTAAGTCCGTTTCATTTCAAGAAAACTGTACAAATAATCATGACATCACAATACAGTCCCTCGAGACCTTCGTATTGCATTATATACTGCACTATGTAAGCACTAAGCACAACAAATGTACCTATACAGTTTAATTCGCCGGCTGCCAAGCCCACACAGCGAGGCCATGACAAAACTATTGTCATCAATTTGCGAGCAAGTGGCGCCCTTACAGCCAATATTACCAATGTAATATTATTTCCTATAAGAGATTTACGATTATTTGATATTTCCTACATTACACGTTATTTGAGTCACATATTGTTATTCGGTTCAGATTACAATCATGGAGAATTTTATATTGATTGATAGTGAGATCACAACGTCAACAGATTTGCGAATAACATAAGTAGTAGATACTCGTAATCCACTGTAAACAATACCAATACCACCCTGGTGCATGGTTCAGTTTGTGCGACTGAACCTGAACCTTTGGAGAAACTGGTAAAAAAAACTTAAAAGTCAGATCATTCCATGTTTTCTGAAGTCTTTAATTATTACTGTTGAAGCGATCCAAAAGAATTGACAGAATGAGTAACTTATACTGAATCGCTAAATTTGACACTGAAGCGATTCAATTCCCACTCAAGTTAAGCGTCATGGTACGAAAACCGCTTGAAGTGAGTGAATGAAAATGTCTGTATCGCTGTCGCTGAACCGTGCTTGAACTGAATCGCAAAAGTAACGTCGTGGTACGAAATAGCGATGCAGTTCAGTTTAGAGCCTAAACTGAATCGTATTAAGAGAGCGTGGTAGGGCCCCTGGTCTCTCACCTTAACACAAACGTTATGATTTACATAAGATAGTGTAATTCGTAAATATACCGTGGGTAGGCCAGAATTGTTGTTTAAATTAGGAGCAACTAGACAAGCGTTGACACACCAGGGGTATTATAAGAAAACTAACTCTGAGATGTAAAATCCCTACCTGTACGTAGTCCCGTTCCTTACATCCTTGTACTTTTGAAACTTCTACCTCGGGATTAATTTACTTGCTCCAAAGAAGTATATTTTACAACATGGAGTAGAAAACGAGCAAGTTTATCACCCGATCGTAAGTGAGCATCACCACCCATGGATACCCGCAACACCAGAGGATTACAGGTTTGTTGAGAAATTCAAGACATTATAAATACTTATTTTGCTGTGGCTGACACACGTCTTATACCTTTTAAACGTGTAGTTCTTGTTTATTTCTCCATTATTTCTCCAGTTGCTTCGGTTGGAACATGCGGATACGAGTAGTTAAACGAATAAAAGTTTTTTGTAAAAAATTTCATTTTGAATACAAGCTTTTTTTGCGACTGTACTCTTTGTGACTGTATTTGCATTGCCATACTACATTTCCGTATCAGATTGCAAGTCGATGCCATTTACCGATGAGGAGTTCCATCCTGCAGAGACGATACTGGCAGGACCACCAGGATGCCACTGCCAGATTATAGTATTGTCACCAGATTTACATAAGTATGCCAAATTTCAAGTCAATCCGACTACTGACTAATACATAGATAGACATTAAACATTATTATATATTTTTTTAACCCGACTGGTTGGCAAACGAGCAAGTGGGTCTCCTAATGGTAAGAGATCACCGCCGCCCATAAACATCTGCAACACCAGGGGTGTTGTAGATGCGTTGCCAACCTAGAGGCCTAAGATGGGATACCTAAAGTGCCATCAGTAATTTCACCGACTGTCTTACTCTCCACACAAACACAACAGTGCAACCACTGCTGCTTCACGGCAGGATTGACGAGCAAGATGGGTAGCAATCCGGGCGGACCTTGCACAAGTCCTACCACCTGCAAAATATATATTGCAAGTTAAATAAAAGCTTTTAAAATTAAACCAACCAACATACTACTAGGCACTATCTACTAGGTACTCACGTTAGCCCCTAATTTGGAGCATCTAACAACACACCAATTACTTGGACAATTAAGCGAAACACCTTCAGACGGTTTGTCGAGTGCCCCAACATGTCCCCTACGTGTTTTGAGCTAGACTCCATTAAACTGTTTACCTTGAGAGACTGACGGCGCTGAAAATTTTAGGCGCGAGCTTTAATAATGCACACAGCCATATTCCTAGCCTTCAAATAATGCCTGGAGAGAGCTCTATTGTGGCCTAGACAAGCGCGCTTTACAAAATGTATACTTGGCTAAATTTAACACTCCTATATAAAACTTGCTTCAAGTTGTTACATTCAACGTTCATAAAGTGCCACCGACTTGACTAAAATTTCGAAAAACCTTAGAATTAGTCTAAAATGTACTTATGTTTCAAAACCGAAAGTTTTGGCTATTTTCAAGGCCACGTGGATCCAATTTTGCTAAAGATACGTGACCGCCAAGCAGAGGCGTCAGAAATCACATCGCATGATGCTTCTCACTGCCCGAATGTGTGTCGCTTACAGGGTTCTAAGACTACTAGACTTATTTCTTTTTCTTTTCAGTATTTATTAGTAAATAATTAAGACCAAGTTTCAAAATGTCAAGCACGAGATCACTGTTCTCCTATTCTCAGCTACACGCACCCGCGCTCTAGTAAACAGGTAGTACCAGTACATGTGATCCAAATTCCTGCATTGATTTAACGTCGATAAATTAGCTGTCCAGCTCACAAGCGTCAATCGCGAAAGGGACAACGATATCGACATCGTCTTAATTGAGTGAGTCGTTGCTAAGGACTGTCCCATTAACATTCAACATCGAGTGGCGCCGTACGACGTCGTGATGCAATCAAATAGAACATAAACAACATCAATATAAGCAATTGAAGTAAACTATTACATTCGCAGAAAGTTGTTGTACCAATTAAAGGAGTTTCGATATTCGTATTGACTGTAATAAGTCGGTTTGTAATTGCTACGTTAACCTGATTGCCGTTCGTAATTTTTATTAAAGTTCGTTAACAACTGATGTGATTCATACAAGTAAGTCTTTTTTTTTCATTCGCAATTCGAATTGATTTGAGTCCCTGTAGACACAGTTATTTGTGTGATGAATACGAAATGAATTCGTTTGTTTTACCCGTCATGGACTTTGTTACAGACGAGCAAAACTTCAAGGCTTTATAGCCATATAGGCCTGTGTTATTTCTAACCCTGATCTCGTTCCGGGAAAGCTGAGTAAAATGTGGCTCACACCTTTTGAAAACACTCCTCTGTTTATTGTGGTATTATTTATTATTACTTACATAAAATATAAATTTAACTTTAATATATAAAAAAACGTACCTACTACAAAAATATTTTCTACGAGTTTAAGTGCTATATTGTTTAAAGCATTGAATTGTCTCATTTACTATTTCTGACTTTTAAACTCACTCTTCCTCGGTCTCTCATTGAAACTCCTCTCATTCACTCACTAAAAAAAAAACCTTAAAAGGGAATAAGTTCACCTTTATACATGTATCAACAACATCAACGTTTGTCAATTGTTTTTGTATCTTTATTTATCATACATATAAACATGAAATTAACAGTTAACAAAAAGACAAAAACCTAAATACCTTAACTAAATAGGTATACATGTTATTATTATAACAATAAAAATTATAAAAAAAAGAACACCTGTCTAAAAGGTTTACATATGCGTATGTTATGTGTATGTGTATGTTTATAGGTATATTGTATATTTCTAGTTCTTGTGGTTGACGCAAACACGCGTACCTACTACCTATGTGAATTATCCATGTAAACTTGATTGTTAACCTCTGTTAGAATTTACAACGC
The DNA here is from genome assembly GCF_025370935.1 of Choristoneura fumiferana. NCBI lineage: Eukaryota > Metazoa > Arthropoda > Insecta > Lepidoptera > Tortricidae > Choristoneura > Choristoneura fumiferana. Next base: position 7,476,488 of record NC_133478.1, read on the forward strand.
ACATTAGTTACTCGCCGTTTTCTGCAAATTAACACCTGGGGTAATAAATCTAGGTTTCATAACTTCAATACACAACGACATTTTAAGTCTACACCGCGGTAATAACAATTTGGACTGCAATGAACCTACACAGCTCTGGTTTGATTGCAATCACATTTAAAGGCTGTACCTATAGTTTAATTGATCTTCATTAGATATTAAATTATCAGCTAGTGTCCCATTAGGTACTTGTATTGTGCTAGTGTTGTAAATAATCAGTTCAAAAATATGTAGGTATGTCAAATAAGTACACTGTTTTTATTTATATGTAAAATAAGGGCATCTTTTACCACTTATTGCTAATTGTTAGGTACGTAACAGATAAATGTGATGCCATCTCTGTTTATTCGTACAAAACAAACAGAGATGACTATCTGTCATTATAATATTTATCAATATCAATGAGTGGTGAAACTGCCATTAATCTATGTATGAATAACCTAACCCTGCTCATGCTCATCCGTATGTAGATATGTAATATATGGATAAGTTGTCTTCACACGTACAGGTCAAATTTTAGTCCTTTCAAGTCTACAAAAAGTTTGTATGGAAAATTAGTTTATTTAATCCAAAGCGGTGAGTGAAAGATTTAAAGATCGATGATACACGAGCCAAACTAGGAGTCATTGCTTCAACCGCCCGAAGATACTCAATAATCGACTCTTACGCATTCAAGTCTAACAGATGATTTAAAGAGAACTGTTTGTTACATTAACAAACGTCATTCACAAACTCATGGACAAGTTTCAAGCTTCACATCACTCTCACATACGAGACTTTTGGATACAGGTATATCCTAGATTCATCCACCATTACGTCTCATATTTCGTTTTCTAGATTTTTTTACCGTACAACAGCAAAAACTACTAGACACTGGCAAAATTGTCCTCCGATGGACAGAGCCATATTTTTTTAAAGAAACACCAACAGGTATATCCTAGGAAAATGGTATTAAACAAATTAGCAAAACTAATGAAAGTCAATATGGAAATTGCAGAAAAACCTGCCTCCGGTGAAAGCTGCAACAAGACTGTAAATTCTTTGATAATTAATATGGCATTATCGTAAACAAACCCTGTGTATTGCACATCGCGCCTATGCCACACCTGCATTCAAGCATTCAAGGTATTCAATATAAATTCCTGTCGCTGCATGTCGCATGCCACATGGCTTACGTCGCAAACGACGTCGTTATGACGAGACTCAATGCTCGTGCTATAATCTAACTAAATCCAAAAGTAGGCATGTAAATAATCAGCGAGGCTGTTCAAACTACAAGTTAAGGTAAGGCAAAAAAACTTCTTAGGGTAACCACTGTGGTAAAAATCAAAATATTAGGAAGTAAACAGTGCTTCCTGAAAATTAGGCTATGTAGCTTTCAAGCGCCTAAGTTAAAGTGAACACATAAAACAGATAAGTTACAAATAGAATGACTAAAACATCGGTTTAAAATAGTATGAGTAAGGGCAGATTTTTCAATCATCGAATTAATATTATCTGACGGATAACGTGTAAAGCGGCTAAATTGTAACGTCATGCACACAGTGCAACTGACGCAGTGCTGTCAGTCAACTTATTTAACTATTCTATAATTTAACCAGTTGATAACATTTATCCGGATTCATTGTAGCATTCGAACATCGGTGTAGACGATATCTAATTTTGTATTTCTGCTTCTTTGCTAGTTGAAGTATAATTTTGAAGTGTTTTATGCGGCGATTAACCTTAACAGTGAACAGTGATCACAAAATTCTATATTGCTCTCGTGTCTGACATTTTTAATGCGCAAGTGGTCTTCGTGTGGTTTCTGGAATTTTGCTATCAAGTTGCAAAAACAACAATCACCGTACAACATGCATAAAGAAGAATTATATTTATCTTTAATTAACTGACATTGGCCCAAGCCTTATCGCCATTAAGAGGAATAAATAAATAAATTTATCCGTTGAATGAAAAATCGGCCCTATAAGTTACCTTTATAAAGAGGAAAGTGTAATTTGCGTGTCACAACGGAACTTTTCTAATCAGTCGTTTTGTATGGTTATCGGTTAAAATAGTTCAACTTTTATTTACGCTAGGTAGTTTAGATGCAAGGAAGTTCCGTATCTAGCCAGACTCGAATTTACTTCTACTACGACATTAAAAAGATTTAACGTTTAATATCGTAATTCATAAAGTAAAATACTTTACCAAAGATGATTTTACTACTGCATCGTGGAATAAGGCACGGTAAAAGTTTAGTGGCGAATCAAGTACGTTATTTTAGTAAATACACTAGTCCAGACGGGTAACCGCTGTCTACACGGAACACGAATTCAACGCTGGAAAGTGCACCTTAGCAGTTATAGGGTTAAGCGTAAGTAGTAAGCGATTGGATTTAGTTCCGTAGAAAATAAATTGATTTTTTGGCTCACTAATTTAAACTGTACTTGCATTGTCATCCAGCATACATTATGTATACTAAATTTCAAGTCATTCCAACCAGTAGAAATGGCTGAAAATCAACTTGCATTTATTATTGCATATTAATTAATTATAATACTCTTGGTTATCTATTAAATAATAATAGTCAGACCTATACTATACTATATACTATAGAAATAAATTTAATTTGACCTTAAAGTTATCGAAAGTTAAAAAAAAACATGTTGTATATGAGGTGAATTTAAATAAAAGCTTGTAAAAAGGACTTAAAAAGTACTCGTTTTGTAATTAATTCAGTCCAAATCGGCAGCAATTCTTTTACGCTGTTTCTACTATAATCAATCATTACTAAGGAAATTCAATTAGCCTACTTGAATAAGGTTTGTTTGTTGAGGTCAAATATTGCAAGTCGAATTTCAGTTACTTGTAGGTAAAGTTAAAAATTCAAAATTGTTTATTGCATGTCACATTACAGGCGTTAGGATGGAAAATTACAAACTAGGTATACATGTTAAATTAATAAAATCGACTACAAAAAACCATGGAAATAATTTTCTACCAGTAGTCGGTGCCTCACCACGAGCCAGCAGGAGTGGGCCTACAATCGTCAACCTCACCTATACTATACATACTACTTACTATACGAGTTTTTCCCGATGCAGAGACGTTCATTATTGAGGAGTCCTGGTGCTTCACCATCCGTTCCATTTCACCATAAATGCATTACGATGAGCATAAATTGCTTAGCAACTGTGTTAAAGTAATTGAAATTCAACCCGTGAAGTACTTGTTATTGAGTTCTGCCTCACGAAGTGATGATTTTCAAGACCAAATGCACGAGTAACTACTAAATATATCGAAATTGCTTTATGTGTCCCTACAATATTTGAAGAGTTCCCTCAATTTCCTTAGGATTCAATTATCAGATCCTGATTATCAAATTATGAGATCTAATTGAAAGCATTCCATGACGAAAGAAAAAAAATTGAAATCGGTTCATAAACGACGGGGTTCTGAGGTAACAAATATAAAAAATACAACCGAATTGATAACCTCCTCCTTTTTTGAAGGTAAAGTACAATCAGCAAAAATCTTGTAAAAATATATATAGTACCTACTAATTTTTTAAACACCTTCAGAATTTTATTCTAAGTCAAAACACTAGTCGTATAGTGAAACTGCCTCATTACGCTTTTTAAGTCATACTTTACTACGATTTTAGTAGCGTGCTTATTAGTAAAGGCGAAATAAGTTGCAGTCCAAAATTTTCACGCAAAATTCATGTATTAAATTCCTACCCGCCACAAAAACCATTAAACTCTTTTAAACCTGCTTTAAAAGCGCCTCACTCCAGAACCCTAAAACGGTCCAACTGCGACCGAATCGGTAAAGTTTTAATGGAGAACAGTGCAATAAACTTGCACCATTCTACTGTGAGTACTGTGGACTCTAACTTCCAGTAAATGATAGCTTACCGTCCATAAACACAGTTTTCACTTCATAAAAAATCTTGAAACCATGTTCCATTGCGGGGTCGAAGAGCAAACGATATCAAAGATATCGATTGGGAGCCCCAGTATGCATGTTGCATGTGAAAACTGAGTTTCCGTCTTCATCCCTGTCAAGCAATACCTACTCATGAAACAAAGGACCATTTTTTGACCCTTCTTAAGGGGCTAGTGGGCTACCCAAGGTTTTCATCGATTATTGACAAGTTTTGAATCGTATCTCCTACTTTTGCTTTACAGATAGAATTATAAGTCAAATAGCTATCGGTTCTCCGATCTTTTATCTCCATTTTTGTCTACCGGATTTAAAAAAAAAATGAATACTTAATTTTGTATGTTTTTTTAAATATTGTCTAAAAAAACATATACGAAATCTACATATTAAGGTTTTTCTTTGACGTTTCTAAAAACTGGTTGAGGGTTTTCATTTGAAACTAATTAACACAAAAGTTATGGCCAGAAAAACAGTTTTTTGGCCTAGAATTGTTCAACTTTGCTGCCAAATATCTCGAAGACAATGAACTTTGAAGTAAATATGGGATAATATATTGCTTAAAGCCGTTATTGTTAATATAATAACCTACAGAAAACATTACAAAACTAAGAAATTCAGATCGAAGGTCATTGGGGCATGGGATCCCCTTAAAGCAAAAGAGACAATTCATGAACTATAAACAATTTTAAAATTGTTTGTTTGATAAACCAAGTTTCAAATTGGGATGCGTGACTTGCGTCAACACCCTAGCTCCATCCCACCTTCTGGGAACCACGAGAAAAGCTGGTGCAGTGGCGGAAGCGGTCGAAACCAAGTCTGTCCGTCTGTCCATCAGCTCGTTTTCAGTCATTCAAATCGATAATACATTTAATTTTCATTACTCAAAACCTGATGGTTGGTTGGTTGGACTGATGTCCGTCAGTCCGAGAGGTTTAGGTACACGGGAATCCTGCCGTCATGTCATTCTCACCAGAAACATGAACTGAACTGACCCCACAATTAGCGTGTAGCCGATATCTTAAAATAGCGAAATAACATTTTTGTAAACACTAAGATAAAATATACATAAACGTATTTTACGAGTATGTATTAACTGTATTATACTATAAAGGCATCCAAAAGTACCAAATGACTTAACTAATGTATCCGGAAACAAAACTTCGCAAACATTAACGCAAATCAACTTTCTGAATTTTCCCAAGATAATCCAGTCTCAATTCCCTGTAACAAGTTAAGTAAACTGGTTTGAGCCAGTTTACCAGTGATATTTCCTTCTAATTGGTAACATTTTAACGTCAATCAGTAGAAACCTGCACAATACGACTGAAGTAAATGACTATGGATTAAATGGAGGAAGCAAAACAGAATTAAAACTGTAGTAAAGGAAGCAGATACTTACAAAAACACCTTATACACACAGACAATTAATAAAAAAACCTTTTTGCGAAATCGCGCAGCGGTCCAGCTCAGCTCAGCTCAGCATAGGGTTGACTGGTCTGTGTGGGCCAACGCTGGTCTTCCACTGTAACCGCTTTTCGACTTTACGGAAGGCGTCAACACAAAAGAAACATGAAATACCTAGTATAGAAAAAAAATACAAAATAAAATTGAAAACGACATAAAAAATAAAACAAACAATGTGTAGCCACGGAGTGCGATTATTCGATCGTTTCAATCGACTCATTTTTCTGGTCACATGTTGTAAGAATTGGCTAAAAATGTTAGAGTTCCTGTATTTCTACCAGACTAACTAAAAAACTGTATCAGAATATTCGTTAATTTATACAGAAGAGTGTCCAAAAGAATGAGACGGTTAAAACGCTTGAATAATCGCCACCAAAACAGTTTTGTTCTAAACTCGATTAAACAGGTCCTGAATTTGTTAATCTGATAATTTCATTACCGAAACTTCTTGGCTAATAAATCAGGCAAGCGGAATTGCACACCAGATTTATGAGAGAACAGCTTCACAACATTGATAAACAAAATGGCTAATAAATAACTGTCTGCATGATGAACAATATTGATACTGGACAGCTGGGTGCCTACGACGAGTTATGTACGGCGTAAAAGGATAAAAGAAATCAGTTTCGTGTTCTTGAGGCAATAAAAGGTGGGATAATTTTTAAGTGAGTGACAAATTGCTCTGCGGGTAAATGGTAAAGTTACTTTAAAATAAAATAATATAATTGAAATTACCAAGGTCTTTTGCCATGGCTGCATTTCCACCAGATTACCCTCTGGTGACATCTCTATAATTCTTAATTTACCCGCTTCATTCGTGAAAACAGCTGAGCGGAGTGAGGATAGGTAAATGAAGCGTCTCTGTTGGTTCATGAAAAACACATTCCTCACAACACATCGTCACACATCGCTGGTGGAAACTCAGCCTCATGCAGAGAAATAGTAATGATGGACCTACTTCAAGTTCAGTTTCAAAGTGTTTTATATTTTAATCTGAAATAATTCAGCAGGTGATAGGATTAATTTGGCTGGAAAAGCTTTTTAAATAAGATGGTTCAATATACCGTGTCAAAGGAGTGACTATGTTTTGAATTCAAAATTCCTTTGAAAACCAATCATCTGAAATATTTCCTATGAATTTTTAAACATCTTGACCAACTGCTTTTCAAAAGTAAAATAATAATAATTAGTAAATATCCATCGATAACAGTATACTGTTATCGATTATATATAATCGTACAATAGTTTACGATCAAGGATGTTGAAAGTATATCCATCATTAATTGAAGCAAGCTCTTTTTTTACTTTGTTTCGTAATCTTTAAATTAGTTGAAACGCCTTCTACGCTGAAAGAGATTTTTTTCAAACCTAAAATGCTCTCCTGAAAAGTAGCACATTTAGACTTGTATTAATTTTCACAGGAGACACTATAAATAATATTCCTTATTTCAAAATCCTAAACATGTCGTTGCACACAACCATTTCCACAGCGCATCCTCACAATTTAGCACCAAGCATGAAGTGAAATCGTGGAGAGGTTGCTTCATACAGTTTATTAACCTTACGTATAAGGTCCTTCGGATTAACGACGAATCGAACAAAACGGCTGCATTGTTGAGTAAGGTACTAAGAATGGTGATGGTTCCGTCACACGTAGCGGTTCGATTTCATAGACATCTTTATCAATGCTTTGAATATTGCCGCAAGTCATAAATAAGTTTTTGATAAAAAAATAAGTACAAGCTTTTTATCCTGATTGTGCCTATCATTTATATATAGGTAGTTACGTAATTGTAGGTACGTAGTAGTTGTTATGTGTAGTTTAATTACGTAGCTGGCTTTTGGCTTTTGATAGTCTATACTGCTTATTCATAAACGCTTAAAATGCCGCTAAAAGCCTTATCTGCTTCGACATTTGTATTTGTTGCATTTGTTTTATAGGCTTGTTAAATTTATGAACATTTAGTTGTTTAATGACGCAAACATGTTTAAAAAGTCCGAAATTTACCAAAACAGACATTCAATTCATTCCGCCTGACCAAGCCGCCACGCCAAATGCCAATTACAGCCTCAACAGGCAGTGGTGGGCCGGTCGCAATTTACCAAGGTACCCTAAAAGCCATGCAGCCAATACGGCAAAAGCCCTGGGCATTATGCAACAAAGTGCATTGTCCGGTATTATCGTCGGATTTATCTCCGGTACCTCGAGATTGCAGATAAGATCAAGAAAGGCTTAGCACGTGTATTGTAAGTCCGATGTGGTCAAGTGCAGATAGTGGGTTATTCATTGTCTTGTCTACTATTATAATTTATTCAGATGCCACTTGTGAGCCTAAGGAACTAGATACTCAAAATATCATTCAAACTCTTATGTAGCATTTTCGTTACCTCTTTAAATTTTACTGTAGGTACTTGTCGAGAAAAAATCTCATCATTTAGTATTAACTAGCTGTAACACGCAAATTGGTATTGAAATTATGGAATTTTATAAATTATTTTGTTCTTAAACCTAGAAACCTAGCCACGTACACCGATAAAATTGTTTACTAACCCGAGCTAATTTGCCTACTTAATTTATTTATTTTATACTGTCATACTCTCTTCATGTAACAACGGCCCCGAAGCCTACATAATATCACGATTATCAAACAGATAAAACATCTCGAGCGTTCACTATGATATCATCGACTAAAAATGACAAAAAAACTATGCTATAGATGCTACGAGTTAAATGAGATGAATCGACCGTGAAATCAGAAAAGCCTTGTCAATTATGGGATGATTGGAATTGATTTCTGTTTAATTGATAAGAATGGTCGTTTTAGTTTCGAAAGCCATAATTTATTGTAGTGTCAGTTGGAAATATTTTTAGAGCTTTTGGAAAGTTTTTAATAAAACGAACAATTATACTCATTAACAGAAATATAAATAAAGAGCAAATCGTGGCCGCTTTTATCTTATTAACCGTAACCATGCATAGATAAGAGACTTAAAAAAAAACATTTTTATCACTTTTTCTTGTTGACTGTACCTTTTCTTGATCTAGAATCTATGATAGATTCTAGATAGTCATCTTAGCTACATATTCGTCCCGAATTCCACTGAAAGTGAGTAAAATTCAACTCAAGATTTGACTACTGAGGTATTTATTTATTTATTAAACATCAAAGCATTGACTATCTTAACCGATAGCTAACCATACAAGTTCCTCTGACACAAAAAGAGAACACCTGTTAGTTTGTTAATGTTTGGCGTATAAATCTTTCATGTTCAACCTTTACCCGGACTTCACCTGAAAGTAGAAGGTAATACTTAAACATCTAAATATTAAACACACGTGTAAAACCAGGAGCTAATCAAGTTGCTTAAGTAATTAAGCTTCTGATTCTTGTACAACTACTATTTTATTGCTTTTAATTCTACAATTTGCTCAAAATTTCCAATCATCTACTGATTTCTCCTAAACATTACGTATGTTTCAATAGGGTAGTGATTTCTTGTTCATAGAAATAAAAATAAATTGAAGTCGTTTTGCGTATAATTGAACAATAGAAGTCAGCTGCTGCGTCAGTATATTCGACCAAATGCGTCGACGTTAATGGACTAGGAAGTGTCCAATTCGGGCTTGTTTCTGTACTCGATGCAAGCGCATTTGGTTGTTTTTATAGAAGTACGAACGGTCATTCCGAATATTTTCGAAACAATCAATCCAAATCGTTGTCTCCGAAAGAATGAAGTTAGATAACGAAGATACTTAAAGGTGTTGTGCGAAAGAATAGTAACTTAATAAAGATTAATTTGTCTTTCTTATTTAAGCAAATAAATCAAACAAAAGCCAATAAAGTTTTTGTCAGTATATATCCTAAACCTAATGATAATATCCTATAAGCGTGCAGAAGATAAAGCTTAAATCATAGTAGCCTTACGCGACGTTAATTAAAAGGACAATCATACAGTGCCCTATATTTTAATAAATAAATTAATTAATTAAAATTCTTGTTTTGATAAAATTAATTTTTCTCTCAAGTTCCTTGACACGCCGTGCCGTGCATCACTTAGCAACACATTTAAAAAAAACACATTCTAAATATTATTAATATGTACCTGGGATTAAAAGTAAGCGTAGCTACACGTTCATACACAGCGCCAATAAATTTACATAATACCTTTATGTAAACATAACAGATATCCACTTAAACGATAAAGATTTGCTATCATGCCGCCAGATAAACAAATTTAGTATTCCCCCAACGTATCTCTCACTATTTATACATTAAAACTGGTGCCAATGTTGTCAATCCATGCGGCACAATGCAATTGAAACTAATAAAAATGCAATTTACGTAATGCGTCTCGACTCTATTTACTACCCTTTACAGCCCAGCCGATGCATTTGATGAATAATAATGTCCTTTGTCGCTTTAAGTTGTTTTGCACAAATAGTAACTTGCTTTAGTTACTATTAAGTTGTTTATTGATTGCACTAATACGTTTGACAAATTTGATAGTATTTTAGGAACACTATAAAGTCGATGCTTTGTGCGGAAGTCAATTAATGAGAATAACTACTTCATTAATAATTACACACATCAAAATTGTCTAAATATGTACTCTCAAACGCGTTTGATCTTGAGACATTAATTATGAAGTGGGGTACACCTCTGATAAAAGGATGCTAGTGTTAAATTTAGTAATGAAGATCTTTAGGACAGGAGGTATGTTTTGGGACCAGTTTATTTTATTATATGTTCTTTTTTGATGATCAATTTTCAAATCACAGTACTCGAAATACTTTGCCAGTGCAGATGTCGTAGGGGTTGTAAAAAAGTTGATTTATTCTGGTACCTAGAAGACACATTGTGCTTTATAAGACTTTAATAAAAAATTGCAATTTGGTAGTAAGTACTTGTGCGCTCTACAGGTGTGGCCAACAGAACTATGCACCCTACCGCAAAGAATAGCGATGAACGGATGAAACTAGAGTAGGATAGGAGTAGGGTAGGTATTGAGGCCAAAATCTACTTAAGAGTCGTAAAGACACTGTCAATAAGTAAGCAAGATCTGCAGTAACAAAAGACTTACCTGTACACAAAATGACGTCGCCTCACGGAGCGCCGAGTCCTCGAACCGCTGTCCAGGGAGGACCACCCACCGCTGTCACTGGAACGCGCGAGCGCCAAATTCCTTGCTTCCGTGGTACGCGCGCTCTCCAACAGAATAGCCGTGTATTTCGTGATCAACATGTTTCTAAGCCAAGTCGTTTGCAGTTTCTAAATGTGTTATATTGGCACTATCGTTTAACAGTCGATTTTCATTGACGACTTTTTCATTGATACACTCAACTTCCACTTTTTGCCACACACGCACTTTTATGCACAGCTATGAATATTAAACATAAAAAAGATCTTGTTATTTTAAAGTTGTAGCATATGAATTTTTTGATTGGCAAGCAACAAGTAAACTAAACGCTATTGTCGGGCACGGCATCCGTCGGCCGTCATGCCGCGGTGGTCACCACATCACATATCATCATTATATCCCTCCGGCCTCCGGCTACAAAACGGGATATTGTGAATTATGAACGACTCCTACGCTAAGTTCAACCAAGTGTTAAGAAGGCATAACAATCGAGTCTAATAAAAATAATAACAGAACCCAAGCTCCATCGTCAAGTAACATGTCAGACACACTGCAGTCTAATTGGCGGAATGAGTAAGATAGATTGACTACACCTAGGTATTAACACCGTTCAGTTAGCTTTACAACTATAACGCATTTATTCCAGGAACGCGGAACATTTCCACATGAATATGCATTGGATATTTCACCGGCGACACATAATTGGCTAAAATGAGGTGTCCATAAAGGGAAGCCTATTAATCTGTGGGAATAAATTACAATTCAAATTACTCTTGTTAACGCGCTGAGCACATAATTGTATTACTACGAGAGATCATAAAGACTAATGTGGAAGAGGAATAAGGTTCAAGAGAGAGGAAATCATTCAGGGAACTCTGGCGATAATTGTGTAAAGGGATACGGCAATTAAAGACGAAACGGCACGGTCATTGCCCAGCGTGCAAAGCACCGTCGGCACAAATAAACAATTTGCTATAGAAATAGTTCTAATGTTCTAATTTGGAGTTTATACGGATCGTTGGCAAATATACCTTGGTATATAAGAAATCGTACAATTATGAAGCCGTATCTATCACTCGAAGAGCAGCACGATTAAATTAGTTATACCGATATTTAGGGAAAGCGTCGGATTTGTATGATGATGATGATAATTAATTTAAGTCTTAATAGGTAATAACTATTATTTTAAAAGGTCGCGGGTGAGCAAAATAGGTTCATATGGACCTCCGCAAAGTAATGTCTGATTCAATAAATTATGATGAAATTTAAGGATAACTCATGAAATTTGGGCAGCTAGCTAGTCTCATCTCAGCTAGTTCATGAAGTTTTGAAAGTATAGGATATATTTTGTAATCTTAGGGAAATCGTATCGTACCTATTGCTTGGCACACAACAAAATCAAACCGAGCGATTGCAACTTCATATATTTATTTGGTCACATTAATACATACCAAAAACAAACAAAACAAAAGCGAAAAGAGCAGAATGGACACAAAAAGGGAATCTGGCTCAGCACGATGTCGCGAATTGCTTCGCAACGCTGATATTCTGCCAGAATAACCTTAAGGGTTACTAAATCTAAACTTAACCTAAAACACTTATCAACAATGCGGGACAGAAATTGAAATAAGTTTAAAACCGGTGACAATTACATGACAGAAACACAACTAAAAATAAACAGATACAAACATCATCATGCATTTACTACAACAGACAAACAGAATAAAGCTATAAATATCCGCTTTTATTCTCATCGGATAGAAATAATGAAATAATGATCACTCATCATCCTTGACTTTGTGATGTTAAACAGCGCGTGTCTTTAAAGCATCCTTCCCGGGAAACCGAGCGTGATCTGGACATGGCCCGTTTGCTGGTATAATATTATAACCACGAAGCATTTTCTGGTAACGAATCACTATAACGCAGGCTCTAGCATGGTAGTGTTTATCGCAGATAAAAAGCACGAAACATTATATCCCTTTCTAATACACGTGCGTGTAAAGGACGGATTCATCATGTTCACGACAACCTTTGTTGTGCTGGGCCCACTGAGGAGATAATTGCAGCCTCTAGCAGCGGTAATAAGCGATGCTATCGCTATGGTTATCTAGATTGTTCAGTACTCACATTATTGGAGGCAGTATTACGGCTAGATGTACCTGCAGCTATTGTACGGAGAAACTTTACATTTAGATAGATTTTCGTTTGTAAGAATTTCCAAATAACTATTCAAAGCTTTAACTCACGTTCTAATCCTTAGCGCTTTGCATACGATTTAGAAACACCGTGAGCAATTCATGGCTCGTGCAAGCGTTCCAATTTGCACGTCGCTGTATTTAGCAGAGAGCGAGGCAGTAATGCGAATTAATAGGCCTCAAGTTCGAGGCTGAATTGCATTCAGGAACTGGCCGTTAGGTCTTATATGGTTGTAGTTTCGCCTGGCTCGCCTGATATGGTCGTCGTCATCAATTACTTGGTGACATTTTCATGTTATAGGTCAAGTTGCGCTTGAGGTATTTGGTGATCGTTAAAAGTTTTTTGCTCTTTTTAACTTTTTATAACTTACCAAGTAGATATGCTTAGGTAGTTGCTTACTTTTACAAATGGGTAGCTAAGCAAAGAATTTGGGTCGAATAAAAATACACTTACTCTGTCAAATAATTCTAGTTCCGCAAACCAAACACGTACAGAAATGGAGCACGCTCTTGACACACTTCATTTAAAAGATACTAAAGGCTGCCTTACCTAATGTATCTTCGATAAGTGACGTTAGTATAAGTTATTTCAAATAACACGTGTTGGTTCCGTCTTATTTCAAAACAACCTACGAGTCCTTCACCGTTTTAATAAACTCGACAAAGTGAACAATAAACGCTTCCTGGATGCAATAACCCGATATGCACTTTAAGGTACTTGAATTAGTGCACTTCACATTATCGAATTTGCCAAGATAAAAATTTATAAGGATGAGGTTTTCCATGAACTTGCTCGACAAAAAAAAACAATGAGTAGGTGTCAATTAGATCATCACATTTCCTATTCGTCAACTGAAGTTAAAGGTTAAATCATAAAAGTGACTGCCTAATTCGATATTGATTTAATTTTAACTGCGCAATATGTCACTGAACCGTGGTGGAATGAACTTTTGTGAAATTAAGCAAAAGACTTGATTTAAGAGGACCAATTGAGTTTATAAACAATTGACCGCGATATAGCACAATAACTGATTTAGGACAATCGAACACTACAACCAAAACATCACTTGACACTACGAAATATTTTTAAATAAACCTGCGAGATAACGGTAAGCACTTGTTCAAAGAATCCGCTCGAACAGTCCACAAGCACGTAAGTAAATATTATTCGCATTATTTTCGCGCACGCGCCGCGTCGCTATCCAATCGTCCGATCGGAAACATCGGCGCCGGCGCACTGCGCTCGGCGCACCCGAGTCCTGCGAAACGGTTTAATTTGAACTTGGAATTTCGTCGCAAACGGGATGCGATTTTGGTCGTCTTTGTATTGTGCTCGTATGCAGTTGACGTTCATTTGGAATACCGCACGAGGTGCTTAACCTTTCAGAACAGTATCTCCAGATATTCCGGAACCTGTCTCTACAACTTCGTTGGTAGTGGGTAGGTGGTGGGTATTCTTTGAGCAGAATGCAGGTTTTTACTCCGTACGGCTACAGCGGCAATCCGACTTAAAAGGAAACCCAAGAGGCAGCTCTATAACTAACAAAAACAAAATATGCACCCGCGAGATGATGGCGGTGAATCCTTTATTGTAATTCAAACTTGATAGTATCTGTGGACGTCCATTTTCCTGTTCTCGTGTTCAATAAAAAGCACAGTGGCCTTAAAAGGGAGGCCGATTTCTAAAAAATGGTGTACAACTTTCCTTTTCAAAGGGATGGGGGACGCATTATGTGGAATAAAGTTATCTGGACATAACCTTTTATGGCCAGCAATCGTGGATCGTATGGCAAAAAAGATCAGCTAAAACGAGGCGGTCCTAGCGTAGAGGCTCGCTAACATGGGATGAAAGTAAATTTTATTCATGACCTTCTATTTTTATTACGTATTAAATTACAATATATCCCTTTGGTAGTAATACATATTTTGCACGGCAAACATTACCAAAAGGCGTTTGCACGTATGTTTCAAACAGATCGAATGAATTTATTATCCCTATTTTTTAATAATTTTCATTTAAATGGTGCGCATAAAACGCATCTCAACTGTTTATCCGGACGCAATGAACAAAAAATAAACTCTATTTTGGCCACATTTCTCCAGGCAGTTAATGAAATTTATATCACTTTTACCAACAAGGTTATACCCTTTGGGACCAGCAGACTCGCTAACGAACCCTGGACTATGAATACATATTGGCGCATTAGACTGCCAATGATGCTACATAATTAATAACAACTGCTCTTAAGTCTTGCATTGAGACTCGTTTTAGTTCTGGGCCATGGAATGGATAGAAGAGGAAGAGAATGTCAGTTTTACTGTCAAGACTTATAATACTGTCCTATTCTACTAATATTATAAAATTAAATGAGAGTTTGTGGAGATGTTTGGGTGTTTGGATGTTTGTTAATCAGTCACGCAAATAAAGTGTAATGTAATGGATTGCAATGAAATTTGTCACACGTTTAGTTTACCTGCATTGAAACGTAGGATACTTTTTACTCCGGAAAATTGCGTAGTTCCCCATAGCCAGGGATAGCCGTAAACCAATTCTTCGCCGACAGCCACGGGCAACAGTAGGATGATAAAATAAAAGGGGAAATCACTAAGACTTGATATTTGAGCTTAATGCAGGACAGGAAACCATAAAAATGTGCTTAACAACTGCACCGATTATAGGGCTCTGAACTGAGTTTACTTCTACTGTTGAATGAAATGTATGTATTGTATATGTCAAGAAAATGAAAGGGCCAACAACTCAAAATACACGCAAACAATAGGTAATTGAGTCATGACTAATACGTAATCGAAATAAAATTATATCACGCCTTTACTGCACTTGATTAATGTATTATTACTACCTTTTTTTTAAGTTACATAGTATATAAGGTAAACGTCCGAGTGCTGGAGGATGTCCTACTTGGTAGTTGTTATCTTAGTTTTATGTCATTAGCAATAAAGGTTATATATTGAAAAGTCGAGAACTGGGACGTTTACCTCTTATTTAGATCAAATTTTGCAGATGGAATCGCGGCAACATCCAGCGGTCGTATTGATTTTAAATTTGGTATACGCTTAGTATACTTAACCGATCATGATGGGATTTGATAGGTAGTGATGGAGATAGTTTAATACCCTATAGTAAGAACATAGGACTGCTTATAATCCGGAAAATGACATACTTCTCGTGGGATAGCCATAACTCCCAGGTGTAATAAACACAAGAAATAATTTTATAATTAAAGCTATCTTTTATAAATCGATTCTTTGATCAGGTTAGTTTTTTTATAGTTATCATATATCGTTCACTTAGCCCAATATTTACGGGTAGAGGAAAAGTTTTTTTTACAAACGAAATATCTTGCCCATTTGTAACTCTATGATTTTCTTAATTAATTTACCGTCGAGGGAGACGTAGAGCGCTAAAACGCTGTAATTGGTGGAGATGAGGACCGATTTCACGAACCGCCGTGGCGATGGCGCCGACCACCGACTTTCTTAACGGTGCTCAGGGTCTCGTTCCAAGTTGCCTGCACTTTGTAAAAGCTGAATAAATGCTAGATAATTCCACTGGTAGGTATTCATTGCGTATTATCAAAAATATTTTAGTAAAAACTTTGGTTATTCGCAACAATTTTTCAAGTCGACGCATAAGATGTCCTATCTGTCGTTCTAAGCCAAACCAATACAGATTCCTTTAAGCCTTAAGGGATAGTACTCCTTTGTGTCTTCTACGTGCACATAAATGTAGTGGTACATTTTGTGTAGGTAAAATAAAGAGTTATACACCCAAAAAATGTATCATATCAGCTTCTGTCTGTTTAGTACATAATCATCACGATTTCACGCAAGTTTCTTTGCATAATTGTATTAGAATTAGGTGAAATACACCATCAAATATTCGATGTTTCTTTATCATCTTGTTATTAAGTATCTTCTAGGTTCAGAAACCACTTAACTCATAAAAGTACTGGTCTTTGAACATTTACTTTAGTATCAATAGATTTTACGAGTGTTAGGTTAGGTTAGGTTAGGATTTTACTGATATGAATATTGAGCCGTGGATAGAGACAGATGTCCAGCCTAACTTACATCAAGGGAAAGAAAGCAGTACAGCTTGTATTTTTATCATAACCGTATATGTGGATGACTTTTCTCTACGACACAACAATATCAACAGAATCATTTCAAGAAAAAAAATGTTAATTTGCATATGATTCTAAGGAACTGTATATAGGTAATTAGATATTACACAAGCTGCCAATGAAATAAGTACAGTATCAAAGCAACCCTAGTACCTACTATCAGTGCAAAGATAATGCTGTTCGATCAAAATCAGCAGTACCAGTTATAACAAACACGTGGGCGAAATGTAACTAGAACTGGTGCAATTAAACGCTGTATAAATAACATCAGATAAACTACTTCTTAAGTTACGAACGCTTACCTATTAGTTTCAGTCTTAGCTAGGCTGGAACGCGCGTTAGAATTTTTAGTACTAGTAGGTAGACTACTCTTTCTCACAGACCTTTTTTCGGGTTCTGTAAGCCAAAAGGCAAATCTCTAACGTACTTTTCTGGTTCCGCTGCTAAGTTTCATGTGATGTTTCTGTGGTTTTTCATCTGGTAAAATATCAGCGGAGAACTGAATTATTAACACAAGACATATATCTCATCCCTCTGGTATTGCGAGTGTCAATGTGTAGCTAGCAGTGACTTACCATCGGATAGCGGTTACCTCACTTCTTTTATGAAAAATAATAGGTACCTGAAATAGCGCCGATTTGCGAATTATGTGCATTTACTTTACCTAAATGCTAACACGAAAGGTCGCGAATAAATAATTTTGTCTTCTAAATATTGTCATTTTTACACAGCAGGAAATATCCGCACAGAGCGACAAAAATAAAAACGGAACGTGTGCTAGTAGTTAGAATCGGTTAATTTCAGAGAAAATTGAGCTTTAAATTATGCACACTACTTATGTAAGTACCGTGAAGTTTAAAATTAGTCATTTATACCTACAATCTTCAAGTGAAAGAGAACTAACTTACCGCGCGTATCAGTAGATCCCTGACAGGTCAAGACACTGACCGGTCTGCAATCTCAAGGACCGGAATGTATGACTCAAACGCCTTTACCTTTATAATGCTTTTTATTATTGATAATACAACCATAAAATACCACCTACATACTTACATAATAGTGACATGTTGTTCACGAGCGAGCATGAATGTTAATGTTAACGTACCAAGATTACAATCAATTTGAAATAAACCAGAATTACTTAAAATTGATTATGTTCGTGCAAAGATAATAAATCTTAAATACCTGGTACTCTACTTAAGAAATTGTTTTCTAAAGAAAATCTGGGCTAATTACAACAAATTACGGATTAAATTGGCTTTAGCTGATGAATGGTTCTAAAATTTCTAATTACGTTACAAGGAAGGGCAGTATTTTGAAAATTAATTACTGTTTTTTTTTCTTCTTTAAATCATCTTGTAATTTATGATAGCGATTCGTATTTGGCATGGCAAAACACTTGACGATCACTAACTATTACAGATATCACCAATTATACGATTTAGCATGATCGATCCTCATTCGCTAAAATAATGATGCATGCAGGTATAATACATCCGATTTACATAAGAAAATACTTGTTATACAAAACAGGTTACATTGTGATATGCCTGATGAGGAAATAGATATAAGCTATACAAACATTTGATCAATCAGAAATTAAGTCACGACAAAATCATGACTCAGGCTAACAAATAGCAGCAAAAAGGGGTATATCTACGAAATACATACATGGTCACGAGCATAAGTTAGCAAATGAACAGTGTGGCCTTCGCTGGAATGTGATGATTCACAATGTTGATGCCTACAGGCGCGAGGACACGGCCGCGCCTCGATAAAATTTATTGAGCCCGGAATTAATTTCTGAACAATACTGTATTTTAATCAGTAATCATATTTGTAAGTGTGAAGATTATTTTATTTGTTTATAAAAACATAAGAAGAAGCTCATGGTAAGATTGGTTTTTGGAGTCTTTTTGTATTTTTTATTTCAACTCCAAATTTCTACTTTTACGGTCATCCCGTAAAATCCGTATCGAAAATACAAACTGATACGACGACTTTAACGACCGGATGGCCAAGTGGTTAGAGAACCTGACTACGAAGCTTGAGGTCCCGGGTTCGAATCCCGGCCGGGGCAGATATTTGTATGAGTAATACGAATGTTTGTTCTCGGGTCTTGGGTGTTTAAAATGTATTTAAGTATGTATTTATCTATATAAGTATGTTTATCCGTTACCTAGTGTCCGTGGTACAAGCTTTGCTTAGTTTGGGACTAGCTCAATTGGTGTCAAGTATCCCATGATATTTATTTATTTATTTCATACATGGATGCACAGTAAAACCAGAACCCAGGTCCTCAGCATTCCGTGCTGCGTGCTATACCCCTACACCACCACTGGACAAGAAGAGACCAGCGCTGGGGCTTTGTCCAGTGGTGGTGTAGGGTTATAAAGAATAGGGGAATAGGGTAATAAAGAAGTAAGAAAACGATTGTAATATAGAATTCAAGATCTATCATATCATCCCGCGTGCTTAGTTTTTAACCCCCGACGCAAAAAGAGGGGTGTTATAAGTTTGACCGCTATGTGTGTCTGCGGCATTGTAGCTCTTAAACGGGTGGACCGATTTGAATGCGTTTTTTATTTGAAAGCAAGTTTTCTAGCGATGGTTCTTAGACATGTTTTACCAAAATCGGTTCAGGCGTTTTTGAGATATTGAACTTTGAGGTGACAAAATCGGGGGTTTTCCAACTTTTTGTTGGTTAGGTTAGGTCATTAACCAAAAAATGTATCCAAGACGACGTCATATTTTTGGCGTGAATATCTGAACATCGACCTATTTAATAGTAGTAGGTACTTTTCAGTTCAATTTTTTTTAATCTTTAAAAAGTCTCCAGTTGAACTTACTCGGTCTGTAATATTGCGGCTAATATATAAAGATCAACGTACCTACTGGCACAGTTGAGGTCAAAGATATCCTTGCACTTTAGTGCCTTGTCACTGTATGCCATCTGACAATACATATTATACAAAAGTTCAATCATGCAGTGACAGCGTCAAGGTAGTAAAGTGTAGGTACATATGGATATCTTTGACCTCGTCTGTACAATAATAAAATACTTAAGAGAGGATTGAGGTATGGCCAGTCGGTTCCCTAACTTATATATCCACTTTTTCATACTAGTTGCATAGAAAAGTGGATACTTATGTTAGGGCACCGACTGTACATACTATTACCGCAACTCCGTAGATCCCTCCCATCGATGCCTCCCATAATAATCGCATTATGCACTTCTGCGGGCATTGTTTTCAGAGAGGGGCCGGTTATCTGATGAATTATTGTTGCCAGTGTTAATGGACTTGGACTTAGCCGCCATGTGCTTTGAGGCGTATTTATGGACTAACTACGGTACTGGTAAGGGACGTCTACGCGAGGTTTATGAGGACGCTATGCTACATACGATGTTTAAAGTTTTTCATTATCCTGTGAAAACTCTGGTCTCGCTGTTTGATGGACGATTATTACCTGACTACAGCTGAGAACAAAAGAAGGGTCTAGAGTCTAGACCATAGGATCCTTCTTTTATGCTAGGCTGCAATAGACGTAGTAGTAGCCTAGACTCTAAACTATAAGCACTATGTATATTGAAGCCCATCAATTCGATTCACATATCATAATTCATAATTATCCAAATCAAAATCACATTAAAATATTTTGTCTCAACTGTGTTTATATATAACCAACAATATCCAAAACCCATGATTAGGCACACCAAAAAACGCCTCAAAATCAAACATAGATTAGCTAGCACGTGCCAAAGAATAATTGAAGAAGCAAAATGGGCAAGAAACCCTCTCAACTCGTTCTCGAGATAAGCAACAGCTATTAATTACATACGAGAGGGAACTAATATCGCCGTATTATCGTTGTGTACAACAAACAAGTTCTCCTGATAAATCACGCCCTTTTATCCTATGGCTAGCAGCAGAAAGTTTCGAGTCCAGAATGACCGTTATAAGCACTTATTACTCAATAGTCTATAATACTATAGGGAATTTCTGTCAGAAGTCCTCTCCACTTTTCCGATCCAGTCTTCCGTAGCCAGACACAGGGTCGCCTTATGCTCCTGGATAGTTGATTCTATTTCTGACAAAAGTTCTGATAAAACATATTTATTGTGCACTTATTATGTCCCATACATTTCGTAAGTGTGATTACGTGTTGAAAAATGTACTAAATAGGTGTTCTTGAATGGAGACCGCGGATCGGCAACCGCGGCTTAGGACGTCCATCAACGAGATTGAAGGATGAAATCATTACATTATCTTTCTCCTCAAAACGGTAACAAAAACAAATAATGAGCGGACAAGCTTTACTATGTAAATACACGCTGGTACAGCTACATTATTGCCTTAACAGAGCACGATCAATTCACGCGAAAAAAATATGCTTACATGCTATAATAATAGCTGCTTCAATCACGTCAAGAGTTACACTTGTTCATGATTCATCAATCAATCATAGCAACACCGAATAATTCAACTAGGTCCACTGTAATTTACAGCCATTCTATTATGGACGTTCTTTCAAGAAAATAAGGGTTAGAGCTGGGAAAGACCGCTTGTATTTAATATTTGTACAAGGCAGCGGTCAGTCATGGCTTATTCATTCAGTAACATTTCCTAGGGTTGCCTCTTGTGCAGATATTTAAAGTACATTAGAAGGAATACATTCAACACTAGTCGTTCCCTTCGAGACTGATCCGCCGACGCCATATAATCAATCTCATAATGATCTCGGCCTATATAATTTGTCTCATTATAGGGCACATACCTCCTCTCAGAAGGAGATGGCTTGGGCCGTAATCAGCAGCCAAGCGGATTGGGAACTTCACACACACCATTGAATCAGATAAACCACATGGTAAATTTTAAATGAAATTCCGCACTTAACATTTTAACAGCTTTGAGATTTGCCAGCCCAACCTTGAAGCCGCGACCCTTTACTAAAGTAAAACTTGGGCACTATATTCTAGCAGCATTTATTGTCTCTGCAATGTGTCACTGAACCGATTTAATCATGACCCAATATGAAATCTTTTCACAGTTAACGACATTAATGATACAGCAGTACGTGACAAGGAAAATCAAGTCATAGGTGAATGTTTTTAATGACAATTTTCTGTAAGTAGATGAAAAAACTGCCAATTCGCCAACCCTAGAATAAACCAAAGCAACGTCCGTCAAACGTCGTAAGCAATCGTAGTGGAAATTACTCACACAAGTAGAGTACCAGCTGGCTAGGGCTGTTTTTCCGTTCACTTTCACCTTTATGCGGAGTTCAGAAGGAAATTTAATAAAAAAGTTAGAGTTCGATGAACTTCTGTGAGGTTTATTGACGACACTACGTGACTTAGATTCGAGGATTCACATGCACGGTTTGACCGAATCAACAAATTATATTATTTACGAGTAGTTAGGTGAATTTGTAATAATTGTTTGTTGATTAACCAGATGCAAACCACAACCATTTTACCTCATAAATCTGCCATTGTAAAATTCCCGGCATATTTTTTAAGTTCCTTTTTTCTAGCAATGCATTCTACAATTACCAGGTGACCTACCTGCTTGTTTGCACCTTATGTCAAATCTATGAAGTATTGTATTGTGGGAAGTTTGGACTAACAAACTATATGGATTTATTTGAAAAAAAAAAAACATTCATTCAATATTCCAGATCCATTCCGAGCCTGTAATAACATTTCTTGAAAATTTTAAAGCAACTTGAAAGTTACAAATTAGTAATTCAATATAAATAAAGAAGGTTAAATTAAATCAGAAAAAATCCCGCCGTGTTACAAAAAAAGTCTGCTAAAAACTTAAAATGTCAATAAGTTAAACTTAGTCCAAATTACTCAAGGCAAACTGTTGCCTTCAACCACATCTCCGTCACATGGAAACCTTGTGCTTTCCTAGAACACAAATTAACCAAGGATTATTTGTCTCAAAAGAATTTTCGTAAGTTCAATTTGCTCCAAAAACCCGCTACAAACAACAAAATTTACTTACTCCTTTGTAACTTATACTATTGTAGATTACACTGATTTTTCCCCAGACTTTTCACCATTACCGTAAACCAATTCCACCTCGCCTTCCACTTTAAAACGTAACCATGTGAATCGACAGCGAGCTTCCGTGGGAATGTTCGGACTGCTCGTGACTACCACCGCTGCGGTCACATTACCAACTTTATGAGATCTGAATCATCAATCATCAACTTTATTGCGATACTATTTTATGTAGGGGTAACCACGGTTCAACTTCGGAAAAGAGGTCATCCGTAAGTTGATTATCAGAAAGTATTGGACACGTACTCTTTCTTCTGTCAATCAAACAAAAAATGATAAAACCGGCCAAGAGCGTATCGGACACGCCCAGAATAGGGTTTCGTAGCCATTACGAAAAAATCAAGTAATATTTTTCTAAGGATTTCGTATTGTGTACGGAATCTTCCAAGTTTAGGTATGTTTTTTACCTTAGGTTGCTATTTACTCTTTAACTACTAACAATTCTCAAGCAATCTTAGCCGCTATAATTTTCCTTGTAAATTTGATATATTTACTACCATTCTGATTTTTTTATAATTTTTCCACCCAACAGTTTAGATTTTAGAGGGGAGGGGGGGACGCTCGGTTTTAATGAAAATTTGCACTTTAAAGTTGAATATTTCGCACAGATCACTGAATAGAAAGATCGTCTTAGCAACCCCCTAATGGTTTTAAAAGACCTATCCAACGATATCCAACACTATAGGGTTAGTCGAGAAAAAAAAATCATGCCCACCTTACATCTATGGGAGGTACCCTGTATTTTTTTTGTTTTTTTATTTTACCTCTTTGTCGGCGTGACTGATATGTATATTCATGCCAAATTACAGCTTTCTAGTACTAACGGTCTCTGAGCATAGCCGCGGACAGAGAGAGACAGACGGACAGACATGGCGAAACTATAAGGGTTCCTAGTTCAAAAAAATCAAAAATCAAAATCATTTATTCAGTAAATAGGCCGCAATGGGCACTTTTACACGTCATTTTTTAAACTACCAGCGCTTTCAGAAAGACCATCATTGCCAAGAAGAATGCGCCGCAAGAAACTTGGCAGAAAGTCATTTTTTCAACAAAAAATAATTACAAATAAAATACTTAAAAACTACTGTATACAATGAAATAAAACAAGATACAAAAAAATATTAATAATAATACAGGGATGTATGGGGTCCCTTAGTTACAAAACTAAACACTAGTTGACTACGGAACCGTAACAAAGATAAAGCGCATCGTAGTTTGGGAGTGTAACATCGCTCCTTAGTGAAAATTGTACGTAGGTGTCACGTCAAAAGAAAAAAAGGTACCTTCGAATCTGATTTTTTTAATCTAACTGACGGACTAATAATATATTTTTAGGAATGTAGCCTATTGACCAATTCATTACATCTGGCCAGCGTTTGCTAAGGGCCCATTATTTGATCAGTAGTTAAACAAACTAATAGTTAAAATGTATGGAGTATGAAGTGTTGGTAGGCCTATTCGTTGCGGGGGACGCAAAACAGGACTTCGTGAAAATTTTTGAGGAATAGTTTAAATATGTTTGTACAGCAGTAGATGAATTTCGTCTAAGATAAAAATGAAAATACTGCTACGTGTATTTAAAAATCAGTAGCAAGCCTCTATAAGTAATTTTCGAAACACCAGATTAAAACAAGACAAATATGAGCAAAGCGGTGGTGGTACTTATTTTTTTTTTATTTTACTTCATTTCTACAAATCCCAACAATAAACAACAGATGCATTGAATAAAAAACTAAAAAGGCAACACCTTTGTGGAGTTGAACATAAATTTCTAGTATTTGTATAAAAGCTTGGCTGGTTATCACTGCTAGCATTTTCAAATTTGTAAGAGCATAGTAACGTGTTAAACATTAATCCCAATCTATGGAGCCTTGTTCTTGTTCTGCAGAGTCAGATATCTATAGAACTCGACCCGCCCCTTTCTGGTCTCGGGTCGAGTGTAATTGCAGACCTATTCATTATTCGCGACGATTACGTGTACATAGCTACCTACCTAGCTACATTGTAGAGGTTTCTGCACGGGTTGCACAACTGCGAAGCGCTTCGTCGCTGCTGCTGTGGTCTGTCTTTTTCACGATTGCACAAAGTAATGTTTCAATTTAGTAATAATCTTACTTCTCATTGCTATTATTAACGTTAGTAAGTAGTGTATCTGTGTGTGACGGTTACTTCTACACGCTTAAATCGCTGGACCGATTTAGACGAAATTAAATTGAGATCCTGAGAAGGACTTAGGATATAGTTGGGTTACATATTTGAATATCGAAAATTAAAATATCGATTGTGTCACAATATCGAAAGTTGTTATACCTATGGTCAAAATGTCTAAGATTGAAATGTCGATTGATTAAAATATCGAATGAGTAAAACTACCGATAGCCAATATATATCTAAGTTGTAAAAGTCAACATATTTAAATGTCGAAAATTAAAATATCGTACATACAAATCTGCTTTATTTATTGCTCCTTTCTCTTAATAGCATTTATTTTACATAATATAGTCATTTTAAGCACATGCCGGCCGCTGACGCGGCACGCTCGCTTCGCTCGCTTGGCTTGTGCGTTGTTGTGGTCACAGTTCTAACCTAACCGGATCAAATATTTTTGGTAATTTATATTCAATAGGTTAGGTTAGTGTTGCGTCAAGGCGTGAAGTGCCTCAACTGAGCGGAGCGGAGCTCCGTCGACCCTGTCACATGACAGGTCATATAGAATATTCGATACTCTGTATTTCGATATTTATATCTTTCGATGTCACTTTTGTAGATAAATATATTTTCGATATTAAATTGGACGCAGGTTATCTAACCATTCGCCAAAATAAACTTTCGTTATTTTAATTTTCGATATTTTGAACATCGACATTTTACCCGTAGGTATTTTAACTTTCGATATTCAAATATGTAACCTATAGCTTTTATCCCGGAAAATTGTATAGTTCCCGCGGAATAGCTGTAAATTAATTTATGGCAGACGAAGTCGCGGGCAATAGGTAGCGATAAATTATTCACTTGTCACAAGTCCGTGGATATTGTATTGGAACGCACACACTGTGTTCTTCCATAATTTAAGAAAAAAAATTGGGCATTTTTGAATCTTCCGTATCAAGAAAGACAGAAACGTCTTTATGGTGTGATGTCAATGTCATGCCGTGACAAACGAGTGTAACGTCATATCAGGCTGCTGTGCTGACATGGTGCTGACCAAACAAGATGGATGTCATATTTCTTACGTCCGTCACTTTGTCATGTTTTCCCCAGAGGGAAACATACGATCACTTTTTTTCTAGCCAGCGCGAAAAATGAGGATGTATTTTTTTCGATCGTGTTGGTTTTTAATACTCTTAATAAAAATGTAATTTTTTAGATTCATTAATAAAAATGCTCTCTAAATCTTTATTTTTAATATACTCATCATCATCATCCCAGCTTATATACGTCCCACAC
The DNA here is from genome assembly GCF_025370935.1 of Choristoneura fumiferana. Taxonomy (NCBI): domain Eukaryota; kingdom Metazoa; phylum Arthropoda; class Insecta; order Lepidoptera; family Tortricidae; genus Choristoneura; species Choristoneura fumiferana. The sequence goes on from NC_133478.1 coordinate 7,502,917, forward strand.
AAGCCTCCTCTCAGAATGAGAGGGCTTTAATATAGGTACGGTCAAAAGCATAAATATTATAATACGTTACCAAGACGTCAAAAATATCTATACACCTTTATCCCACTAAACATAAGGTCGAATTTTGCACTGCATATTTTTCATATTTTGACACTATGGCTGTATATATATTTTTGCATTCGACTGTACTAGCGGTACAAAATTTGGCCCACTCTACTTATAAAAATTACGTATATATCTGCACTATTTTTTATTTATTTATTAGGGCCATATTTTTTCCGCTCTGTATAATAATAATAATATGAAGGATACTATAGCTGTTGCCCGCAACGCGGCTACGTCCGTGGAGAATTCATTTACGCATTTTACTACGCATTTTCCGAAATAAAAATATCCAATATCCTTTTCAATATCTCAACTATCATCACACCAAGAAGGTAACAGACGACCGAACTACTTTCGCATTTATAATATTAGTTAATAAATTCAGGAGTTGTCAAATACCTTAATGTGGTTCAAGAGTAAGTGTTGTGCTTGAGGACTATCGATTGGTATTGTAAATAGTTGGCATTCAATTTGAATACTATCTGCAACTTACCCCACAGTATCGAGAACGCTTACATTATGCAAATACCACTCCCTAGTTTAAGGGTGTTTCAATTATCACATGCGATATATAACTCCACAATAGAGATAGAATAGTTAAATGCTAGATGTGTCTTCCTACTATGAATGAAGCAATTAAAGTCGTACCTTTAGTAAGAAGGTATGTAGGTAAACCAGATAACTAATAATAAGAGCAATAGAAATGTCATGTGAGACGACCGGATGGCCGAGTGGTTAGAGAACCTGACTACGAAGCTTAAGGTCCCGGGTTCGAATCCCGGCCGGGGCAGATATTTGTATGAATAATACGAATGTTTGTTCTCGGGTCTTGGATGTTTAATATGTATTTAAGTATGTATTTATCTATATAAGTATGTTTATCCGTTGCCTAGTGTCCATAGTACAAGCTTTGCTTAGTTTGGGACTAGGTCAATTGGTGTCAAGTGTCCCATGATATTTATTTATTTATTTATTTATTTATTTATGTGAGTTGAATTTCCCAGCTCAGTTTGTAACGAAGTCAATGGCTCAATGGGTTAATTTTAGTTTATTTTTTCGTCGAAGTCGAGTCTTTTAACTTTTTATCAATCCTGCACTAATAATTACCACGATTCTATAAACCGTTTTATTCGGATTAAAAAATTTAATTGACACATAGAGCAAAATCAACATAAAATATAGCAAATCAATAGCTTTAGGGATAAGGTTATTTATCAGTAGCTCAAGACAGTCAATAGAGTGAATCAAGTTTATTGTCATTCACCGGAAATATCAATTAGGATTGTCATGAACTGGCCATGCAAACGAATGTTGAGTGATTTAGTTTTAGAGGTTTTTTTAACAGATAATGCTTCCAGTTTTCAATTATGTCACATCCAGGGTTTTAATACACGTGTTAATTCAGCACTTACTTGGAACCCTGGAGCGAGGATTCAGAGCCTACTCAGAGCAAAAAGGAGAGCGAAAATCAAATCAGCATCGTAAATAAGGACGGTGTACTCAACGAAATTAATTGAGAAAACCAATCAGAGCCTCGGTAAAGGGCCTTATTTTACAAGGGTTTTGTTTCATCTGTTTTTGTGAAATGTTAGGAATTCTCTTACTAATATTATAAATGCGAGAGTTTCTGAGTGAGTGTACCTTTTGATTAAATTACTCAACTCACGATATAAGCCAGGAATGGTCCGACTAGTTTCGATCTTATCGGAAGATCTTTTTCAAAGACCAGGGCGTTCGAAACCAGTCGCACCTTTCCTGGCTTATAATCGTGAGTTGAATCGTTTAATTTAGTAATTTTATCAATATGTCTGACGAGATTTTAAGTAATATTAGTGTACCTATTACTTGTCACACTAACCAAAGAGTTACATTTCACGCCAAGATTTCTGAAATTACACATTAGGCTAATTTATATTCGAATGTTTTCACAGGATCAGAATGCAGACTGTAAATTATCGAAATTGCAACCGCTACGTCTAGATAGGTAGATTCATTTTGCGTGGGTGATTCTCATAAAACTTATGAAGACGACGATGTAATTTTGAGGGTTTCCAAATTCAAAGGCCAGATTTATGATTCACGCAAGATAAACCAGGTGTAAATACCAGCAACTAATAAAAGAACAAGCAGTAGGTGCTAGGTAGTAGTAGGTAGGTAGGTGTAACAAAGAAAAATATCTATAAAGTCGCGAATAACTCCGAGTGACATTTTGCATACAAGCGGACAAAGTAATCACTCCCAGCACGCACCATTTTTGCCCGTTTCTTTCAAGATTTGTTAATACAACGTCATTAGAATTAAAATGGGATATTTTTGTCGAAGAATCAAAATTTAATTTAGTAAACGCTTAAACACAGGGTTATCCTTCAATTTACACGCAAATGTCTAACAGCTATGTACTCGTAAACATCTTAAGATAGTAAAACAAACTCACGTGAGCCACATTAGAAATGATGGTTTTGAAGCTGTGACATCATTACATTCATCTCTAAATTATGAGGAAGCCATATTATTCAAGACCTACTAACTTAATCCCTCAAACCAAGCAGCGGACTTAGACGAGTCCAACTCAGATCGAGTAAAACACGACTCGACTGATACTCGGGCTCGGACAGCAAAACTTAATTTTCAACAAATATCTGGAAGATAATTCAATTCATAAATCACCCATACCCTACGGGCAAACTGTGACAGCCACAAAATCTATTAAACCTAAGGGTGTTTTATCGTAACCATAGTTTATAACCTCAACTATTTAAGTTATTTAGGGTTCCACTGTAAATCTTAATCGTTGAAAGTTTGGAGCAATGACTCGAGGCCGGACGGTCCGAAACGGAAAGTGTGTTTTACGAGGACCTGAGAGGCTTAAATTGTTGGTTTGCTTTTACTATTAATCACAAGGGGCCGCGGTATCGTTTGGACCGTTTTGTTGGTTTTGAAAGGGTACTTTAATGGCATCTTGATTTTCATGCTGAACTATTTTAACGTTCTTGTCGGCATACATTAAATAGTAATGTACCCCAAGGAGAAATATGAATTCATATTAAACTCCTTGATTGTCTATTTATATTGTATGTATCATCGATTATTTATTTAACTATTTAAAGGAACTAAATACGTTAATAGTGTTGCCAAAAAATGTACATGAACGTTTATATGTTTGTCGAACGTCTTAGACAATTCGGGTCACGTAAACCTTAATAAACAAACAACATGTTGGCACGCCTCGCCTTAGCAAAACTGATAAAGTAAATAAGGAACTCGTGGTCTAAACACATTAAGTTTGTTATAAAATCAAGTATTGAGGGGTTCTTTAACTAATTTTAAAGTTTTGAATCAACCTTACATAAATGATAAAACGTTATACAGTTGGTTAAAATCATGACAAAAAAAGCGTATCCATCGACCATATGATTATTTAGTAGCATAAATGTGTACTTATAGTAATAAGAGTAGGTCAATTAAACTTTTTGACAAAAAACTGAAAAATTACAAAATTATCAACCGATAGAGCTATTGAAACAACACCATTATTTACTTCACCCAAATAAAAAGTAAAGAACGAATTCTGTGAATAACAAAGTGATCAAAACTACGCCGTGTCTCGTGCGCGTGTATTTAGCTAAATTAACTGTCGTGTTCACAAATTCCTCGCATGATCTTTGAATTCAACTCATAAAACTTTAGACCCTTCTGCTGCAATCCAAGAAGCCAGTGCCGCGTCAGCAGTGACCCTCCGTGCTGTGACCAGATTTATCGCCTCTGCGTTGAATGGGAATGGCGGGATTACTGCAAATGTTTAGGTTTGACCACCACAAGTGAATGACTTTTGTTTGAGGTTGTTTGGTAGTCGGTCGGTATGCGATTTTCATCTTTAAATCCGAAAAAATCAAGTATTTTTAATACGTTGTTTTAAAACAGCAATAAGAACAACAGCGCAATGTAACAAACATATTTCAACAAATATTCCCAATTTATTTCAAATCAGAAACTGATGCTCGACTTGAGTTGACAAAGCATTCTTCTTCAGACGATAATCGGGAGAAATTTTTCGTACAATGCTTGAGATCTCAGGTAGTAAAAACTGAAAAATGCTAACATTTCATTAAATGAAACACTTTAAAGTACGTAATTACAAAGTAATTACTCGAAATTTACGACTTTTATCTTTAGATAACTTTCAAATTGCAAGTAAGATCTATAACAGCCGCAAAACCGTGTGATACAAATCATGCCGGTTTCTCATTTCGTTCGCGTGAGCTGTTCTATTAACAATGAATCAATTGTGGCTATAGCGGCTGTACAGAAGCGATAAAAGAAGCTTGCAGGTGGCAAGGGTCGTGCGATATTGAGACATAACTCAAACACCGAGCACTTGTGTCGGCTGTAATTTAATATTTACGAGCGGAGGCTTTAAAGCGGTTTGGCACAGCACTGGCCGTGCTCTAACCACTGGCTGTGCCTAACTGGTTAACTGGTTAACTGTAGTTATAGCACCTAAGCTCAAAGCCTGCAATAGCTTTCGCAGACGTAATAGGGGGCTTGGTCGTTAACATAACTAGTCTACTTCACTTCACGTGCACTCTGAACCATTTTCTTAAAATTGTATTTTACATAAGAGGCTGATGCCGCGACTCGGTGAAGAATTTGTTCATCGCTATCCCGCGGGAACTTTTTTTTTTTTTTATACGACTGGATGGCAAACGAGCAAGTGGGTCTCCTGATGGTAAGAGATCACCACCGCCCATAAACATCTGCAAACCAGGGGAATTGCAAATGCGTTGCCAACCCTAGAGGCCTAAGATGGGATACCTCAAGTGCCAGTAATTTCTCCGGCTGTCTTACTCTCCACGCCGAAACACAACAGTGCAAGCACTGCTGCTTCACGGCAGGATTAGCGAGCAAGATGGTGGTAGCAATCCGGGCGGACCTTGCACAAGGTCCTACCACCTGCAAAACTATGCAATTTCCGGGAAAAAACTAACCTGTATCCTTCCCTGGGACTCAAATTATCTCAATACCAAATGTCATCTAAATCGGTTCGGCGATTTAAGCGTAAAAAGGTAACAGACAGATGCATAGAAGCACAGACAGATCAGTTTGGAATACAACGAACGATCTAGATGCATCAGATCCGATACAACAAAGCGCGCATAAATAATCTGATACGACTCTTTTTCTATTGGCGGTAGGACGTGTCTTGGACGATCCTCTGTGACAGGTATTAAATAATGCAGGTAACTTTACCTATTTATCTAATTGAGTCGCTACCTGTAATAGCTTCCACATTATACGATATCGACCGCCGAACTACTGGAGTAAGTTATGAAGAAAGGCTCATTTCAATTTGTGGTGATTTATGCACTCAATTATGAAGCTTCCCGTCGTGAAGATCCATTCTTAGGAACATTAAATCCTTGAGCGAAAATTAGCACAGAAAATATTGGAAATGGGCTTATAAAAAACGCGAAATTAAAAAATATATATAAAAGAGTAGTAGAATTTTAATAAAATTAAATACTAGCCGCTCGCCCCGGCTTAACACGGGATAGTGACGTAGAGAATGAGATCAAATCTACTCTGCAACCCAAGCACCACTACAGTCTACTCGCTCACTTCTTGATTGGACTCTGTAAAATTCGAATATTTTACTCTTGCATACAACTTTTCTATTATCTACTTTCATAAACCTGTCGGTTTTTTTTTTCTTTATTTAACACAACAGAAAAGAATTAATAAACCAGGTGCAACTGCTTCGAGGTAAAAACCTGTGCCTTTTATTCTAGTCAAAAATGAAATAATTATAAATTCACGTGAAATTCCATCCCAGCCTATATCCGTCCCACTGCTGGGCACAGGCCTCCTCTGAGAACAAGAGGGCTTGGGCCATAGCTCCCACGCGGGTCCAGTGCGGATTGGTAACTTATCATGTGAAATTAATGTTCATTAAAGCGGTCTTTAGTAAATTGGTACAGCGACGATCTCCAAGACGTTAAGTGCTGAAACATTATTTTTACTAGAAATCAGTAACAACAGAAGTTTCTTGAATATTTATGAAAAATTAAGGCAGTCTCCCTCCACATTAAAACTTCGGAGACTTAGATTCACTTAGTCTAATAAAACAGCGTTTCCAGCTGTAGTTGGAGAACGTAAATCAGGTCTGGATCTAGGCAAAGCAGTTTAATATGCGGGCGAGGATCTTAGGGATTTGAGATCTTGTCTGAATAGTTTCACGATTATGCTTCGGAATAGCTCGCGGAAAAAATGCACGTCTTTTTGTTAAAATACTTTTAATATTCTCCATTTTAATACGATTCTTTTTGTTTAAAATTAGACTTATTTAGACAATTTTTAAAACTATTCTTTATAAATTTATATTTTTACTTAAGTGTATTTTTAACTGTAGTTTTATTTACATATAAAATAGCATTAACTTTGTAACATAATTTGTTAGAGAAAAAAGATTAGTTCAATCTCTACCCAACCCAATTAAGTTAGTGTACAATGATATCTAAATGATGTTGGTTTCAGTTTTCAGTTGTTTGGCATAGTCACATTTAGTGTACTAAAGCCTCGTTAAAATATAAGATTACATTTTTTTTTACATTATTTAGTGTTAGAATATTATTCAAATCTACAAAAAACCGCATACTTACCTGACATAAAGTTGTTGCTAACAGACAACATTTTTTTTAATTAATAGCCTTCATGCTTTATTATTTTTAGTGTTCTTAATGTCATGTAGGTAGGTACGTGTTAAGTGACATAACGTGTCCTTTGTGATACGTATTTTTGTTTAAATTTCACCGTAACAAAGGTACCGTCACGCCACGACAAACAAACAACACACCCGTCTTTTTCTTCGTCGTAGTTTGACAGTCAGACCCAGCGAGAGTTTTCCTGCGATCCGCGTGATTAATTTCTTGTCGGAATATATTCAGAGTGACGTAGACCTACGATACTTTAGTACCAGGGCTGTCGCAGCAAGTCTAAAAAAATGCTTTAGGTTTATCGTGTTAGGCTGTTTTCACATACACCATTAGGCAGACTAACTAGGTAGGTACACCTCTTAATTTTATTGTTTATCGTAGGATTTTTTATATATTTGAAAGATAATTTTATTTTCATAATAATAAGGCTAGGCCACTCTTCTCTTTTCCACTGGACAGACTGTATTAGAAGGATGCAATAGAAAATAGTGGCAATACCTATAATGTTTTGAAATTTTACGATTATTACTTATTCAGAATTACTAACATTCCCGGACATAATCGCACATTATGGTATTAAAAAAATCCTGTACCTACTCTAATTTAACTCTCCGATGCAAGTGGAAAAATATTTTAGATCGAAAAAACAAATTGTAAGTGTGAAAGTTGAGTCACAAGAAGACTTTGTAGCCTTATAATGTGGGTTAAATTTATAGTACAGGATGTTTTAACACCATGTATATTCATTTATTCGCGGTCTGCTGACGTGGCCGCTAGAATGTGGCTGAAACGTCGAGATTGGCAAGACTGCCAACCCTGGAGGCAGTTACAGTCGTAACACAGTTTGTATAAATAATTCATCGGAAGGCACGAAGTCTGCCCCGGGCTCGGACACTGGTACATGTGTACTGTTACAATCCACTGAATATTCGTTAGACACTTTATGAAACAATTTTGTTGTTACGTGTAAGAATTTTATGAATTGTTTCACTTGAAACGAATACAACTTTTAAGCTCGCTATTCAAAATCACTGGCCATTTTACAACTAAAGTTATTGGAATAATTGTTGATTATATTTTTATCGGTAGTCTTAGTTTTAAAGAGCATGTAACGGCAGCTCTTTAATTTTTACTATTGTTTGGTAGATTTTTTTTGTGATCGAGATGACATTTTCTGGCGGTAATGGCAGATAAGAAAAAAGTAGATTTAGGTTTGTGTTTGCAAAAAAGTAGTCGAAATATCATAATTATGATTTATGATACATGACGAAGAGTTTCTTGATCGCAAATTCTATCTGCAAGTCCTAAAGATAATACTCCAACAGGCAAGGTGGTAAAAAAAATTCAAATTGTGTTCTATTTTTATCGTTTACAATCCAAACAAGTAAAAACACTCCAAAATTTTCTTTTCAATTTTGGAGGAACGTCAAAAGCCGGCTGGAAAGCTCGGTTTTTAATCGCGTCAAGTAAATATGAAAGGGCTTAACCGGCGTCCTCAAAAGGGAAAATAACTTTCGCAACAAAACTCTACCATTCATCTCCCGTATTTTCAGGTGTCAGGGGAGTAAAGTAAAAAGTTCCCATTGTTAACAGTAAAGACCCCCCATTGTACCAAGCGTTTTCACAATCGAAAAGATTCCAAAATTTTTGAATGCCATTACAAAACTCCATCACCCCTTTGAAGGATTTTCTTTTTAATCGTAATTTAGTAGAGTACCTAATGAAAAGGTAAAGGACCAATAAGTAGCTCAATCAAATTGCATTATCGCTCTGTGGCACCCCCTTGGAGGGTAGACTGGGTAAATTGAATTACCAGCCCCGCAACCTCTGCCCGTCTGTGTAAAAATCGCCTTTCAATTGCCTTGCGGACGTCAAATGCATCTTTACGAAGATGACCAACTCGCTTTTAGGTTCCGTTGAAACTGGGTATTTTGATAATGGTAAGAAAAAGAAAAAACACTAGTCACAATATTTAATATAATTATCATTCAAGCTCCACATTTTATATTGGTTTGTTTATTTGTTTGGAAAGTAGGTATACATAAACTCTATATTGTACAAAAAGGAAATCCAAAAAAATTGCAAAAACAAGCGCGTTTTTATCATAACGGTGAATGAACTATATAAAAACTGTGGTAACTGTCACGTCTTATGGTGTCTCAGCAAAGATTTGTGGGTTCGAAGCTAGTGCGAGTCAAACTCTTTGAATTTTTATAAAGTGCGAAAAATTACACTTGAAATTTGCCACGAGCTTTTGAATGAAAAAAAAAAATTGAAGGCGACCTGCACAGCACACGTGAAGTTGCTTATACTTCGTTTTTTAAGGTTCCGGAGCCAAAATGGCAAAAAAGGAACAACTATAGTTTCGCCATGTCCGTCTGTATGTCGGTCTGTCTGTCTGTCTGTCTGTCTGTCCGTCCGCGGCTTTGCTCACTATCAATGCTATAGAAATCTGTAATTTTGCACGGATAGATAACTCTGTTGTTGAGTCTAACAACTGGTAGCATGGTGTACGGTTGTGTCACTCTGAAGATGAGCTCTGGTTGAGTTCAAAACGCGTCAGTGTAGTGTGGTGGTGGTGATAGATGGGTTTGTGTGATTTGTGTGTGTTCTTACAGTGTGGAGGTGGAGGAACTGCATGAACACGCATATTTTGCATAAGCTTAGCTATCGTAAGGTCGCGGGTGAGCAAGGAAATTCTTTTAGTTCATTGATATGGACCTCCGCAAAGTAACGCCTGATTCAATAAATTATTTAGGTAGATTAATTTCTCAAAGATCTCAGTAGTATCAATCCAGAAAAACCAGTGCTCAACGTTGATTCCATAGTGTGCAGAATATTGCATTAGTCTGTCTAAAACCTAACCTCTTAAGGTGCGTCGTCTTCCATACAAACTTTGGCATCAATATTTCTTCCACAGACGTTATTTCGACGCGATTTTTTGAGGATAGTTAGTTATGGGCATATTGTTGTCGCAAATCACAAAATGGAGAGGATCTATAATACCTAAATTTCAGTATGATGCAGTAAATTTTGATCCATTTTACTGTGGTGTGAGTAGCTAATGTCAAATATAATCTGTTGTAAAAAGGTATTGACTATTTCGGGCGGTCACGTGACCACCTAGTTTGGCTCAGTGGTACCAATTCTTAGAAGTATGTAGTAAGAGAAGGAGTTCGAAACTCGATGACGCATAATGATTCTTTTTCTTTTTTTTTTACTTTTTTATGTTTATTTACAAAGAATAAGTAATAGCATTTCGATAAAGTGCAATTAACCATGAAATTCAGTATTTTTAAGTCAGGTCAAACCAAAGAAAGTAATGTTTTTTCTTGAGGTCATCAATCTACTCTTTTTATCAAATAGCTGGCAAACTAGCATGCGGGTCACCTAATGGTAAGTGATCACCGCCGCCCTTGGTCACCTACAGCATTATTAGGACTGCGGGTGCGTTGCCGGCCTAAAAGGGAGGAGGGGGGGCTAAATTGGGCGGTATGGGGGCAGGATAAAAGGGGGGAGGGGAGTTGGGCAAAGGTACTATTTCACGCCGGTATTCAGATGGAGGTTGGTACTACTCCGGTCAAGCCGGCCCATTTGTACTGCAGTCAGCAAGTGGTTACAGTAAGGCTCTACCACATGAAAACTTGCTTGAACAACTAGATGCCTTCAAGAATGTTCTATGATGATGATGATGAATTCCTGTAGTCCCTCAGCAGGGACATAGGGCTCGCAGTAGGGACTTCCATGCGTCACGGTCCTGTGCTGTGGCTTCTAGGTCTCGCCAATGGTACCCAATTAGGGAGATCTCCTTCTCAACCGACCGTCTCCAGGTGATTCGGGGTCGGCCTGGCCTCCTACTACCAGCAGCTTGCCACTCCAGCGCTTGCTTGGCGAGATGAGCATCGGTCTCCGCAACACGCGCCAACTTCCTCAATAGGATCTCCTTATCAATTGGCTTCTGGCTCGTCAACTCCCACAGTCAGTGTTTGTAATGGTTCGTGGCCAATAAACTCCTAATATGCGACGCAAACACTTGTTCACAAAAACCTGGAGTTTACTGGTGATTGCTTTCTTGACGAGCCAGGTCTCACACCCGTACAGGAGAACCGATTTGACATTTGAGTTGAAAACTCTGATTTTTGTGCGCCGTGTTATTACGTGGGACGTCCAGACCGGTTTGAGTTGTGCATATGCGGCACGAGCCCTGTTTATGCGCGCTTCGACATCTGCATCGGTTCCATGTTTGGGTCACAACACAGCATGTTGGTCTATTATTGTTATATAATAAAAATAGCCATTTTAAGTCTATTAACTACAAATCTAATAACATGATTTCGTAATCAAAATTTGAAAAATACTTTATGTCATAGTTGTTTTATGCTGCCGAAAGTTGGTCGTTGAATATAATAAATAAATATCATGGACACTTGACACCAATATTTTCCTAGTCCCAAACTAAGCAAAGCTTGTACTATGGATACTAGGCAACGGATAAACATACTTATATAGATAAAGATATACTTAAATACATATTAAACATCCAAAACTCGAGAACAAACATCGTATTATTCATGCAAATATCTGCCCCGGCCGGGAATCGAACCCGGGACCTCAAGCTTCGTAGTCAGGTTCTCTAACCACTTGGCAATCCGGTCGACATATCTTCATCATATCAGCCATAAGACGTCCACTGTTGGAGATAGGCTTTTCCTATTTACCTCCAGTTGCTTCGGTTGGAAGCAGCTTCCACCCACCGTGAATCCGCGGCTTTAACCAAGTCTTCCGTTCATCTCGTCAATGGACGTCCTACGCTGCGCTTGCAGATCCGCGGTCTCCATTCGAGAACGTTTCGGCCCTAATGGCTGTCTGTTCTCCATGCTATACCTAGTGCCATCCGCGAAGACGCGTGATTTTGTCAAAATTAGACATTAATGACATTGTAATAAGAGCCACGGCACGCGTCATCGTGAATGACTCTACCTATATATGGCCTGCCTATTGTCACTTCAACTACCCTCGTTCTGGGTCGTTGAATATAGTGTCATCGAATGAGTAATTCTATTTCAAAAATCCTGTTAAAACGGAAACAAATTTCCTTAACACTACAAAGGGCCATAGCTCTATATTTTTCTCCCACAACAACAGCATAATTTTGTGCCGCGACAATTCTATCAATGCTACAGACATGAACAATTACTACCGATTTGACGCTCGCTCAGTCAATAGCATCAGCACGATTACTGCATTCAACTCTGTTCACTAGTCACATGTTTGCGATGATATTCATCATATTTGATATTTTAGCACAGAATATATAATAGTACTAACGTACAGAATGGCCACGCCCCGCCCCGCACCGGTTCGGTTCGAGTTACCCACCCCTCAAGCGCAGATTGCAGGAAAACCGCAGGAAAGCAGTCGGGTGCGCGACGCGATGTGTGTCGGCCGCACGGCACTAAGTTCGGGAGCAATCATTTTGCGAAATTGTAACGGTACCCTACATACTTCCTTTTTCTAAATAAATAGTGATTTCTGAAATTAACGCGATTAATACATGAAATAACTACCTACCGAATGATTATTTTAAGTTTGTAGACGTAGGTATATCTATTATAATTGAAAATAATAATGCTTAAAATACGCAAACAGACACATTTTAAGTAGGTTTAAATAAATCGAGGATATTCTGGCAGAACCGGATAAGTGCACAATATTTATCTTTTATACGGTTTAGCTAGATAAATAAAGCAGTTGCACTTATTCTGTTTTGCCAGAATACCCTCGAAATAGGTAAGATTAACGATTACATTAATTTGCACTATATAAGCCATACCTACATATGAGTACCTTTAAATGTCATTGGTAGTACTTATAGTACTATACGGTTTTGCAATAGTCAGCCCTGTGCAGCTTACGCACACATTGACGCGTGTACAGACATCGTCGTGTCTATGTAGATTCAAGACCGCGTATTTTGTACGGCGTGGCCGCCCTGTGATCTAAGGCTATCTACTTTCTACGGGGCACAAGTAACACATGAGTATCACAACAGAATACATTATTGCCAGATGGATACAAAATATACACTATGGGACACTTGACACCGGTTTACTAATGTTTCGGCGAAAAACGCTTGGCAACCTGTTTCATTTCGCAACTTTTAATTTCCCAACTGTTTAATATTTCTGAAACTGTAAATTTTCAGGACTTTTTAAACTAACCTAACCTAACTTAAAGGGTTCTACGCGATGGCCCTGAAATATTTATGGTTTTAGAGTTTGCGAAATGAAAAGTTGCTTTAAGGCAGTACCCGCTTGACACCAATCTTCTTAGTCCCAAAGTAAGCAAAGCCTGTGTTGTGAGTACTAGGCAACGAATAAACACACTAAAATAGATAAATACATTAAATATCTATTAGTAGATATTGATAGTAAGAAATATTATAAATGTGATAATTAGGTGGTCTACCCACCCAAAATGGAACAGAAAAGGAACGTTTAGGGCGTGAGGTTGTTTGTGAAAACTGAAAAAAAAACATGAAGAATACGGCAGGTATACAATAGTAGGCAAACAATCCATATGCAACGTAGAGTGAGACCACAGAAGCTACAGTCGTAACCGTTTTATAAAAAGTTACGCCGACGTTTTTCATATTTATCGTCAAAACTCGGTGCAAAAATTTTAGATTACCCTCATAGAGAAGTATGTACACAAAACCATATAAATGATTTTCAAAAAAAGTATCTGCTTAACCTAACAACTCGTACATAAGCTTGAAAAATTGCGCCAAAATTTAGAAAATGAATACATGAACATAACGGGATAATTCACACTAATTGACCTAGTCCCAAAGTGAACAAAACTATGGGTACTAGGCAAGTGATACACGTAAATACATATTAAATATCCGAGACTCAAGAACAATCGTACTTTTTGTACATTTTCTGTGCCGACGTGAGTTCGAACCCAGGACCTCAAGCTTCGTAATCAGGTTCTTTACCACTTGGCATCCGGTCGTAAATTGATTAATAATTATTATTAATTAGGTAAGTAGTCGTAATAAAATGGTTGAATACATTTTGCAAAGTATCTGCAATCAATCAGAATAATCACTGACAAAGGCAGAAGAAAAAAAGAAGAAATATAAAAAAGATTATGGTGATGATGAAAAACAGGTAAGAGCCTCACGTAAGAGATAATTGTGATTAAACTCTTGGACCCTCAAATCTAATCCAAAAGGAAAAATTTAATGAATCGTTACTTTTTAGTAAGCTAAGTAGTACGGACAGGCGTAAGCCAATTTTTGATGCAAATTGTCTCAAGGCTTATAAGGCCGAAAAAAGCTGCTCCACAGTCGTATATTGGTACAGCATTAGGAGATCTCCCTTATATCCGTTTACGCTCCATTAGCGGCGGTTGCGATCTCTAATTAAATCCCTAGATTTTGATGAAAGGTATGAAGTCACGAGCAATACATAAATACATAGGTTAATCACACGAAAAAGAAGTAATTTAAAAACATCTGTATTTACATAAGAAGAGTCAACCTTGCTTTAATTACTTTTGAGTGCCCGCCACCTGAAATTGGTGGACTTAAAATAAAACTCGTTTTAAGATATTACAGCGACACATAGATTATTAAGTTTTCCGACATTTTACAAGACAAAAATCATGACAGTAAGATACAATTGTTCGTCACTATCCCAATAGTTGTCATCTTTAATTTAATGTCATTAGCAAAAGAGGTGACAGCGCGGGTATCATCTATTAGGTATTAGCGTGTCAAGCACTCGTACGTTTACCTTATTAATTCCTGTTCTAATTTACAGTATTTTCTAGCACATGCCAAGATATGTGATTTGAGAAAGAAAGACGGTATAAAAACATCTGGCACTGTGAAAAGCGCAGATGTTCAAATACCTCCTGAATAATTACCACCCCACTAGCCTGCGACATGCACGCTCACGCCAGCGGTAAGACAAGGAAGCTACCGCTACAATGAAGAAATATTTAAATTCGTATAACGTTGCGAGATTTAGGTACAGTCACCAGCGTTAATATGTGCCACAGCGGAGCGTGCAAAAATGCCTGACACGTCCTTCCGACCCTAGAAATAGAGTCGTGTCAGATATTTATGCACGCTTGTTGTATCAGATATTGGTGCTGGTGACTGTACAAGTGGATTTTGGTGAGTACCAATATATATATAAGATTATTATAAACATGATCTTTTCCATATCTCTTACCCACTCCAGTTTACTGGATATTGACAAATTCCCGAGCTAGTAAAATCTATTAGATCAGAACAAAACATAGCGCAGTTACAAATAAAATCGAGAGCAGCTATTAGGCGGTTTTATCATTTAAAATATCTATACGACAGCAATTTAGGTAGGTATTATATAGAGGTAGTACTTATAGGTAATGTCAATCCAATAGTTAAAGAAGCAGAAAATACAGAGATAGGCCAACAGATAATTTACTTAATCAAAATCTGCAAATATAATAATTTAACGATGTATAAAGTAACTTCATTACCTCTGAACATAACTTCCGCACGTAAATGTAATCTTACAAGTCACGATGCTAGTGTTTTCGCAAACCGGATTTAGCAAAATTACATTCCCAACCGTGAAGAGGGGAGCAAGGCATGCGTAAAAGCCTCCTCAAGTTATACTTACTTAGTTTTTGCCTCAAACGTCTTACGATTTGACACTCCAATACATCTTAAAATGGAAACGGAGGAGTAAAATGCTAGGAAAATATTCACGATTGTTATGTAATTGTAACCCAAAATAGGTGTTTTTTTATATCTGAATATTATTATTATTTTTTATTATTAACGAGCAGGTAAATTTAGTTTTATCTCCCTTGCTACGGCTTGGATCTGATTTCAGCAATGGTAGTTAATAAAACATGCCTTGACAGTAAATAAATAAAAATCAAGGTAGTTTTGAAGGACGGTTAAAAAATTTATTAATAATTTGTGGGTAGTTTTGTTTTGTTTCATAAAACATATGTGGGTACTTGGGGAGTTACAGTGACAAATTAAAACGGTGGTTGTGGTTCGTTAGTCTAATGGTGTACGGTTGTGTCACTCTGAAGATGAGCTCTGGTTGAGTTCGAAACGCGTCAGTGTAGTGTGGTGGTGGTGATAGATGGGTTTGTGTGATTTGTGTGTGTTCTTACAGTGTGGAGGTGGAGGAACTGCATGAACACGCATATTTTGCATAAGCTTAGCTATCGTAAGGTAATTCTTTTAGTTCATTGATATGGACCTCCGCAAAGTAACGCCTGATTCAATAAATATCTGAATTCTTCTTGCCTCTTGTTATTATGATGCGTGAAAGATTGAATCAATGTTACACTTCTATAGGCACTAATACTCTTTGGTTACATTTCATCATAATCATATCAGCAGTAGGACGTCCACCGTCGGACATAGGTCAGTTCAGGCACCTATTTTACATAGTTCAATTCTTATTACTTAGTGCATCTTCAACTCGTTCTTTTTAAATACTCGTATAGTAAGAAACTCAAGAAGTTCCCAATCCACACTGGGCCCGCGTGGGAACAGCTCAAGCCCTCTCATTCTTAGAAGAGGCATGTGCCCTGCAGAGGAGTGTATAGTTATAAGCTAGAAGAAACACAAGCAATACGGTTGTATATTAACTGGCGCCACAGACTACTGCAGTAAGAGGCATCTCCTCCCAAAGGGTACGTATCAACCCAAGAAGCAGAAAGTTTCGATTGTATCCGCAACAGTTAAGTTACGGAGTCTCATGTCAAACAAGGATATGCACTCAGGCCCTGGGGAGGGCAAACTAATCTAATGTTGGAACTAACTCTTGCAAGGAATCTAATATAGGCTTCGAGAATGTTTTGGTCGTAGTTTAGTTGCCATACATTTTATAAGCTACTTCATCGACTGAATCTTGCTTGTCGTCATTTTAAATTTTTTCATCTAAAAAAACCTTTCGATAAACATGGAGAGTAAAATTTTGTATAATAGAAAACAGGGCAATAGCAAAGAGGTTTGTCGACATCACTGAAGACCGAAGACGACCTTCTTCTTTTGGTGGTGGACCTTTTTTCGGACAAAAAAATACCTTTGAATACAAAAAGGGAACGCTGCCAGCATCTTCGATCTCCTAAGCGGCTTTCTTTAAATAATTTTACTATGAGTTTTTTGAGATTTTATTTAGACAAAAAGAAAAAACATTGAAATGTCTGAATCCAGATGTGTTGACTTCACGAGCACTTCGCATCGAGACTTCACATCACAAGACGTTCATGAAGAATCAGATACATTGGTTACGAGATATAGACCGTGGTTACCTTTAATGAACTCGTGATGTTTTGACCCACTAACCGTAGCCGCGTCTATATCCGCAGCAAATATGTCTTACATAATTATTATTTCGAGACATATCGATAAACTCGGATTTTTCCTGAATGTTAAAATGAATTTTCAGTTAATACAGTTGGAAAACGTATCTCCGTCTTAATCTGAAAGTTTTAGAGAGTTAAAATTTTACCTGAAATCGAACACTGTCCCGTAGTTGCCATCCTTTAATTCTTCATTAGCAAACGAAGTGATAGCAAGGTGTAATGTATTGGGCATCTTATTTTTTTTTTTAAATTTTGTAGGTAGGTGCTCAAAATAAGACTCTGTCATTTTCAGGGTTCCTTAGTCAACTAGGAATCCTTATAGTTTCGCCATGTCTGTCCGTCTGTCTGTCTGTCTGTCCGCGGCTATGCTCAGAGACCGTTAGTACTAGAAAGCTATAATTCGGCATGAATATACATATCAGTCACGCCGACAAAGTAGTAAAACAAGAAAAAATAAAAAAAAGTTTTTAGGGTACCTCCCATAAACGTAAGGTAGGGGTGATTTTTATTTCTGGACTAAGCCTATAGTATGGGGTATTGCTGAATAGGCATTTTAGAACCATTTGGGGGTTGCCAAGACGATTTTTCGATTCAGTGATCTGTTTGCGAAATATTCAACTTTAAAGTGCAAATTTTCATTAAAATCGATTGCCCCCCCCTCTAAAATCTAAACTGTTGGGTGGAAAATTAAACCAACCTATTTAATTGCTAACGTCTTAAATAAAACGTCAGTAAATACATGTTAGGTTACACGTACATCTACAGCCTTGAAATTCCACACTTTACTTTCTGCAGCCTTTTATATAGAAAGTCATCCATGAATACAGCTCCCATTTTACGATATCATAAAAATATAGCCTCCCAGAATAGGTAAACTTCTGTATTTTATGCTAATGCGGTATCCAGCGCTATGAAATAATAATATCCACTCCAGGAAGTGGCGGATCCTCTTTATCTTTACATTTACCTTGTACATGTTTTAAATTTAGCCGACTTGTAAACAGACGATAATGGGTTTTGCACGGGTGACTCTAAGCTTAGCGGTTGAAATTTCAAGATTTTATCCCTAGCTCGTGGGTATCTCGGAATAAAAAGTAACCTGTGTGTTATTCTAGAAGTCCAGCTACCTGTATACCAAATTTAATGACTAAGTCCAGCGGTTGTTATTTCGAGATTTTATCCCTATCCCGTGGGAATATCGGGATAAAAAGTAGCCTATATGTTAATTCAGGGTATATATTACCTGTATGCCAAATTTCATGGCAATCCGTTTAGTAGTTTTTGCGTGAAAGAGTAACGAACATACATCCAAAACAAACATCCATCCATCCATACAAACCTTCGCGTTTACAATTATTATAGTGGGATACTCTAGTGATTTTTTGGAATTATCTACCGGATAGCCTCCAGTGGGTAGTAATATCTGCTTGAATGATCAATACGTAGGGATATGTGGAGTCTGCCCGAGCCAAGAATTTTTTTAACTACAAACTACAGATAATGTATCGTTTTCCATAATTTTCCTTACTCATTAATAAAGTAATTTATCTCTGAAACAGTATTTTCTTCATAATTACTATTAAACTAACAATACGTTTTAAAAATCCTGAAACAGCACGGTTCTATTGTTTTTGATAAACTTTATTATGGAAAGTGAAATGCGATCATTATGATAAGTACATAAAGTGATTCGCGTTCGTAGGTTGTTATGTTTGTATTGTAAGTTTATATGTTGCCTAATAATCTTAAGTACATACCTTGCTTAGTTTTGGACGTTACAGAATAAAAATAACCCTGTTTAAAGCAGGATTACCGCCACTGAACGAACTTTGAGAATCAATTGAGTCTTTCTAGAGATGACCCCTAAAATAAGTATACAGACAAAGTTTCATCATCAGCCTATCACAATCCAATGCTAGATAAAGGCCTTCTTTATGGTGCGTCATTGAGCCCGGTCTTCGTTTTTCCACATCCAATGAGTTTCCTCTCTATACACAGATCGTCGATCGATCTAGCCCTTTACTTCTGAACCTTGGGGTATCCCCCATAAGGGTAAAACTGTTGACTGATGAATAGCGTACAAGATGCCATCAGACATCGTGGGGGTACAAATGCGACTCGCACTCTATTAAGTTGCGTTTCCACCAGAGATGTGCGAATATGCGTTGCGGGAAGTGTTTGTCATGAACCAGTAGAAACGTTTCATGTACCTATCCTCGCTTCGCCCGGCTGTTTCCACTAGAGATGGATTGAGCGAGGATAGATAAAACGCGTTTCTCTTGATTCATGAAAAACACATTCGTCGCAATACACCCTCGCACATCTCTGATGCAAACATAGCCTTACTACTAATAAATAGGTACATTCAAGAATCACACCGTAAAATTGAGCAAGTACGTAGGCCTGCAAAAATCACACCTCAATCAAATTAATTACTCTCATTTCGCTTTTAATCAAATTACAAGCTCCGGCCTCAAACCCCTTCAGTGGCCTGGGGCCACAAGGTTTTTCCATTAGTAGAAGCATCACTAGGATGACCATTAACATGCCCGATTTTACAGGACGTCCTTTCTCTAAATCAATCTTGAAAGAGAATACGTCGTTTTCTTTGGCTTTTCTTTGGCCATTGCGTCCCAAAGGTAAAAAATTATGGTCATTGTGTTAAAGCCGTTTGGATCCTGGAGAATTGTGTCGTTTGGTCACCCTGATAGCATGTCGTTAATCGTGTTTAGAGTGTGATGCGTATACCGTGTCGCTGACCTGCCCTGGGGCAGTTTTGAGAAATAGAAATGAATCAGGAGTGAAATTAATGATCCAGTGTACACGCAGTCTAGAGGTAGAGTATCTAAGTAAATAGATTCAGCATCAAAAGTAGACTAAACGTCACGAACGAAGAACTCAAAATTATTCTACTCTCTTGCTTACATTTGTCTCAAAAGAAAGAGAGGAAAATATGATACCACAGTAAATATGACAACAGCTTCCAGTTACCAAACTAATTTTTATAACCAATTCATTAGTGCCAAAAATTACCCCCTACATACGAACACGAATACAAACAAATCTGTTTTTTTTTGCAATGCCAATGTAGAAACTGTGTTGCACACTTTAATACCTATACTTTGTGACATTAACGAAAATCATTTTGGGTATAAATATTTCGAAATTTGACAAATTAGTAAAAACTACAGCTATTTTTGCAGATGACTCAACGAACTCCAACTTCTATCCCTAGAGATCTCTTCCAGTTAACAAATACAAATACAAATATTCTTTATTTGCACACCACAAATCAGTACCTAAAATCTATAGATAATATATTAGACATACTTACATTCAGGGTAGACAATAGGCGGTCTTATCGCGTAAAAGCAATCTCTTCCAGACAACCATTTGGGTGACTGGTTAACGTCAGTAGAGTCATTCACGATGACGCGTGCCGTGGTTCTTATTACAATGTCATTCATGTCTACTTTTGACAAAATCACGCGTCTTCGTGAATGGCGCTAGGTATTTGACCAATAGGGTTATATCACTGATGATAAAATATGATAATAATGATAATGAAGGCTTTTCTATATAAGTACCTACACTGTTTCGGCTTCCAAAATATTACTTTATTCATAAATTGAAACTAAAGAGGGTACTTTATTTTATTCGGTTCGTGCTATAAATTTCGTAGGCTCCAAAAATTGGGTCCATTAATTTTCTCGAGAAAATCTTTTCCTTATATTTTTTCCCGTGCACGAACCCGAGGTATCTAAGAGTAATTATTCAACCACATCTGTTGGTTCGCAATGAAGGGCTTTTTTTGTCTTAATATCGTACACTCGTCTCTAATAAAATACTAAATTTACAAGGAATAGCGTTTCGGTTTAAATAACCTACCTCTACGTTATGAATGTTGGTATGAATAAAATTATGTATTTGTTTAAACAGAATGGACACACACACACATGTGACAATGTTTTAGAAAGGTGAAGTTTTTACATCTTTAGGTCTATAATTACAATACAATACAATACAATAACTCTTTATTGCACACCAATACAGTAAACAGTACAGATAACACAAGTAATAATTAAAAAATAATAATTAATAATTAAAAAAAAAAAAAAAAAAAATTAATTTTTAATTTATTTTTTATTTTTTGTAATAATTAGTAGGCAAACATTAAGTAGTTATGATAAAGTTATGTTGAAAATACTTTTTTATAGATTTTTGTTGCCAAAGGAAAGGACACGAAAAGATTTTACCTTTCCTAGTAAGTTTGATATAATTTTTACGCTCGATTTTAATGAAAATTTGCACTTTAAAGTTGAATATTTTGCAAACGCATCAGTGAATCGAAAAATCATTGTAGCAACCCCCTAATGGTTTTAAAAGACCTATCTAGCGATACCCCACACTACAAGATTGGATGAGAAAAAAAAACACCTTCACTTTACGTCTATGGGAGGTACTCTAAAAAAATGTTTTTTGATTTTTATATTGTACTATTTTGTCGGCATAGTTTACCACAAAATTACAGCTTTCTAGCATTGATAGTCCCTGAGCAAAGCCGCGGACGGACAGACAGACAGACAGACATGGCGAAACTATAAGGGTTCCGTTTTGCCATTTTGGCTACGGAACCCTAAAATCAGACACTTTCTGATTAACTAAAAGGCTTTTATTTATATGAACAAAAAAAATGCAAGTACGAGTACATACCTAGTGATAAGTCTCAGAATGTGCTTGTTCACATTCAGACATACGCATCACTAAGGGATAAACTCAAAGTCAAAGTCAAAAAATATCTTTATTCAATTTAACAAGCACTTAGGAATGTCAAAAAAAATCTGCCACCGGTTCGGAAAAACCTTTGTTGAGAAGATTCCGGCAAGAAACTCAACGAGGTAAATATTTTTGAAACAGATGTACAATATTATTTTCTCAAACATGACATGAAATATTGAAGTTGTGTTATAAATAATAGGCCGAAAAGTATCGCGCTGCAGGCGCTGTGGCTCAGCTGCGTGCGCGCGGTCACTCTAGCGGCCTGCAAAGAGATTTCATACAACCTTGCAGGCCGCTGGCCGGCAATGCGACCGTCTTTGTTTCACGCGCGCCCTGCGACGCGCACGCGCCCCGCGCCCAGCAACACCATCTGCAGCTGCCGCGCCCGCTGCCACACAACAGGGCGACCAGACTAGCGTCCCGCCAGCTTCATTTCTTGTTTTTTTTTTTTTTTTTTTATGTAATGTTTGAGAAAAGCACTATACAAGCCTCGGCCGGAACATGGGGTTGCCGGCCTCGCATGCCTATCCGGTCTCGCTACGCTCGGCCGTCTATATCTGCTTGGCCGGCAACCCCCTACTATCTACAGTAATGTACTATAAATGATTTGTATAGACTAGGATTACACTGGATGTGCGCTTGTAAATAACTTTCTATTTAAATATTCTTGTTCAACTGTTTTCACAAGTTTATGACGGGCGATAAATTATGGAAAAATGTCTCCTTTAAGAAGGGAATTCATTATAAAAACAAAGTTGTTTCGGGGCTCATAATAATTCAAAAGTATAAATCCTGCCTTCAAAACATTGTTTTCTCAGTGGTTCAACAAACATGAATTGTGTATTCTCTGTTCTAAAAAAAGATCTATAGTATCATCTGTTGAATGTAGAATACTATGTATATCCTACTTTATTGAAATTTATAACTCAACTATTACCAAAGCAAGTGAACATTAGCTTAATTTTGGATTTCCGAGATGCTCCTGAAAATCAGCCGAATATTTTTACAATCTTAACTTTACCACCTGTACATCAGTCTCTATTCCAACTGGTCAAAGCTCTTTTCTATTAAAATCACAGATTCGATGTGGTTGTTCTGGGGTAGTTTCTGTGCAGAAATTGGCTTGGCAGCAGTCAACAACGGGGAAGCATAGACAAATGTTATTGTTAGTGTTACAGTTATTGCCTGTTGTCTTTGTCGCTTCGGTGTAATGGTTGGCAACACTTTTGCGGCGAGGTTGACGGTCTAATATTTTATGGGGGCTGTAAATGTGACACGTTCTAGATATTTAGATTTGGAACACTGGAATAGTAACGCTGTTCATAAAGTGTACTTGGGATGCGAATGACGTGATTCTAAGCGAAGAAGAAATCTATTCTCTTTAGCGATTGCTACTCCAAATGCGCTCTGTAACTTTTCCTAACACCTGCGGTGGTAAGTCATCTGATACAGTACTTTCATTGTAGCATGGTGCGGGTGACAGCTGTCAATATCACAAGTCAAAGTGTCAAAACTTGAGTCGATATAACTAATAATTTAAAATCTTAATCATAATTAATGTCATCATTAATTCGATTATAACGCTAATTTTGATGAGAATATTAGTGAAATTCTAGGTTGGAATATTAATTGCAATTAAGTAAGGCTAAACGGAGTTTGCAAGAATATTCGTTACTTACCAATTAATAAGTACCGATATAACTTAAGATCCATAGGTCCCATCACTAAACGAGTATCTCATGTTACGTTACATGCATATTACGTTTCTTCACTTAATTGTGCTTTGAATTTTATTAATTGATTATATAAATCTGATAGCTTAAATTTATTTCGTATAACATAGTTCTTTATGTTCAAATATTTTACGCCAGTCGTATTCAGGCTACGACTGAAATATACTTTCATATATTTAGACTGCAGCAACTTTTTTGAGTAAAACGAAACGTGCATTAAGTGTCACCCGCGCCATGCTAGAATGAAAGCACTGTAGGTGAATATAGCTACTGTCAAACGCAAGTATCAAATCGGTTAAGTACATAGGAACAATTATGACTAAATATACTGCAAGCAGGACTTTGCAAAAAATAATTAAGTTAAGTCTTGTAAAGAGATTAATTTGTGAAGTGTAATAAACGCACAACATCCATCTAGTCTAAAACCACAAAATTGAGATTTGAATCCCATCAAATTTGAAAACTCGTCTGACACCCTGCTCGCCTACGTAGGAGCATTATTCAGGGGTACCATGAGGAAAGACAATTCCTTCTCGATCTAGTCTAGACCCACGTGGAACCAATTGGGGGTACTACGAGGAATAAGGGCAAATTATTCGTGATTTAACGATTTTTGTTACTAATTTCGATCACCTTTGAATCCAAAATTACCTAAAAATGTCGTTGGTAGCGCGACGGGATTTTGTAGAGTAAAATGCTAGTAAAAATAAAAAATATTTCAATATTTTGCTCTTTACTTTCATTTAACCTATAACAAACACCATTTGCAACACATTGGCCGCCATAGATTTTGATGGCACCATTACAGGGTAAACGCACCGATCGTTGACCATCGGGGAAGAGAGGGGGCGTCGTTCGATTTAATTCAGCGCAGGCGGTTACCCTAGCCGCGGTTAATTTGGAAATAATTAGCGCTTCTCCCCTTGATGATGGAGAAATGTGGAAAGAAACGCAATGGCTTTAGACATGTGTATTTTTTATCTTAGAAAGAAAAACATCAGCTATGAACCTAATGATGGCATCACACTAACGTCAACTATTATCCTACTAATATTATAAATACTAAAGTTTAGATGTTAGTTACTCCATCACGCACAAACGGCTCAACGACATTGATATATAACCTAGATTAACACGTAGGATCATATGACATTATATATGTATAAAAATTGGAAAGTCGACAAACGAATTCTTCGCAGACGAAGTCGCAGGCAAAGCCAGCATCAGACGTAGATAATTTCGTATCTCATGCGTGCGCATACGTGTCTGTTATTTTAGACTACATACATATACCAAAATAAATCAAATCGGAACCGAACAGTTGGATACTTATACTTGTTAGAAATACTTCTATAGGTATTTTATACTCGTAGATATGCGCACGCATCAATCTAATTCAGGGATACTGTCACTGTCACCCATTCAGCAGCACCAAGCATAATTATCATTTTTTTCCTTGGTGGGCCAATTTTTAAGTATTATGTGTAAACCGCAAAGAATAACAGAGAAAGTACATATTGGAACTAATGATCGTTAGGCGTACATGAACAAACAACGGGATTCATACAATATACCGGTATGACGGTGAGATTGACTCCGAGCCTGGCCCTGTATTGTTTGTGCGAGCCGCTTGCAATCACTGAAAGTACAAATAGTGATGAGCTTTGCAAGTACGGAGATGGAGAAGGTTAAAATCGAATGTAAATTTTTGTCACTAAATATTACTAAGTAATTATGTAGATTTCGAAGATTTGATACAAACAATGATCGGTTTCCACTTTCCACCTCATAAATGTCAGTAAAAAAAAAATAGGTTTGTATCTGTAACAGGTGTTATGAACCGATAACCGTTGGGAAAGAAAGGTCTTCGAGTGGCGACCACGAACCGGAAGACGAAGCGTTGGCAGGCCTCCCACCAGGTGAACTGACGACATCGTGAGAATTGCGGCAGCCACCGGCAGATGCAAGTGGTGAGTTGTCGTTCATTGTGGCGTTCTAAGGGAGAGGCGTTTGTTCAGCAGTGGACGTCTTCCAGCTAATGATGATAAATTACAATGAAGCCTTAATTTCCACACCAAAGTATTTTACGTTTCAAGCATTTATCAAGCGACAAGTTGGAAAAGACCGTTAGGAAAAAGAAATGTCTGCAGACTAATATAACGGAGGGCTGATGTTATTGTTGAAATAGCAGGGCGTAACAGGTAATAATTGAAACTAATTTTGTATTTGACCTCAAAAACTCCAGCCGTGGCAGATAAGTAGATATGGTTATACCTCGCGCACTAGACGGACACGACCATGACTAGTACGTAGTAGTAACCTAAAGAAACCATTATGTACGTCACGCACTTGGCCTCAACGGCCAACTGGCCGCTTCTTTAGTTAATCTGGTCGTTGCGGCCACTGGTCGTGTTTGTAGCCGTCTAATGCGCGATGTGCCTGTAGGTATGAAATAATATAGGTAGAGTATTTTTCTTCTCGAGTATTTGATGTACTAAAATGTATCACACTCAGTATTAACACCGTACCGGTGACATTGTCACGACAATTACCTCAACGTTTCGAACACATGGCGGCGGCTGCGGTCACGAATACCAAGTAGACACGAACTATGAAGCTGAACCTTATTTTTTCAAAAATACGTTCACTAGAGCTCATCATGGCACAAATCTAAACAATGGTCTTAAGAAATTTTAATACATAACATAAAATAGTACTTAGGTATTCGGGTCAAAATGTCAAGGGGCATTCTCCACCATTCTCGCAAAAACCTGCCGCAACTCCACAAACATCCCCGACGTCGTGAATATGAAAGGGTTGCGGGGTTTTAAGAACTAAAAGCGCAATAAGTAGAGATACAGCTCAAAACCACAAAAGGGTCGTCACAATGTCTGCCGCACAATGGCATTGTGAGCCAGACGTTGGATTTGCTTTCGATAGAAGTATATTTTCCTATTGAGTTTCCTTTTCATTTTCAACAGACTTTTTCGTTTTTCATAATTAAAATCCCGGCATATAAAAACGTTATTTACGTTTTAAAGTAGATTCCGTACATTTGCATTACAGTCTTGTCCTTCTGGTACTCAGTTAATGGTTAATTAAATCTTATACTGTTGCTGACAACATTGGATTCTAGTTTTTTTTTATGTTGGCAGAACATATATGTTTTTATTACTTCCGTTTTCACAACAACTATGATTGTCACGGTTATATTTAATAAGCGCCCAGAAAAATAAATATAAGGAAGGAAAGGAAGCATAGCAATTTATTAAACACAATTGTAATTCTAGTTATTTTACTCCTATCGACGCTTCAAAAAAGGACTTCAAAAAATAAGCCACGACAAAGAACTTACAACAATAACTTTACCGTCAAGAAATTGAAATTGCTTTGCTAACTTTGTTCGGCGCTCGAAAACGTTAAAAATTTAATATCAGACCATTTCATGCTTTCCATCTAACTAGGTAAGGCAGCTTCTTTCGAATAAGGACTGCATGAAGTATCCCTGAAAATCAAAAACTTGTAGGTACAGACTTCGTGATATTCCGGAATACTAATCACTTCGTGGCATTTTTTGTAACGATAAAACCTATGCACTGCCTCGAGGTCGGTATGTAATAGGTACGCGTCTCTAGATAACTCAGGCTCAAGTCCCTCAAAAAAAGTATCTAATTGCAATGGAATTACATAGGTACAGCGACACTACGGTTCAATTTTATTTTCACTAAAAGCTTTTAGTTGTGCTAGTAGAAGCATCCAGCCGAAATTAATTGGACGACGTGTAAAAAAGAGACGTTTTTTGATGGATAATAAATATGAACCTAAGAAACAAAACCATTTTTCTCATGTCTGGCTAAGTGATTCACCCACCCTTGTCTATTCAGTTCATTAAATCAAGACTATAGAATCTCCAAAAGGTGCCATCAGATCCAGACTTAGCTCTGTCCGTAATAGTCTATTACAAGTTCCTATATAGCCATTTACCACCAAGAGGCGCAGTCTTTTGTCTTCGAAATTATTATTTTGTTTTTTTAAACATGACGACAACTTTTTCAATTATTCTTAAATTGCATCATAACTGCGCTGCCGGCGGCGTTCATACATCGTTTAATTTATCACTCCCGTAACGGATAGCTAAAAGTTCCGTTACCGAGAAACGGGGGACCTTTAGGGACGTCTTCTGGGAAATTCGCGCTAAAGTTCCGCTTTAAATATTTTAATAAACTCGTATTAAAGCCGTAAAAACACTTTGTGTCCCCATTTTTTCCCTGCGACACCCCACCGACGATTCAACCGCAAATTTTGGGAGCATGCTGTGGGTACGTGTATATTGAAGTACGTTTGCCGAGCTTTGTACAGAGGGTGTTTCATTATTCATAATGCTTTGTCCGGAACTCCAAGCGTCTGTTTTGGACACGTGCTGTTGTTTTTGATGGCTCGGTTCATAATACATATTTGTAGATACGAGTCTATTAAAGTTCAAACGAGTTTCTATGTGAAGTTTAGGTTTTGTTCTCACAGTCCTAAATAAACACTGCTTTACAAACTCGTATCAAATTAATTATTGCTACGGAACATTTCCTTTATTGTACCCGCGAGTATTTCAAAGTTTATTTGAATGTGTTTTCGGAATAAGGTAAGGAACGAAATGAAAGGAGAGTAGAGATTTGGTTTAGCCACAGGGTGATAACGTACGGTACGTTTATGATAATGACACACCGGTTGCATAATGTGATGGCGTGTCGGGACGATTTCCATGGATTTTTATATGCAAAATCTGCGTAGTGGGTGAATTTCACGCGTGCGCCATGTGCTGCGCCAGACTTCTTTAGATTTCATGTAGCTATACTTAGATGATTCATTTTATTTCCCCAGGATATACCTACTTAGTATATAGAGAGGAGTATATTTACCACCCAATATAGTTTCCATAATCATAATACTTTAAATTCTAAATGAAATAAGTTACCTTATTGTTGGCACCTTTGCGGTTACAAAAGGAATGGTTGTTGATTTTTTTCACATTCATAAGTGCTTGTTATACCTAGCCTAAATTGAACAAAGATATTTAGGCTTTGACTTTGACTAATACAGTCAGATGCTTGGAAACAATCGATCTGTCAATTTATTGTAAAAATGAACCCATATCGAAAATAAATACTGAGACATGGATGCACAGAAAAACCAGAAAAAGAGACCAGTGGTGGGAATCGAACCCAGGTCCTCAGCAATCTGTGCTGCGTGCTACCCCTACACCACCGCTGGACAGGAATCTAGACACGAATTTTTCCTATGCATGCATATCTCAGGTTGCTTATTTCTACTACGCTACTTAAGCAGCAGCACTAGCGACATCTATGTTTCGTCGAGAGAGGTCAAATTCTTTCGGAACTAACCGCTCACCCAGACAAGAGATGTCGCTACTAAGCAATCAAATTATGATTGCTTTTTCCAGTCTTTTTGTATTTTTTATTTCAACTAATTTTTTTACTTTTACGGGTATCCCGTCAAACCATGTCGATACCCGTAAAAGTAACAAATTTGGAGTTGAAATAAAAAATACTCCAAAAAACCAATCATAGTGTATAAATGAACCACAAATTCAATGACTTTTTATAGCTGTTTCCTGCAACTTGATGTCTAATTGATAAAATGACCTTTTGGTGAATCAGAGATATGTCAATACTGAAAGATTTTTAAATTAGTTCAGTACTTCCAAACCCCTATTCTTCCCTACTTACACACAATCAGAAATAACCTGTTTATTATACTAATCACACTACAGACAGATATACTCAAAATAACATATACGGCATTATTGTGAGTGTATCGAAAATTTAATTGCCCGCAGAGACAGGCTAGGCGAACAAGGGAAACATCCAACTGACAGCGAACAATGCTTTGAGGTCTCGCTTTGAGGCGACCACATGGAAATTGAAAGGATTAATAATCGAATTTTACACCGGTCTCCCTTAATCCTCGTCTGGACCCCATATGTCAGTTCTCTTATTGCGTACACCCTGTTTGAACAAAAGAAAGGTAGAAAATTGCAAAGTTGTTTAACCTAAGCGAAATTTTTCGGCGCTGCAGTTGTGTATGATAGAAATTATGCTTAATGCTTATTTCTAATCAAATTGGGAGCAATCCGATTAGATTAAGTGTTTTTAAATGACCTTTTCAGGATTCATTTTGAAGACTTGCGAGCCGATAACGAAATATGAAGGCGCTATTCATATGTCAGAATCCACATCTACGTGCTTTGTATCTGGATTGATCGTCGTGATTAGTACTTATTATAGTATAGTGTGTTTCAACTTACCTGGTTAAGTTCTGATCATCGCATAATTCGGTCAGCATTTCCTCCAAATCCGTCGACAGGGTGTTCAGTAACTGCAAACAAACGAAAGAAACCGTCATTATTAATGAATGAAATGATTGTATCTTATTAAAGGAAACTATAGTAAATACTACATTTAGAAAGCTGACTCAATGAATCAAGGACCCAAGAAAAATAAAAAACAGACAAACTTGCAAAAGGACATTTGTTAGAAATAGAAGACCATGCAGTCTGTAAAACTATACGTCGTCTAAATTTAACGATGCGATTTCTAGCAGCTTTTCAAACCTTCCAGCATTTATCCCAAACCTCGGATTCTTTCCTCCAACATTTATTCCCGTTAGAAATGCAATAGCAATCCTCCATAATCCCGATCGCTCAAACACGGCGTGATCGATTCATTCACCTATTCACCCCGGGAACATATTGGGAATGTCCGGGAAATGAGTTGAACCTTGTTCGGCGGAGCCGACATTAGGTATTTACTTCTAGTAAAAATACAGATGTTGGGAGTGACAAATCAATTTGCAATTTTTATTCTGTCTCCTGCTACGTTTGGTACGTATTTAATTAAGTCTTGTCCTGATTTTTATACAATAAATATACCTCATTTTGATATTAGGTACGACTCGCAACTTCATCTGTACTAGAAAGTAACAAATTTTAATTCCTTTTATCTTAAAGTTACTTGCTTGGTTTTTTCGAGGCAACACACACAGATCACAGAGTTTGTTATTTGGAATAATGTTATTTGTTTGTTATTTGATGCGATTGTCGGTTTGCAGATTCGAATCGCAGAAATCAATTGCAATGAAGTAAATAATAAATATTGAAATCATAATTGCCAAAATGAGATCTACCAGCATCTGCACAAATCCTGAAAAAAAAACTAGATTTAGTAATAAGCTTGACAGTTTCAAATATTTTACAGTCTATAATATAACCTAACCAACAAAAAGTTGAAAAACCCCAGACTTGTTCGATATGTCATAAACAGCTAAACCGATTTTGATATAACTTGTCTAAGAACCATCGCTAGAAAACCTGAATTCAAATAAAAAATTGCATTCAAATCGGTCCACCCACTTAAGAGTGCCACAGACAAACACACAGCAGACACACATATAGCGGTCAAACTTATAACACCCCTCTTTTTGCGGCGGGGGTTAAAACAGCTTAGGACTAAAGTGATATTTTTTCTCCAACAACTGCTCCTAAAACTCTAAAATCTTTGAAAAGTAAAACACAGATGCAGCTTCGTAATTTTAAAATAAGTTTTTCACGTATGTCGCCCCTGTGTCCCCACACAGATATTTGCTGAGTCCGCAAACGGGGTGGCAGTGTAAAAAAATCTCAAATAAAATCTTTTCGTGCACCCCTCGCGTTCTGCCGCCTCGCTTATTAGCACACGCCACTGGCAACACTAGTGCATAGTTGACAAAACTGTCAGGGGCAATGTCGGCAACCCTTTTAATGTGTTGACATATATGAAGGCTTTTTTGAGAAGGCAAAAGAGATTTCTAACAGATTGCGCAAACTTTTTGATAAATTTTGATTTCTTGGCTTACGTATTTTATTTTTGGAAACGAGTTTTTCCTTTGGATTATTTGCGCTGTCGTTTGTTACATTATATTTTCAGATCAAGATTTGTCTTTCACATTTTAACGTTTTACTAAAAATTGCATCTGATTAGCGAAGTACCTACAGTATAATTTTAATGTAAGATATCTCCGTAACAAGGATGTTCAAATAATCACGGGCAAAATAAAGACCAAACCAAAATACGTACGCAATTCATTTTTTTTACAACCTTTATTAAAATATAAAATACCAGGTGAATTATCTTATCTGTCACCCGCATATCAATGAAGCCTTTATACGATCTAGTAACATTTATTGCATCAGGAGCTCAAAGCATTGACAGAAAGGCTTACAGAATGGCGAATACTCCACCGACAAGATAAATATATAATGATACTTCAGCTAGTTACACTTAATACATTAAAATCATTTATAACAAGCACCTAAATAAAGATAACTTAATTATAATCAGTTCACGATGTCATCGTTCATCGAATTCCTCGACTAGGCTTTGTTGCCGGTCATCGACCTTAGAGGTGTACACAAACCGTTACCATGGAAATGACAACAAAAACATCAGAAATACGCATCGCCTGAATTTTATTCCGTAGCATTAAGGACTACTTTGACGTTGACTACTTTGCTCTACTTTGGAATTTTAAAAGTAGGTTATACGTTATTTAATTTTAGGTAGTTATCAGTTTGTCGTGTTCATTTATAAAAGGAGTATATATTATTATGTTTAGTAATCTTGATCATGAAGTTAACATATTTAGCTTTTTGTTTTTGGTTAATATGCACATCTTTAGTACTTACAAGTCTCACAACATGACGAGGTGAAGGAGGAGTAATTGTTGGCTGGCAACAGTATCTAGCTAGACTATGAGTAAAGATTAGAGCCAGTATTTAAATAATCGTGATTTCAAATAGAACTATCAAACTCACATAATCATCTCACTTTTGCATAGAATCTAGCATCCTTGTCTTGTTTATTCTTCCAACTCATTGCAGTTCCTCGTCTATCCCCGATCGTGACCCATAAACGTCATCAAGTCTTTCTCAACTCGCTTTGGTCTTCTCTACGAATAATAATACGAATAAGAAATTATTATTCGAAGTCTTCTGCACTGTAGAACTATCCCGATAGTCATCTCCAGATTTGTCGAAATCTGAGAGTAAGCGAGAGCGCTCCCGAACGCAATGTCGCCATCTCTTTCTACCCTCATCCTATAGCGGTTACAGAAAAAAGTGGTGAAAACTATTGCGATCCTCAGTAAATACGTTAGGCAACACGGCCTCTGGTCAGACCAGCGCTTTGGCCTACGTCCTTTATCAGGCGTAAGGGAGATATGGAAATTCTAATATCACACGGCAGGTAAAGGCTGACCAGGAATATAAAAAACCTGACGCAAGGGCAGCACTTCTACGTTTTATATTGCGACATTCTTTACACTTACTATACGATACATACCAGTCATATTGACAATGGTGTCGGTGATGTTATTTAAAGAAATATTTTCTAATCCCACAGACTTTTTCTATGAAAATTACTTTTATACAATGTGAATTATTTTCCTTCCAAGGCTATGGATAATCTTCGGCATTTTAGCGCACAAAAACACAAAATAACACTTTAAAATACCACGCGCAAACAACGTTAAACTTTGACAGCAATAGACAGATGACCTTTGAATTTAGTGTTATCAGTGCAAGTTCTATTGGTTTTCCAAGGGTTTTCCGCAATATGGCGAGGTTTTTACCCGACTGCGAAGAAGGAGGGTTATGTGTTTGACGCTCAAAAATTCTCACCTAATGGGTCCCGACTGTTAAACTTTAAGTTAGCTACTTAACAAAGTTCTAGCCCACTAGACTTGTTTTCTTCTTTTGAGTATTTTCTAACGCAGTCGGGTTTTTTGATTGTTTTATTTCATTAGTAATTCTGGTCAACCTTTAGGTTTTAGTACATTTTTATCATCACTGTAAATTACTAGCAAATAACTGCAAGAGCAATTCGCTCCATCCCAATTAAGTTAGCAATAAAATAGATTACCGCCGCGCGTCAAGCTCATTGTCCCCGAAAAGGAACGTTGTGCAAAATATACTTTTTATGAACTACTAAAACGGAGGGAAAAAAGCACCGGGAATCGACGTAAAGTTAACGAGCTCCGTCTAATTGTTTGGAAGTGTCCCGGCGGGAAGGTTGACGCGGGACTTACATTTCTTTTCACCGTTTTAATGTTATGAGATGATATTTCATTTTACAGTATACACACCAGGTGAAGAAGCTACAATAGCAGTACATTCGTTAAATTTTAAGAACAGTGTGGGAATTTATTTTTTATTTGCAGTTATTAATAGTGACGAGTAATTTTATATTGGGTCGTTGAAATCCCCTTTGATTTGAAATTTATGTTATTTTTATTACCTATTTGGTGTTGTAGCAGCAATAGAAATACGTTTTAGCTCTCTATCTATTACGGCTTTCAGATACAGACCTGAGACTGATAGTAAGACATACATACGTAAACAAGTAATATTTTCTCTCACCTTAAGCATTTTCATTTGGACCACTTGGTCTGAAGGGAGATTACTATTACACTATTTCTGCAAATATCCAAGACTATTATATTATTCATCTGTAGTCCCAAATAATACTGCAGTATGCAAATTCGGACATTAAACTGCGTCCCAGGAGCGCCGGGCGACACCCTCTCCCCGGCTTATGAATAATGCGTTTCGTTACAGCAGAGTATCATTTTATACCCAAAACAAATAAAAACCTCTACAAAATCGAAAGTGGTAGAAGGCCGGTCGAAAATAGCAAGACTGTCGGAATTGTTGAAGATGTTGACAGATGTATTGCGGCGAATAATACGTGTAAAGAATGGAAAAAGCTTTGCATCCACTGAAGTTGTGCGAGGCTGTCCAACTAAGAAAAGAAAAATTAAACCAATGTTATGGTTAGTAATTAAGTGCAAGTAATTAATCCGGATAATATCAGCACAATTTTGGCCAAGTATTTTTGCCTGACAGGTTAATTACGGTCATGGTATCATACGGTGTAATGGGTAGAGACTTTTAAACGCGTGATGCTTGAAGATAAACTACAAGTTGTGGATAATTACTCAACTTAGTGCCCAATTTCAGTAGTAGTTTGCACGGCTAGTATGTCACACTCATAATAATGTATAAAAAGGTCAATATTCTTTTCGTTGCGTTGTCTGACCACTCTGAAAGCGGAGCTGAGTGGCGGCCATTTTGGCTGGTAGGAATAGGCATGGATGTGTATATTTCAGAGTTTCTCTATGTGTATCTATTTTATCAGCCAATAAACCATTCTTATACCAATAAAAAAAATGTGATGCCATTGTTTGTTCTTTCGGTGTAACTAATATTTAAGTAGAGAAAAATTAAAAATGCTGCTATGCCCCATACAAAAAACGCTTATTTTAAGTAAAAATATAAAATTTAGTTCATATTTTCTTAGAGTTCAAGATTAAGTTCATTCATCCCTAAATTACGAAGAGTTTTTTCGAAACAATCCGGCGATACGTAAAAGTTTCAGCAATAATCCATCATCCTAATTCTATTTATATTCTCAGTTACCGGAATCATGATTTTTCTTCTTTTATTCTTCACGCGAGAATATAAGATATTCTATTCGTAGCGTTGAATGAACGTCATTACTTTACACATTTAAGAGAACAAGGAACAGTGGAAACTGATCAATTCAAGAACACGTGAAGTGAAGCACGTAATGATTAATCTTCGGATTTGACAATTTAATTAAGCGTTCTCCTTGTCGATGGACACAATAAAACAGATCGCAGAAGAAAATTAACGACGTCTGCGAGTGCACAACAAAAAGAGTTAAAATTGCAAATAGGAAACAGATAAAAGAAGCAATCCGATAACAGCACAAGACAAACGACTTCGCTTCTTGACAATCGTTTTGTAAGCAAAATTAATTATGAGCATTTGTTTAGGATATGGATTTAGAAACATTTAAATTATGTTCCATTGTAAATAAATTTGATGAATAAATAACAATACTAATTTAAATAACAGATGTCAAATTAAAGACAATAACAAAAATGTAACAAGAATAAATAATGTCAGTCAAAACAAAATTTAAAACTTACAATACAATTTAAATCACAGTTAAACAATCTACATTGTTAATACAACCAAAAACTAAAAATTTGGTTCTTTAATTGATGTGAAAAAGGTTATATCTTAGCCTAACCAGAAATCAAGTACCTACTTAACAGCACATTTTTATTTTGTTCGAGTTTCAACCTGCCTCTGTAAATTTCTCGTTTATTTGTCTGTCTGGATTTTTCTTCTGCTTCCGCAGTGAGCATAGAAATAAACTGACAGGCATCGTCGGTCTGCGGCACTGAAAATTGGAAACAACTAATAGGTAACTTCAGAGCATTGTTTACAGCGGTGCAAATGAAGAAAGTTCTGCATTGATGCCTGTCGCAGGGGGATTTTGAATCCGGAAAACAAGGGGAGTTATTAGGGTTCCCTGTTCAGATAAACCCTTTTAAATCATCAATATTTTACTAAATGACAAACAATCGTAAGATTGATTGTTCGAAGTAAATGACATTGGTGCTTACGTTTTATCGTTTAAAATTAAATAAATTATTTGGCATAACAGTCAAATCAGCACAGCTATACTATCTCAGGCATTATTGTATTTTACTATGTTTTTATGCAATTAGACCTAAAATATACTATTTTTGACTCCAGCGTTTCTTGTTCTAGCCAATTTGATAAGCAAATGACCTTACCTGACAATTGTTAGCTCATAGCGAATTTGTTTGCGTTGGCTAATATTCGACTGGGTTATAACACCGCATTGGGTTAAGTTCAGGCAATCAGCAATAAAACTAATGTAGTGTATTTTCGTATTGTATAGTTTTCATACTTAACTCGTGGGTATTATTATGAAATTTTACAGTAAAAGTAAGATCTCACAGCATAACTAAAGTCCATAAGTCGCTGCTTCGTATAAATAAACCGTCACTAATTGTAAAAAATCGTAGATCAAAATCAGTATTTTTTCCGAGTGAACTTTACGAATATTATTCATGGGTTAATTTTGTTCACAAATTGATTTAAGATACGAGATTTTTTCAGTGATGAAATGTTTTTCATAGAATTTTTTGTTCGCTTTTATACGAGTTTGACTTGCGCCGCTTGACCAATTTTTCTTACCCAACTGAATTTTATGCCTGCTCACGCCTCTTCTAAAGGCTCTACCTACAGAACCCAAGTTCTATAAAGCGATTTGTGCTTGTCCTACTTTTTCTTACAGGCAATGTAGAGCCACGTCTGATTTGCTACGGTATTTGTTATTTTCCCCATTGATTCTAGCTCCATTGTTTATTCACCTTATTTCTCGTTAACAATGCCTCAGGCAGACAGAATTTTTAATTAAACAACTTACAAAGAAACTTACGCGATAGTTAGCTAGTTTATTCTATTTATTCCGATATTTTAAAAGTTCTTTTAAACTCGCATTGCAGTACATGTAATATATACCCTACTATTATACCAACTTTAATATTATTTAAACTCTACTGACACATGATTAAAGCATCCAAAAATTAAACTTTGGACGAGTTTGTGTTTGTAACTCCTTCATAAATAAAACGGCTGGACAGATTTCAATCAAATTTGACATGTAGATAGCTCGACCTCTAGAATAACCCATAGGCTATATTTTATTCCGACATTCCTACTGTTCCATGTTAAACCCCAAGATCTCAACCCATTTTTCGTAACCGAAACTAAATCTGTGACGAAATCTAACCCTGACTGAAGTAGGTACATATACTTAAACAAGTTAATATGGGTATCTATTCTTATTAATATTATTAACGCGAAAATAACTCTGTATATTTTTGTGTCTATCTGCATCCGTCTATCCGTTATCTTTACACGCACCGATTTAGTTGAAATTAGATATTTAGATAGTTTGAGACCCTGAAATGATATAGGATAGTTTTTATACCACAATATTGCATAACTCCCGTGGAATTACTAGTATATAATAACTAGTATAGAACACATGTCTACTCACGTAGATACGGTAGGGAGTAGGAAACTAGGAACGCACGGCGCCGCTTTGCGGTGGTCTCGGAAATTGGACGGCGCCGCGGCGGCACACACTACAAACAAACTTCAATCTGAAACCTTTTGTTTATGTCCGCCTGGTACTTTTGTTTGAACTGCGATTAAAATTTTAGATTTTCAGGTGAATTTTTCTATTCCTATGGTTGAAGATAGGTGGCAAGTGATACGATACAATAACCCTTTATCGTCCTCCACAAACAGTAAGCGATACAGAAAACAGGTAAAGAGAAAAGAGATAGAGAGAGAGAGAGAGAGAGAGATATTCTAAACCTAAGCTACGTTTTTTGGAACATATACCTAGTTGTGAAATATGTTCGAAATTAGTGAATTGTCCGTCGTTTGGCCTGTGTTTCAAAAGCGCATATAGAGATCGTCTATTTGTTTATAGCTTGTATTGCACTATCTAGTGTAGTAGAAGTCTGCTTGTCTGCTTGAAATCTAATATTATATTATACATGTGAAAATATGTGTGTCTGTCTATTCTGTTACCTCTTCACCCTAAAATCGCTGAATAGGTTTAAAAGAACTTTGGTATGAAGATATTTTTAAGACCCCTATGAAAGGACATTTTCATAGACAGAGTCGCGAGCAACAGCTAGTAGGTATAACTCTGCAAAATTTTTGAACTTGCAAATCAATTATACGTAGAATACTCCTTAATTTACAAAGCTCACTAATTCCTTTGATAATAATTTTAACGAGCTAATGGAATTCGCGATTTCCTCTAAAACAACGCTAATGAAGTGACTCCTGAACATCGAATGAAGACGAAGACCTCAAATCGCCAAACAAGAATAATTAGAGTTTCCGATCCCTGCACTGCTGTTTACTTAGAAAACGTTCAAGGGATTTGGCGACCCCTGCTAATGGGCAATTTCCATGATTTCATCGCCAACTTTTAATGATCCTTTTGTGAACTGGGACGCTTCTAGTCCTTAAATTCATTGGATTTATGAGTTTGGCCCCTAAATGTTGACTTGACAAACTTGAAACATGCTCTCACTAACTTTTCGGCGCTAATATATCAAGTGGGCAAACTTTTGACTTATTTCGAAAGTCTTTTATTTTGGTACTTGCTACACTCATAAGGCTATAAGCTAGTGGATGTACTCTTAAGTGCTCGCACCTAAGTGTAATGTGTCATTTTTAACCGGCTTCAAAAAAAGAGGAGGCTATCAATACAGTTAAATTTTTTCATGTTTGTATATTTTTGTTTGATTGACGAAAGGAAAAGTATGTGTCTAATATTTTCTGATACTTAGGGGCCGTCTCCGTCTATTGGAACAAAACAAATAGAGACTTATCCGTTTTTTTATCCGTCAGATAAATTTAATCGATGGATGGTCAACCAGGGCGCTAATCTAACCGGTAGAACCAATAGAAAAATATTTTTTTACCCAGGAAACTACCCAATTATTTTAAACATTTTCTTTACGCCCCATTACTTGCAGTAAATTTACTCAGAGGCACAACATTTGGCCCACTCTACATACAAAGTTACCTATTACTGCATACACTTTTGAGGGCCAGATTTTTACCCGCTCAGTATAAAATAATGCAACTTTTAAAATAATATTATTGAATGGATCGCAAACCCTTTTTTTGTCGTTTATTAATCGTAAAAGTTATCTCAGCCTCGATTCGGTTGAACTCCTACGAGTTAATATTATGATCTTTTCTCTATCGCGCGTGTGTTGCTGTTTACATTTAACAGGCGCTTAAACGTAAAAGCCCAAGTCAGTCAATGTAGGAAGAAGACCTAGTTGAGCAGCGATATTACACGTTGCCTTAGATACAGGCTACTTTAGTAACCTAGTTTAGGCATTTTATTGCAAACTAGCATTAGAGTAAGAAGGTACTTCCGATGTAGTTGGCATAGACATACAGGCGCATAACTAATAAAGATGAGATGAGCCATCAGTTAAGTTTTAGATATAAAATGAACCTAACCTAGATTAAATAAAAGTGCCACTATCATTCATTATGCAGGTGTAGACGACGCGATGTTTATGTAAATGTTTGTTAATATTTTACTACATTAAGTTAGTTTTAAAATTTAATATTGTCATGCGACGATGAATTTGTTGGTTTTCTTTTACGCCTTCCTTTTTTATTAATAAACTAGCTGGCCCCGCAAACTTCGTTCTGCCTTAAAATCAATTTATATTGTGTTACCTTATTAGCCATGTACTTTTTTTTATAGTGAGGAATCAATGCGAGCACGCAAGCGAGGGAGCAAGCATGCATGCAAGCCAGTATGCAAGTAACCATGCACGCATGCGAGCATGCAAGCAAGCATGCAACCAAGTATGCAAGCAAGTATGTATGCAAGTAACAATGCATGCAAGCGAGCACGCAATGAAGCATGTATTCAAGCAAGCATGCAAGCAAGCATGCAAGCAAGCATGCAAGCAAGCATGCACGCTAGCGAACATGGAGGCATGTTACCAAGCATGCATGCAAGCAAGCTTGGAAGCAGGCATGCAAGCATGCAAGCAAGCATGCAAGAAAGCATGCACGCTAGCGAACATGGAAGCATGTAACCAAGCAAGCATGCACGCTAGCGAACATGGAAGCATGTAACCAAGCATGCATGCAAGCAAGCATGCACGCTAGCGAACATGGAAGCATGTAACCAATCATGCAAGCAGGCATGCAAGAATGCAAGCAAGCATGCAAGCAAGCATGCACGCTAGCGAACATGGAGGCATGTTACCAAGCATGCAAGCAGGCAAGCAAGCATGCAAGCAAGCATGCACGCTAGCGAACATGGAGGCATGTTACCAAGCATGCATGCAAGCAAGCATGCAAGAAAGCATGCACGCTAGCGAACATGGAAGCATGTAACCAAGCATGCAAGCAAGCATGCAAGAATGCAAGCAAGCATGCACGCTAGCGAACATGGAAGCGTGTAACCAAGCTTGCATGCTAGCAAGCATGCAAGCCAGCATGCAAGAAAGCAAGCAAGCGAGTATGCAAGCAAGCAAGCAAGCATGCAAGCTGGCATGCAAGCAAGCATGCAAGAAAGCAAGCAAGCGAGTATGCAAGCAAGCAAGCAAGCATGCAAGCGAGCATGGAAGCAAGCAAGTCTACAGAAATCTAGGCTATCTACACTAAATATAATGATGTAGAAAACTTATCTGTTATAATTAAATTCTGGTGATGATGCCGCATATGATGAAATTATTAATTTTCACTACCTAATATATCAGAACAGATTTTTTTGGGTACTTTAAATATATATAATATATATATTAATTTCACCAATGGTATTAATTTCACTTTGCCATTTGCGCAACACAATCCAGCGGCTTCATTTTTGTACTTCAATGCCTTACAATGTGGGCAAACTGAGTTCATAGATCCAATAGCAACGCATTGCTAGGCACTGTAGTCAATTGTAACATTGTAATTTAAAGCAGCTCGATTGAAACTTACAACATTATTAGCTGCATTCAGCTCATTACGCTCTGCACGGGTTTGTGCTATCCGAATCCTTTCAATTTCATTTCGCTCTTGACGTTGCTGGGCTGTTCGATTACTCTGATAATTAGCTTGGTTTGTAGCATTTCGAGTTCTTCGACCCAAATTGCTTCGCCCTCGTCTTATAGGTGGCATGAGTCATCATGTCAGCCGAAAGACGTCCACTGCTGGACATAGGCCTCCCCCAAGGCTCTCCACTCAGACCGGTCTTGTGCTTTCCGCATCCACCGCGATCCCGCGATCTTAACCAAGTCGTCGCTCCATCTTGTTGGAGGCCTACCGACAGCTCGTCTCCCGGTCCGCGGATGCGGTGGCATGAGTATAAATAGATTAAATCAAAACACAAAATAAATCAACCAGTCAATGTAAATTGAGGAACGTAAACAAATTTGTTTTTAAATAATTTATTGAATCAGGCGTTACTTTGCGGAGGTCCATATCAATGAACTAAAATAATTTCCTTGCTCACCCGCGACCTTACGATAGCTAAGCTTATGCAAAATATGCGTGTTCATGCAGTTCCTCCACCTCCACACTGTAAGAACACACACAAATCACACAAACCCATCCATCACCACCACCACACTACACTCGTAAGGTCGCGGGTGAGCAAGGAAATTATTTTAGTTCATTTAAATTTGTTTTTGTTATTATTTAGTAGGTAGTATTAAGGTACTCGTCATAAAACTCATTTACTCGGCAATCTTCGTTCCACTTTAAACCAAAAAAGTAGTGTACGAAAAAAAATGGAAGAAAACGTCCCTATTTCAGACACTATAGGTCCAAACATCTTCCAGCCAAGCAAGCAAGCATGCAAATGCAAAATAAGGGGATTAATAAAACAAAACGCCTAAATAAAATTGAGTAGCAAACATTTGCATCACTCCGCATTTTACTAAAACCCACAGGTGATGCATTAATTACCGCACTTCCATACTCGCATTTTCTTTTTCCCAGCAATTTTTCCAGTTTTTCTCTTCATAAAAACCTTCCCTAGACTTTAACGATGATATGAAAAAAAAAAATAGCTGAATTGGTCCAGCCGTTCTCGAGTTTTGCGCTTAGCAACACATTTTACGATTCATTTTTATTTATATAGATATATTAAAAAATTTGGTGGGTATGCGCAGGCTAAAAACGACACATTGTCGGTACTTGAGTATATGTGGACGATTTTTTCGCGAACGCTAAGCTGCAACTGCTCACACGCACAAAGTTTTTTCCATTTTTACGTATTTACGAGTTTTATTCGACCCATCCCCTACAGTAGGTACCTACTAATTGTTTTTTTTTATTTGGATGTGCAAATGACGACGACGTCTCTGTACCATTTTACGCAGTACTTGGTAAAAACCTCCTTTTTGTTATTAAGTAGTTTAAAGCCAAAGCTTTCTTAACCAAAGTTTGACTGTGTGCCAACTAGCCTTTTACCGCTGGTCCTCTCGCGTTAACCAGAACATCTGTATCTTGCCGTCCCACTTTTACATCTGGCATTTGAATCGAAACTTCGGGATTTGAAATACCTACCTAATTCCGGTGGGAATTGACAAGAATTTCAACACGGTCACTGGCACTGCACAAAAACACCCGTGCCAAATTGCATGAACCTAGACTGAGCGGTTGAGATTTCGGTACAGTCAAGTCCAAAGACAGTACGGCCAAAGTTACAAAAATATGGTAACTTTGCCCGTGTCGATATCTTTGCACTTGGCTGTACCTATTTTATCCCGATACCGTGGCAATATCGGGATAAAAATAAGTCTGTGTTATTCTCACACAGTCAACCACTTCACTGTGTGTTTTCAATCACACAGATCAATAGGATAAGTTTAACTATTTTCTTCTCACTGAATTTCAATTGGAACCTGGCAAATGTCACAAAATGATCGTCCAGTCAGCCGTCAATGCGGCTGCGGCAGAGGATGATCGAAATGAAGTGGCATGGAATGAAGTGGTTCTCATGTACCGACCACTATGTACCTACTAGTAATACATTATTTACATACATGTTGCGCCATGCCTGTCCTCATGCCACGCAGTAAAGAAGACAGAGGAGTGGCTTA
Organism: Choristoneura fumiferana; assembly: GCF_025370935.1. Taxonomy (NCBI): domain Eukaryota; kingdom Metazoa; phylum Arthropoda; class Insecta; order Lepidoptera; family Tortricidae; genus Choristoneura; species Choristoneura fumiferana. The sequence goes on from NC_133478.1 coordinate 7,546,247, forward strand.
GAAAATTATCTTAATATTTAGTCTCAAAATTCTATTTGATCAATCAAAGCAGTTCAATTTTTAAATTTGATTGATGTAACACAGGCATTTTAATTTGCATTTGCACTGAGAGTCTTTGTTAGCTAGACCTCGCAGAAAAATAATTACGATTATTACGCATTTATACTAAAAGGTAGGTAGTATAAATGCGAAAGTGATAAAGTGGTAAGTATTTATACTCACTGTCACTGTCTACAAACCCTGAAAGTGCCGTGCCTTCTTATTTCTTTTTTAAAAGAAACCTCCATTTTGGAAAACTTTACAAGAAGTTTAGAAGTCTGATCAAAACTGGTTAAGTACTAGTGGCATGCCACCGTAACAAGTCAAGTAATATCAAGGGTTGTGTACTAGGTATGACTACGAGACGTCGTATCGGAAGACACCTAAAAAACACCCTCTTTGGATTGCTTAATGAAAACTCACTCCACGTTTTACTACCGGTAGGTACTGTAGGTAAGGCAGAAGTACCGTTTGTGGCCACTGTACCGTTAATGGCCATTTATTGTTAAAATATACGTTTGAAATAAATTCATAGTAATAAAATTACAAACTTTATTCGTTTTAGTATAAACTTTTGAAAACTCACTAAACATATTGTTTTAATACAATAACTTTTTATTTATTACTTCAAATGTCAAAAACCGGTACAAAACCGGTACTTACTTCTACCCTAACTCACACATACATGCTACGGTTTATGCATACGAATGGAGTAAGTACATACCTACAGTTACATACAGCATCTGTCCTTGGATATCCAAGCCGTTGTTTAACATGACATCTCCGTAAACTTCCGTGCTGCGCGCACGTAATGGACAGAGTATTATCAGCACATGTCTATCGGCCACTGGTCGCAGCCGGAAATGGAAATGTCAAGCGCATGCCCGTGGCTTATGAGAAAAATTACACGACATGTGATCAACGATCTGTCGATCAATTTGTACACCTGATTGTCAAATACATATGCGTGTAAAAAATACATGAGACACTATAATCTTACTAATACTTTTCTACTAATATTATAAATACGAAAGTTTGTGAGTATGTGTGTGTGCCTGCGTATGTTTGTTACTCCTTCACGCTATATATAGCGGCTGGACGGATTTGGATGTAATTTGATATGTAGATAGGTAGACGTCTGGAATAACATACATAATAGCCTACAGTCGATGAAACTGAATCACGTACCATGGTGGAACCTTTGTATCATTAATCTCATGTTTACATCCCATTTATCTGCCAAAGAAATCATAGCAAAATTTATTAAGCAAAGGTTCCACCCTGGCACGTGATCCAGTTTCATCGACTCTACATACCTCGATAAAAGTCTACCTACCGATAACACATACTATATTTTCGTTAAATTTTTAAGGATAAAATTACCTATAAGTACCAACTTACAGCAACGGATCAATACGGTATTTGACTATTTTGTATGTTTTATAAATTAAAACTACACAATGCCTGTTATCGAATAGAAAATCAATTTTAAGCTACCTTTACAAATAACAAAGTTATAAAGGTTTGAAATTCAAGATTAGACAGAGAAAATACATACTGGCATGTGACGTCCCACGCCGGTACCGCCATACTTGCTGCATAGAGAAAAGCGTTTGAAAAAGAGACAGGTATATATAGATTTCCAATTCAGAATTCAATTTTCAACCGATTTAAATTTTCTCTTCGCTGAACACTATCTGTATATCTATATTTTCATAATAATATTAAGATATGGCAAAATAATGAGTTGTCAAATACCGTATTATAACATTACTCATTAAGAACTGAGATAAATTAATTTATAGCCAGAAATCACGCGATTGTAATAATAATATAAGATAATAATAATTTAAACGGTCCAATAGTCGCTTACTGGTTTCTCCGACATCAATTCGATTTATAGAATCTTGTTTACCTATTAATTTTAATTTAGTTTTTTTAAGAAACACTTTATACCTACTTACACTTTACAGACTTATCTTTAGAATAAAGTGTATCCTGATTGTGTCTGAAAAATAAAGGCAAACGCAAGCTAAAAGAACATAGACATAATGTCTATATTTAATGCAAGCTTGCGCTCGTACCGACGATCCTCTGCTTGAGACACCATAGGTCAAACCACTAGGCTTGCTTGGTGCAATTTTTTTTTTAATATTTTACACAAACAAACGAGCATGCCAGCCTAAGATATTGCGTTGCCTGTTAGATAAGTCACTCAGTCATCTTTACTGCTTTATAGGTATAGATGCGTTACCTTCATATAGGATCCTCCGTTTCTCTCCTCGCAGTGACGCCTGATGTATCGATGGCATATGTTCGACATATTTCATTCTGCAAAGAAAAAAGTCCAATTTAATGGTAAGTCCAATCAGCATGCAGAATGTGAAAATGTTTTGTTTCAAGAAGTCTATACTTCAAATATAACTACCTACACATATACAGCTGTCACATACCTTCATAAGCGTAGCCAAATGGAACCCATTAAGACGCAAGTTTTGCAGCTAATCATGAATTAAAGTTAAGCGTCTTAGCCACGGGCCCGAACGGTGTACGAGGGTAAAAACCACCAATAGGAATATTTACCTATTTCATTTACAGCGCTGATTTCCAGTAAGTGGATTCGTCATTGTTTTCTAATTCAGAATAAAAAACTAGCCGCAATTCCCACAATAAATCGCTATATATCCTGGAAACAGCAATTTTTGTTAGAAAAAACCTACACTTATACCAATTTTCAAAAAGTGCCCGTCGAACCCATAAATTTATCCTTCCAGAATCTACAAAAACAGCCCGTATTATAGAACAATTAACATATACAACAAAATACAAATAGTAATACATTATTCATAGCTAAATTAAAAACAGATCTATTAGAAAAATGTTATTATTCTATTAAGGAATTTATGGATGAATGAAAATATCAGTAAATTTAAATAAATAAGTACATGTACTTATTATACGCATTTTTGTAAACAAGATATTATTGTGCCATAATAGTTTATAACAGTCTAATTTAATTTATAGCATAATGTAACCGTAGTTTTTAAGCTTAAGTAAATGCAAGTACGAGTACGTAGGATATCTTACTTTTTAGTTGCCTAATAGAATTACATTACATTATTATAAATGTGGCTATACCCTACCAGGGTGCATAATATTGTAAGACTTATTAAAATAAGGCCTTATGTATTTTATGTTTTTTGCCAAATAAATAAATACTAAATACTAAATGAATATGGGACTGACCTGCTTTAAAGTTCTTTAAAATACACGGAGAATTCATATCGTAACATTATATTTCTATTAAAGGTTAAATTTTAAACCTGTCAGACGAGGTAAAAGTCGATTAGCCATAATAAATGACGAAACGTTAAAAATTGTTCCATTGCTCAGTCCAGCAATACGCGGTCAGTGTAAATGTCAAATTATTTAACAGTCGATCGTACAAGAGACCTCCTTTGAATCAATAACGTATATCTATGTCAGTTGCTGTAATCTCAATGTCTTTGGGTCTAGTGTAAATAATTCGATTTGACACAAAAAAAATCTAGAACGCTCATCTACGCGCACGGTCTAATTAGTTATATTTTTTGACAGTAAGTAACTGAAAGGCCCAAGGACGCAAGGTCCTTGTTTTTAACCCCCGACGCAAAAAGAGGGCTGTTATAAGTTTGACCGCTGTGTGTGTCTGTGTGTGTGTCTGTCTGTGGCACCGTAGCTCTTAAACGGGTGGACCGATTTGAATGCGGTTTTATTTATTTGAAACCAGGTTTCCTAGCGATGGTCCTTAGACATGTTTCATCAAAATCGGTTTAACCGTTTGTGAAACATTGAACTGAAGTGACAAAGTCGGGGGTTTTCCAACTTTTTGTTAGTTAGGTTAGGTTATAAGTACTTCTATTTTGTTAATTTACTTACTGATTTTATTTGAGGTGATTAATAGGAGATGGGGGTGTGCCGTCGGGGAAAATCCATTATGGACGTTTGGGGAGGGACCCAGAGTGTGCCGGACTCCCACCGGCGAAAAAAAGCCGGTTACACGTCCTCATGGTCAAATTGGTTAGCCTTTAGTGAAATTCCAGTCTACATGTATATGCCCCAATGTCTAATGTACCTATAACACAGGCATCCACTCAGAATGAGAGTGCTTGCGCCGTAGTTCCCACGCGGGCCCAGTACTAATGGAGAACTTCAAACATTCAATTGAATTTCCTCATAGGCGTGTGCAGATTTATTGAAAATGTTTCCTACACCGTAAGCTCATGGTAAATTTCAAATTTATAATTTAGTAGGTATTCCAAATTATTCATCTTATAATCATCCTGACATTTAGTGCATCGATTCTGAGTTGATTGCTATTACAAAACATTTCAAACACGTTGGAACTGTTCCTTTTCGATTTCGCGGCATCTGCATAACATTCGTCGGCCGTTTTAAACACAGGAAATATTTATAAAGTTTCTAGAAATGGCTGTTTCATACTGCTGTTATTAGTACAATGTGATTTTCAGTCACCATCTACGTGTTATCATTTAAATAAAAGTGTAACAGTGGACATCGATTCTATGTAAAAAAAAACTACCTACCTACTTATATTTCATTTTTTAGTTTTACGCTAGCTTCTACGCCCACTGTGGCAGTTTTTTTTTAACAACAGTCAAGACATTTATAGACGGGGTATTTTTTATAATTTTCAATGTTACAGTTAGTTAAGCTATTTTAGGTTAGTTCTTTTTTATGTATGTAAACTCATAATTGTACAATATAAAAGTCTATTTTGAATAAACTAGACATTTATTATATTAAATATTCTTAAATAGAATAATAATTATGCTTTATCTTTAAGCCATTGATATAATTTAAATTCGAAATCTTTTAAAATCCTCCGCCTCCTAAATCCTTATTCCTTCCGTTTTCTTTTTTTTCCTTTTCTTTTTCAAACGTAACGTTTAAGTTTTCTTCCAGTCATCCTAACTCCATCGACAAACAGTTGGGCAGCCAGCATCAACAAATGTAAGCAATTCACGCCCCATCCGGACCGTGTAATTCAAGAACATTAGGAAGTATTGAGTTTATACGTATTCCTTCACACGCCTTTAATAGAATTTAGTTGGGCTATTTTAATTTCCCCGTGTTATCCTTCGATTGATGCACAAATTCGTATGCATTTCTTAAAGTTGTAAGAATGGCTGATTTACAAATCAGATGATTTACTCAGGTGCGTAAACAAACAACAACGTGACGTTATTTAGCATCATCATCATTATCATCTGCCGGAATACGTCCACTGCTGAACAAAGGCCTCTTCCTTAGTAAGCCACAATGAATGACTATTCGCCACTTGCATTCACCGGTTGCCCGCAACTTTAACAATGTCGTCAGTCCATCTAGCGGGAGGCTTGCCAACGCTTCGTTTTCCACTTCGTCTTCGTCTTGCCATCGCCACTCGAGGACTTTCCCCCAACGGTTACCTGTTCTAAGGCTCTTGAATTTGGAAGTTTATAAATGAGTGCACCTACTAGATAATTAACTTGAGGAAGTAGCCAGTTCCCATCGATCCTTTTAAATCAATGCGGGAAGTTAGTTCAAAAGTTAGAGCAAGTAAAAAGGAACTATTAAGAAAGTATCGAACTCAAGCTGTGGAGTTAGCAAATGTTAAAATTAGAGTTCACTAGTTAAGTACTTACTTAACTCGTTCCAGTTTTGCTGAAGAAAGTAGTACCACATCTTTACTTATTATAAATGCGAAAGTAACCCTGACTGTTTATCTGTCTGTCTACCTGTTACCTCTTTACGCCTAAACCGCTGAAACAATTCAGATAATTTTCACATGGACAGTACCTAGTGGAGATACAGTTCGAGACTTCGGAATGGACAAAGTGTATTTTTTATTCCGGAGAATTGCATAGCTAATAAAGCATGTTTTTGTGTGCTTGATATGATTTTTAATATTAAAATACTCAACTGATTTAGATGAAATGCGGTACGGACGTATATAGTTTAGAACCTAAACGGCATATTATAGTTTTCATCATGGAAAATTGTACTACCTCTCGCGTGCGGGAATTATTCGCAGGCCACAGCTATTATTAATAATACTTCGTTTTCACCTTACGTAAAAAACAGAACGGACGATATACTCATAATAATATTTTTCTATGTAGATATTTGGAAGAAAAAAGTTCAGTCAAAAAATTGTTTGTCGAAATGATAGCTAAAGTTCGCAGTCACTCAAATAATCGTTTATTTTACAGCTTAAACTACAATTAATCAAATACAATCCCGATATGGGTTGTTTTACTTTATGTATCGCCACGAGTACAGCGGTCGGACGCAATAAATATGGAAATGTTTCGTCGCACGTGAGCTCGGAACAAGGCTAGAGATTACCGCTCCTTTGTATGCTAACGGTTCAGAGATAAAAAGTCTATGCAGAATAAAATGGCGAGTATTCTTAAAACAATAAAAATTATGAGAGAGCTGCCATCCTGAGCCCTTATTATCTAACACTTGGATTCATAGTCGTTTTCGCCACTTCATTGCGTCAGACAGTGTAGGATGACAGAAAGAGATGGTGAATGCGATCGCGAGCGCCCGGGCATTAAACAGAGTTTTGACTTGCATGAAAAATCGTGCAAGTTGCATTACTTTGCGAGGCCGTAAAGACAACGAGTTTGTAGCCGCAATGTAATGCAACTTGCAAGATTTTTCTTGCAAGTCTAAACTCGGCTTCAGACAACACGGCTACAATCGCATCGCTTGCCAGGAAGTTCACATCAGAAAAATCGCAGGATTGTTATTGATATAGATAGTTACGCTCTCATAGGAAAATACACAATTGTTATGTAACCGACAAAACCAAGCGTCATATCTATATGACTATCTATAAATATCTGACAATCATTTACGTATCACATACCTACTAGCTGACCGCGGATCGCCATGCAATGTAGGACGTCCACCAACGAGATGGACGTTAAAGCCGCGAGTTCACGGTGGATGGAGACCACATCCAACAGAAGCAACTGGAGGTATTTATGGCGGAGGCCCAGTGGACGTCCTACAACTAGATGATGATGGTGACATCTTAGCTGTTGATCAGGACTTCATCTGCGGTGAATAATTTTTTAATCTCGCGCCAACAAAAACTATACAACTTTCCGCGATAAAAACTATCCTATATTTTTTCAGGGTCTCAAAACTCTCAAACTATCTCCATACCTCATTTCAACTAAGTAAATCGGTTCAGCAGTTTAAGCATGAAGCGGTAACACACATATTTTATACAGTTACGTATCTTTGCGTAGCTTAAAAGATTTATACAACATTCATAAAGACAGAGGGACAGACAGCGGGAAGCGACTTTGTTTTGTACTAACTATTTAATGTATAGATTTTTTTTTAATGATATAATTTTAATAATTTCTCATATATTTTCGAGTCAAAGAAACTTAATTTATCTCAAAAGAAATAAGATAACTGTTTTAACTAAGAAACTGCTGCTTTTTAAATAGGCTATTTATTATACGTTGTCCCACTGCTGGGCAAATGCCTCCTCTTACTCCCTTCCACTCTTCAAAAAATACCTAGGGAACTTTAAGAAGAAAATATCAAATTAAAATTCACAAATTTTATGTGACAGATTAGCGTGATACCGTCTCTGTTTATTCGGAGAAAACAAACAGACCTACCTACTGCAGACTTATGTAAGTTTGCCTCTACAGTCATCTTTGCCTCTTGCTATTTCCTAGAGTACGAGTAAAACACGCGACTAAAAGCCTTATGACATTATAAAGCATGAAACATAACTTCACGCGCTCGCGTCCCCTTTACCGGAGCGTTTTAACAAATTGCCTCTAAGATTAAAGCGTTTATTACTGGTACCCTTGCTCTAGTAATAAGCCTAAATTCGTGGTTAGGCGAAAGAGTGTCGCTTTGCGAAAAAGCGAATTAAGCTTCGTTCATAATGGTGGCGATTCATCCTTACTAACTATCTAAACCGAACATACGAAGTCTGCGTTATGGATAGTTTGTATTTTCTTAATATTTCTTATTAAATGAATCTGCAAAGCGTCCAGCCGATCATTTCTGGTCAGGTTATAAAATTGCAAGGAGATTTTAAATAAAACAAGTCCATTGTCGACGGTCAGATGAGAAACTTGTGACATAATGCATTGTCAATGCTTGTAACATTTGAGTGAGAGGCGCAGCAATGTGCTAACAATGGAGAAGATGATATACTGTTATGTGCACCAACAAACCAATTTGTTATGTACAAATTGGCCACACCTTTTTATTCACATTAATTTGGTGGCTTACCTTGTGGCACAGATTTACTGCATTTTTTTTTAATTAGTTTATAGTATCCCATAGCTGGGCAAAAGCCTCCTATTTATTCTTTCATGCGTCTCTGGTAAAATTATAGCAAAAAAAAACACGCTTTACCCTGCCTAACAATAGTTAGGCAGACGGAATACCGTCATCAAACACCTCCTGGTACCATTGTAGGTCAAAATAATGACAATTCTAATAAGTGCAAACACAGAGCTAGGTCACCATGTTATAGCTTTCGGCTCCATCGTCAGATCAGCTCGACAGTACCTACCATATTGTCGTATTGTCATCAAAATTGCTCATAAATACCACGAGCAATACCACGATAAGGATAGACGAAGAAGATGAAGGTAGTGATAAAGTGAAGTTAATAATAATATGTAGCATCAGACTTGTGTTGGCAACACTTATGGCAAAACTTGTATAGATACACTAACTACGTACGAGCTGTCGCATCGGAAGATTATACTTAACTCACGCTATTTTACTTTCCGGATTTGCTAACGAAAATGTTTACTCTACGCTACTGAGGTGTATCAACACCAAATACACGTTCCCAAACAAAAACCTGTCAAACCTATTTAGGAAATAATAACTGGGGTCTGTATGTCTAAGCCCTTGCTTGTTCGCAAATATAAGTGTCACTTTGCAAAAGGGCCCATATCGCCGGTCGTGCGTGAATTATGTAGTCGCCGTAAACGATGCCAATTTGTGTGAAAGGGACAAACTGCCAAATATTCAAATAGGATGACTGAGAAATATTGTGGCCAAATCTTGATTGCTATCCGTATCTTATTTTGTTAATGCTCTAGCTAAGCAAAAGCTCGCAATTAATGTGTTTTGAGGTGAGGTAAAGTAAAACAACGTTAAGAGCTAGAAAAAATGGTATTTTGTATAAAATAGGTAGAAAACAAGAAGGCGGGTAACCTACTTAATGGTCAGCATGGACAGAACACCCATCCATAACATTAGTAGGCACCTAGATTTACTGGTGTGTTGCCAGCAAACTCGTTTTTTTACGAACAGCTTAAAAAGGTGAAGTGATCCTTATGTGTTATTTTTTTGTTTCAGGTACGGAACTCTAAAAATGTTAGAGCACTTGTTTTGTTGACTGTACATAAAAGTATCTTTTATGATACTCGTAGCAATCCCTATAAAATACATGTTATATTTAGGATCCGCAAACACTGATGAGTGTTTACGATGATCGGCGCGTAAAAGTAGGGGGTGGGAAGGGGATTATTTAGGTAGTTTTGTGGTAGGGGGACACATTCATCACTTGGACATGCAGCTGTGAATTTTAATTTCTTTGCGTCCCACGCCGGGCAGTTTTAAACAAAGTTGGCAATATAGACAGCGCTAAAAGGATGACATTTAAAGGTTAAATTTTAAATGTCAAAATACTGTTTCGGATATTAAAAAAGCGTTCTGAAAACGATACACATGACATTATTAGGCCAAACGATATAGCACTGCGGTACTCAAGCAAAAAATGATAACTCTGTTTTTGAAGAAAAAGAAAAAGAAAGAGGATTTATTTGGCTAAAATTGGACTCTATAAACATAAAAAATAAACAATAGATAAATAAAACACAGAACGCCCAGTAATGCCGAAAAGCACAATACTTTTTAGCGACATCAATATACTGTCACTTTATTACAGTGGTGGTCGTCAGTGGTTCTAACAAATCCGGCACAAAACATGGACAGCCGATCATAAAACCGCTCAAAACCGCAACACCTTTCGAGCGCCAAACCTGCATTTGTTGCACCTGTGCGTACGCACGTGTCATAATTTCATAAAGGGCATAATCAACACAATAGGGGGATGTATTCAGGAAGTAGACGACAGTAAACATGTATTAATATGACCATCATAGCCCGAGTTGGACAAGTTTGAGAGACACAAAGAATTACACTGGCAGCCTTATTCAAAACACCGGCCAAGTACGAATCGGACTCGCGAACAGATTGTTCCGTATAAATTAGGTACAGTCACCAGCACCAATATCTGACACAACAAGCGTGCATAAATATCTGATACGACTCTATTTATAGGGCCGGAAGGACGTGTCAGATATTTTTGCACGCTCCGCTGTGGCTGATATTAATGCTGGTGACTGTACCTACCTTTGAATATTCAGTGCCAGCTGAGTTCCTCTTCCAAGCAAAATATACATAGTGTGGGGTCACTTATGATAGTTACTGTAATGGCTCATGCGAAATAAACGTGTTATCTATCTACATGCAGTCGTAAAAAGTAAAAAAAAACTATTTTTGTATTGTTTATGCTATAAGAGCTGACTTCACTCACACCAAATTTCATGTTTCATAGGACAAATGAAAGAGGCCTATAGGTTTTGATTCCCCGTCGATTTGTATGGAAACATATTAAACAAGCTGTTCTTTAGCGTGCCCTGATTGTTTATTTATTTATTTGTATGTATGTATGCATGTAAACTCTTTATTGTACAAAAGAAAAGACACAAAATACAATAAAATATAGGTATTTGTTTGTTTGTTCGGGTCAAATCTTGGAGGCTAAATTTGGCCCACTTCCTTCCAGTGGCTTGAAATTTGGCATATTTATGTAAATCTGGCGACAATACAATAATCTGACTGTGACATCCTGGTAGTCCGGCCAGGATCGTCTCCACAGTTACTCACTACAAAACTAAGGCCTACTATACTAGTAGCTAAAAGTTAGGCGATGTCTTACAAAACCAGTTTGCAATATTTGCATTATTTTGGTTCCTAATTAGTAAATTGGTTAAACGTCAAGTAGCCAAACTAGTTCAGCTATATCCTTTTTTCAGTGAGGTGCATTACAGAAGATTTTTTGGAATATGCTAGGTGATAGGAGACAGACCTATATTTAGTTTTCCACGCAAACGAATCCATAGCCTTTATGACGTGTCTTGTTTATGTATATTAATAAAAATGACGGCAGTTTATCAAGAGCACAAAGGAATACTAATAAAATGTTTGTTACTGACGTATTACCCCGATAAAGCTCAGACCTTGAAACAGTTTCCCATATCCCTTCAGATAATGCATAACTTTTATTCCTGTTTATTTACATTTTGCAGTCTACTACTTACATGTAGGTAAAGTCACACAAAATTATTCAACCTTTCAACATTGGAACCTTTTAATAATCAATTTCACTGTGATTTCCTTGACAAAAGTATGGGACGTCAACATGACATTATTATATTAGCGTGTCGTAAGGTACATAGATGTCGATGATATTAGCACTGATATAAGCTCTGTACAAATATTCTATGACTACGCTTTCCTGTGCAAAAAATTACTTGTGTAAAATAAGCTAATTAATTCTTATTATAGAAATAATGAAAGTAGACACTGGAAAACTAACGCTAACTCTATAACTAATAATGTTAGGTTAGTCAGGTATTTTGCCTGAAAGAGATCGCTCTGTAGTGATAAAGGCAGCTTATTTATTATTTTTTCCATATAGGTTTTAGGTCATAGGGGGTTTTTGTGTTTTTTACCGTTCAATCCTTTTCTTTTCGTCCAGAAACTTTTTACTCTTTCAATCTTTCCAGTCCTACAAAACGTTCCACAGGGTACATAATATCGATTATTACGCCCAATTCTACCTCCATGCAGGTAATAAACGTAAATAAGACCCAATAAATAAGGTGTTCTAAATTTGAATCCGGGTCTGTTCGAGTGCAGGCTTACGGGATTGTTCGGGTGTCATTTCGGTTTAGCGATTTATTTGCTCCCGTGTCTGTCTGTATATGTTTATTGTATGCGACAGGTCCGCATTTAATCCTTCCAATCGAATTCAGACCTTTATGGTCAGGAGTAAAGTCGGTGAATGATACAATTTTCAACTTATAAAGAACTATATTGTGAAAACAGAACACAATGTAGAGATTAGTGAACAGTTTTGTAATAGATTACTTAATCAGATAATCGGATATTCGATCATGCATTTATCGTCGAAAACACACAATGAGATGTTGATTTAATCACAACCACAACACTTCCTTTGTTATGACATTGTTAAGATTACTAAACAAATGACAACTCATAAGGAAAGAGCTTTTACAAATTACCACCTCGTCTTCCAAGATGCTAAATGAGAACGTTCCAAAATTTAAATTTCACCCCCGAAACAAGTGAATGGGACCGCGTGACGTACCGCCGAATCAGTTAGATATTTTATTCCATTTTATTCGCCATCAGGTGATACAGGCTGCGTCTCATTAGACGGCCGTAGGCTGCTCATTTGTCAACGCCCTCACTTCCGAATTACAGGGTGTTTTTTATTAACGCCAATTCCTCTGGCTCTAACGAGCGTAATTTTTCCTTGAATTTCCGGGGATTTTTCTTTTCGATTGTGCGGAGGTAAAGTGTTTTTATGGGTTGCTTTACGAAGTGACCTTTGTTTATCTTAATGCGACCCGTCAGTTTGAGTAACTGGGTAATTATTTGAGGTGTAAGATAAATGTTACAGAAATAAAAACACACATTTTGATGTGGTCTGTTTTATTTTGAACATAAGGATATGTACCGATAAGATGCTTTATATTATAAGAGATCGATAAAGTTTATTTTGGTTAAAAAAAGCAAAAATCCAATTTTAACGGTAACAAAAATGAGCATCGAGACCACGAAAAAGAACATTTTGTTTATTTTAAAATCTTATAATTGTACTATTTGAATGAAAATCCGATCATAATGAGAAAACGACTAAGCATTATTTAATTAATCAGGTATCAACAGAAATAGACAATCGATATCTATATAAAAAAAATAATTAAAACTTGACCACGAAAATGACGACTTCAAATTGTCATTTTTGTAACCTTTTAAATACTATCTAGAAATTACTTAATTAAAGTAAGATTAATAACTTCAACTCACAAACCAAAACAGCTTTCAATACCTTCCCCCCGTGCAGGTCTACGGTAGACCAGAACGAAATTATGTTACAACGAAACAACACAACAAAATGCTCCTCTAAATGACGAAGTTTTCTTTTAATATTTAGATATATACATTTCACACGTACATTCAGGGCAAAATAATTCTTGAACCTCTCGCCAGTTAACAAAATTGGCGACTCACTGGTCATAATTCCTATAACCACACCTGGAGCAAATGTTGTTGACGGTCAACCATTCTTCATTTAAATCAATTAAATCAATAACGGCATAATCGATTACACTGTAAAAAGCAGAAAATTCTATAAAAAGTGTTCTGTATTTTTTCTACTTGTAGGGAAAATCATCTTTTTCGTGGTCTTTAATCAGTTTCGTGGCCCATAGCACCACGAAAATGATGACCACGAAATTGAAAAGTTCTTACTTTCGCGGCTCTGCAGTAAATATCCTATAGGTTTGAAGCAAATGAAATCAATATTGAATAACTTAACTGCAAATGACACAGCACCAGTAAAACATTATATTTATTTACCCAATACTCACCAAGTCGCAACCGTAACGAAAATGACGCTCGATCTTTGACGCAAATCTAACTGAACCTTTATTACATTAATTATAGATAAATAATTATGGCTTCCGATAAACATTATACGTCATATTGATGCAGTCTTATTTTCAAAGTTGCTTATAGTTATAAAAGGATTTACAGGAGGTTTGACCTCTTTTTTTTGTTTAAAATATTACTTAATAAGTGTGGCTACGAAAATGATGGTGTATTTTGGAACAACGGGAAATGTAGAAAAAAATAGTCTTATCAATGTCCTAATTTTTTTATGTTTGCATGCATGGTATATCATATTATGAACATTCAATCCATGTTTTAAACAGCAAGTTTTTCTACACCTTGTATTTTTTACAATACTACAAAGTAGTCAGGGATAATCCGAACCTGACCACGTAACTGACTTTTGTGCAGAAAATTTAAGTTATTGTGGAAAAAAAGATAAAACAGAATAAAATGTATTTACCACAAGTTTCAGTGATAATATCCTAAGCAACTTAAAAACAATAAACGATATATTTCTAATTTTATAACTGAAAATTTGAGTCTGAACACAATTGAACCTCTCGAAATAATAACCCAACTACGGTCAACCGAAAACATATACGTGCCGCTTTTGTCTCTCCAATACTAAACAACTTTTTTAAGAGCCGCTTGCATAGATAAACTTTTAAAGCTTTGTCAAGACGCTTTAAACTGGCATCCATTATCAACAACACGTATAACCTTTCACCACAAGACTTTGCGTATGACGAACCCTTCTCAAAGTCACCCCTTCGGTTCTATTTTAAACCCAACGCATTTGCACCCCCTCGCATATTCGGATGCGTTAATGCTCGAGCTCGAGGTATTACGGCATTTTTCTGCCGACATTACTCATATTGCTATGGGGATGGGATGGAGTCATTGGCAAATGCATCCGCATATAAGTATAGATAGCTATACATGTTTTCAAGATTCTTGTGTACCTATAGATAGAAAGAAGTAAGAGTTTGTGACCTATTCAAACATAAATTGGAAAAAATGGTGTTCTCAAATTGGGAACACGCTTTATCTCTATGTTCACTGTTGCGGGCATAGATTTGAGAATTGAAGTAAATAGGAACGTCTATACTAATTAATAAAAAAACCGCCTAAGAGCAAGTCGGACTCATGCATTTAGGATTCCTTACAAATTTAAATATGAGTAAAAAATAAACAGTGTTTGCTTGTGCTGGGAGGCACGTTTTGGCATTTTATAATTCAACTTCAATTTAAAGTCATCATTATCATCATCCCAGCCAATTTACGTCACACTGCTGGGCACAGGCCTTCTCTTAGAAAGAGAGGGCTTGCAGCGCGGATTGGGAACTTCAAACATACCATTGAATTACTTTACAGATGTATGCACCCTCCTCACGATGTTTTCCTTCACCGAAAAGCTCGTGGTAAATTTCAAATGTAATTTCGCACTTGAATTTCGAAAAACTCAAAAGTGCGGGCCAGGGGTTGAATCCACGAACCTCTGGTTGAGAGGCGATAGGTCCACTAGGCCACCACGGCTATCGTGATTTAAAGTATCTTATTGATATTGATTCCT
This sequence comes from Choristoneura fumiferana, assembly GCF_025370935.1. Lineage (NCBI taxonomy): Eukaryota > Metazoa > Arthropoda > Insecta > Lepidoptera > Tortricidae > Choristoneura > Choristoneura fumiferana. Next base: position 7,561,680 of record NC_133478.1, read on the forward strand.
ATGGTTTTTTTTGTGAATAAGCACTTTCAAAAGTATATCCTGTAAACTTTAAAATCCTGCTTATCCGTTGCGCTTCTGTTTACACGCTCTCCTTGTAAAGCCATCGGCACTTAACTAACCGTTTACATAACACCGAACCAAAACAGTTTAACCCAATTAACACTACTACAGACATCTCCAACATATCCATGAATCACACATGAAAAAAGTTGATTTAATACGGCAGTCAACTGTTTTTAATAGCTTAACGATTACAGAGCCATCGATTCAAATTTAACTCGATCATTCAAACCAAACGGTTTCTAAACGATCTGACGCAATCTTGGATCGTGTAAATCTGCTATTGATACTCGATTACGTGCCGATCTATCTGGCTTGACACCTGCTTTGGCTCTGATATGCTCTTTGATGCCAGGAGACATTGATCGATGCTGTGTAACGAAAGCTTGGGAATTTGATTTGAGAAAACACCGTTCTTCGATTTGTTGTTGAAGTAACGATCGAAGTTGTTCCGTGTGTTCTGTACCATTACCATGAGTTTACAGTGACCGTACTCGATAGCGACGGCGTAAATTATTTGTATGGAGAATTGTACAGCGCCTCTACAAATAATTTACGCCGTCGCTATCGAGTACGGTCACTGTAAACTCATGGTAGTGGTACTGGTTAAAATCATAGCAAAAACGGTACCTACTTTAATAATGTTATGTACACAACACAAGTGGGATGTAATTTTGAATACTTACTTGATTCTAATCTAGAGCCCAAGTACCTAGGTACATTATTCCATCGACAAAATCAAAGTAAATATACCGTTAATTATATATTCGACGAGTCAACCCGTGACCACTGCCGCTGCAATGTGGTCGAAACGTCGTGGTAATTTAATAGTAATTAAGAGTGAGAATCACAAAAGTTTAAAAAGATATAAAATCAAAACTGTATTCATAATCAATGTGTTGATAACAGCAAAACAAATTTTTAAAACTAAATTAAATAGTAAAATTAGAAATATCGACAGTTAAAGAAAGGACATACCAAAAAATAAAACCATGTCTTTTTATCAGCTTCAAGCCTATAAATTAAATAAAAACAATTTAGGAAATAATTTAAAATCGCATGGCACATTAATCCACCCCGGGGATTTATTTGTGGGCCATTTACTTGCTACCCTCTTCGCAATTTCTACCTTTCCTACACAAGCCAGTTTTTTCACCTATGGATCTCGTGAAGAATTTAAGATCGTAAAATAAAAGGGGGGTTTGAACGCTACCTGCGGGGAGATGCCTAGAAATTGCGAGAGGATACAAAGGGATGCAGAAACTGGATACGACATGTACAGTAAACCACTTTGGATACTAAGAACTTAATTGCCGTGGGCTATACTAATTCTATACATTTTTTACGCATTTATAAGAATAATAGTTTATGAGCGGGTTTTAGCAACCAAATATAACAAAAAATCAATTTCAATGTGGTAAAAATCTGTATGTTGTTGCAAAATTACCGCTTGAAATAAATTAGTAACGTAGGTAATGAAATAACTTCATAAAAACACCGTAGGTAAGTAATTAAATACGACGCGAAATAATTATTTTCATGAATGTAGTTTCGAAAACTGAACCACTGACTCTAGTAGTTAAGGGACATTTTCGATGATAATCAATAAAAAAAGTTTAATAAAGTTTTTTTTTATAAATTGTATCTATTAATATATGTTCATAAATTGTTAAACATCAAACACGCTTGATGAAAAAAAAACATACCTCTATTATAAAACAACTGTAAAAGTTCAATGAAGCTTGTTTAAACGACAATAACATTACTTAAACAATTTCAACCCTCAATTTGCGACCGAATCCCTTGCACCTTACCCCATTCAGAATCTTTATTTCTAGGTTAAATAGAATTTTATTGGCGGGTTGCTGATATATCGTGTTGCCAATCGTAAATCTGTTGTGGTGAAATAAATAATTTAAAACTAATAAAACCGGCTTCGCTCTCGTAATGTTGTATCTAGATTTATTCTGGCCCTCGAATGTAATTCGACGTTTATTGTGCTTCAGTTTGTTTATTCAAGTACTTCACTTAGGTAGGTCTGCGAGATTAGGTACCTTAGGAATTTGAAACAAATCGTTTATTCATAACAAACATTCAAATTACTCGGCACGTTGGATAAACTGTATCCGGCCACATGAATGACAAATATTTTTCATTATAATAACAGCGAAACAATGAATGAAGTTACGGTAAAATTGGCTCGTTTGCGGTAACCATTAGTGCGATAGAAAACATACAGATATACGTACGATGAATGACATTGAATTATAACAATAAATATGAAAGCTGCTTAAAAATAATTGCTTCTTTCTTTCTATATTTACTTCGTTTTTAAGGTTCTGTAGTCAACTAGGAACCCGTATAGTTGCGCCATGTCTATCCGTCTGTCTGTCTGTCCGCGGCTAAGCTCAGAAACCGTTAGTGCCAGAAAGCTATAATTTGGCATGAATGTACATATCAGTCACGCCGACAAAGTGGTAGAATAAAAAAAAAATTTTTTTTTGCGGTGGTACAGTCACCAGCATTAATATCTGCCACAGCGGAGCGTGCAAAAATGTCTAACACGTCCTACCGGCCCTAGAAATAGAGTCGTGTCAGACATTTATGCACCCTTGTTGTGTCAGACATTGGTGCTGGTGACTGTACCTCCCATAGACGTAAAGTGAGGGTGATTTTTTTATCAACTAACCCAATAGTGTGGGGTATCGTTGGATAGGTCTTTCAAAACCATTGCGGGGTTGGTAAGTCGATTTTTCGATTCAGTGATCTGTTTGCGTTTTTTGCTTGGATTGAAAAAAAAACTTTTTTACGAAAAATACTTTTTCAAAATTAGTAACTGTTACTTATAAAGCCATAGCATTAATAAATAAGTAAATGCACCATATCCCATTGTAATTTATTTGTTACTTGTGAAAAATTTTGCCTACTTTATTTGCATCCAAACAATATCCTTATCGTACCATGTTTTATGTTGATACCATAAACCGTTGAAGAGTTCTCTCCTACGGAGACGAACCTGGGTGTAAAACAAAAAATTCATTATCAGATTATTAACATTGAATATACTAGCCAAATTTAACTAACCAAGAAGTGGTCAAAAGTGGTATGCAAATTCTGAAACCAGAGGCCGTATTGCCTTTAACGTTTCTGACGCTCGCGATCGCAATTAAATTACTTAATTATCGCGAGCGTAAGATTCGTTAGGCAAAACGGCCTCAGGACTTAAATAGGCACTTACAAATAAACATACGAATATTGTAAGTTACAAATAAAAGCTTCTAACTAAAAAAAGAAGACACTTAAGTGGATATAATTTACGCTACGCTACTACTAACAACCGCTCCGAAATTTTTCGTGAACAAAACTCATGTCACTGTAAAAGAGATTGTATCCGAAAATATGAAAGTTCTCGGAAAAGGGGGAGGGGTCCGTAAACAAAATATATTGAAAATACTGTATACATACTTATAAAGTTGTAAACAAAACAATCGAGTGTTGGTTCTGCCAGGAACAACTTGTTTACTTAACTAAACCAGTTAGTGTTAGTAGCTATTGCATAAGTAAATTACGAGTGCAATTGTTTGCCGCAAGTCGGAGCTAGTTGGAGATATCTACGCTAACGATGACAGAATGAATTCCGCCATATGAACCTTACAAGCAATAAAGCACTCTAATACAGCTGACTTAAATAACCTTATGGCTCTATTGAGTTAATTTCCGATAACGTATGCAACGCACGACTTTCTAAACGTTCGCAATTATTGAGCATTTTTCTCATACGGCTCAAAGTCATGCATGATTCGCAATTCTACGATGGAATCATCTTAAATGGGAATTCCTAGAGCATTTTCTCTTCACAGTCAGTCCCTCACTGCTGAGGATCATGATGTCGTAGAGCAATTTCTTTTATATCAGCTCTTGACTGCTCCATCGGTTAGCCTATTGCGCAAGGAAATATCCATATGATTGAATCTAGTCACACAACTTTGACTTCTCCCTGTAGTAGACCACCATCTATCCTGGCACCATCCATCTTTCTCACTCGCGTCGCTAGGGACTCTGCGAGCTGTGTGACTAAAATATTGTAGACGTTAGATAGTGGAAGATCTCGGTTCAGTTCCTCTTTTGAGTTTAGCTAATATAGATACCTACATATTATTAGAGCGGCGTGTGGACCAAAACCAAGTTAATCAGTAGTGTAATAAATAAACGAAATCATCGGCTTCTTGAAGTAGCTGTTAAGACCATTATCAATCTATCACAAGACTTGGCAACGAGAATCCGCCTTGTCAATTTGAAGTCTGCAAGCCGAAGCACCCACCGTGAAATAATCCCCAACAACATGATCATCATTATAAATTACGAACAAAGCAGTGAAACGGCTTCGCAATCGAGTCAACGGGGTGTAGCGATAGCTTGGACGGCACCATTGTTTGTCTCCTATCAAATTGTCATCCGAACAACCCCCACTTTCATACTTTTTATAAAGTATAGAGTATCAAGTGCTACCACGCTACTGCGTATTGTGATCCCATGCAATATTTCTTGTGGGCTGTCAGTGCCCTGTGAGTTACTGCCTCAGAATAGCTGGACTTACTATGTGTGGTTTATCAGAGAAATTCCTTTCGCGAATTTTGTTATTAAATATGGCATGTTTCGTGACTTGTGTGGAACTGACTAATACAGTGTTTAACGCAAACATCAGAGATTATGCTGTGAAGGAAGATGGGACTGAAAGTGTAAGTAACCAAATTTTTTCTAATTGCTTCTTCATAAACATTCAGTAATTAAGGCCATTGCCCCTTATTCTAGAACGCATCAAATGTGAAAACCCTACAGAAGGAAGAGGTAGGCAGATATGCCAGTTTCGCTCCGATTCACAACCCAATACGCTTCAAGGTAAGATAACTTAATACTGTAATTAGAGTCACCTTTTACTTTGCACCTCAGATTTCAAATGATACAAGTACACTCAAACCAACTGAATCGGGAAGGGAATTTATTATGACACTTACTGTGAGAACGTTCTACGGTGGGTCAGGAATTAAATGGTTCAACTGTACATTTATAGAGGAAGCGATTGCTATACCTAGTGCCATCCACGAAGACGCGTGATTTTGTCAAAATTAGACATTAATGACATTGTAATAAGAACCACGGCACGCGTCATCATCGTGAATGAGAATGACTCTGCCAATACCTGGTGATTATTTATAATAAAGCTGCTTCGATATAAGTAATTTCAATGTCTTTAATTACAATAATTTTACCAAGTTTGACTTTTGAGAAGTTTAATAAAATTTAGTTCTAACTTTTACTGTGTTTTTGTTGTGATGTAGTGTGTTTTTCTTGTCAATAAATGTTGTGAGTTTGAGTTTGAGTTTAATATTAATCTAAAATCGTAACTTCTGCAGTAGTAAATACTCGTTTGAAATGTAAGTCATACATATTTTATCTTTACTCTCAACAATATAACTTTAATACCTACTTAACTTTAACGTTACATCAAATTATATGGAGTCGCTTAGAGTTTAATCATACGTCATACCTAAATGACTAACACTAAGTAAATAGGTGCCTATTAAGTCTAGAGCCTCGCGTAATTGGAGCTTAAGCTAGCAATTACCGTCACACTTAGGTCGACATTCAGCGCATTTCAACTACAGAAACAACAACTGTGGGAACAACGTCCCACATTCCTGATAACCCGTCAGAACGGAAACATGAGTCAACTGTACACCGGTCAAACAAAATTTAACAAACTCTCCACTTTAAATTAGTTCTCATTGTAAGGTAATGTGTTCAAATTCTCAGCATTCACAGCAATTTGCAGTTGTAAGTGGGATCACACCGCCACATAACTGGGAGTTTTTCCCGTGACGGTGGCCTCCGACTCGAACAGTTAAGCTGATATGAAATCGATTCTTAGTATAGATGAATAACAGTCTGAATCAAGTGGCCGTATACAGTGTGAGATGATCGCTGATTCATTATTGGTTCTCAGTACTCTAGAGATTAACGATGGAATAAACAAAAATAAACAAACTTTTAAGCACTTTTCCTCTGAAAACTATAAACAATTATTATCCCCATTGATTATATCAACATGAATGGCTAAATTCTATCACTTTTGTAAAATTAATAAAAGGGCATTTATTTTTTTGGACTTGATACTGAACAATGATAATAGCAAAATAAATTAAGAGCAGCTGAAAACTAAAATAACTATTCTACTAAATTCTGTTTTCTTTAAAACTTCTCGTCACTGCCTATTCAAAACATTTAGGTCAAGACCCATTGTCAATCAGAAGCGTTTAACCGAAGACACCTTCAAGCTGAGGTCTATCAATCGGAAAGGCATGAAGGGCTGTGTGAAGGGGCAGTGGCCAGACGATCGTATCGAGGCAGCCAACCATGGCCCGGGACGGCGTTCTAATTGGATTTAATTATAAGGAAAAGGAACCGAAATTGTACCTCAATTTCATCGCCTATCCACTACTTCCGAGAAACAAAGGACGCATGCTATCGTTAAAGAGCGATGAAGATATCGTGATTCTCGTAGTAATGTTTGAATTTTCTGATAGTTTATGTAATTAATAGTTTATAATAAATTGTAGTAATAGTTTATGCAAATATTTTCTGCAGAAAGAATTAAACTGAGACTGAGAGAAAAAAATATTTGTTTTCTTCAGGAGATACCAGACAACGCCTTATCCAGTTCAAGCTACAGTCGAGGCCTTCTGCATCATGAGCATGCAGGTCATGAAGGTAAACCTACTCGTAATTTTTTTTAGAGCCACAGGTATAATAAAAATGCTGAAACAAAACTCCTGCGACCGGTTCAGAAAACGTCTATACTGCGGGGAATCGGCAAGTAACCTGACAGGAATAAAAACAGGTTCTGAATAATGTCCAAAGTGTGCAAGAGATTGCCATGAAGTATTTAATAAAAATAAGTACTTGAAATTTACACTTGTTTTCGATTATTTTGGGCGTGTCAGACTGAAGAAAGATGAAGAAATTATTATTTACTTACTTTCAATTTAAACATGAATTATTGTTCTTGTCATTGTATAAGCAAATTACTAATAATGTATGGATCTTTGTTGTCTGAATAAATAAATGAATTATTATATTATTATTGTCACTATGCCAAGAAAACGCCTATTTAAAGATAACTTACTTAATTATAATTGAGCACGTGACTAATATATAATGATTCGAGTGGCCGAGAGATCCATTTTGTCCGATGTCCATGATGTCCAGCTGTCACTTCCATATTTTTTTTAACCTAAGACACAATCATAATTTCCGTTGGTATACGGACAACAAGTTACTTTGCCACTCTAATGGCATTTTACTTAATCCCTTCATAATGCTCATCTCTTTAATGGTACTTTGGGTATTGTTTAACTGTTATTAATAAAAGTTATATCATCATTATACAGGAGGTTATGGATTACATGATGGTTTCTACGACGACGGATCTCACTATGGTCATGGCTACGAATATGTCCATGGTGATGAACATCATGATTTCGATCATCACGATTCAGGCCATCACGGTCATGGCCACTTCGGCCATCACCATCATTTGGGGCACGGACATCATCATAAGCATCACGATCTTCATCACGTAAGTTATCAATTATGATATTCGATTTCTTTTGTTTTGTAATCATTATTGGAATGGAACTGTCTTGAGAATTTGTAGGATGACCGTTCCGCTGTATTATAGTGGCATAAAATAATCCAAAGACGTAGATTCAAACTCATTCACCTGTCATAACACATATATACTTATATAATAATAAATATAAAGATACATATAATACAAAGTATTTTTTGTGGTTTTGTTTGCTTTACATCTACGTTTTTTTTTACTTTTTGTTTTCCTAATGTCTTATTCATCTCTAATTAAATGCGCTCCGTTTCCGGGTAGACATAAAACTTTTAGATTTGGCTGGTTTACTAAATCTTTTGTTTCTTTTAAATGCTGAACTAAAACATTAAAGCATTGTTTATACAAATATTGGGTTGGGAGTACCTACTGTCAAATTTCCTTTCTAAATTAAAATCAATACATTACAACCCACGAGCTTCTTATGCAACTCCTTTTCATGCCCACTCAAAGTCCTGTTTAGGCGTAATTTATGCAACGTTAGGAATATTTATGACGTTATTATCCCATCATAAACTCGGTTATTTCTGTGTAGCCTAAGAGCCTTACCGTTTCCAGCTAGGTATTGTTTATTTTTCATTGCTTCTCACTGGTTTAACGTCCTCTTTTAATCACCTGCTTGATCCTGTCCAAGAATTATTGTTAAGGCAGTAATTGACAGGGTTAAACGAGATATGAACAAACAAAAACTTACACAAGACGTTCAGAAATATTTCAGTTTTCTAAATGATCCTGGATTGCCAGAGCGAGCCAGTTAATCACAACGCCCATTTCTAACATTTAAGTAAAATCTATTATTTTTGTTTTCAATTAGTACCTTGCGTGTGTGTAACCATAACACGCATGCGGTAAGAATATCAGGTGTGAATTGAAACCGTTGGATCAGATATTTGAGACTATAATCATTGCCGATGGGATGGATATTACATTGCTGGTGGTAAAGGAACGGTCATTTTGACATTATTTCGGGGAAGCTTAAGTGTCCATTATCTGCCGATATTAATGTCTGATGGTGACGAGAATTTTTAACCACAGAGGTGATTCCTAAGGGTAAATTTGTAAGCTTCGTGGAGTTGAATGTTCCAAATATGTACGTTTACTTCGACACGGCTAGGGATGGTCAGGGTTATTTTATCTTCATGTCCTCTATACCAAAAACTGGATGATATTTATTTATTGTCCCTGTCAATACCCACCTTCATATCCTAAATTGTTAACTTTTTTTTACGTAAGTCAGTTCGAATAAAATCCTCAGAGCTACAAGCTGCGTTTCAATAGTTCTGTCACCTGCACGCGAAAATAGACCCTATTACCATTAGACATGGTCCATCGACCGAGGATCATTGACAGTGACCTATAATTAAATAGTTCGCGGAGTAAAAATCGATGTAATTTGGTGAAAATTCAATCAATTTTGTACTAAAGGTGCTTAATACAAGTGACAATTAATGGTGCATAAATAAGAACATTAAAGAACGGAACATTTAACAGTTATTTTATAAATAATTATCGACCTATTTATCCGTTACACGGGAGCATTTAAGTGAAAGCTAAGGCATATACCTATTGTGTATGAACTTATTATAGTTGTGCAGCATTGCTACAGAAACAGGACATTGGTTAAGATTATATTAGAGAAGTTATTCGTCGAACATTAACTACGTATAGTGCGCGGTTGCATAGAACAAAGAAGTGTACCCTACGCGAAAAAAGTGATAATTGGCGTGGAATTATCTAGACTTTTAACGGTTTATCATCTATCATATCTCGCATACAAGATATTTAACCTGCATTTGCTGTCACATAATGGATAAAATAGAAAAACTAGCGTCAGTTCAGGAGGATATGCTAGACAAAGTGAAAAAAGCATACACTAACTACAAGAAGTCACCTTTAGACAGAATTACAGTGGGCTACGTAAAAGGCAGATTAGACACACTAGAAGGTTATTGGAAAGATTTCAAAATTTTACACGAAAAATTAATTATGTCTGTGTCTAGGGAAGAACGACAAGGTTTGAAATACTTTGCTGATGACATTTTTACTGACGTCGAAGAAGTTTACTACTTGTATAAAGGCGAAATGAAGACTAAATTAGATGAGTTGCTTCTTGAAAAAGGTGAGCTAAAGGAGATCAGTAATTTAAGCTTATCAAAAAGTGACGTAAAACTACCATCAATTTCGCTCCCATCCTTTAATGGAAATTACACAGAATGGCAATCCTTCCACGATCTATTTACTGCATTAGTACATAACAATGGCTCGTTAGAAGCGGTACAAAAATTACACTACTTGAAGGGAAGTTTATCAGGAGAAGCAGAATTACTATTACGACAATTTTCGATTACGGGAGAAAATTACGATGAAGCTTGGTCAATCCTGAAAAGACGTTACAGTAATAAAAGATACATCGCGAACTCCATTTTTAAGAAATTTTTTGCACAAAAGGCTATACTTCATGAATCAGCTACCGCCTTAAGACAATTACTAGATACGTCAGTGGAATGCATGAGTGCACTTAAGAACATAGGTTTACCGACACAGCAGTGGGACGCAATTATCAATTTTATAGTCATTTCGAAGTTGGATTCTGGTACGCATAAGCAGTGGGAAGAATTTATCAGTAGCGATACAACCGATGATATCCCTGGTTTTGAAAAACTTAAATCATTTTTGGAAACTCGGTTTCGTACATTAGAGATGATAGAACCCGTAAATAAGACGTACAAACCAAAAACGTTTCACGTTACGTCGGATAAAGAACCAAGATGTACCTACTGTAAAGAAAATCATTACATTTATAAATGTAAACAGTTCTCTAAAAAACCTATAGAAGAAAGGTACGATTTTGTGCAGAAAAACAACCTATGTTTCAACTGTTTAGTTCCAAATCACAGCGTCTTTAAGTGTAAACAAAGAACAACGTGTCAAATATGTAAAAGAAAACACCACTCTTTATTACATCGAGACAAACAACAAGCAGGTGAAGAATCGCATACATCTGAGGAATCATCACATAATAATAAAGAAGATAAAAAACAACCTATGTTGAAGACACATACAGCGAGCATATCACAACCTGGTCAAGATATACTGCTAGCCACAGCATTGGTGGATGTCAAGTCAAGGTCGGGACACTCACACGTCTTACGTGCTCTGCTTGATCAGGGGTCTGAGGCTTCCTTCGTGACCGCAAGAGCGGTCGAGTTGCTGAGTTTGAAGAAAACCGAAATCAGCGGAGTGGTCTCTGGTGTTGGAGAGAGCAACCAGACAAGCATCAAACACTTGGTAGGATTACAACTTAAGTCGAGGTATGATAACAATTTTTCTATCAATGTTAATGCGTATGTATTAAAATCTTTGACTCGTAAGTTGCCGGCTAGGGAAATTAGAGGCTACAGTTGGCCGCAACTTTGCAATGTGAGGCTAGCCGATCCTACTTTTAACATACCGGGTAGAATAGATATTCTTCTCGGGGCTGACGTGTTTGGACATATTCTGGACTCAGGTTTCATGAGAGGGCCTGGCAACTTAGTTGCTCAGTGTACCCATCTGGGTTGGATTTTGTCGGGAGATATAAATGCATCGTCTTTTAATATTTCACAGCACATAACAAGTTTACACATAACACGTCAAGTAGAAGAAGACAACAATTTATTAAAGAAATTCTGGGAAGTGGAATCAGAATTATATACCAAACAAACCATATGGAGTAAGGAAGAAGAAAAATGTGAAGAAATCTACCAAAATACGACCACTAGAGACGCTGACGGGCGATATGTGGTACAACTGCCGCTTAAAAAGACCATTGAAGAAACAGTAAAATCATGTGGAAACACTAAGCAGCAAGCGGTATTAAGGCTGAAGCAGCTGGAAAGAAAATTTGAAAGAAACGAACACTTAAAAGCAGAATATAAGAAAGTTATACATGAATACTTACACCTAGGACACATGAAAAAAGCTGAAAGGGAAGATGTAAATACAGCTGTGTACCTAGCCCATCGTGCTGTAATTAGAGAAGACAAGGACACTACAAAGTTGCGCGTAGTATTTGACGCATCAGCAAAGGGCTCAAATGGAACCTCCTTAAACAGCAGCATGATGGTAGGACCCACAATACAACCAGATCTTCGCAGCCTGATCATTCGCTGGAGGTCTCACAAATTCTGTGTTGTTGGTGACATTGTAAAAATGTATCGCCAAGTGAAGATGACTGACAAACACACAGACTTACAACGCATATTGTGGCGCGATGACGTTTCTGAAGATATGCAAAGCTACCAATTACTCACCGTGACGTTTGGAACAGCAGCGGCACCGTACCTGGCGGTGCGAACTCTGCACCGTTTAGCGGATGACGAAGCACACCTGTATCCTCGGGCAGCAGTGGTGGTGAGAAATTCGTTTTACATGGACGACCTTATGACAGGTCATGATGACCTCCGTGAATTACAGAGCATTTGCAAAGAAATTAACACTCTGTTGAACGCTGGAGGTTTCCAGATGCAAAAATGGTCTAGTAACTCAGAAGAATTGCTCGTAGAACTGCAACTTGATGTGAAGACCCCAGAACCTGTAAAAGATAAAAAGGAGATTAAATTAGACAAAGTCATAAAGATACTAGGACTAACATGGGATAGAAAGGATGATACCTTCCACATTTCAGTCAACTTACCGGAAAACAGGATGCCTAAAACAAAAAGAACAATATTATCTGAAGTGGCTAGTTTATTTGATCCTTTTGGGTGGCTCTCACCTGTGGTTATCACGGCCAAGATTATGATCCAGAAGTTGTGGCTGTGCAGCCTTGGCTGGGACGATGAGCTTCCTGCAGAGTTGGTTGATGAGTGGGAATGTTACCGAGATGAGCTTCATGAGCTGCAGACTGTTGAGATTCCACGCTGGATAAAAACGACATCTCGCAGCAATGATATTCAGCTTCATGGATTTTCCGATGCCTCGTCTGTAGCAATGGCCGCAGTAGTCTATGTTAGAGTTATAGACGAGGACGAGGAAGTTCATATAACAATGTTAGCATCAAAAACAAGAGTAGCACCTCTTAAACAATTGACCATTCCCCGACTGGAGCTGTGTGCCGCAGCTCTGCTAGCGAAGCTATTGCAGGATTTATCTGGTTTACTTCAGATACCGATGAACAAAGTCTACGCTTGGACCGACTCGATGGTGGTTTTGTCTTGGTTGCAGTCACCGGCAAGCCGATGGCAAGTCTTTGTCGGCAATCGTGTATCAGACATTACGCAGCGGATCGATAATGACAGGTGGAGGCACGTTATGTCCGCTGATAATCCAGCAGATCTCGCATCTAGAGGCGTCAAGGCAAGCGAGCTAGCAAATAATAGATTGTGGTGGACTGGACCTGAGTGGCTCAAAATTAAAGAGACCGAGTTCATCAGGATTCCACTTATTCCCCACACAAACTTAGAGACCAAGAAGTCATTTCATGCAAACCATAACATTTTACGAGAAACACCAATTTGGGAAAGATTTTCATCGATGAGTAAAATGAAAAGGGTACTAGCTTATTGTAAGAGATTCTTAGATTACAAAAACAAGAATAAAGGTGAAGACATTTTGACAGTTGCAGAAATGAATGACATAGAGGAAACCTGTATTAAATATTATCAAAATTTAGTATACACCGAGGAAATAGAAGATCTAAAGAAGGATGGAAAGGTTAAAAAACGCAGTCCAATCATTAGTCTTACACCGTATTTAGATCAGTACGGCCTGTTAAGAGTTGGAGGACGGTTACATAAATCAGACTTACCAGAAGACGCTAAGCACCCAATTATCATCCCTGGTAAGCAGCACGTCACAAAGCTGATAGTAACCGAAGCTCATACAAAGACTTTACACGGTACCATTCTTCAGACAATGACTTACATTCGAAGCAAGTACTGGATTATTGGTCTTAGAACAGCTGTAAAAGAGGTTGCGGGAAAATGTACAACATGTATAAAGCATAAGGCAACTACTAAGCAGCAATTGATGGGTCAGCTACCTACATCGAGAGTCACTCCATGTCGTGCATTCTACAACAGCGGGGTTGACTATGCTGGACCCGTGTACATGCGGACATCAAAAGGTCGCGGTCACACCTCTACTAAGGGTTATATCTGCCTGTTCGTGTGTATGTGCACGCGAGCGATTCACTTAGAAGCTGTGACAGATCTCACCGCTCAGGCATTTATAGCTGCCTTCCGGAGATTTGTTGCTCGAAGAGGGCATTGTGGGAATTTATGGAGTGACAACGGAACCTGCTTTGTTGGTGCAGACAAAGAGCTAAGAAACTTATTTAAGAAGAGCACAAACGGCGCCATCAAGGAAATTGCTGACCAGTTGGCTAACGACGGGACTACATGGCACTTTATACCACCCAGAGCCCCAAATTTTGGCGGACTGTGGGAGGCAGGCGTGCGTGGGGCCAAACGTCACCTCATCAGAGTCAATGGCAGTACCAGGTTGACCTACGAAGAAATGACCACAATGCTAGCTCAGGTAGAGGCTTGTTTGAACTCGCGCCCACTTTGTCAGTTGGATGAGACGGTCGATACACTAAATCCACTTACACCAGGACATTTCCTTATTGGTGGACCAATAATAAGTATCCCAGACAGTAGATACGACCAGAAAAATATAAGTCAACTAAGTCGCTGGCAACTTATTCAGAAGCAAACCCAGGATTTTTGGAGGAGATGGCAGTGTGAATACCTTAACACACTGCAACAAAGGCACAAATGGCAAAATGTTGTACCATCACCTAGCGTTGGAGATGTGGTCATCATAAAAGATGAAGATTTGCCGCCAGCTAAGTGGCTCCTTGGGAGAATCAGAACATTGCACCCTGGCTCGGATAACTTAGTACGCGTTGTATCAGTCCAGTGCAAGGGCGGTAACATTATGAAAAGACCTTTATCAAAACTAATTTTGCTCCCTAAAAACCCAGATGAGTAACCTGAGCTCCATTTGTACTACTCATTTTTCCAGTCGGTTAAATTATGGTGGGCGGTGTGCATCACATCGTTTGGTTGCACCAACTGTAGACCGCAACTTTGTCGCCCGCAACTTTGTTGCCCGCAACTATGTTATGCCCCATGGATAGTTCACTCGTTCTCTGGCTAATCACTACCTCTTTTACTCGCTGATAACCCGGCATTATAACATAGATAAAGGCAATTTAAACTCTGATCTGTAATTTTCGAGTAATATCATGTTCAAGTAGACAAACATATCATAGATCAAATCTTTTCCCTTTATAATATTAGTCTAGATGTGTCAATTAACATTTGATATTTACTTCAGTACCTACACGGAAATAATTAATATTGTAAAATATTACATACACTATCCGTGGTATGTTGATTAGGTATCTGTTGTTTGTGAAACCCGATGTCAATTAATATAGGATTGATCAATTTACATGCAAAAATCAAGTCGATGTTTGCGGATTCTTAACGTACCTAACATTGGGAAAGATAAAACCCTTATTAATACCGATTGGTAGTCTAGTCCACGGCTTAAATTATGTATAGCTAGTAACTCCTCAATCCTTATATCACATAAGATAATGTAATATGCCTAAAATTTAGATACATATTTACGTTGTGACTATTTTAGATTTATTTTTATTAGTTATTACTTTCAATAATAACGGATGAGTAAACAAATTAAATTATATCTTTAATATTATTACAGTCCATTAAGTCGATTTGTCAGTAAGGTTTGTTTACTTATTCTTATTCATTGCACCTCTAGTGTAACATCATTCAAGATGCCTAATGAGTTCATGCATCAAGTTAGCTGACCGCGTTTTTGCATGTAGCGCAGGTAGATTAACTTTTCTCAGTGACTTAAAATTGTTACGTTCATAAACAAAGTATGGACACTCGCGTTTACTTAAGTCTTATTACCTTGTTCAATGACGATAGGTTTTTAGTTGTTTATGAAATATTTAATTACTTTATTAGCTTAAGTGATTGGTTGTTGTGCTTGATAGTGGGTATGGTTATGTGTACATTAGGATGGTGTGATGTGATTAATGGCATCAGACTATGGAAGCTACATACCAACTTCTTGTCATGTAAGTTACATCTGTAGGTATTATAGTCCTAAGATAGTTTTATATCGTGTTTAGCATCATAATAGAAGCAGTTATGTATGTAAAAACAGATGTTTTGGTGGGCGGAATGTCAATACCCACCTTCATATCCTAAATTGTTAACTTTTTTTTACGTAAGTCAGTTCGAATAAAATCCTCAGAGCTACAAGCTGCGTTTCAATAGTTCTGTCACCTGCACGCGAAAATAGACCCTATTACCATTAAACAGTCCTAAGTGCTTTAAATACTAAATTTGCATGTAAGGTGCAAGATACGTAGCAGACTTAACAATTGCACCTGACAGTTATTATTTTGTTTTGCAGCTGGCATCGAAAGCCTTATTATGGCCGATAGCAGGCATCGCTCTTTTGGGAGCCGCAGCGGCTTTGGTGACCAATCCAGTGCTTCTTCAACTAGGAGTTGTATCTGGGCGTAGAAGACGACGCGACACTGTAGAGGTCTCAGGTCCTGACTATGTTTCTGATGAAGATTTGCCGTTAGATCCTTATGGGATACGAAATAATGAATTTGAGCAGGCACGAAAACCAAAAAGGAACATTGGGGCTAAAGAACTAAAACGAGGACATAAGAAAGTTTCGCAGGACTTAAAAGATAATAAAGAAACGAGTCAATTTGTACCTATACCTCTTAAGTTTAAAGGTGATTAAGTAAGGTATAAATACTACTTTGGGGCATATAAAAAAATGTTTAAATTGTATTTAGTTCGTTTTTAAATTTGTAAGATTTCTAATGACGTAATCGGTAACTTTTTAAATAAACTGCTAAATGCCACTAAATTAATAAAATGATATCATTCTATTTAACCATAACTTATTCACATAATTGAGGCAATATTATAGACAATTTGTATTTCAAAAAAGCGTGTTATTTACATAGAAAAAACAAAAAAGAATGATACTAGCCGACCAGGGAAAAAAGTTTACTTACTACCTATACACTGGTTTCTTATTCTTAATAAAGTCAGCAGTCTAAGCTAATGGTCCTAACAAAACATACTACCTATTCCACGTTCAAACTAAATTTTTTGTCGCAAAGTGCGGTTAGATTGGGTAAATTACTTACGGTCAATGCACCCTAGAAAATTAAACTAAAAACACACACAATATTGTAAAAATTGTTCACATTTCACTTTTTCACTTTAAGACACAACTTCGTAACTATTCACTAACACTACTGTCGCCAACTTTAACATTGAATACACAGCAATTAACTCTAAAGAAAACAATCGACTTCACCGAGCACTATCGACAAAAACAAAATGTAAACTGTCAATTGTTTCAATAAACGTCATCAGTCGGATCCGATCATACGGTGTTTAGCTTACGAAAGGAGTGAAGTTTGAGTCAAGATAGCTGCATGTGATGCAAGCTGCGGTAGCGAATGAAGTTGGTTGCAGATTGTTTTGTGTGCGTACGCCACTGCGCCCGCGCTGGGATGTTGAAAAAACTCGTCCAAGTTCTTTCCTATCGTCGTTTGTAGGTGTGCGTGAGATTAGTCAGAAGGGACGCATTATATAGATTTATCTCAGAGCTTTTCAATTTAATCAGTAGTTTTTAGTGCTTTATTCTAGTAATGCATACTTTCGATATTGTCGTACACGTAGTTCGGACGTTGTTGTAATTGAACGATTTCGGTAGGTAGGTAATCATTGTTTAACTGACTGACTCATCAAGTCCCTCCCAGCCCAGATATTACATAGAGGCTCCCTTCCTCTTGGTGTAGTTAAGGAATGAGAACAGATTTTATAAGATTCCCATGGGAAGTTCCGCAACGTAGGTGAAGGTAACGTTCGAGGAACTAGTAAATAATATAATTTTACTACATCTATCAGTAGTTCGATGAGCCTCTTAAGATGATAAATACAGGTGTTAAAGTTAGGCTAAGTTGCTAAGGTTCATATTATTCATGTTTGCTTGTTTTTAGAAGCAAGGTAAATTAGTGAGTTCACTCTTGGTCTCAATATTTCTAACTAATGTTGCTAATCAATAAAAAACACTTCTTCAAAAAGTTTTTTCGCTATTTGGACGCCATCTTGTGGAGTAGTCTCAAACTACTGAGAGCCAACATGAAGTAACGTGAACTCGCCGATGTGCAAGTTTAAGTAACTGATGAGTAGTCACGGGTTCTACCGTAGTTTCAGCGATGGCAACTAGATGGCATCAAATAACATACTCATAACGCTCGTGACAAGGATTATCTCAATTAAAAATACTATTTCTTTATTATTACTTTTATTTATATCATTGAATATTGTTCATACGTAGCACCAAGTGTGATAGGCTCACAATTTAAATCCAAGCTGAAAAGAAAAAAGTCGTGATTATTTTTTTAAGATTTTTAAGTTCAGTCCACAACTTTATTCAAAAATCCCACTGTGCACCATAATTTTTCTTTCCCCTTTTTACATAGGTGTTACATGAAATTCAAATTAGCCATGATTTTCCCAGAAAGTCATAATATTCAGTTCATCATTCATCATCTCAGCCTACATACGTCCCACTGCTGGGTACAGGCCTCCTCTCCTGAGAGAGGCTGATGAGAGGGCTTGGCTAAGTTCCCACGAGCACACATCCCACGCACAGCGACACGAGCCCAGTTCGGATTTTAAACTTAACACACAACATTGAATACTGGTAGGTTTGCAGGTTTGTGTAGGTTTTCTCACAACGCTTAATTTTACCGTAAAGATCTTGATAAGTTTCAAATTTGTGAATCTTTTGACAATAATGTTATGAGTGTAGGTTTTTGTACCTTACACAGGACAGTTTTCTTACCTTAGGAGCATTTTGTACCAAACATTTGAACATAAGCGCAGCCCTGTCGCATCCTTTTTCGCCATCTGTCACAGGCTCATCGTTTACTGAAATTAATAAACACATTTTATTTTATTTTTTAGGGTTCCGTAGCACGATAGTCGTCTTCACATTAGTTTGCGTCTACCGCGGTGGCCTTAATTAGATGATTGCAGCTGTCGCTCGCCGTATGCAGGCAACTATATGTAGTTACGTAATTTTTAGAATATGGAACGTCGACTTATCTATACGGATACGCTACTACTATATAGAACATATCATTTACTTGAGTTTTTCACCTAGATATATTGTGTTCATTGCATTGGTTGGGGTCACCGGTTATTGCATGCGGCGATAGCCTCCTGCGGCCCAAGTCACATTTTTGTCTTATGAACATGAAACTTATTGTCACTTAAGAGAGAGTTCCACGTCACATTACCTGCAGTAAGTCCCGTATCTAAGACAGTGGGCCGTACAAACTTGTAAAATACAAACTTTTGAAAGTTATTTGTAAGTAATATCTATTAAATTGAACCAAAAAAAAAGTCAGTCACTGATCCATAAAAAATACTTTCTTTTTCTATATATCCGCCTTATTTTACTAACTGTTAAACCAAAATATTGTTAATCATACCTTTAGAGCACAAATCAGCTAGTTTCTTGGCGTTGGCAAAACGTTTCTCGTCACCATTCTTAGTCAACTCCGCTACTTTATACCCGTGCTCCAGGTCGTACAGCCCTTTGGCAGTCATCTGTATTCAGCATATTCATCTTATTAACATTATAAAAATACGGCATAGGATTAAATTGAAATAGATTACCATTTGTTAGCGTTATGGCAAGGTAAAAGAATAAAATAGGTAATACCATCAAAAAAATATTTAAAAACAACCCTAAAAAATGACACCCAAAAATTCATATCTAATAATTAAATATTAAGAAATCCTTGAGCAGATTTATAAATGAATCATCATGAAACGTTTATCTATCACCCAAAGATTACCCTGTGATTCTGGCCACATTTTATTGCCGATATACGTCCCACTGCTGGGCACAGGCCTCCTCTCAGAGTTAGAAGACTTGAGCCATAGTTCCCACGCGGGCTCAGTGCAGATTGCATGCACAATTGCTTCACAGATTTGTGCAGTTTACCTCACGATGTTTTCCTTCACCGTTAAGCTCGTGGAAAATTTTATATGTGATTTCGATAATGAATTTAAAAAAACTCAGTGATGCGAGCCGAGGTGTGAACCTACCATCCTCCGCTTGAGAGGCCATAGGTCAAACGAATAAGCCACCACGGCTTTTTAACCCGAAGATTATTCTAAGTAAAATATTAATACATTTTTTTCATACTCACCGACCCTTCAGCCTTGTATGCGCAAGCCAGGAGACATTTTGTTTCTTTGTTTTTGGGAATTACAAAATTCTGGAGTGCCATAAGTTCGCTGACTTCTACTGGATAGTCTTTTTGACATTTCATGACATACTTTGTGAACTCGACCTTTATCTCCTCGTCAGTCAAGGCCTACATCATTAAGATTTCAATAATTAATAAAATAAAAATATATTAACGGAAAAATGTACGTACATATTTTCAATCCTCTTTAAATCTAAACTTACGGAAACATAGGCGCTGTAGACCGCAAAAGTTACTAGCAATTTCCAAAACATTTTTGTAGTTATATTATATGGCTTTGTATACCTAATCTATGAAAATTCCACTCCAGAATACATCTGGCAACTATACTTAATCCCTATATATATTTTTTCGAATATGTAAAACGTGATCATGATTTTATCATGTAATTGTTACAATCATTATAGATTCCAATTTAATACTTTAGAAAAATTTAAATAATTTTTGTTTCCGTGATCGATATCATTATTTGTAAACTTAATTGATTATTGAAAATTAAAATTTAAAAAGGATTTTTATTGTAGAGTTAGCCGCGTATTTCAAATAATAATAAATTGTTAACAAGTCGTATAAGAGAAACATCTAGAAAAAATATTAAGACCTAAAATAAATAAACAAAAACAAAATAAATTTATTCAATACCTTGTTTACAAGTTATGCATCACAGCAAATGTACAAACTAATAAAAGGGAAAGCGACTCAGCTTAACTAAGTACTTTTATTGATTAATTCATTTTTAGGGTTCCCTAATCCAATAAGGAACCCCTAGGTTTCAGCATGTCCGTCCGTCCGTCCGTTGTTTAGCTTAGATACTGTTAGAAGCTATAAACTGAAGTTGGCTTGTCTAGTGTACCTACTAAGTACTAAAAATAATTATTTCCTTACACTGTACTAGAATGAAGTATTCCCATATCCTTTCTGCTTCTAGTACCATCATCCAAATAAGTGGTCTATCAATTTTTAAACAAGTTCCTATCATTAATGAATGTCGCTAAAGTCGAACTTTCAAGTTGACAGACACGTCTATTGGCATTATTGTTTTATGACATGCAAACGATTATCAACTTTATGGTGATAGACCACATATTTGGCTGATGGTACCTACACTACCGTCAGAAAGTTAAGGACCAAACACAATTTTTAGTTTCTTTTCATGAATTCTTCTACAAAACATCAAATTTAATTTCTAATCAAAATAAAACAACGTAAACTTATCATTTTTGTATTTTAACCGTTAGTAAATACTCTTTTCAATATATGTATTTGTAAGGAAAAAGCGTTATTTGAGAGCACACTAATTACAAATATATTATCAAATTTCGATTTTAAAATAATATTATTTGTTTTAAGAACTTCAATTATTATTATTATTATTCTTATTATTTCGAATAGCTCCGACTGAATGACCTGCCGGCGTGGACTTAGTGAACGATTCCTTGAATGTACCATAGGCGAAATATACTGGTCTATGAATCTGCGTACATCCATAGACCAGTAAACTAGCAGGTAGTTTGAGTGAGAATGAGATAGCAAAAATAAACTGATCGGTTATTGGAACGAGAGCGAACCATGCATAAACTTTATTATGTACCTACTAATCTACTAAATGAACTAAAAGATCGCACTAATACATTTGCACGATTTTACCTAAATACTAGTTGGATTGGAAGCGATCCGTTTAGTTAAGGAGCTCGTACAACTCTAAACTGAAATACTCATTTCACAATATCTAATGACCTGTGAACATGGATGCAATCTCGATGCAATGGATGCAACCTACAACCGGTGGATGCAGGTGGCAAGTTGTCGTTCATTGTGGTGTTCAAAGGGAAAGGCCTTTGTTCAGCGCTGGATGTCTTCCAGCTGATAATGATGATAAACGTCTTCTAAAGTTTGAATAAAGTCCGTATGATATGTTAATGCTAAAAAGCTTCATTGTTTCTTTGCTTCATCAAATACATTACTGGTTAGTTGTGCATCTCTATAAGGTTTTGTTACCGAGAAAAATTAACTGTTATAATAAAAATGGCAAAAATTTATTTCTAAAACTTTATTTGCTTACTTATTTTTTCCATCTGCCTAGAAAACCTTTCGTTTTCGTGTAACCAAGGGTGTAACGTTCAGGTAGTGAAGTCGAACTGTAACATACAAAATACAGTATTACTTAGAGCATTAAATATTCTACTTCTTCTCTGTATTGTAAAAGGCAACCATTACTGACTGACTGATCTATCACACAGCTCAATCCACAGAACGGGTTGCGCTGAAATTTGTTACGCAGATATCTACCTATTATAACATATAGGCATCCCGAAAGGTTCTTCTAAAATCCACCCCCTAAGGGGATGGAACGGGCGTCCAAAGTTTGTATGTAGAATCAAGATTACCTATATGGACTTTTTATATTCGAAATTTCTTGAAGTATTCTGTAAATGAATAACTTAATATGTGAAGATGATTGTAATGGTACCTAATGCATAAATAATGAGTGAATTTTCCAATCTGCTGTATTGAAAGTACTTTCCCTCCATGTTGCGTTAAAAATGTCCACCGTGCATATAACGGGCACCGTGCCTCGGCATAACTTACGTCAATCATCGTGCTGAAGTCTTTATTTTGCCCCGTAGCGCATTATTAAGAAAGGTAAAAAAATTGGGTGTGGCATGTTTTCAATGTTTATCTCAACATACCTCAGCTGCTCTCTCGACACTGCATTTGAAAATCATCGCCGCTCTATCGCAGTCTTTTTTGTCGCCAGTGATATTTTCGTCGTTTACTACAAAAATAACATTGGGATTATAAGATATAGTTAAGATATTCATACTTTTAGCAAGACTATCGCAATTGTGACTTTTTGTGACCCAGGGCCTTTTCTCTTTAATTGTCTAACTCACGAACGCTCGCGATCCGATTCATCATCTCTTTCTTCTCCTACACCTAACGTTTAACAAAGATAATGCAAATACAAGCAAAAAGTACTTTAAACAAAATGCTTGTATTATAACGTAACCAATAAAAAGTTGTAAAACCCCGACTTTGTCACTTCAAAGTTCCATATCTCAAAAACGGCTGAACTGATTTTGGTGAAACATGTCTAAGAACCATCACTAGTAAGTAGTAACCCTGATTCTAAATTTAAAAAAAACCGCATTCAAATTGGTCCATCCGTTTAAGAGCTACGGTGCCACAGACAGACAGGCAGACAGACACACATAGCGGTCAAACTTATAACACCCCTCTTTTTGCCTCGGGGGTTAAAAATAGTGAAAGCGGTTGTGATTCCGTAAACAATATGACCCCAGTTTTAATAATAAACATCACAATAGCTGACAAAGTTGTAAGAGTACCACGGGTCACAATTTTAAAGGAACAAAGTTGAACAAACAGCAGGGCTACTACGAAACTCGAAACTCGAAGTGCGTATCGTACCGTCCCTCTCGCTCTCGTATTAAATAGTATAAGTGTTAGAGGGACCACACGACACGAATTTCGAGTTTCGTAGTAGCCCTGCTGGACAACCCAGTGGGCAGCGAAGCGTGCAGCGAGGCGGCGAGCCTTTTCTCTGTTCATGGCGTGTGCTGCCAGGAAACCGCTTAAATAGACCATATTGGAATCCATGCATATTCAAAGTCATAATGTAATGTTTGCCATAATGATCACTTCTCATAACTCTTTTTTCTTGAAAATTATATATAAGTATTTCCTGATTGTTATAAAACAAACCTCACCTAAGCCATATAGAGTTGTAGAGTTCTCTATTATGGCCATTTCAGAGTTCCTGAAACTTTATAGATTTTGAAGAAAAAAGAATTGTGGCAAGCGATCATTATGACAAACATTAAATACATTATGGCTTACAATGTTATGGATTGCAAACGGGACCCCGCTTAAATATAATACATGCTTGCTGCTCCCTTGCCCGTCCCGCTGCCAGCTAGCATCCAGTCCAGGGCGCAAGAGTTTTTACCAAATATGCATGCGTTCGTAAAATCTTCACTCCTTTTCTTCAATTCAGGCTGGTCAGCGAATACTTCATCGGAAATCTTTTGAATTCCTTCAGGAGATAGTTTTCCGTCGGCATCCATCTGTAATTTAACAGTTCTTTTTGAATCTTCTGAACCGGACAACATCGCGATATCATTTAACTCCACGCTGTGATCGTTGGTATAGTATCATTAGCGTAACAATCATGATAATGAACAGAATAACATAAATCTCTTTTTAATACTTCAACAGTGTGTTAGACTATCTATTTATATAATATACTTAAACGAGTAAGTCTTGTATTATATTTATTTATTTAATTATCTATTTGTTTCGAGTATATCGGAAACGGATCCAAAGATTTCGCCAAAATGTGCTATGTGGGGACTTTCGGGGGCGAACAATTGAACTAGCTTGGACCCATCTCTGAAGAAAAGCTTGTAACTTCGTATAATTCTTTTGCCGTGTGAAATTAAATACGTTTTAAACTTTCGTGATTCTCACTCATAGTCAAAATACCACAAACGGGACTTATCACGCTATTATTACACAAGTATAATATTTACCTCGACGTTTCGGCAACGTTACAGTTGCGTCGTTGTTGTTACGGAACGTCATTTTTACTCAAGAATGGTACGTGAAGCGGTTGAAATAAAAAAGCATAAGAATTTCAACCGGGACGATGGGTATAAGCTTTCATCTTCGTGGAATCCTGTTATTAATAAGTGTCGGCGTCGGGATGAATGTTCGGAGGGACGATCGGACGTTGTTAGTGTTGTGTGTCGGTGTGATAATAAAAGTGAACAAGTGCGGGTAGTTCGTGATACGAGTGCCGGCACTATTAGTGATCAAGTGCGGGTAGTTCGAAGAACTCGCCCTGCTAGGCGGACTTGACACCCCACACTTCAGTCTACTCGTGACCACGGTAACTGTAACGTTGCCGAAACGTCGAGGTAAATATTACTTGTGTAATAATAGCGTGATAAGTCCCGTTTGTGGTATTTTGACTATGAAATTAAAAATGTAATATTTATATTTTATTAAGGTTACTATAAAATATTGTCATCTAATCTTTTGTTGTCAGTTTTCTTCTTTATAGCTTTATCGTAAAGGAAATGAAACTGAAATCTTCGTCGTAGTATAATCCATACTAACATTATAATGCGATAGTAACTGTTTGGCTGCCTGTCTGTCTGTAATTAAGAATGGAGATAATTTGAGTCCTTAGGAACATAATATAGCATAATATAGTTTGTTAGAAAACTGTATAGTTCCCGCGGTATAGCGATATACCTATTAATTCTTCGCGGACTGAGACGCAGGCAACACCTAGTACAAATATTAACTGACACACAACGCAATTGCTCACGACTGTACATTACACACGTGCAAAAAGTATTTTCAAAACTAACTGGGCAAAGTATAATCTGCGAGGCAATTCTTAAAAGTATTGTCCGGTGACCATCACCGTGTAATTGGCATGTCATCGTTGACCTTGCAAAAGTACAGGGAGCAACACGAGTCTTTACCTTATTGTGTACCATATAAGAGCTTATTTACACTGGACATTTCTGATTCATTGTTGTTAACTGCATACGTGTCCATGATTTTCCAGTCTCCGATGCGCAAAATAGATATGAGGGATTTGAGAGTCATTACGATAGAGTTTTTAGTAATGATGACGACTTGAATAATTAGCAAAAATATTAATTCAAATCAATAATTGTCTGTTTTTACAAGTTACAAGCTTTTATTTAAGAGCGTTTATATTATTTTATTTATGAGCTGGCAACGTTACATTTTTAGGGTTCCGGAGCCAAAATAGCAAAAACGGAACCCTTATAGTTTCGCCATGTCTGTCTGTCTATCTGTCCGTCTGCGGCTTTGCTCAGAGACTATCAATGCTAGAAAGCTGTAATTTAGCAGGGATATATATGTAAACTATGCCGACAAAATGGAACCAAAAAAAATAAAAAAACTTTTTCCTCCCATAGACGTAAAGTGGGGGCGATTGTTTTTTTCTCATCCAACCCTATAGTGTGGGGTATCGTTGGCTAGGTCTTTTAAAACCATTATTTTTCGATTCAGTGATTTGATTGTGAAATATTCAACCCCCCCCCCCTCTAAAATCTAAACCAATGGGTGGAAAAATTTGAAAAAATTCAGGATGGTAGTAAGTATATCAAACTTTCAAGGAAAACTATAACGGCTAAGTAAATAGCATCCTAAGGTATACAATATACCTAAACTTGGAAGATTCCGTATAAAATACGAAATCCTTAGAAAAATATTACTTATTTTTTTCGTAATAATAATAATAAATTGGTTTACTAACTCCACCACAGGATATACAGTTCATACAAGTAATGATATGCACAGATACAAAAATTGTGCGGTGGAGACTGGTGCCCGAACTAGGGGAAACCTGTATGTTAGGTCACCAGGTCTCCAACCCTCAAACAACTGTAACAACAGATTAGGAGAGTAAAGACAAGATTATAGAAACAATAAAATCCTTACCTATCCCATTAAGACGAGCAATACAAAATAGATATAATCAACTACAGATGTTTATATACCACGAGCGTGTGTGTGTGTGTGTGTGTGTGTGTGTGTGTGTGTGTGTATGCGTGCGTGTGCGTGTATGTGAGTGCGCTACTAATATATTATTATGATACTGTAATCATTAGTAAATGAAGCCGTGGTGGCCTAGTGGTTTGACCTATCGCCTCTCAAGCAGAGGGTCGTGGGTTCGAACCCCGGCTCGCACCTCTAAGTTTTTTGAAATTCATGTGCGGAATTACATTTACTTAATAAACTAAATTTATTACAACAGGCTAGTGTAGTGGGGGCTGCCGTGAAGTAGCAGTGCTTGCACTGTTCTGTTTCGGCGTGGAGAGTAAGACAGCCGGTGAAATTACTGGCACTTGAGGTATCCCATCTTAGGCCTCTAGGTTGTCAACGCATCTGCAATATCCCTGCTGTTGCAGATGTTTATGGGCGGTGGTGATCTCTTACCATCAGGAGTACCACTAGCTCGTTTGGCATCCAGAGGAATAAAAAAAAGGCTAGTGTATTAAAAAAATCTAATTAGGCCGTCAGTTAGCGTAATTTTTCTTTTATTAAATAAAGAAATAATATGAAGCGAATAGCCAGCTAAAGTTCTGTGTTACGTTACGCCGTGCGAACTTTTAAAGCACGACGTGAAGTCACGGGCCTCCATTCCGGAACTTTGACGCGCTTCATCTTTGTAATTACTTTGTTTGATTGACAAAAGAAAAAACCGGCCAAGAGCGTGTCGGACACGCCTGAAATAGGGCTCCGTAGCCATTACGAAAAAATTAAGTAATATTTTTCTAAGGATTTCGTATTTTGTACGGAATATTCCAAGTTAACGTATATTTTATATTTAGAGGTTGTTTCACCATCCATTGATAAGTGTTAACTGACGGTTAAATGTGATGCCGTCTCCGTCTATTCGTACGAAACAAATAGAGACGGCATCACATTTAACCATCAGTTAACACTAATCAATGGATGGTGAAACAGCCCCTTAGGCTGCTATTTACTCTTAAACTACTAATAATTCTCAAAAAAACTTAACCGTTATAGTTTTCCTTGTAATTTTGATATACTAACTACCATCTTGAATTTTTTCAAATTTTTCCACCCACCGGTTTAAATTTTAGAGGGGGGGGGGACGCTCGATGAAAATTTGCACTTTAAAGTTGAATACAAACAAAGCACTGAAACGAAAAATTATTTTAGCAACCCTCAAGCAATTGCTTTAAAAGACCTATCCAACGATACCCCACCCCAAAAAAGATCACCCCCACTTTACGTCTATAGGAGGTACTCTAAAAAAATTTTTTATAATTTTTTATTGTGCCATTTTGTCGGCATAGTTTACATATATATTCGTGCAAAATTACAGCTTTCTAGCATTGAAAGTCCCTGAGCAAAGCCGCGGACGGACAGACAGACAGACATGGCGAAACTATAAGGGTTCCGTTTTTGACATTTTTGGCTGCGGAACCCTAAAAAATAGGTAAGTGTCAACATTTATTTTATCCAGTGGCGACCCCAACGCAGTATCAAAATAGAAGGCTTATTGGCTAACTCTAAATTTAATTTTGTCCTTGTAAGATGGCACATACCACCACATAAAATTCGTTTCAAACTCTACAAAGGTATACGAGTGAAACGCGCTAACATTTTGGCTGATATTTTATAATTGTTGAACCTACATACGTGACATCTATGCTGATTTACCTAAATGGAAAAGGAGGAGGACGAGTTGGATGACAGAACATAAGTGCCACTGTGCTATCTTTTACTTGTGGCTCCGAAATAGCTAAATTTAAAAAAAGAAGAAGCCTTGTGGGCACCCTGCCCAATAGCAACGACTTGGGTGATATTTGTAAATATAGATTTTTAGAATTAGAGTAAGTTAGTTTTAGTTCTTGTTTTATTTATTTCTGTTAATTATTGTTTTTATTACTTATTTGTTTGTTTATAAATTTAATAGGTAAAGATTGTAGTTCTTTATAAAATAGAACGACAGTAAACAAACCATCCCAGACTTCTTATAACTGCAAGCTAGCAAGCACTTGACGTTGTCTCCCTCAGGCAACTCCTTCTTCCTCAGCGTGAGAATATCCTCAGATGTTATGGGGAACTCTTTTGAGCATTCCAGGATGTTGTTCACATATTTAACCTTGTATTCCTCTAATGATTCCGCCTGTAATGAAATAACTTTGGATAATGATGATGATTATGATGTTAAAACAAAGGCCCGATACGCTTCAATTGATATCTTCGATGATCGTCAACCATAGACGAATTAATCAAGAGTAGACTTGTCATAGGTATATCATCATCATCCGAGCCCTATATACCTACGTACTACTGGTTCCCACGCGGGCCCAGTGCGGATTGGGAATGTCATATAAATAAATAATAAATAAATAAATAATCAATCATGTCATGGCACTTAACACCAATTGACCTAGTCCCAAACTAAGCAAAGCTTGTACTATGGCTACTAGGCAACGGATACACATATTTATAAATATAAATACATACTTTACTACGTATTACAAACATTCGTATTATTCATACAAATGTCTGCCCCGGCCGGGAATCGAACCCGGGACCTCAAGTTTCGTAGTCAGGTTCTCTAACCACTTGGCCATCCGGTCGTACATACAACCAAATGGCCTAGTGGTTAGAGAGCCTGACTACGCAGCTTGCGGTCCCGGGTTCGATTCCCGTGTCGGGGCAGATATTTGTATGAAAAATACGAATGTTTGTTCTCGGGTCTTGGATGTTTAATTATGTATTTAAGTATGTATCTATATATCTATATAATTATATTTATCCGTTGCTTAGTACCTATAACACAAGCTTTGCTAAGCTTACTTTGGGACTAGGTCAATTGGTGTGAATTGTCCCGTGATATTTATTTATTATTATTATTTATACAAGTATAATACCTTATGATTGGTTATTTGGAGTCTTTTTGTATTTTTTATTTCAACTCCAAATTTGTTACTTTTACGGGTATCCCGTGAAACCATATCGAAAATACAAACTGAGACATGGATGCACAGAAAAACCAGAAAAAGAGACCAGCGCTGGGAATCGAACCCAGGTCCTCAGCAATCCGTGCTGCGTGCTATAACCCCTACACCACCGCTGGACAGGAATTTAGACACGAATTTTTCCTATGCATACATATCTCAGGTTGCTTATTTCTACTACGCTACTTATGCAGCAGCACTAGCGACATCTATGTTTTCGCTCTCATCGAGAGACGTCACATTCTATCGGAACCAACCGCTCACCCAGACAAGAGATGTCGCTACTAAGCAATCAAATTATGATTGGTTATTTGGAGTCTTTTTGTATTTTTTATTTCAACTCCAAATTTGTTACTTTTACGGGTATCCCGTGAAACCATATCGAAAATACAAACTGAGACATGGATGCACAGAAAAACCAGAAAAAGAGACCAGCGCTGGGAATCGAACCCAGGTCCTCAGCAATCCGTGCTGCGTGCTATAACCCCTACACCACCGCTGGACAGGAATTTAGACACGAATTTTTCCTATGCATACATATCTCAGGTTGCTTATTTCTACTACGCTACTTATGCAGCAGCACTAGCGACATCTCTTGTCTGGGTGAGCGGTTGGTTCCGATAGAATGTGACGTCTCTCGATGAGAGCGAAAACATACAGGGTGTCCCAGAAGTACCACGTCACAGTGACACCAGAGGTAGGCCAGCTCAAGAGGAACCTAACCAACCTAACATGACCCCAGTAAAAGTTGCACGGTTTTCGAGTTATTAACGAAATAAAGATTTTTGAGAATTTTCCCCTTTGTCTTAACATTTTAAGTACCAGCATCGACTTGGAAAGCTTTTTATAACAGTTTTTTATGTGTATCAAATCACGAATAGCCACTTCAGAAGTGCAAAGTGTTATTTTGTCAGTAACTACCGTAAAATGCTGAAAAAAAGATCATTAATCTTGATTTATGCTGTCTGAAAAACATGAATTTCAACTTTAACCATCTGCCATGGAAAAAAAATACTAGAAACGAAACAAACAAATAACTTCAATAAATTAGGCATGTTATGCAGATTCAGAAATGGTATGACACATGTATCTTACTGCAAGAACATTAGACATTCTTATCACTTTAGCGAAGCCCTATCGAACCAACTTAAAACTGGAACTCCGAAACGATCCCTGCTAAGTGGTACAAAAATGCTGTGTACAGCAATGGCTAATAATAATATTATCTGACACAATTATTTTTCCAAATGCATGAAGGCTAAATACTAATGTTTGTCTCCCTTTTGGAGGCTAGGACCGGATCCTAAAGGACCGGACGGATATAACCTAACCAAGAAAAAGTTGGAAAACCCCCGACTTTGTCACTTCAAAGTTCAATATTTCAAAAACGGCTGAACCGATTTTGATAGAACATGTCTAAGAACCATCGCTAGAAAACCTGCTTTCAAATAAAAAACCAAATTCAAATCGAGTAACCCGTTTAAGAGAAACGGTGCCACAGATAGACAGACGGACGTAGCGGTCAAACTTATAACACCCCTCATTTTGCGTGGGTGGTTAAAAACAGGTTTATCTTTCATTCATTTATTGGAATAAATTTAGGTCACAATAAATGTTCGAATTGTCTCCCGTGGTTTCTGATGCACAAAAAACATCGTTTAATAAAATTTCGGCTCAATTTTCGTAAACTGACTTCCGATATGGTACGGGCCGCGTCGAATACTCGTTGTCTTAATTCTTCTTCAGAGAGTATTGGTTTCGCGTAAACTTTGTCTTTTAAACATCCCCAATAAAAAAATCTAGTGGGTTTAGATCCGGGGAACGCGGTGGCCATAAAATTGGTCCCAATCGACCAATCCATCTCTCCGGGAATGTATCGCTGAGGTGCTCACGGACTAGCCGAGCGTAGTGTGCCGGGCAACCATCTTGTTGGTACCACATGGTTCGTTTCAGTGCCAACGGTACATCTTCTAATAAACCAGGCAGGTCGTTTTGCAAAAACTGTAAATAGTTTCTACCATTAAGAATAGAAGGCAACTCGACCGGTCCCACAATTTGTCCATTAAGAATTCCATTCCACAAATTAATTTTGAATTGGTATTGGGACCTATCTTCTCGTTCTTCATGTGGGTTTTCTGTCTACCAGCTATGGACGTTGTGTAAATTAAAATATCCATCCCTTTTGCAAGCCGATTCGTCAGTCCACAATATTTCATTGAAAAAATTCGGGTTTTGTCTCCACATCAGTATCATGTTTTGGCAAAATTGAACACGATGTGCGTAGTCGGCTGGAAGAAGTGTTTGGACGCGTTGTATGTGGTAGGGATGGTATTGATGACACTTCAAAATTCGTTGTGCCGAGGATTTGGGAACGCCTGTGCGGCGTTCCACAATTCGCACAGAAGTCCGTTTTTACTTAACAGTGACGGCTTAACTTGCGGCATCAGCAAAGTGATAAGAATACCTAGTGTTATCGCAGTAAGATACATGTGTCATACCATTTCTGAATCTGCATAACATGCCTAATTTATTGAAGTTATTTGTTTGTTTCGTTTCTAGTATTTTTTTTCCATGGCAGATGGTTAAAGTTGAAATTCATGTTTTTTCAGACAGCATAAATCAAGATTAATGATCTTTTTTTCAGCATTTTACGGTAGTTACTGACAAAATAACACTTTGCACTTCTGAAGTGGCTATTCGTGATTTGATACACATAAAAAACTGTTATAAAAAGCTTTCCAAGTCGATGCTGGTACTTAAAATGTTAAGACAAAGGGGAAAATTCTCAAAAATCTTTATTTCGTTAATAACTCGAAAACCGTGCAACTTTTACTGGGGTCATGTTAGGTTGGTTAGGTTCCTCTTGAGCTGGCCTACCTCTGGTGTCACTGTGACGTGGTACTTCTGGGACACCCTGTAGATGTCGCTAGTGCTGCTGCATAAGTAGCGTAGTAGAAATAAGCAACCTGAGATATGTATGCATAGGAAAAATTCGTGTCTAAATTCCTGTCCAGCGGTGGTGTAGGGGTTATAGCACGCAGCACGGATTGCTGAGGACCTGGGTTCGATTCCCAGCGCTGGTCTCTTTTTCTGGTTTTTCTGTGCATCCATGTCTCAGTTTGTATTTTCGATATGGTTTCACGGGATACCCGTAAAAGTAACAAATTTGGAGTTGAAATAAAAAATACAAAAAGACTCCAAATAACCAATCATAATTTGATTGCTTAGTAGCGACATCTCTTGTCTGGGTGAGCGGTTGGTTCCGATAGAATGTGACGTCTCTCGATGAGAGCGAAAACATAGATGTCGCTAGTGCTGCTGCATAAGTAGCGTAGTAGAAATAAGCAACCTGAGATATGTATGCATAGGAAAAATTCGTGTCTAAATTCCTGTCCAGCGGTGGTGTAGGGGTTATAGCACGCAGCACGGATTGCTGAGGACCTGGGTTCGATTCCCAGCGCTGGTCTCTTTTTCTGGTTTTTCTGTGCATCCATGTCTCAGTTTGTATTTTCGATATAATACCTTATTTGAAAGAATCAAAGGGCTGCGGCAATTGCTCCACTTTAAGTGGCCAGCCAAAGGTAAAGCAGGTTACTATAGTATGGCAAGTTGATATGTTATAGGTACCTATATTCAATGTTGATTATAAATGTGTCAATAATGATCTAACTCGGACTTGGCCTGTTTTAATTAAATGAATCCAGACTGTTTCAACA
Source organism: Choristoneura fumiferana (assembly GCF_025370935.1). Classification (NCBI taxonomy): domain Eukaryota; kingdom Metazoa; phylum Arthropoda; class Insecta; order Lepidoptera; family Tortricidae; genus Choristoneura; species Choristoneura fumiferana. The sequence continues at coordinate 7,595,055 of NC_133478.1, forward strand.
GCTGGTTTAACTGAACTTTAACTGCACACTGTAAATAATTATAGTATTTTTACACTTACTTAGAAGCTTTCTTGCTGACTATACCTGCATTGTCATCAAACCTACATATGTATACCAAATTTCAAGACAATCTAACCACTGCAAGTGGATCAAAATTAACTTTCAAAATTTGAAACAAATAAATTTACCTACGAGGTGAAGTGAAATAAAAACTTAGTGGTCAGTAAAAGTTTAATATTAAAAGTGAAAAGGCACCTAAAAACCATGACAAGTACGTACCGAACAATGTTTAAAACTTAACACGACACAGGCAAGGAAACAAATTTCAAAATTCATCTCCGCTTTCATTTTACAACTGACAAACAATAAGCTTGAACAACAAATGTGTGAAATAAACTAAATAAACCTTTTTATACAAAAATCTGTAATAACCATAAGTACCGTGAATCACAATACATCATTATCACCCGTGAAGTGGTTAGTTGTTACAAAATGTGGTTCATTAGGGCCTGTTCGACAAAATGTTCACAACCTTTTGTTAAGTTATCTCTATTATATTACAACGGGAAACATGATTAAAGTCATAGAAATCGGCACACGATGTGGACTATAAAAGCTAGGGCTGGTAATTTGTACAGAAATGTACTGTCATTAGTCATTGCTATTTCATAAACATAAGAGTATTACTATGCCAAGTACACGCTGGTGTAAAGGTGATTTTCCACCGGCGAGGCGAGATTAGACGAGGCGAGACGAGAATTGAAATTACGCCGCGAGCCGCCGCGGGCCGGCGCGGGCGCCGCCATACAAATTTCAATTCTCGTCTCGCCTCGCCGGTGGAAAATCACCTTAAGCATTGTATTCGATGTTAATGTTGTTTAGGATGCGTTACACGTACATATATCGTACATATAATACACGTCTAAAATAAATGTAGGCAGTGGGATAAACAGCAACATATAAATAAATAAATAAACTATGATAAAGGTAATTACAAACTTATATTCTTCTATTATTATACCCGTAGTTTTAATAAATTGGGGCCCTTGCACCCGTAACTGACGAAGTGGCAATTACATTAGTTTTCTTCATTCATCGTCATCAGCCGGAAGACGTACACTGTTGTCAACTTACGACTTACATCCATTGGCAACCCACAATACTCTGATGTCTCGGTCTACAGTGGGAGGCCTGCCAACGCCGCGTCTTCCGTTTTGTGGTCGTGACTCGAGAACCCAGCGGTGATCAGTAGAAATCGGATTATAATGCACTTCCATATTTAGCTGGTTATAGGTAGAGTCATTCACGATAACGCGTGCCGTGGTTCTTATTACAATGTCATAAATGGCTAATTTTGACAAAATCACGCGTCTTCGTGGATGGCACTAGGTATATCACCGGTTATTGTATATTATTTTAGCTAAAATGATGATGCATTTTTCGACTAAGTATATTTTTATTATTTCTGGGTGGGATATTAAAGATTCATAGCCAGAAGCAATAAATGTTGAAGTAGCACTCAAATTCAAATACTTGCCCAGGTAACTTAGTGGACGTGGAACGGTATTTTACCACTTTTAGAATTATTTTGAGTGATTGAAGGCACAGTTTTAGTACCGAACGTTTGGAGCAGCATCTTGTTGTTAAAAATAGAAATAGGTCATTATTTGTCACTGTCGCTATTTAGTCTTTAAAATGAATAAAAATTAAAGATTTTCTTATTTTAAACAGAAACACATAATATATAATACAGACAGAAATAGCGGGTGGCGGATCAGCAAGACCGAAATCATACAATTACAAAAACCAAAAATAGTAGGTAGCGACTTGGGTGATATTTGTAATTGTTTGATCGCCTGATGTTAAGCAATTACCGCCGCCTAGGAACGCTTGCAACACCCGAAGTATCACTCGCGCGTTGCCGACCCTGCATAAGCCTTTTTATACCCCTTTTGAAGACCTCCATGCTGTAACTCGTTGGGAAAACTACAACAGGAAGTTCATTCCACAATTTAAGTGTTCTATGGAGAAAACACCTTTTGAACCGAACGGTACGCGACCGTTGTGACTCTAACATGTGGCGAGCGGTGCAATGGTAGAAAGTTGCTGTAGGCATCATGTTAAAAAGTTCTTTAGAACAGAGTCCGTTATAAAGGCGGTAGAACACGCAGAGAGAGGCGAAGTCTCTCCTGAAACTCAACGGCTCTAAACCGCCTGTAAGTTTGGGATCGTCGACAATCTTAACTGCGCGTTTCTGTACCGAGTCAAGTGGACTTAGCTGGTATCCTGGTGCGCCCGCCTATAGGTGAGAGCAGTACTCCATGTGGGGCCTGACTTGCGCTTTATGGAGCAGCAGCCTTTGCCTCGGGGTAGTCGGGGTGAAGTAGCGCTTCACCCCGACATACCGAGCACACCGAGTTTCTTAGACGCCAGCTTTGCTTTGCTATCCAGATGACTGCGGTACTGCACATTTCTCGAAATATCAACACCAAGGATCTCAATACTTTGAGCCAAGTCCAGAGCTGTGTTCTGAAACTGCGGAGTTACAGCGAAGGGGGTTTTCTTAGCGGTGAATGCGCAAACTTGTGCCTTCGCGGGGTTAAAGCGGACTAAATTAACTCGTCCCCAATCAGAGGCTTTGGCTAGAGTGCTCTCAATTTCAGACACAAGTTTACTCCGACCCTCCTCCACCATGGAACGAGGGATACCTGTTCTCCCCGTGTAATACGAGTCTCCGGTACTATGATCCGCATAACAATGAACGCCATCGATTGACAGCATATCATTGATATGCATCAGAAACAGCTTCGGGGATAGCACAGAACCTTGTGGAACGCCAGCACTTATGCACATGTCACTAGAGCAACTACCGTCAACGACGGCTCTTATGCATCTGCCGGACAAAAAGCTGGCGATCCATTCGCACAATCCCTCGGGAAATCCGTAAGATGGTAGCTTCGAAAGAAAACCACGGTGCCAGACCCGGTCAAATGTCTTTGCCATATCTAGGCTTACAGCCAATGCCTCACCTTGACTCTCAATGGCTTGTGCCCAACGATGAGTCAGATACACCAGAAGATCGCCAGCCGAGCGACCGCCTCGAAAACCGTACTGGCGATCGCTAATTAAATCGCGATCCTTTAGGTACCCGAGGAGCTGGGTATTGATGACACGTTTCATCAGCTTGGAGAGAAGCGAAGTTATGGCAATTGGCCTGTAATTTTCATATTTCAATATATTGTATATTTCAACAGTATTCATGCATATTCCCATGAAAACTGTTTCCCATTTGTTGCCACTTCAACTTAGGTAAATACATGTACTTCGAGCTACGTTGATAATTATATAGTTCTTCGACGAATCTCCGTGTTTTAAATACTGAATTGTGTTTCAAATTTACGGTTACTGATTTTTCCTGAAATCACAGCTGCACAGTCATGAAGTATTTATAATGATAGTTACTTAATATAATAAGCCATCAAAGCTATATCACGCTATACGGAGTTTGTCCTCCGAAAATTCCGGTCAGAAAAATTGATAATACAGGCAAGTACCTAATTTTCTAACTACATAGTAATTAGATTGCGATCAACTACCATATAAAAAGATGGTTTCGCTGAATTTTGGCAATCTAAAGGTAGATCTTCTCTGCACGAGTACTTTGACAAAAAATACTCATATTTGTCTCTAAAATGGCAAAAATGTGCGTGTTTGTTATTTCTCTGTACGTTTTACTGTTGACATCATACTCAATGGTACAGGTAAGTACCTATATCTTTTTACTATTATAGATTGGCGCCGATGATACATAATGTATATAGGTATAATTTGTAATCATGATATCATTTACTATCAGATAGTTCCTAAGTGTTACATAAGATGACTACAATATTTACGTACGCGTCACTGTTTATCGATTTTAGCGTACAACACAAAATAATTAGTAAGTGAAACGAATTACCGATTTTATTTGCAGTTCAGCCAAAGCCAATAGCCAAAAGATGAGTTGATGAATTATTTGGGTTGCTTAGGAGCGATATTTAAATAAAAGTGGAACGTTTTAATTGCTGTTGAGCGTAAAAAAAACGTTAAGTCTAGACTAAAAGTAGGTATAAGTAGTAACCCTCGTATTTACCGAGAGTGGGGACATGGGGTAACGGGTCAAAAGGGAAATTATAAAACGGTTAAAATTTATTATAACGTCGCTAAACTTTAAGCCCTAAAACCGTTAACGCCCAGTAAAAATTAATCGAAAGAAGAACGTGCCCAAACACGACTTATGATAGTAACGCTGTTCTGTCTTGACATTCCAGTGCCTAACTTCCGGCTCCATCATCAGATCAGCTCGATGGTACTATTTATTTATTTATCTATTTGTCAATAAAAAAATACAGCATTACAGTAAAAACCAATGCGCTGTAAAATTCAAATTATACAAAAAAAAACAAAAAAGCCATAAAAACACAAAAAGACGTACAAATAAAAGAGTTATTTAGGAATTTTTATTCTTGCTTCCCTAAAGCGACCATATCATTGTATTGTCAATACCACAACAAGTAGGTGTAAATCTAGTTCAAAGATTCCGTACATTATATAGATACATACAAGGCGTTAACTAAATACTTACTTCGCTAAAAATTCAGATACCCAACTTTTTTTTTAAGTAAGTTTCAACTTTTATTAAAAAGCGAGTGATCGAACCCTGAAAAGAGAATAATATATATTTTTAAAAGGCGTAAAACGGTACTGAGCTATCCCTTTGCGTAAAACCTTATATTTTATCATTATTTACTTCCAGGCAATGACTGACGATCAGAAGGCCATTATCCGTCAACACTTCGAACAGCTCAGCATGGAGTGCATTAAAGACAACCCGATAACATCCGACGATATTGCTAGTTTGAAAGCGAAGAAGGTGCCTACTGGACCCAATGCTCCCTGCTTTTTGGCATGCGTGCTGAAGAAATCTGGTGTCGTATGTATTAATTATGATTCGCCTTTTCAAAAGCACAAAATCACAATAGCAGGACAAAGTTAATCAAAAACTGGCCAAGTGCAAGTCGCACTTGCGCACCGAGAGTTCCGTACATCTTTTAACATTAAATTGACTAGGTTAAGGTAGGTACCCTGTTTAGGGCGATTATTCGAGCGTTGCAACCGCCTAATTTTTCTGGTAATTTTTTTTACGAATCGGCTGTTTTACGCTTGACTGGTTTTTATCATTTTGTTGATATGTAGTGTAGCTATTATTTATCTTTATTATCACATTTATATCCATTATTCTTCTTAAACTTCTTGTATGTAATTTGATACGTACCCTTGACCGCGCAAGACCTGGGTTAAATCGGTCTTTATAGAAGTCCGTCACTCAGTATAGTGTCATTTTAAAATGCTGAGCCATCATGTTACCATTGCCAATCTCTTGCACCGTGGTTGTAACCAACTACAAGCATCCTCTTACTATGCCAATGTTCTATGTATACAAAACAATTGAAATCCTTGATGATTTTTAACAGTTTACAAGATAATAAGATTTGTAGCGTTTGTTAAAACTTTTTTCCGGACAACTTCATCATAATTAAATGAAAATTATTTAGACTAATTTAATCAAGGATTGGAGCCGGAACAACAGCAGAAGTAATAAAAAAGTAGCCTGTTTAAATTTGATCTACGTTTATTTCCGACACTTCTAAATGTGTCTAAGAAATAATATAAACTTTATGTTAACTGTTATATTTACAGATGGATGAGAGTGGTATGCTGCAGAAAGAAACCATTCTACAGAAAGCTAAGGCAGTATTTGACGATGAAGAGGAACTAAAGTCCATCGAAGCTTATCTACACTCGTGCTCACACAGTAAGTTGAATTACTTAATTTTAGTGGAATGTTTGTTTAGTCATCATATAGGCCTCCCCCATGAACCTCCAGGTTGCTTCAATTGGAAGCGGCCTGCATCCATCTTGAATCCGCGGCTTTAACCAGGTCATCCGTCCATTTCGTTGGCGGACGTTGCGTTGCGCACTCCGCTTGCCGATCCGCGGTCTCCAATCGAGAACTTTTCGGTTTGTTTAGTAGAGTCTTCAATTCCCAGTATGAAAATCCGGAGAATTTTAATACGATGAAACTCAAAAGTTGTTTTTTGTTTGATTCAAATCTTGCAAATTAATTTTAATCCACTTCCAGTTTTCGGATCGGCTTGAAATTTGGTACATTGTACAAGTAAATTGGAAAACAGTGCTAGTAAAAGTATAGTCAGAAAAAAAGTTATACAAAAATGTTTTTTAATAAAAACTTATTACCATTGCAGTAAACAACGAAGCCGTCAGTGATGGTGAAAAGGGTTGCGAACGCGCCGTTCTGTCTATCAAATGTATGATAGATAATGCTGCACAGGTAATAACAACAAAAGCGGCAATCACACTGCGTCGTTCACCTAATGCGGTCGCCGAATTTGTTTCAAACTACTTCAGCGAACGACTGTCGCCTTTACATTAGTCTGTCCGTCTACTGCGGCGGCCATATTAAGGCGGTGGCAGCTGTCGCTCACCGAATGCGGCCGACTACCGTGTTCTTTACACTTTTGCGGTCACCGCATGCAGCATGCGGCGAACGACTCAGTGTAATGGTGATTTTCCACCGGCGAGGCGAGACGAGACGAGAATTGAAATTTGTATGCATTCTCGCGCGCCCGCCGCGATCCGTCGCGGGCGCCGCCATACAAATTTCAATTCTCGTCTCGTCTCGCCTCGCCGGTGGAAAATCACCTTAATTGCCGCTTAAACTTAAAGAAAAAAATAGATACCATCAAGCGTGGCAACCTTACCCACTGCACGCGACTTTACCATGGACTTTTAGTGATAAAGTAAATGATTAAATAAACGTGACAGGCGGTCAGGCGGCACCATTTGTCCTAGTTTCATACTATAGTGCCCGGCCGCTAAAAAGTCAATCCTGACACATTGCACAACTATGAAGTTCCTGATTATTGTCAATCAACCATTGAAAAAAAATGCTACACTTACCACTCTCACTCACTCACTCCTCACTTTTTGCAGGTGGTAGGACCTTGTGCAAGGTCCGCCCGGATTGCTACCACCATCTTGCTCGCTAATCCTGCCGTGAAGCAGCAGTGCTTGCACTGTTGTGTTTCGGCGTGGAGAGTAAGACAGCCGGTGAAATAACTGGCACTTGAGGTATTACATCTTAGGCCTCTAGGTTGGCAACGCATCTGCAATACCCTGGTGTTGCAGTTGTCTATGGGCGGTGGTGATCTCTTACCATCAGGAGACCCACTTGCTCGTTTGCCATCCAGTCGAATAAAAAAAAAAAAAAAAAAAAACTATTCCACACAACAAGTAAGCATTGCATATTTGTCTATGATTCATATTGTTTAGAAGAGGTATATTCAGAAACTTCATAGTTTTGTAATGTGAAGGTAATGTGTCAGGATTTACTTCTTAACGGCCGTTGACTCATAAGTTCTATGTAGGTACTCTATAGACAACTGATGTAGTTAGTATAGACAAATACAAAAACTTAATTAAACATTTGGTTAATATGTAATACGTACTCCAGAACAAATATTCGTATTGTTCATAGATAATATCAGTCCCGAGCGATGAATCGAACTAAGATCTCAATCTTCGTAGTATGTTTTTCTAACCACTGCAACTGCCATAATGGTATATGGGCAAAACTCACAGAAGCTAAAGTTTGACCACGTTTGAGTGTGCCAGTCGAAGAAACTTAATCGCGCATCTATGTTTGTGGAACCTTATTGAAAACAATGTCCTAATTTGGTAGTGTATCTTAGGGATATGTAAAGCATGTCAATGTGATGTTGCAGTGAAAAGGTCCTACATTACTAAGTAATTCAGTTTCATCTGTGCATTATAAATGCCTACGAATGAAAAATCTATTTTGGGCAGTTTCATCAGATTCACGAAATTATTCAATATTGTTTTGAGGACACCTAATTCAATAAAACGAAACTTAATTTTTCATTAATTACAGTTTGGTTTCGGCATGTAAATATTCAAGAAACTAATCCATGTTTACGATGAAGACAATTTACTGCGAGATCCAGACTGGTTCCTGAACGTTAAAGAAAAGCTAAAGAGATAAATAAATATATTGTTGAACTTACTTTTCTTTTTCCTATATTCCTAAATTGTTCAAATATATTTCTTGCACCTCTGAAAACATCTTAAACCATAAGCATCACCTAGACATGTCAAGTAAATAATTATTTATGTATCTTTACGACTTTAGAATACAAAGATGAATAAAATACTATCGCACACCTAAATCTAAAGCGATATCAACTCAAAGGATGAATATTGCGGCGTCTGAACCGCCGTCATTATTCTCAACACTTTTTTTATCAGATTTGTTGAAAAAATTATACAATGAACATCCACATCCGACACATATTGGAGCTGTGTATATAGCAGTTCCTTGGCTCAATATTAAATTGACACCAGTAAATTCTAAATTCCGTTAGAAAGATGTTAAGAATAATGACTGCCCGAATATTCTCTCCAAAATAATTCACCATTGTAATATTTTACAGCAACTTCTAACTTCTGAGAGACATACAATACAATACAATAACTCTTTATTGCACACCAACACAGTAAGCAGTACAGAAAACACAAGTATATACATAGAGATTTAGACATATTGGAGCTGTGTACATAGCAGCTTGGCTTAATATTAAATTGACACCAGTAAATTTTAAATTCCGTTAGAAACATGTTGAGAATAATGACTGCCCGAATATTCACTCCAAAATAATTCACCATTGTAATATTTTAGACCAACATCTAACTTCTGACAGGCCTTTATTAAAATGATGGTATTATTTTGAGTTCACGCCCTTTCGATCTAGATGTGCTTTATGCGCACGATATCATCTAGCTATTATAAAGATAGTGGGAGGTCAAAAAGAAATGAAACAAATAAATAGAACAGGGCATGGAATTATTTATTCTTCATTAAATTAATATATTTTTGTCATGATTTGTACCTTGCTTTGGCAGAAGATCCAGTCTTCAAAGGATAGTTTTAGAATTGAAGATCTAATCCATACTGAAAAACAAAGTTGGATTTAAAACACGTCAAGAAAGCCAAGTTATAAAAGATTTATGTATTAATACTTATTCTGTGGTATTAGTAAAGTTGTGCTTACTATGACAATTCAACATATTTTAATAAAATTAATTTTAGTGAAAGTGACAAATGGTTAGCAACTTTGGTCTGACTGTACCTTAGGCCCAACTTGAGTCAGGCAAGCAAAAGCTAGAGCAGCTCTGTCACAACCTTTATCACCATCTTCTACCTGTTCGTCGTTGACTGGAAAGGAACAAAATCTGTTAGAACTGCTGTCATAAAGAAATCCACTGTGTAAAATAAAACGGAACCTCCTTCCAGTTAAACTGTGCTCACATGCATAGCTGATGGCTTTTTTTCTACATCTAGTCAGCAGCACGTAGGCCACCGGTAATACAAAGAGATCAAAATAAAAAGTAAATATTGTCAATTTATTTTTTTATTACGTATGTGTGCATCTAAACTATTTACTGTACAAAAATAAAAAAAACAATCACCATTGACAAACTATGAGATGCATAGGTACAAAGGCGAATTTATCCCTCTAAGTAATTTCTACCAGCCAATCATTAAGTAATTATTTTCAAAGCAGCTGGCACAAATGAAAAGACGACATTATTATGATATCTATTTAATTGTGTGAGATTTTTTTTCAAAAATGATTTAACTGTGTCATACCTTTGGAGCACTCCTGGACAATATTCTCAACTTTGCTCAAACTGCTCTCATCATTGGCGAAGACTTGCTTAGCGCTCTGTCGGGCGCCTGATGACGTCAGCTTCCCCGTATCATCCAACTAATAACAACAATTCCATAGTTTATTAAGTCGGGCGTTATTTGCGGAGGTACATATTAATGAACTAAACATCCTGTCAACCTGCTTTCAAATAAAAAAAACCGCATTAAAATCGGTTCACCCGTTTACGAGCTACGGTGCCACAGACAGACACACATAGCGGTCAAACTTATAACACGGGGGTTAAATAGCAAAGAAAAAACAAGAACTATGTAGGTCACACTTATTGTCAACCAATTTGATTCCTAGGCTACCACAGAACAGTGTCGTAGGTAATGACATTCAACGTCTGTCCATATTTTTTATTTATTTAAAATGATAAAGTTCCATGGCGACCCAGGATTCAAATTGGTTGACTGTAGGTACGTGTGTAGACTACGGCCCCGCATCATCATCCCAGCCTATATACGTCCCACTGCTGGGCACAAGCGGCCTCCTTTCAGAATAAGAGGGCTTGGGCCGTAGTTCCCACGCGGGCCCAGTGCGGATTAGGAACTTCACTCACGCTATTGAATTTTCTCGCAGGTTTGTGCAGGTTTCCTCACGATGTTTCCCTTCACCGTAAATCTCGTGGTAAATTTCAAATGTAATTTCGCACATGAATTTTGAATAACCCAAAGAGGTGCGAGCCGGAGTTTGAACCCACGATCCTCTGCTTGAGAGACCATAGGTCAAATCAATAGGCCACCACGGCTTCACAGGATCATAATAATACGAGTATATAGGTGATATGATAGTTAGCTGGAAAGCTGTTGATTAAGCAGACACATGACCGGGCAAAGTTGTTGGAAAATAGAGCTGTCTTTACTTAACTGTGATGTTAAGGGCTAATGAGACTGAGAATGTAAGGAAAACTGCAGATTTTGTTGTTAAGTAAAGGTAAACCAAAAATATATGACTATTGTCAAGAGGGCGCTTTTGTTCTTATTTATATGGCAATAGTTGAGTATATTCGCAACAATGCTTTCTTTTTTCTTTGGCGACCTAAAACCTGAGGAGGAACGACCTTCTTTCGTAATTCGTGTAATCGATGACTCCGATATACCTAGAAAGTTTATTAATAACTTTAATAGAGGCCATAAGTTTACAGGAGAGCGTTAAAATTAAATAAAATACAATATTTATTGTACACCACAAATAGTAAGCGATACAAATAACAAATACATAATAATAAAGAATAATAGGTACTTAATATAGAAATATCTTTGTCTTTTTCTATACTGAGTGGCAAAAAAATCTGGTCCTCAAAAAAGTATGCAGTAATAGGTAATTTTGTATGTAGAGTGCGCCAAATTTTGTGCCGTTGAGTATATTTCTACCCACTAGCCGCGAAATTTCAAATTTGCTACTTTTGTAGATTATGCCGCATTCCATTGTTGGTGACGCTTACGCAGCATTGCGGTATCATCGAAGGTATAATATTTAACTTCTTATACTTACAATACCAATATTTTTGAACAAGCATGCGGCGAAGCACTTAGCGTGCTCACCGTCCGGCATCTGCAGCATCTTGAAGGTGTTGATGTCATCCAACGTGAGAGGATTGGTTTTGACACATATTAGTCCTTTTGAGAGGAATTGGGCTTGGACTAAGGTTTTCTGAATCGTTGATAACGCCTGAAATGATCGTAGATTGATTGAGGCAAGGTTAAAGTTTTATTTAAAAAAAGAGTTTAAGTTTTTTTGTGTTACTTTTGTTTTTGTTTTTTAACTTAAAGTTTGATTAAGAAAGTACAAAAATGTAATGTGATCACAAAAACAACCTTCGTGGGTACATTAATAACCGAAAGATTAATTTGGTTACCAACATTAAATATAACAGTGAAAATTACAAATCTGCCCTCATAAGGGCAAAAGGCACTAAAAAAAGCACTTGAGCTATTTATACCATTGCGTAACTCAGCCTATGTTATGGATGTCCACGGGCGGCGGTAATTGCTTTCCATCAGGTGACCCACCTGCTCGTTTTCACCCCATCATATGAAAAAATGTGTAGCTTAAGATATTCTGCATCAAATGGCATAAATAACTCTTTTTTTTTTTGAGATAACACCTGAGGCTCGAGCCGTCAACAGTGGCAACTACTTTGGCTAAAACCATCCAAGTGTGAATCGGACTCGCGCACGATTCCGTACCATTTTCTGTACAACATTAGACATAAGCAAAAAACGGCAAATAAATCACGTTTATCGTAAAGCAGCCCCCCTTAAATATTAATTTTATTCTGTTTTACTATTTTTTGTTATAGCGGCAGCAAAAATACATCATCAGTGCAATTTTAACTGTCTAGCTATCACGGTTCATGAGATACAGCCTGGTTACAGACAGACAGACGGACAGTGGAGTCTTAGTAATAGGGTCCCGTTTTTACCCTTTGGGTACGGAACCCTAAAAAGAAGAACAATTTCACTTGTCCACATAATCTATTTAAGCAATTAACATATCACAAAATAAAGCACAATTTACGGTAATTCTGTACTCACCGCAACATTGCCCACTACAACTACTAAACAAACAAAAGCGAATCGGCACATGACTCTCGCACAATCTTTACAATCTTGATAATGGATACGTATTGATGACTTACTTACAGGCTAAGTGATTATATACTAAATGAGTCGAGCCCGCTTACCTTGCCCAATGAATGGGATGACATTCGGTAATGTTACAGGAAGTACGCTGTTATTCGCAAAAAATCCTTACTGTCAATGAACTTGTTTATCCAAAAGTTTGTTTGTACATCTAACGTCCAATAGGAAAAAAGAGTTCATAAAAAAATGTGTCATCCTTAGAACCTTATTATATAAAGAGACCAATTTATACTGCAATCTATTAAAATTAGTTACCTAAGCCAAAAATTGTAAATTTATATCATCGACCTTTTATAAGATAATTCATACACGGAAATCCAAATTATTCTAATAATTACACAAGCCAAAACAATGTTTTGAAATTTTTGGATAGCTAATTTGTAACAATCGCTAAATATAAACAGGTTAAATTCGGGCTCAGGAAAACTGACTCACACAAAATCCGACAATTGTGGACCAACTTTCAAATTTTTTTTTGTTGTTCTAAAGAACATATAGTTCCTATGGTTCCACTGTCACCAAGTCAGGATCTCAGGATCTAATGATAGGATTCTAGAGATATCGAGGGTAACCTCAAATGTTATAAGCACACCTACATCAATTTTGGATATTTTTAACACCAAGTCAGCATTTGCCTCTACATTTAGAAAGTATCATTTGGAGAACTGGATCTGATGAAAAAGACCGCAGGATGGCCAACGGAACTCGTCAAAGCTTAGTTAGGCAATAAATGATTTCATTATATTTAGACATAATAATTATCTTATTATTATTATATTCCCATGGAATTCAAACTAGTAAAAAAATTTACGAAAAAGTTGAAATTCTACCTAAGGGGAACTTTACTACCGTAGTTACGAGAAAACATTGCAACTTTGTCAAGCAAGTAGGATACTTTCTTAAAGCTATCTTTTCACTGTGAAGCAGTCGCGGTCATTTCTTTGAATGATTTAAATTCGGGTTTTGTTCCGAGTACCTTGATTTTAGAGCAGTACCTATTAACGAGAAAAGTGTACGTTCAGGGTCTAAAGCGTTTTTTGGTATACAAGATGCCCATTGGGATTCTGACAAACTTCATTATATTATATTTATGTTATTTTTTTGTTTATTCCTGTTTTATGTTTCTGTTTCCGCTATCTACTTTTGACATAATCATAAAGATCGTGTAGATACCCAAATGGTTGTCTGGAAGAGACCGCTTTTAAGCGATCAGACCACGACTATTGTCTTCTCCTGTGTCTATGTGTAGGTATCTATGTAAGACGAAGCGTTTTCTTAATGTTTATTCGGAACTGATCTGATCTGATGCTGAAGCCGGAAGGAAGGCGCCGGACGGAACTCTGTTATAAAACAATGTAACTAATAAGTGAGTAATAAAGAAAAATCTTAACATAAAATGGAACCGACGACTACAAAAACCTTGAAAATGATTTTCTACTATTTTACTATATCTTTTTTTTTTACTGTTTTCTTGTGCTGACACACCGACTTCAAACTAGTAGAAAATTATAATCAAGATTTTTAAAGTCGGTTCCATTTTTAGTTAAAAAAAATTTCATGGTTTTTGTAGTCGGTTCTATTTTTTTTTCTCGTGTAATATTTTCGTGAATAAAGAAAAAGTTGGTCCCAAAGGAGAACAAGCGCTGCATTTTGCCGCATTTAAAATAATTCCGTGATAATATTATTATTTACTACCTGTTGCCCGCAACTCTGTCCGCGTTGAATTCGTTTATCGCTACCCCGCTGGAACAATGCAATTTCCCGGGATATAACTATTCTATTTCCTTCCCCGGGACTCAAACTATGTGTCTACTGAATTTCATCTAAGTAAATCGGTTGAGCGGCTTAAACGTGATAACTGATAAAGTAACAAACAAACAAAAAGACTTGCAAACCTTCGCATTAATAATATTTAGTGGGATTTATTTCTTCTATATACATACTCTTAATGTCACGAATAAATATTTTCTTTCTATTCGTTTTTTACCAATACGATTAGGTACTTATTAAAAATACATGGTAAAATTGCAACTTTTTAATGTCACTTAACTTGTAGCTTTAGGTAAATTATAACACTTTAAACCTTAAAAAGGTAGAGGCGATTTAGCGACCACATGCATTGACTTGGAAATTCAACCTTATTGTATTAGTTATAAGTTACAATATCCACTGTAATTATTGAAAATACTACTAGTTTTAAAATGTCCTTTGTCAGGTATGTATTCGATATCTGCTTTTAATTAGCATGTTCCAATAAGGGTTAATTTCTTTATGCGCTATCCACAGCAGCTCATATTCAGACAGCAATAAAAATTGAACTTCTCTTTTCCGTCGTGGTAGAATTTCTGGTTTACAAGCCCAACTGAAAGAAAAAATATAGATATTTGTACTAAAAAAAAACCTTTTTAATATAAGCTAAATGTCCTTGATCGTACTTCTAATTGAGCGTAAATAATAAAAAGTATTGTAAATATTCATATTAAATTTAAAAAGAAATGGGGAAATCGGATTTATTAGATTTGATCCTGACTATTCAACAATACAAGTTAATTCAAATGAAATATAAAAATTCAAGTATAATACTGTAACGAATTTGAGTTGCAACTTTAGCACCTTTATACTACTCTTCCAAAATACTGCCAAAATTAAGAAACAAAATAAAATCAAAATGTTTATCCTGTATGGTAGGCCACAAAGTGCTCTTTTGAATGATGAATGCAAAGAATGCAACTGTTTCGTATGGAACGAAAGATATTTTTGACCGACTTCAAAAAAGGAGGAGTTTATCAATTCGGTCGTATTTTTTTATGTTTGTTACCTCAGAACTCCGTCATAGTAAATTGGCATACTTACACCCACCATCCTGGCAGTCATAACGGCGGGTGTACCTTCACATTGTAATAACTTCATATAGGTACGGAAGATTACAATTATTTTTAAAGTAGGTACAAAGTAGTACATTTTGAGTAAATATGTATTTTGTGTAATATTTTAGTATAATGGTTTTTTACATTTGTAAAGGTACACCCGCCATTCAGACTCTCACAATCTAAGGTAGATAGATACCCCAAAACAAAAGCTAGTACTTATGTGATTGTTTAAAAATAGTAGTTTAACTAAACTTGAAATTACCAAAATTCTGTGTGTCATGAGGCAATCTGCCACTGCTTTGGCTTTCAGGCAGCCTGAAAGTTTGTTGAACATTACTGTAATCGAAAGCATAAGATTAATATTTTAATCGTTCAGTTCAATCCTACATAGTATTGTTAAGAACTTTCAACTACTAGGTACGGTCAAGAACTTTTCATGAGCCACTATGGAACCTTTTCAAAGGAAAAGTCATAACGATTTTCCTTGTTAAAGGTTACTGTGCGATGACTTTTATTGCTAAATGGTTCCATGAATGACAGTCCTTGACCGTACAATGAGAAAAGTTGGTAAACGCCAGATACGAGTAAGTATGTATGATTTCAAAGAATAGTATCTGAATTACTCTTCTTCGGGCAAATTATTATAAAACATCTGCACGATATAAAAACATTAGAGAAAACTCATTCAACTTAGAGAAAACTGATTTAACTTAGAGAAAACTAATTTAAACTTAGTGAAAACTTATTTAACTTAGAAAAACTACTCAGAGGGGTACAGTCATCAACACTAATATCTGGCTCAACAAAGCGTTCTGATACGACTTTTAGTAGTTTCGCCATGTCTGTCTGTCCGCGGCTTTGCTTAGGGACTACCAACGCTAGAAAGCTGTAATTTTGCACGAATATATATGTAAACTATGCCGACAAAATGGTACAATAAAAAATAAAATAAAAAAAATTTTAGGGTAGGGTAGACGTAAAGTGGGGGTGATTTTTTTTTCTCATCCAACCCTATTGTGTGGGGTACCTATCGTTAGATAGGTCCTTTAAAACCATTAGGGGTATGCTAAGACGATTTTTCGATTCATTGTTTTTTTGCGAAGATCAACTTTAAAGTGCAAATTTTCATTAAACTCGAGCGTCCCCCCCCCCCCCCTCTAAAATCTAAACCGGTGGGTGAAAAAAATCAGGATGGTAGTAAGCATATCAAACTTACAAGGAAAACTATAGGTAACGGTTCAGTTTTTAAGTTTAAGAGATTAGTAGTTTAAGAGTAAATAGCAGCCCAAGGTATAAAATATACGAGTACCTAAACTTGGAATATTCCGTACAAAATACGAAATCCTTAGAAAAATATTACTTAATTTTTTCGCAATGCAATCATATTTCGGGCGTGTCCAACACGCTCTTGGCCGGTTTTATTATCTATTAGGGTCGGTAGAACGTGACAGATATTTTAATTTTTGCACGATCATCTTTTTTCTTTCTCCGTAAACCTTTTGGTAAACTTCAAATGTAATTTCGCACATGAATTTAGAAAAACTCAGAGGTGCGAGCCCGAGTTTGAACCCACGGTCCTCTGCTTGAGAGGCCATAGGTCAAACCACTAGACCACCACGGCTTCGCTTCGCCACGCTCCGCTGTGGCAGCTGGCAGATAGTAATGCAGGTGACTGTACACATGTTGTCATAATACTTTTCGATGGCTTTTGGATATAACGTTTTAAACTTTCGTGATTTTCAAAAAATACATGGCTGGTCACAATTTAAAATGATCCGTATGGTGTTGGCGACTTCAATAGGGAGGGGGTTTTTCATACAAAATGTCCACATAAAATGTGGAAATCAAATTGATATTTAAAACGATGTGTAAAATAAATTTGCAAATAATAAGGTAGTAGGCAGTAGGTACCTTACTTAAAAATTACTCATTGGGTTGTGCATAATAAAATCAATAATATTAATATAAGCGTAATTTTTGTGTGATTATCCTTTCTTATTTATCTTTTGCCTAATTTACAAAATATTATGTACAGTGCAAATTCGAATATATACTTCGGGTTCTAAAGTAAGATTCGGTTCTCGCCGGAAGCACACTAGATAATTAATTTACTCTCGTGCTTTGCATAAAACTTTTCATAAACTAGCTTCAAAACTGGTAAAAAATGTTGTTTATAGCGAAGTACTTTAGTAAACTGTTACCTATCTTTTACGGCAGTACTTCGCTATGCACACAGTTACAAATGTCACAATTATAACGGGGGTTAATTAAAACATATGCCCACATAACTAAAGTACACGCGGACGAAGTCGCGGGCAAAAGCTAGTCGACTCATAAACTCAGTCTTCGACTTCGGGCTTCTAATAGACTGTCGTTCGTGATTCCTTATTTTATTTACCGTCTTTAAGACACAATGTACTACACATACCTTTGGGACAATTGCTCACTGCTTTTTCAATTCGTGCTTCGTCTGCAGGATTTTGTAGAAATGTTTTCATAAATTTAACACATTCCTCCGGGTGGTAAATATTTCCTGCATCTAGCTGTTGAAAATTTAGTAGATACAGTCATCATCAAAATACATCGTTGCGGTTGAGGTAGGTACTTACTCAAATATTTCGGAGCAGCGTTGCATTTAAATAATGATCGCTATGCTATATAAGGTTAATAATAGTTATCAACTTATCGGTGTACAGTCAAGGGCAAAGATATCGACACGGCCTAAGTTGCAAAAATATGTATACACGGCCTTAATGTTAAATGCATAAAGTCGTGTATATATATTTTTGCAACTTTGGCCGTGTCGATATCTTTGCCCTTGACTGTAACTGCCGGCGTTTCGGCAAAATATTTTTCGCCAAATTTCACTTCCCAAAAAACTTATCACAGTAGTTTCATTTCCCATACGAATCTTTAGCATATTAACATTTCGCATTTTATTCATTTGTCAAATTATCATTTGGCATAATTTTACATTGTCAAGTTTTATTATGACAAACGTTTATTAAGCAAATGTTTTCTTATGGCTATTATATTCCAAAAAAGAAACCAGAAAAGTAGGTTAGGTTAGGTTAGAACTGCGTCCCCCACATAAACGAACTGCTATCAGAAAAGTAGGTTAGGTTAGGTTAGAACTGCGTCCCCCACAGAAACGAACTGCTACCAGAAAAGTAGGTCATTATGCCATGCAATATTTTGGGAAGAATGCTTTATGCCAAACGATACATTTGACTAAATAATACTTGGTAATATGAAACATGACTAAGTAATTATTTTTGAAACAAAAATTTGATAAAAAAAAATTACTATAACTATAAAATTGCGATAAGTTGTTTTTGCAAATGAGTTTTTGCCAATTGATAATTTGAGTCAAATATTTCGGGATGTGATACCTACTTTGGGAAAATTGTTTGCCCATACATTAGTAATCCCAACTTATCACATGTAATTTGTTTTAAACAACCGAGCAGCCACGTTTCAATAAATTCGGAATAAAATAAACGTACGAGTGCTCGTCACTGTCCCAATAGTTGGCATCTTGCAGGCAATTGTTGGCAGGGTATCGTCTATTGAACATTAGCGTGTCGAGCACTCGGACGTTTACCTTATGCGAGTAACGAGTTAAAATTACCAGAAAGCACAAGCGAGGTGGCGTTCAAAGTATCTATTATTTAGAAGATTTCTGACCCTCGCCGCAGCTTTCTAACAATGACAGTCTCTGAGCCAAGCCGCGGATGGACGGACAGGTAGACAGACAGACAAAAATATAAGGGTTCCGTTTACGCCACTGTAACGAATTGTAACTTTTTGTAAGTAAAATTGGGTTACGTAATACCTGAATGCTCCCCTGTGTATTCAAGTTGATTGAGTTGATTATTAAGATCTCAACATCCCAAAGCTTATGCAAATACTAAAGTTATGTCAAACTGCCCCAAAAGTTTTCATTGGAAAGATAGCTACCTAGCAAAGAAGTTCTAATATCCAAGAACTGTAACCAGGGTTCGGAGTTTTCATAGCACGGTAAGACGAAAGAGAGAGAGCTGTGAAGCCGACGTTAAAATTCAATTAAATATTACTCATACGTTCTTAACCGTTTAATTAATTCCAAAATGCTTTTTTATATTCGCCCTAAGCGCCTAAGCAAAGCTATATTTATACACTTATATTTAGGACAAATTGTACTTAAGTATGTTGTATGTTCTCATAGTATTACCGTGGTATTAACCTTATCTAGTATATTGAATTTAATAATGTTGCCTCGAAATATCTGAGCACCTCACCCGCTACAATATATCATATATCTGATGGACACTGCAGTCTCCACATGTAGAATAAACAGTAGTATTTCATTTGCTCTTTCTGAATTTCTGCGTCTGGACGTTTGGACGTCCTGAGGCACGGGGACGGACGACCTTAAGAGGATCGCTGGCGGCGAATGGATGCGAGGGGCTGAAGACGTGTTGTGGCGCGCCATGGAAGAGGCGTATGTCCAGCAGTGGACTGCTGTAGGCTGATGATGATGATGATGATTTCTGAATTTCAACTTTGCCAGCTCATATTTCTGCTCCTTGTGCTGCCATAAGCCATAAGGGAAATATTGCGCCTAAAGCCAGATTTAAACCGACTTTCAGAGAAAATCATTCTAAATCCAGTTACTAGGTTTACTAGTACTTTTGGCGCACGTGTTCTGACAATCTTTCAAGAGAGACTCATTTGGTGATTTAGATATACGCTGCGGAATATCTAGTTAAAACGTTAATAATATGGACGCGCTACTGATTCTCGAACAGTTAAAATAGTAGAATATTCAACAAGGTACTTAAACAAGCCATAATGACACTGACACTGTATAAATACTGATTAATTTTTTGCTACCTACATGTTTATTGGGCTGACATTGAACCAGTACACTTACAATATTAAGCTTCCTGAGACAGCATTTGACCGTGCAAGGCGGGAAAGCTACGTTGATGTCACGAAGGTATGGCATACCGCACTTTGCCGCAAGGCTCAGCAGATATTCATTGAACTTCTGCTGTTCTATTGTATTTGCCTGAATGAGGGAAATAAGTTCATTGATTATTTTTTTGATACGCTTTTTTAATATAATATATTATTATACGAATAGCAGTCGTGATCTATTATTGCCTTGCCATTTGCTGATAAGAAATGTCATACACCGTACATTTTTAAACTAATGTTAAAAAAAACATCGACATCCATGTGTATGTCGGCGGCCGATCGTGAAATACGCCAGATCACGAAATTCCTAGGCATATCGTGAAATCGCGCCATTTCATGAATTGGCTAAGGGACATCCGCCATATCGTTCAAAACTCACCGTTTAACGATATGGCTAGTGACGTTTAGGCAGATCATGAAATTCCAAGGCATATCATGAAACGCCGCCATTTCATAATTTGGCCAGTATAGGCCGCCATATCGGATCTGGCACTTCGCCAGCCGCTGCTGCGGTACGCTCGCTTCGCTCGCTCGGCGCATGCGTTGTGGTCACAATTCATGCTAACCACTCCTCGCTTAGCTAAGACACGTACGAACAAAGACAGATGGACAGACAAATAATGACGAAACTATAAGAGTTCCGTTTTTGCTATTTTGGCTACGGAACCCTAAAAAGGGAGACTAAGCAGGTATATTGACTATTAATTTGAGTCAAATAATTTGACTTATGACCAGATAATTTTATTCTGATATGCGTAGGTATCAGATTCTTGATAGCTAACACTATTTAACATAATCTACATCAGTGTAGGGGTTTTCCATTGTTTGCCCGAAAATTATATGCCATAATTTAATTTGCCCGAAGTTCATATGCCCGAAATGTTATTTTCCCGAATGTTTCTTTTACTAGAAAATTTATTTGATAGGTATATTGTTATTTTCCCGAAAATTGGATGCCATAATGATACGAATGCAAACGTATTGTTTTCCATATTATTAAGTGCAATAATATTATTTAATAGAACATTCAAACGCCATACTAAATAGTGTTTATTTTGATTATGATTGATTAAAATTGCATTTTCTATTACTAATCTTTTATCTTAATTATCCGGGCTACTATAAAAAAATACCTAACATCAAAGGCTAAAGCTCTGCTTCGCTCCCGCCTTAGCCTTCTGAACCTAACCTATCCGAGTCACTTCTGCTCCGAATCGTCTTGCTCGCTCGCTTTGCTCGCTCGCACAAATCAAATGTCGCAATTCTAACCTAAACTAATCTATGTGATTAAAATTTACCTAATTCGAAGGCTTGTTTGACGTATGGGATTTATCAGTATATAGTGTCGATACTCACCATTTACATTGATGGCAAATGATATTTTGCCATGTGAAACTTATGGCTTACAATGATTATGAAAAATGAAATTATTGAAATTAATATTATGGGAAACAAAGATTCTGTCATTTGATTAATATGGTAAACAATGAGTAGTGAAAATGAATTTATAAGAAACAATATTATGGCGGTTGAATATTATAGCACATGAAATTCGGGCAAGTAAAGGAATACCCAGTGTAGGGCGTAGTTAACTACATTTTGAAATTGGATTACAGATTACGATTACATGTAGTTAAGTAACCTTAACTAATGTACTTAAGGTTACATGTATGTAACCTAACTGCTTTAGTTTTATTTAAGAACATTTTGTTTTGTTTTGCGACCACTGAAACTGGGTCAACACATACACAAATACATGGCTTATAAAAGCTAGTAAAAAGAAAGTGACACGGTTGGTTTTCATACAGATTGAGGAACTTGGCTTATCTAGGTAGATCTTTTATCTCTGGTCTTTTCATTTGATATAATATTTTTGTACTAATCTACGTATTTAGTTAGAAAATGTAATCAAGAAACGTGATTGCAACTACAATTATATTTTGTAGTTAGTAACCGAAATTTGTAACTTTGTGTAATCTATTGCTGAGATTACTAACTACAAAATGTAACCGCAATAACGAATCTGTACTGTAAGGAGTCTTCCCAATACTGATGTACATTATTTTAAAAACATGCCTAATAGATAATATTAATAACAAAAGACATTTTTTAAATATTTACTTACGATGGTATTGCTGAACATCACACAGCGAAGCAACACCCCAGCGAAGAGGAATATTGACAACGATGTCGACATTTTTATTTAAAACCTAGTACCTACCTATATATTTCGTCACAGTCTAGGTCGTAAATATAATGAACGTTACCAAGACGTCAAAAATATATGTACACCTTTATGCCACTAACCATAAGTTCGATGTATACATATATTTTTGACGCTTTGGTTGTTAGACATTTATGCCCTCGACTGTACTACAGCATTTACGAGCAATAACCAATACTCAGGCCGACAGCCAACCTGTAACTGTTGTTATCCTCAAGGGTGCCGTAATTCATGAACTGCCAGTAATCAGGCTCCCTCTCCGCAGTTGCCAATTATCGGACCGTCTCAGCACTGTTGTAGGTACTTGTTTCTACTAAATAGGTGAGAGTAAATCCACCCGGCCGGAGACAGATAGGTTCGTTTTTGGCACTGTTTGTTAACAGTTAAGTCTTGGAGTGATGGATTAAGATTTTTTCCAATGAGAGATAATACGTCCAAATAATATAAGTTAATTAAGATAATGTACACAGATATAAATACAATCTGTGATAATGTAAGTCCAAAATCCGATATGGCGGCGTTTCATGATATGCCTAAGAATTTCATGATCTGCCTATACGTCACTAGGCAAATCGTTAGACGGTGAGTTTTGAACGATATGGCGGATGTACCTTAGCCAAATCATGAAATGGCGCCATTTCATGATAAGCCTAGGAATTTCGTGATCTGGCGGATTTTACGATCGGCCGCCGACATACATAACACGGTGCAATCTGATCGTAGGATTTTTCGTAGCGTCTGTGGGCTGTATTAATTCTGGATTCGACAATCTTGAAGATATTACGTGTTTTGTGGTACAGTCACCAGCATTAATAGGTATCTGCCACAGCGGAGCGTGCAAAAAGATCGACACGTCCTTCCGGCCCTAGAAATAGTCATAATATTTATGCACGCTTGTTGTGTCAGATATTGGTGCTGGTGACTGTGCGACAACATGGTATTGAAATTTTAACGGTCGCTGGTTGTGAACAGTTCGAAATCGATGACAGTTTGATTTAATTTGCGAAGTAAGCAATGGTTTGAATCTTTTTTACCAAAATGCAGTACTTATGGAGTGTAGGGAAACAACTTTTCCCAGCTTGAAAATGAATTTTCGGTAATGCAAAAATTAATTGTTTTGTTTAAGCTCGATACAACAGACACGGAGTATCTAGCACATCGAGTAATGCAGTTTGTGGTGATAGGTATAGAATTTGTCAGTGAGCTTAATTTTGATGAAAGAGAAACATGAATCTGTGCGGTGTGTGGTGTGGTGTAAAAGGAGCAATAAGATTTACCTATACCCATAGGTAAACTATTTGAACTTATTGATTTTTGACACTTTCCCAGGTGAATGTGAAGACCTTGGCAACCTTCAAGTAGTTTAGAAAGCACAATGAGGAGACTGAATGTATTCCTCTAATAACAAAGTGGTTTCAGGTTGGCTGTCTGCGAGCGCTAAAGGCATAATGGCACAAAATTAAACTAAATTAATATTAACACAAAACGGAAAAAAAAACTTTGCAAGCAAAGCAATCAAAAATCACTGACACTGGCGTTGTCATAGAGTAAAGCGTAGCGCAGTCTTTGAGCGCATGCGGGTCTTCGTTCGTTGAAACTCTGAGGTTGAAATTGTTGTTTTTTCATACCTATGGCCCTGCCCATTGGAAGAAAATGTTGCCAGTGTCTAATAGATTTTGCCGCTGTACGGTATAAAAAATCTAGAAATTGAAATATGAGAGGTAGAGGCTTGGTAGAGGAGGTAATGGTGGATGAACGATGACAGCGCGACCTTCGTTGAAATTATTCATGGCAAGCATAAAGTTTTCAGTCAAAAAAATTAGATAAAGCTGCGTTTCCACAAAAGGGGATGCGTTGTGAGGAACTCTGAGGGATGTGTTTGTCATGCATGAATCCATACCTAATTAATATTATAAATGCGAAAGTGTGTTTGTATGATCAATTGTCCGTATTTCACGTCAAACAGAGCGACGGATCGACGTGATTTTTGTTAAAGAGATAGTTTACGGCCCACAGAGTGACATAAAGTAGGCTACTTTTTATCCCGAAAAAATGCACAATTCCCGAGCGCACAGCGCGCGATAAGGGAGCGTTCATGTATTGCGTAACGCAATTTGGAGAAGAGGGGAATCTTGTAAAACCTTACGATGCGTTACAGGGGCGGAAGGGGGGTTCAAACAACGCGTTAGGTCCATTTTTTTTTTAATAAGTACATACTATAATGTCCTCAAGAGTGGGAAATACGCACCATCAGTTGTTGTTATTGGCCTATAAAATGCTCTCAAACTGAGTTGCCAGTGTGACTGTGCCAAAAAAATACATTAAAAAATGGATAAAAAAAACTAAAAGAATTAAACTTAATTAATGGTTATTTGGGTGTTGAACGTTTAGGAAAGGGGGTGCAGAAAAATGTTACGGCGCGTTACATGGTGGGAGGGAGGGTCAAAAATATTAAATAAATTGCGCCCATAGACACCTGCAACACCAGAAGTGTCACAAGTCCGTTGCCGGCCTTTTAGGTAGTGGTACGCTCTAATCTTGAAGGATTGAAGGTCATATCGGTCCGGGAATGCCACAGGCGATAGTTCATTCAAGAGCACCGTAGAGGACTGCTGATCTTTAAATGGTGAGGATGGAAGTGTTGTCGCGAAGGGCAGTGGCAGAAGGATGCGGCAGGGATCAACCCGAGCAACTCCTCGAAGCACTCTCCGTGGTACATGCGATAGAGGATGCACAGTGAAACTACATCTCTACGCAGCGTCAAGGAGTCAAGTCTATCAGAAATTCGTTGGCAGCCGACTATTCGAGTAACTCGCCGTTGTATGCGTCCTGAGGGAGAAGCTGGTACTGGGGAGCCCCTGCCCACAGATGAGAGCAGTATTCCATATGTGGGCGAACCTGCACCTTATAAAGCTAAAGGCGGTGGGACGGAGTGAAGTACTGTCTCGATCTGTTGAGCACGCTGAGCTTCTTCGAGGCTAATTTAGCCTTATCCTCTAAATGGCCGCAGAACTAGACTTCACTCAACACCAAGGATTCCGATACTGGCTGTGGTCGCTAGGGGAGTGCTCTTGAAAAGACGTGATGCGACAAACGCAGACTTTTTGCGGTAAACGCTCTAACCTGTGGCTTTGTGGGGTTATAAAACGGCCAAAGTAAATTAAGTCGAGTCGACCCCTTTCTGAAACTTCTTCATCAAGCGACAAAATAATTAATTTAAGTTCTATTTAATTTTATAAAGTCCTTGTGAGGACCTGATGGTGTTTTCATCAAAAATAAGTATAATATATTTTATAAAAATTTTGCGATAGAACTCGCAAAATCTCAGGCCAAAGTCAGTGAAATGTAATAATTACTCACACGTAAAAGTACTATCGTGAACATGTTTTTTTTAGTTACCTACTTAAAGCCCTTCTTAAAGAAATAAAAAATTGATAAATAAAAATATATTAGGAAGGCCGTCTCGGTGACGCTATGTTCAGCAAACTTAGCACGCTGCCATGAAATCCACTCAAAAGTCATTATCGATTGTAAATGGATATCATCGACTTTTTATAAGAAAAGTCATACACGGTGATTCAAAATTAATCTAAAAAAAAATAAACAAAAAAATTAAATCGCTAATAAAACTAAAAAGCAAAAAATAATACTTAACCCTTTTTCATTTAACCCTAATCTAGGTACTAGTTTGAAGCCTTCCAGGGCACTATGTAAGTCGGTGCCTCAGCACGAGCCAGGAGGAATTATAGAAGCCCATCAGGTGGACGACTATAGGTCCACTCCTGATTGCTAGTGTTCAGGCACCTACTTCTCACTAGTACTTAGATTAAGATTGAAAAATCTTTACTTATTATTTTTTGCTTGCAGATTTTTCGGCGGTTTAATTTTTTGGTTTTTTTTTTTTATTTTACACTTTTTCCCACCCTTGAGATAGATTTTTTTCCAAATTTATATGATAGCAACTTCGAGGTATAGCCTATTCAATAAAAAATAATTATCCACATCGGAATGCACTGTAAAAATATATATATGCCTATGGTCATACATTACAATCAGTGCCCGAACAATCAATCATCCCCTGTTTTCCTACACTTAGGGTTGGATTTATTTTCCAAATTTATATGGGATCGCCTTTCTTTCCATTAAAAAAAGAATTATCAAAATCGGACTACTATGCAAAAAGTTATGCGTGCTCATACATAAAAACTAAAAGCCGTGGTGGCCGAGTGGTTTGACCTAACGCCTCTCAAGCAGAGGTTCGTGGATTGAAATCCCGGCCCTCACTTCTGTTTTTCGAAATTCATGTGTGTAATTACATTTGAAGTTTACCACAAGCTTTACGGCAAAGGAAAACATCGTGAGGAAACCTGCACACACCTGTGAAGTAATTCAATGGTATGTGTGAAGTTCCCAATTCGCACTGGGCCCGCGTGGGAACTACGGCCCAAGCCATTGGGCTGGGATGATGATGATGATGATGATACATAAAAAATATATATATACGCGTCTACTTGAGAACCTCCTCCGTTTTTTTACGTCGGTTAATATACATAACACAAGTGAAAACAGTTTGAATGATAGCCAAGAAAGATGGCTAATTAGTTTTCTACATTTTTCTAGTATAGTATATTTTGAATAAAGAAAAACTTAATGGTCCGAAGGGACGAACGATGCCGCACTGTGATAATGTATATTATTTTTACTAGTACTACTAGCTGTTGCCCGCCACTGAGTCCGCGTTTGACATTCGCTAGAAACTTGTTTCTTTACTTCATCGGACTGTTGCGTTGCATTCGTTTATCGCTATCCCGCTGGAACCATGCAATTTTCCGGGATAAATCTTTACTATCATATATATGTTCCCCTGGACTCACTATGTGTACCTATACTAAATTTCATCTAAGTAAATCGGTTCAGCGGCTTAGACGTGATTAGGTAACATACAAACAGACTTGCAAACTTTCGCATATATCATACATAATAGTAGGATTTATTTCTTCTATATGACTTGAATAAATATTTTCTTTCTTTTGTTTTTTTAACAATACGACACTTAACATAAATACATGGTAACATTGCAATTTTTTAATGTCAGTTAACTTATAACTTTGTAGGTAAATTATTACACTGTTAGTTTCTTTACGAGTTATCCAGAGCAGCTCATATTAAGACAGCAACAGTAACTTTTCTTTTCCATCGTGGTAGAATTTCTGGCTTACAAGCCCAACTGAAAGAAAGAATAATGATGTTTGCATTAAAAAAAAACAGTTTTAATATATAAGCTTAATTGTCCTTGATTGTACTTCTTATTGAGCGTACTACTCGCTATTGAAAGTATTCATATCAAATTTCAAGACAATCACAAAAGAAATGGGGTAATCCGCCTTGTAAAATTTGACCCTTAACCTGTCCTCTCCCAGAGGCACAAATTTGTGCCCAAATTCCTTTGATCCTGTTATCCTGGGAGATGACAGATTCAACAATACAAGTTAATTTAAAGCTTCTTCAAATGAAATATAAAAATTAAGGTATATGTATAGTGTAACGAATTTGAGTTGCAACTGTAGCACCTTTACTACTCTTTTACTGCCAAAATTAAGAAACAAAGTAAAATCAAAACGTTCATCCTGTATGTAGGCCACAAAGGGCTCTTTTGAATGATGAAGGAATGCAGAGAATATAACTGTTTCATATGGAACGAACGATATTTTTTTCTGAAACTAAACTATTCAGGATATATTTCTGGACTATCCTGTAGAACCCAGTAACTTAGATTAGGTTAGTTTTCAATCCTGAAGTACTCACAGGTTCAAAAAAAATCGTTCGTCCGTATGAAATGAAACAACTGGGAAACGAATCTTTTGGGGAAAATATTTGTCCAAAAAATAAGAGCATGAGTATATACACAGAAAAAATATAGAAATTATAACTTGAATCCAAGTGAAATCTCATACCGCATCTTTTTGCTGCATCAAGCACGCCAACAGCGCCTTCGACCTCCCACACTTGTCGTCTATCTCCTTGTCGTTTACTGAAATAATTGTTTGCAAGATTAAGTCACTAGGTTACCGACTTATTCAACGTTTATTGTTATTATTGTATTCAATATGTTGTCTCTTGACTCAACCACGTAGGTACATGAAATTGTATGACATTGGAATGTCTACTTAAGAATGTGTATTCAAAATGGTTATTCGATTTTTTGTAAACTTTTAGCATTCAAAATTTGATTTAGAGACCCGTCGGTATACGAACAGAATACTTATGTTTACAGATTTAATATCAGTTTACTGATAAAATAAGTTTCTGTTAAAAAAAAATACAAACTTTTTGCTGATTGTTCTCTTTGTTGACTGTACTCGCATTGTCATTCAACTAACATAATATATATTTACCAAATTTTAAGTCTATCTGCCCACTGAAAGTGGGTCAAAATAAACATGCAAGATTTGACCAAACAAAAAACAACAACAACATGGGCAAGTTCAATAAAAACTTGAAAAAACATTTTGAATGCAACTATTTTTGATGATTGTGTGCACCTTTTTTTGACTTTTCTTGTATGGTTTTGTTCATGAGCATTATCCTTGAAATTTTGCAACACACGAAAAATGGCGGCTGAAACGTCTCACGATCCAATTGCATACGAGCATTGCAAGTTACCTGAGAGACCATAGCTCAAACCACTAGACCACCACGACCCTCGCGATCATGGTTTTAAACCACTAGGCCACCACGACCCTCACGATCATGGTTTCAAACCCGAGCGGATGAACTTTCCGAAATTCATGGGCGAAGTTACACTTGAAATTTGCCATTAGCTTTACAGTGTAGGAAAATATCGTGAGTAAACCTGTAACAACCTGATGGTGTTTGTGAAGTTCCCAATCCACAACGGGCCCGCTTGAGAACTACGGCCCAAGCTCTCTCATTTTAAGAAGAAGCCTGTGCCCAGCAGTAGGACGTGTTTAGGCTGGGATAATGATGATTTCCAGTTTAACAGAATCATGTAAAAAACATTTTTTTTATTACCTGATACACAATGTTTCGCCAAATCGTCAACCTTCCCTGCGTCTCCGTCTTTTTTCATGATTTTTTTCATATTCTCGGTAAATTTCTCCACGACGAACATACCATCGTCATTTATCTGTTTAAATGAAAATTAAATTAGAAACTATTGTGTTAAATGAAGTCACTAGCGAACAACAGGGTAGTATAGGTAGTGCCACCAGAGATAAGGTCACGCACACAAGAACATGTCATGTAATAAGGTACGCACTAGGTGTTACCTTAGTTTAAATGCGAATTAGATGCAAATACTAAGTACATACGAATACTCGTCAGTTAATTGTGTTTTTGTAAATAAACTATACATATACACACTGACATGCTTGCTTGTCGCTCTTTCTGTTGCGATGTACGCAATCTACAAAAAAATATATAACAAAAAATAGATCCGACTACAAAAAACCATGAAAATAATTTTCTACCAGTCTGAAGTCAGTGCCTCAGCACGAGCCAGCAGGATTGGAACTATAGTCGTCTACCTTACCTACATACGAGTACGAGTACGAGTACTTATATATTAGGCTTTCACTTCAGACTGGTAGAAAAATATTTTCATGGTTTTTTGTAGTCGGTAAAATTTTTAATTATAAGTTTTTTTTCACGCTTTTTAGTGCAAATAATCTAAGATTAAATAGTTTAATGTCAACTGCTCGACACCTTTTACGAAAGATTGCTTTTTCCGATGAAGAGACGTTCATTATTGAGGAGTCCTGGTGCTTCACCACCCCTTCCATTTCACCATATACATTACGACGAGCCTAAATCGCTTAGCAACTGTGTTAAAGTAATTGAAATACAACCCGTGAAGTAGGTACTTGTTATTGAGTAGTAGCTTTGTTGGTCAAATGTAGTCTTCATCATCAGTTCCACATCTCTAAAAGATGATTTCAAGAGCAAATGCACGAGTTGCTACTAAATTTATCGAAATTACCATAGGTGTCCCTACAATATTTGAAGAGTTCCTTCGATTTCCTTAGGATCCAATCATCAGATCCTGATTTGGTGCTTATGGGACCTAATTGAAAGCATTCCTAGATGAAGGAAAAAAATCTAATCGGTTCGGAAATGACGGAGTTCTGAGGTAACAAACATAAAAAACCTCCTTTTTTGGAAATCGGTTAAAAATAACAAAATTGATACCTATTCTTTTCATCACAGTTTATTTGGGAACTAAGAAGAATGAAAAATACGATGACTTGCTATTCGATTATTATAAAATCAAGAGTAACCATTTAAACAATTTCGCATTAACCTAAAATTATTTAATTTAATCTATTTTCATTCCAAAGTGCTACGATTCATTTGCTACCAAAAGGCTCGACTTAACATTAAAGATAACATACTTAACACACTAGGGGGCTGTTTCACCAAACATTGATTAATTTAATTTGACGGATAAATGTGATGCCGTATCCGTATATTCGAACAAAACAAACAGAGACTGCATCACATTTATCCGTCAGTTAAAAATCAATGGATGGTGAAACATTACTCCCTGTTTCACCATCCATTGATTAAATTTAACTGACGGATAAATGTGGTGCAGTCTCTGTTTTGTTGTACTTAAATATGACAAGGACGTAGAACGTCCATTTTACTTAAAAATACAAATGAAACGGCTATGTTTACCCGATTTAGGCGATACTCACAACGCCTAGCTTCTTGAACACGCAATCGATCAGGCACGAGTCCATCCCATCAACATCCTTGGATTCCACAGCGATGATGTCATCTGGCTTGGTGCCGTGCTGCTCGCTGCACTCT
The DNA here is from genome assembly GCF_025370935.1 of Choristoneura fumiferana. NCBI lineage: Eukaryota > Metazoa > Arthropoda > Insecta > Lepidoptera > Tortricidae > Choristoneura > Choristoneura fumiferana. The sequence goes on from NC_133478.1 coordinate 7,626,442, forward strand.
GTGATAAGCGGCATCATGATCTGATGCATTTCCTTGTGCTCTTCTTCTGTCAACGCCTTGAAAAAATAACGGATAAACTTCTCATCTATGTTTTTTCAAACTTCTGCAGACTAGAGTTGATAAGAGTTGGTAACTGAATTAACTGCTAACCCAGCATAAAGTAACAGGTAAATGAAGAGTTTCTATTGGTTCATGACAAAAACATTCCTCGCAACGCGTTCTCGCACATCTTTCATGGCAACGCAGAGGGTTTTCCCATTATTACGTTGAGCGTAGTATAATGTAAAGAACGAGAGCATAAGATCTTGGAAGAGCGAAGAGCATCCGAAGCTCCACAAATCAATTACCCACACACAACTGTGCGTACTTACCTACTGTTATTTATACAACTCATAAAAATAAACCCGCTACTGTAAACTTTATTATGAATGCGAAAACTTGTAAGTCTGTTTGTTTGTTACTCCATCACGTCTAAACCGCTAAACTGATTAAGATGAAATTCGTTATACAGAAATGACATAGCATAGTTTTTATCCCGTATAATTGCATAGCTCCCACGGGATATAGATAAACGAATTCTATGCGGACGGAGTCGCGGGCAACAGCTAGTAAATATTAGTTTACTCCATTGAAGTTTTCAAGTTGCGTAAATTTCAAATGCAATCTCAGTACATTAAAGTCGTAATTAAAACTTAGATCAAAAAATAAAGATTGAATATTTACGTGACTTTCTTTCAGGACAGCGCACATAATTACAACTAATAGTATACTTAATTTCGCCATTATTTGATAATGCAAAAGCTTCTCTCAAGTAAACTCGACTCACTGTGCTCCGTCGGCCTTAGCCACATTTTATATACCACGGTTATTATACTTATTATTAAGTCATTTGTAATGAACAATTATTCTGCCTTATACCACGAACTAGAATAATGCTCGCGGTGCTATTATGAAGAAGCAGATAATGTTGATGATGATTCGATTTTTATTCCAGCTAGTTAGCGCTGTTGTCGCATCCTGTTCTCGTGTAATGTCATAGCATAGTGTCTGCCAGTGTCTGCTTATTTTACAAACTTTTATTTAACGTAGCGTGGTAATCGAGTTAAGTACTTGACTTAATCGTCTCGTAAAGGGTCGTGGCTCGCACCTCTGCGTTTTTTGGAATCTACATGCAAATTACAGTGAAATCCTTGTGAAGAAATCAGCATACAGATGTGAAGAGCTACAGCTTAAACCCACTCGTTCTAATAGGAGGCATGTGCCCAGCAGCAGGACGCATTTAGGTCGGAGCTGTGCAGGGCTACTACGAAACTCGAAGTTCGTATTATACCGTCCCTCTCGCTCTCGTATTAAATAGTATAAGTGTCAGAGGGACCGCACGACACGAACTTCGAGTTTCGAGTTTCGTAGTAGCCCTGCTGTTTGTTTATTCGGGTTACTTAAATCTTGAAAGTTTTCACCCACTTTTAGGGTGCCTTTCGACCAGAGATGTGCTACGCTACGTTGCTATGGATGTGTTTGATATCCACCAATCATATTCATTGGTCCACGTAGCATGGCACTGGTGGTAACGGGTTCAACTAAGCTATAATTTTTGATGATGCGTGCTGTGGATGCGTGCTCTGGATGCGTTCTCTGGATGCGTGCTGTGGATGCGTGCTCTGGATGCGTGCTGTGGATGCGTGCTCTGGATGCGTTCTCTGGATGCGTGCTGTGGATGCGTGCTCTGGATGCGTGCGTCTACTCGAGCTGCGCAGCTTCCTCGCACAGCTGCCTCGCTGCTGCGCATCTTTATAGCGCGTCTTCCTCGAACGGCAACATAGCTTAGCATTAGTGGAAACGGTCATATAGTTTCGTAGCGTAGCTTTCACATCCTCATCCTCCTCCCTTTCTAAATCTATTATTTATAAATTGTCTTGTCTTAACTACGTTAGCTGTAACAGATGGAGTGGTTTATTAGAGGCCATTCACAAAATACGTTATACCAATTTTAACCATTTTTAACCCAGTCCCTTGTCAAACGTATGTGCAAATTGCAATTATATTCTTTATTTTTATTTTAAATATTTTATGTAAGTACAATAAAGAGTTGACATACATACACTAAGGTAAGATCTTGAAGTTGGTTATCTTTTTGAACCACTGGTAGAGCCATTGTGCTGTTGTATATTGTTGTTTGACGATGACATAATACGCTGTCATTTGTACAGGCAGGGAATAAGGATCAATTAATTGATCATTAAGATTAATTTGGATGCTATGCAAGGTTCAACTAAGTTAATTCATACCGCCCTCAACACTGCTAGCAATACTGGCAGTAAATCTGATGTTGCCATTAAAATTTGACTTGCTCCTATTATCCCTAGACTGATTGTGCCATTTAAATTGGATTTACGGCTGCTGTTTTTATAAGCTTTTATTTAGTTTCACCTGTCCCGTTGTCCGTCTGTCAGTCTGTCTGTAATCAAATCTTGCAAGTTCAATTTGACCAACTTCCAGTAGCCAGCTTGACTTGAAATTTGGAATACTTATGTAAATCGCGTGACAGTACAATAATCTAATAGTGACAGCCAGGATCGTCTCCGCAGAACGGAACTCTTCAACGATTAATAGCATCGACTTGAAATTTGGTATGCAAATGTAGTTTGGGTGACAATGCAAGTACAGTTAACAAAAAGTACAGTCAGCAAAAGCTACAAATGAAATTTTTATGGTTAGGTTATTTTCCATTTAAACTGGGCTTACTCCTGTTATAATATATCTAGACTGATATTGTACTAAAATTGAACTTACTACTGTTATCCATAGACTAATTTTGCCATTAAAATTGTACTTACAGCCTTTATTCCCAGACTGATTTTCCCATTTAAAGACTTGGTACGGCTGTTATCCTTAGACTGATTTTATCATTTAAATTGGAGGACTGCTAATATCCTCAATCTGATTTTGCCATATAAATTGAACTAGTGCTAATACTCCTAGTCTGATTTTCCCATTCAAAATGGACTTACTGCTGATATTCCTCGTCCGATATTGCCAAAGATCAAAAATTACCTACTGCCTACCTACCTACTGCTGATATCGATCGTACGGCATACTATGAGTTATAATGTATGTATCTCATTGTTATTGTGTTAAATGTACTTCCTTACAATAAATAAAATTATTACGATGTTTAATGTTATTTAAACAAAAATTGGTCAAGTACGTGACGGACCAAGCGTACCTAGTATAGGGTTTCGTACTAATAAATAATAATAATATGGAAAGTATACAACATTATTAAGTTTTGTTCTACTATTTTTCGTCAACTTTTTAAACTACCAAGCTGTGATCGTATCCTTTTAAATTCGTTATTATGGAGGGATGTCTCTTGCATTTAACGAATATAACACTTTTTCTGTTAAAATAAAAATATATGTATGTAAGTAAGCTTTTTTTGCTGACTGTACTTGCATTGACATTTGTTCTCCATCTATAAGTATATCAAATTTTAACTCTATCCGATTATTAGGGGTAGATGTAAAGATTTGCAAGTTTTGACCCAAATATTTCAAATCAACACGCAAGTTAAATAAAAGCTTGTAATAAAATACGATTGTTCTCAAGATTCACACTATTGATTAATTTAACATGTGTAACACAACAAGCAAATATTTCCAAATTTATTTTATTTCAAAATACGCTGGAAGTCGATTTTTATTGAAAAAAAAAGAATTATTAGCAGATAATGAACTACGGTGCTCAAAAGTAGTCACGTGTTTTCTACATAAAGCAAGAAAAAGTACGACCAAAAAACAAATACTCAATTGCGAATCACATTATTTATTATCAACAAACTAAAATTACAAATTCAAACGCCATCATGATACACAAGTAGAAATACATCTTTTCAGTTCAACACCCAGCACCTGGTCAGCTTAAACAGTAAATCCAAACTGAAACAAAAATTGCATTTAAATTCTCCAAGATTTCATACCAAAATACGTAAACTAGTTTGCTAATATCGCTTGGAACACAAAATAGAAGAAGAAAGAAGATCGCTTTTCTTTTTCTTTCTCATTTGAATCTTCAAAAAAACGAACAAAACCGAAGATTCCCGAGCGACATTAACAGTGTAAATTGTACTGTACAGTATTCTAGCCTGAATTAAAACGTGAACTGGCAAATAGATAGGTATCGCGAAACTACAAAACTTAAAGTTTGGTAATTTTTACTGCGAAACCCTAACGCGTTCGGTCCGCTAAGGGCAAATAAATGTCAGTGACAAATAAAGACAAAATAATGTTCAATTCAACTAAAATTTAGTAAAAGGTGGCATGCTGATCATTTAGTCAATACCGTCAATGTCGATGTTGACTAAGATACGGCACGTAGAACTCCTTGTTGATAGTGCTAGATTTCAAACGAATATTTTTCTTTAAAGCTTGATAGTTCCATACATTTTGAAATGTATGTAAGTATTTTAATTACAGACTGAACAACTTATCTGCGAATCAGATCAAACAATACTACACTTTATGCGAACGACATTAAAACTTTTACGATTCACAGATAAGTAATTCAATTTGTACCTTAAAATTGAGTCTAGGTTTTTTTTCCAACATGTGGCCAGTAAATAGTGACAATTTTAAAAGCGTTTGCATTTTTGTGTCAAATACAAGAGTAGATTGTTGCTTATACGCGACGCTAGAAGTGCTTCCAATTTTTCCATAGTAATTGATATGATCACACACTTTTCGAGAGGTTTACGTACAAATACATGAATATCTGGCGCCTAAGCTCCGCTCGGGCTAAACTTCGGTAACCAGCAATTTCCCAGAGACCAAGCTAGATCGATTTTTCATCCCCGAAAACCCCTACATACCAAATTTCATCGAAATCTTTAGAGCCGTTTCCAAGATTCTGATCATATTTATTTAAGTATTGCTCGTTTAAAGGTATTAAATAAAAGTGTCAGCATACCAGTTTTACTGTTAGGTCGCAGGGGAGCTAAGTAATTGTTTATAATTCATTTCTAGTTCATACCAGTTCTTTCTGTTGCTTGATGCAGGCAAACAGCAGCTTGGCCCTGTCGCATCCAGCGTCAAGGTCGCTCACAGTTTCTTGGTTCACTGTAATAAAAGAAATGTTTGTATGTCTTACAGCTAAAACTTAGGCCGAGGCCGCACTGGTAAGGCGATGGCAACGCGACAGCGATGTGACTAAATCAAACATTCTTCGAGTTAATATCTAAGTGGCCGTATTGGTTAAACGAAAAGGACTTTCTATTTTTTTTTATTTAACTGGATGGCAAACGAGCAAGTAGGTCTCCTGATGATAAGAGATCACCACCGCCCATAGATAGGTCCTGCAACACCAGGGGGATTGCAGATGCGTTACCAACCTAGAGGCCTAAGATGGGATACCTCAAGTGCCAGTAATTTCACCGGCAAATATTTCTATGTTCGACTGTTTCTATTTTGTTTCCATATTGTAAACAAAGTCGGTAAAGTATATAAAATGTAAATTAAAAGATAATAATGGTATTTTTTATCTTACATTCCTAGAGAATCGGAAGTAGGAAGAAAATAAGATTAGTGAAAATTATTTCGATAAATTTGAGGTGTCTCTGCCTCTTATGGCTGCCAGATAGATTTCACAGAAAGTAGTCTAATATTAAGCGTGTAGTTAGAGCTCTTTTGTCGAAACCTAAGTCCAATCTTCATAAAAAAATATTTTAACAAAATCAAATTTTTAATATTACTTGATCTTATTAAACACTTACCAGAAGAGCAAGCTTTAGCTGCCGCCTTTGCATCTTCGAGTTTTGACTCATCAGCGTACTGGGAAAGCTTTTGGATAGCGACATCCTCAGAGTACATGCCTTTGCTGTCCATCTAAAAAAACGAACATAATGATGCTATCATAATATACATTACTACAAGCATGATTCAGAAAAATTATAAAAAAGTAGTTATTAAAATCGACCGCTTGTAAAAGTTGAATAATAAATTAGACGAAGGAATAAAAATAAGTTTTATGGCTTCAACTGGTCTAAATCCGTACAATTTCCCCTAGTTACCCACAAGCCTTATTGAGTAAATCATCAGCTGGACTGGAAGATTGTTAAACAGAAGCCTCCCCCTTAGAACGACAACTCGCTAGCCTGGCTACCTGGGTGGCTACTACGAAATTCGAAAATCGAAGTTCGCATCTCGGACGGCAAGATACGAAGTTTGAATTTTGCACTTCGTAGTATAGAGCTTGATTTTTTTATTATAACAAGCGGCTCATCTAATGGTGATTTACCGATAGTTTTCTTTATCTTCTAGTCGCCACTCGAATACCGTTCTCCTCGAACGGTTATCAGTTCTTTGAGTGGTAAGAAAATGGGCTAATTTCCTAAAAAGTCTTCTTTGTTTGATTGATAAAAGCGTGAAAAAAACGTGTCAAATATTTTCTGACTACCTAACTAAAGGACTAAATAGAATATATGTTTTTACCCAAGAAACTAACTAATTCTAAAATAGATTTTCGCCCAAACTTGCAACGATTTAGCTTATACGCGTCTATTATTTGTGACGTATTTCGATTGGGTTTAATGGGCATAAACCAGTAAACACGTGTAAATTGCGCCGCTAAATTAAAAATTACATGCAGACCAGAGATCCAAAGAGAATATTCTGAACAAGTTTTTTTTACTTACCAGGCCGATCTTCTTGAACATGCACGCGAAGAAGCATTTGTTAGAGTCATCGGGCTGCTTGTCCTGGGCTTTGAATTCTTTCAAGATTTCAGTTGTGATGCCATACTGTGGTCCACATTCCGCAACGTGAGCCTTGAGTTTCTCCTTAATTTCAGCCTTCTTCTCCTCTGACAATGCCTTAAATATCGAAAATTATGATCAGAATAGGTTTAACTGGTATAGTAGCATCAATCAAGATATATGCTCTACTCTTTTACAAATACAAAAACAATTAAGTATATTATTTATTCAAAAAAAAAAAAAAAATTATTTATATTCAATAAGTTGACACATAAAGACAAAATGCAGGATAGACAATAGGCGGTCTTATCGCTTAAAAGCTATCTTTTCCAGGCAGCCATTTAGATGTAGTAACTAATTAAATACAAACACGTAGTAAAAGTATTTATTAGTTATTTTGAAAATTGTTATCATTACAATGGTGGAAAACTTAAATACGGTGTTTTACCTATCTATAAAACCAAAGTGTGATTTCACTCACATAAATAACTATGACGGATGGCGGGCTCTTATTCCACAGATTATAAAAGGCAAAAAAAAGGCTGTATGAATTCCGATTCCATTGTCCTTTCCAAAGAGAGAGAAGTGAGAAACAGCAAAGACGGATATTATTTTTTTAACAGTAAAACTGTATAATTTTTTAACAGTAAAATTACTAAATGTATTTGAAACAAAATTTATATTTTTTTTAAATAGGTAGCCAGATTTTGATAATAGAATACTATCAATCAATTAATTCTATAATATCAGTAGGTATACTTGACTATAATTTAATGTAATTTATTCCATATTGTATTTTGATAGTTATGTAATCTTAGATGTTTAGGGTTCCGTAGCCAAAATGGCAAAAACGGAACCCTTATAGTTTCGCCATGTCTGTCTGTCTGTCCTTCCGCGGCTTTGCTCAGGGACTATCAATGCTAGAAAGCTGTAATTTTGCACGAATATATATGTAAACTATGCCGACAAAATGATACAATAAAAAAAATGAAAATTTATAGACGAAAAGTGGGGGTATTTTTTTTCTCTTCCAACCTTGTAGTGGTGGGTATCGTAGGTCTTTCAAAACCATTAGGGGGTTGCTAAGACGATTTTTCGATTCAGTGATTTGCTTGCAAAATATTCAACTTTAAAGTGCAAATTTTCATTAAAATCGAGCGTCCCCCCTCTAAAATCTAAACCGGTGCGTAGAAAATTTTGAAAAAATTCAGGATGGTAGTAAGTATATAGAACTTATAAGGAAAACTATAACTATAAAATATACCTAAACTTGGAATATTCCGTACAAAATACGAAATCCTTAGAAAAATATCACTTAATTTTTTCGTAATGGCTACGGAACCCTATTTCGGGCGTGTCCGACACGCTCTTGGCCGGCTTTTAGTTATTTATTAATTATTGTACCCTTACAGGGTATCATGGACTGACTTTTATCAATGTAGCACCCTATAAATTATATTGGTATATACATAACTTGACAATAAAATAAATAAATAAATGTCTAGTTGTGGAATCAAAATAAAAACTTTTAATTGTGCTGCTAAGAAATTATTATATCTATTATGTACTGAGTTGACGCAAAATATACTTAAATTGCAATAAAAATTCTGTATGAACGAAATTGAATCAAAAGTTTTCATTTCGATTTGAGGTAGGTAGTAATTAGGTAAAAACTCTGCTTGAAGTTGAACCTGAACTGTATGTGGAGTTGTGTAAGGAAAAAAACATTACAGCACTTGGACTGTAATGGAGAAAAAATTAAGACCCGTGCGTTTTCTTAGGGCATTACATCCTAGTTAACTTGCGTTTTCAAAATAAGAACTCAAAATTATAAAAATACTTACGGAGCAATTATTTATCGAAACGGCGAATAAAGCCACACACAACACGGTGTACAAATAGTAGGCCATTTTTAATATAACCACTAAAACTTTAAGTTAATAATTTAATATCCGAACTCGGCGAAGGATGAGTGGATTGTGATCAGACCCCAGCGAGCCAACATTTTATATGATCCCGTGTAGCGTTTTTTGTCCAAACAACTCTACAAGGAAATCACAAGGTGGCCAAATCTACGAAGTCATTAACCATTTAGTACAGAGTCCGACCAAACGGAAGGCGTTGCTTTTAGTTGACGCATTAAGTTGGTTAAACAATAGACAAACCAAATTCAGGAAAAGCAAATTAGTCACAGATTTTCTCAACAAACGTAAACAAATGAGCGTCGCCATTACTTACAGTTTTTTTTTCGCGTTTGCTTTTAGTGATGTTATTATGACTGAATCTCACTAAATAATATTTATTATAAACTAACTGTTGCCCGCGGCTTCACCCCCGTTGTATTTTTTCTGTATTTTCTTCCATAAAAACCTTCTTCTGACAGTAACGAACACAACAAAAAAAGAATTAGCGAAATTGGACCAGTCGTTCCCGAGTTTTGCGCTTAGCAGCACATTTTACGATTATTTTTTGTATATAGAAAGATGCGAACGTTTATGAGATTGTGTGTTTGTTACCTCTACGCCTTTTAGCCGAAACGAGTGGACGGATTTGAATAAAATTTGGTATGTAGAAAGCTGAACATCTGTAATAACGCGTAAACATCTTTTAATCCCGATATTATAACGGGATTGGAATAAAATCTCGAATTTTCTACCACTGACTTTAGAGTTGTGAAATTTGGCAATTTGTTTTTAACGCAAAGTTAATTACGGTGCATTTTTTGGAAATTCCCACGGATTCTATTTATTACTCTTTCACTCTTTTTTGGTATGTCAGTAGCTGGACATCTGGTAAAGCTAGACTTAGTGGTTGAGTTTGCGGGGTTTAACGATCCCGTGGGAATATCAAAATAAAACCACCTATGTGTTATTCCCGAAATCCAGCTACCTACAGACAAAAATTTATTTAAATCCACCAAAATAATTTAGCCTGAAAAATAACATACACACGCACCCACACACACACGCACACACACCACAAACGAGCAAGCACGCATGCACGTACGTAAATACCAATGCATAAATTTAATTGGCTAATAATTGTCTAAATGTTAATAATGAACTTAGACAAATGAGCAAATCTTAAATCATAATTTCGTATTGAATCATAAAAGGTTTACCGATATCCCACTCCGTTATAAATCGAAATTTTTAAATACAATTTACATAATAGTATTTGATTTATTAACAGAAAAGCACAGAGTTATAACACATACAAAATTTAAAAAAATACAACTACTATCTACTTACTACTTACAAAACTTATACTAAATAGAAAATGTCTTCAAGGCTGCTGCTTTGGGGGGCCGTTCCTAGGAGGCTGGCAGCATTACCTCTCTGGATAGCTAGGCTGATGCGTTGTGCAAGGTAAGCACCAGCTCGCCGATCCCTTGAGGTATCTACCAGCCGAGAAGATAGCTGGCGGAAGAGCTGTTTTGCCTCTGGCCCCCAAGGCCCCAGAGTTTCTACACCAAAAGGCGTAAATATACAAGCCTCACCAAGGGCTGCGTATTTACGCCGTTTGTTGCTCTCAGCGGAGGCCGCCGCTGCACCCGCCTGGCCAGATGTCGCATGGATATGAGAGGGTGCCTATAAAAGTGTAACTGACTGGCTTCTTCATCCATGAGTCGAGCAGTAAGGTTGTGAATTGTTTGCTGAGTTTTCTCAAGCGACATCCACGCCTGTCTTAGGGAACGGTACTTTGGTGGTAAAGTACTAATAATTTTAGTAATAATAGCAGTCTCGGTTATTGTTTCACCACTATCCTTAAGCTGTTGTGCCAGGCTCTCGACTTTAGAAATATGTTGTGCTACACCATCTGACCGATTCATCTTGTAGTTATAGAATCTCTCATGGACCAACATTTTGTTGAATTCGGACTTTTGCTCATAAATCGATTCAAGCTTATCCATAATTTGCTTAGCATTCTCGCAATTTTCAAGTAGCGCAATTTGCTGTAATCCATTGCAGCAACTGTTGCAGCCATTTCTTCTATAAACTATCTCGCCATCGCCGTCACGTTTCATTCCATTCTCCTCTAAATTTTCAATTTCTTATAATTCGAAATAATGTCTATACCCTTTGCTCGTAATGCACATTTAATTTGGAACCTCCATTGACGAAAATTATTTCCATCAAAGCGCTCTACATTCATTTTTGATCCTGAAACTTCCATTTTTACAATTGACAGAAAAAAAAACACTTCATATTTCACTTTATTTTATACCGAGATAAATATACTTCACTGCTCTTAACTAGTTTTATTGATGCTGGGCCACATAACCTGATAGAGTTTAGCAAGCTACCAATAAAACAGTAAGATTTCTGTAACACTATTGAATATATTTAGCTGGTAGTTCTATTTACTTGACATACCCGACTGATATAACAGAAAATCTTCTAAACAAACCATAGATGAAACTTAACCCTAACTTTAACTTTGGACTTTGATCCGAGACGTTTTTTTCTAAAGCTGACGTGTAATTAAGACATAATAAATTAATATTCATGAGCTATTTTTGGCAACGCGTTACGTTATGGGTTTATCTAGGTATAATTAAAACTACCTATCTAGTTGAATTCATATGCAAATAAGCATGACTTTAATTTGTTAAAATAAATGTACTAGTGTTTGACATGCTTATATAATTATACCCAATAGATCACAACATGCGCAACGAGTGCATAAAAGACGACACGTTTATTTCCACCCGTGACGCAGGCGAGGGTTGATAGTTCAGTCGAGTGTAAAATGATTTTATGAACAAGTTATACATACTGCTTTTCACTTTGATTCATCATCATTATCATCAGCCATAAGACGTCCACTGTTTAACAAAGGCCTTCCTTAGACCGCCAGAATGAACGACAACTTGCCACTTGCATCCACCGGTTACCAGCAATTCTCATGATGTCGTCAGTCCACCTGGTGGGAGGCCAGCCAACGCTTCGTCTTCCGGTTCGCGGTCGCCACTCGAGAACTTTTCTCCCCCAACGGTTATCTGTTCTTCAAGCGATCTGGCACGCCCATTGCCACTTCAACTTGCATATTTTAGTTCTTCGACGAATTTCGGTATTCCGAATTCTATCGCGCAAAGAAACTCCAAGCATAGCTCTCTTCATAGCTCGTTGTAGGTATGTTCATTTACTTGGTATGTTTCATTCACAAATATAAAACCTGCTTTCAAATAAAAAAACCGCATTGAAATCAGTCCACCCGTTTAAGAGCTACGGTGCCACAGACACAGATACACAGACACACATAACGGTCAAACTTATAACACCCCTCTTTTTGTGTCGGGGTTAATAAAACTATTAGTATTATCTACATCTGTTGATTAATTGATAAAAAACATGAAGCAATAAAAAATATATTTAACTTTATTTTTAACCCCCGACGCAAAAGAGGAGTGATATAAGTTTGACCGCTATGTGTGTGTGTCTGTCTGTGGTACCGTAGCTCTTAAACGGGTGGACCGATTTGAATGCGATTTTTTTTATTTGAAAGCAGGTTTTCTAGCAATGGTTCTTCTTAGACATTTTTTATTAAAGTCGGTTCAGCCGTTTTAGAGATATTGAACTTTGAAGTGACAAAGTCGGTGGTTTTCCAACTTTTTGTTAGGTTATATAAACTTTTTGTTCCTTGGCTGTTGGTGGCTTGGCTTATTTTACTTACTTATACACTAGTGCATAAAAGATCGCAGCGCAGCACATCGCAGGATTGCGGGATCGCGGTGGATGCGGGAAGCACCGGTCTGAGTGGAGAGCCTTGGAGGAGGCCTATGTCCAGCAGTGGACGTCTTTAGGCTGACATGATGATGATGATGATGAGTACATAAAACTTATTATTTTTATATTTTAGTTTGAATCAATTAATGTAATTTTTCAAACAATACATTGATTCATATGTCGTTTTATTGCTATTTTCAACTGCATGGCGCTTTGATGTCATTCAAGAACAATGGGTAGGTGTGGTACCCGTAACCACAGATTGTACCTATGAAAATGTGACATTGTTTTGTGGTTTTAGTTGGCCTACATGTCGCCAAGCACCGGTGGATGGGGAAAGAACCATCATTATCGGCCTATTTATATCCGACTATTGGGTTGGGCACTAAGAGATGGGTGGACGAAATCATACACACAGCTGGTCCAAAGTACAAGTTGCGGACAATTTCCAAAAAGTTGGAAAAGTTCTCCGAAATTTCTGGAAATTCTCACAAAATATTTAGGAAACTTTAATTTTAGGAGCGGAAAGTTTCAATTCCCTTACAAAATTAAGAAGAGTTTTCGAAATTTTCCTGTGTGAAAAATTCTGCAATTTTTCAAAATTTCCTTTGGTATATCAGTAGATCCAAATTGGACGGAACTAGCAAACTCCATAGAAAACTTTTTCTTTCAAGTAAACTTACAAATTAAACTTATAAATACTACTATTTAGATACTAACACACTAAGCTTTTTTTATTTTATTTGGGACACAGGCCTCGTGTAAAGGGAGAGATTAGGAGATTAGGCGATTGGGTTAGTTCCCAAGTGGGCCCAATATAGATCAGTAACTTCACCTGTGTGCCATTGTAGTTGTTACTCAGGTGCATGTTTACGATTAGTATCTGTCACGGATCCGGCCTGAGGCCATGTTGCCTAACGTTTCTGAAGCTCGCGATCGCAATTAGGCAAATGCCAAATTTAGCATACAAAAACTGTCATTTATTGCTATCGCGAGCTCCAGAAACATTAGGCAACACGGCCTCAGGCCTTGCTTCTGTATTGGATCCTTCTCAGCTCTGTTCAGCATATCCGGAACCATCATACTTTTTACCAGAAGCATTTCCCGGAATGCTTCTGATAAATTTTAAACGTAATTTCTATTTTTTTAAACGTAAAAACAATCTTACTATCGTCAGAAAATATTGGCCACGTATTCTTCTTTTGGCAATTAAACAAAGGAATGGTAATGAAGATAATAGCAGTTGGGCGCTCAGCGAGCTATGGAAAGGGTTATGCTCGGAGTTTCTCTGAAGGATCGAATTTGGAACGACGAGATCCGACAGAGAACTAAAATCATCAACATATCTCACCGGATAAGCAAACTGAACTGGCGGTGGGCCGGCTAAGTATATCAGCCGAAGAACCGATAACCGCTGGGGTAAACCATTTCTTAAGTGGAGACCGCGAATTGCCAAGCGTGGCGTGGGACGCCCGCAGACTAGGTGGAGCGATGGTCTTTGCAAATAACTGGATGAGAGTGGATGTACCTAATGGATGCAATTGGATAGGCCTATGTCCAGCAGTGGACTAAGATAGGCCGATGATGATGATGAAGGTATAGCCGCTAAAGTTCCGCAGAACGGTCAAGCCATGCAATATTTTTTAGCACAGCGAAGCGTCAAGGCCCCCACTTCTGAACTTTGACGCGCTTCAACTTTGTAATTTTTTGTTTGATTGATAAAAGAAAAAATAATATTTCGAATAATCTAGCTGACGAAAAAACAGTTTTTTTTCTCAATGCTTAGGCTCCTGTCCATCCGTTCTTAAGTATGCGTGCCAGAACGCACTTAATTTGTATGCACTTAACGCCAAGACAAAAGATGCGCTCATAATTTTTTTAACTAAGAATCTTGTAGTTACGTAACAACACATTGATATCTCCTAGATCTAAGAAACAATGCACTGTGATCAGACTAGACTTAATCGTAGGTCACGTTTTTTCCTGTCTAGGTAATTACATGAAGAGAAGATGACATTGTATTTTTCTGTCATAGTAGGTTATTAGTTATTATGTACGGAAAAGCAAAACGTTATTACCTACTCAGATTTTCATTTACCATTACTGTCATGGCATAAAAATCTTCTGTCAGCAATTACCTATCGCAATTTGGAAGTTAAATTCTTAAGTTTACCTACCGGAAACTGCTCTAATATTTTTTTTACAACAGCATGCTTTTTTGCATTTCAAGTTAATATAAATAATCGTAGCTTATGTAAGTTGTGAAAACAATTATTTTACACATAAGAAAGCTCTACAGCAAATCAAAAGATGTCGAACGAAGTTCTGTTGCCCAGGTACTTCAATTATGATACGCCAAATGCCTTCCAAGGAGGTCACAGTGACATTAATTGTGAATGCACAGTGATTTTTGATGCAAATGATACGACTGTACGCAGGTAACTAAGTAAATTCAACAATAAAATTAAACAAAAAAAAATAGGTAAATGCCTAACGTTGTATTGCAAATATTATGCATTCTGCTCAGTCTTTCGACATCGCGTGTCTGAATCTTAACATTTTTTTTCTAATTCTTAGAAGATTTTAAGGAAAAAACTGACGACGTTCTAAAATAAATGTTTATTGTCTAACATTCTACGCAAACACGAAGTTCTTCGGATCGTCTTCATAAATACACTTTGCTGTCCAGTATGACGCTTCGCACAGGTCTTTGTATTTCTTGGCTGCAAATAAACATGAAGAAGGTTACAAAAAAGTCAGAAAAAATTGTGTCGAAAAATTAATCCGTAGTACGTAATATAATATAATATATTTGCGCCACTGATTGAGGGATTTTTTTTTATTCGACTGGATGGCAAACGAGCAAGTGGGTCTCCTGATGGTAAGAGATCACCACCGCCCATAGACACCTGCAACGCCAGGGAGATTGCAGATGCGTTGCCAACCTAGAGGCCTAAGATGGGATACCTCAAGTGCCAGTAATTTCACCGGCTGAGTGCAAGCACTGCTGCTTCACGGCAGGCTTAGCGAGCAAGATGGTGGTAGCAATTCGGGCGGACCTTGCACAAGGTCCTACCACCTGCAAAAATACAATTATTATATGAATAGAATTTTTAAAGTTTTTCTTATTGAATTGACACAGTGTTTAGGATAATTGACACATTTAAAGTCAAAGACCTACGTTGATGGGTGTGTAATCAATCAAATAATTTTCATAACACCAAACTGCATAATTTCGAAAGAACACAATTAGACGGTTGATATAATTATTAATTTCGATAAACAAATAGTACACCTACAATAGTCATATCCTTACCAGTATTATATTTAAATGCGAAAGTGAGTATATATGCTTTTTTGTAACGCTTCACGCTTAAAGAACTCACCAATTGTGATAAAAGATTGGAAATAGTTTCAGATCCCGAGAAGGACATTGGATTATATTTAGCCTACGGACGCGTGAGAAATTCGTGTCTGTATCACTGTCCAGTGGTGGTGTAGTGGTATAGCACGTGGCACGGAGTGCCGAGGACCTGGGTTCGATTCCCAGCGCTGGTCTTATTTTTCTGGTTGTTCTATGCATCTATATTTCAGTTTGTATTTTCAATTTACATTAGTTAAGCTTGTAATTTTACAGTTTATCCATCTTTATAAATTTCACGGTTTTTACTGCAATCAGTGAATGAATTTATAGGGCGCGTGAAGATGGTCTAGATGAGATGTTGTTGGATAAGTTTCAAACAGTGTTAAACCATACGTTCGGTTTTGGTTTCGGCAGAAAACCGCCGAAATTAGAACCAGAACCGAAACTAGGTTAAATGGTTGTGCGGCGGCAATCGGTGTAATGGAGTAGCTCCGTCACCCATGCACCTACATATTATATTGTCGCGTGACTTAATGGTTATTCCACATTGTTTGTCTTTTTATGATAGCTACTCAAGGAACAAACTAGGAACAAAAGCTTTAAATAAATGCAAGTTTAAAAATTATTCAATAGAATCGCTCTCGACTCGAATCAAGTTTCGTTTTCGGCCGAAAGTGAAACTAAATCGTTTTTTTTAATTATTATGAGAGGGAGACAAACTTGGTTTCGGTTTCAGATATTGGTTTCTGTCGGACACTAGTTTCAACCAAATACAAATATTGCTATTCAGATGGTTGTGCCTGGAAATTTCCACAGTCTTCATTCGGCATCGTCTCAGAAACTGCACGGAATAAAAATAGCGAAAATATGAATACAGGCAGCCTTTTTTGTCTTTATTGTGAATAATTAGGTTATATTAGAAATATTCGATTTTGAATCTTATTTCAGTAGACGTGACATACTATTTAGGTCATGCAATCCTAACTTAATAAAAGAACAGTGGTCATTTCCGATACTCACATACGTCTTTACAGTTCTCTATAGATTTCTTTACAGCATCTTTCATCTCCGCAGGGTACATCAAATCAACCTGTTTCATAGTCGCTTCATAGCTCAACTTGTTATTTTTTATCTGAAAACACGAAATTTTAACACAGAAGTAGGTTATACAGGATGTCTCCGACCACGGGGCTTTAAATTCAAGGTTTGATTCTACAAGTCATTCACGATGACGCGTGCCGTGGTTTTTATTACAATGTCATTAATGTCTAATTTTGACAAAATCACGCGTCTTCGTGGATGGCACTAGGTATACACGCATAACTAAGCTAGTTTTATTTTTTGTAGCATTTTCAAATAACTTGAATTTAGATAATTTATTGATCCTCAAAGTTTAATCGTTAAATCAGTGTAGGTATCGGACATGGCGGTGTTTTTTTTTAACATTTGCTTGATATCTCTTAGATAAACATTTATCATTGTGCTGTCAATTTAGTATTGTGTCGCATATATTGAAAAGTACATTTAATCTATATTATGAAAAAACTGAAATTAACAGTGATCCTATTTTTAAAAAGTTGCAGAATAAAAGTGCTTCAGTTATGCGAGTACCTAGATTGTATTTCTGTTGCGTTTTAGTTTTATGATCTACTTTTGATGCACCACTTTTGTAAACTAGTCCTTCCTTCTTTCTGTAAAAAAGGTTGCCTGGACTAGATCGCTCTTAAGCGATAAGGCCGCCTATTGCTTACCTTGTCATTTTTTCTCTGTGTATCTGTATTCTGTATCGCTTACTATTTCTGGTGTACAATAAAGATTATTTGTATTGAATTGTATTGTGTAGATTCGAACCTTGGATTTAAAACCCCGTGGTCATAGACTCTCTGTATTTTTAGATAGTATTTTATTTCATTTGACTATTGCACTTACAACTTGTGCCATTTGATAAACACATGCGATGTAACACATTACGTTCTTGTCTTCGATAAATTTCCCCTTGTCTATATCTCCGATCATATCTGTAAAACCATCAGGATTATTTAACTCTTGCGCTACTAAGAGTGTGTCAAATATCTACACCACTTAACTATACATATATCTATGAAATGGATGTCGAGATTACTTTTTGAAAGGGGAAAACGCTTCAGGAGATAGTTCGGAGACCAAATATTTCACAATTTAACACTTTGTAAATATTATTCATAATGATTCTTTACTTTACCTTCTGTGACATCTATTTTTGCCATACACTTCTTTTTAAACACTTGCGACGACTTTTTCAATTGTTGTCTTGTCAACTGAAATAAATGAATACTTGTTAGACATGTACATCTGTTTCTCAAGTTATCTGTTAATTACATATAATGTGTTTTATTTGTCACAAAAAGTGAAACATACAATATTGAAATAGCTATTAAATATTCCCTTAAAATATTAAAAAAGGCTCTTTAGTGTCAACCGAATCTAATTAGAAATTTTATAGTTCATCGTGATTATAGTACGCGAAATCTCTAATCCGGAAGTGCTGCTAGCAATTAATCAACTGTCATTAGAAAATTCCTAGAAATGGTTCATTCGAGCCGATTTACTCCATAATTATTTTATCCATTGCCGTTTATTTTCGATCGTTAGATAATATTTTCTTGATAACAACAGTTTACTACTTGTGAAAACGACACAAAGTCACCGCAAATTATACGTAATCTTGGAGATGAGTTAAGACCCGAACTAGTCAGTGCACTGTTCTGTATCTGTTACACCAAAGCTGGTAGATTCTAAACTTCATTTAATAGTAGTCTCCCGCGTATCGACTCTCTTCCATATCTGGATTATGTTCTGAGATACTTTCATCATCATTCCAGCCTTTATACGTCCCACTGCAGGGCAGAGGCCTCCTCTCAGAACAAGAGGGCTTGGGCCATAGTTCCCACGCGGGCCTAGTGCGGATTGGGAACTTCACACGCACCATTGAATTGCTTCGCAGGTTTGTGCAGGTTTCCTCACGATGTTTTCCTTCACCGCAAAGCTCGTGGTAATTTTCAAATGTAATTCCGCACATGAATTTCTAAAAACTCAGAGGTGCGAGCCGGGGTTTGAATCCACAACCCTCTGCTTGAGAGGCGATAGGTCAAACCACTAGGCAACAACGGCTTCATACTAGGCCACCACGGCTTCATCTGAGATACTTCATTGGATATAAATGATTGGATTTTTATTTACATGCTAGAAAATAAGTACATAAAAAAACAAACTTACGGCATGTATCCCATGGACTGAAACCACAACCACCATCAGGAAAAGCCAATCCTTTCGTCCCATGACCACTCACGTCTGCTATATTAACTTAACAAACTGCCGTAAATTTCCTCTTTACCATTTAAAGGAAACTAATTTTCCCTGATTAGAGTACGAAACCGTGTGTTTACTGAAGCTAGTGGTCATCAAGATGATAATTCCACATATTAAAGAAACTAATATGCAATTAGATTAGATTTCCCTGTGTTTATACAGCTTACTTTACTAATTAAGATATACCTACCTCTTTCATGTAGCTTGTTCTAATGTTGCTTATAGTCCCAGTGTAAAACTCTTTTAGCATATCCCAGCTTCAAATGGATCTAATCCAAGCAAATGTGAATGGAGAAAATACTATCTTAATTGGTATTTGCAAGATTTGAAAAGACAGTGTTGTTCAACTTGTTAAATGATACGACTTCAGGATGGGCAATGGTTTAATACAACATTAACGTTACAATATTTATATACCAAGACCTTTACTTTTTAATATTGTATGTATTTGATAATAATGAAACTGTCCACATGACATAATAGGGCTGTAGTACAGTCAAGGGCAAAGATATCGACACGGCCAAAGTTACAAAAATATGTATACACGACTTTATGCACTTAACATTAAGGCCGTGTATACATATTTTTGCAACTTTGGCCGTGTCCATATTTTTGCCCTTGACTGTACCTAATAGTTATGAATAATTCCTGTCACATTTTTACAAAAATAAATCAGGGAAACATGAAATTAGCTGGGTCCGTCTCGTATAGACACTTGGCGGTGTAAAAGCAAGCTTCGCAGATGTCTTTATATTTTTTGGCTGAAAAAAACAAGAGAGTATCATTTCATTTTATTATGTTTTTATCCCGTTTCATTGCAAATGGTGTTGATTGTATAAATTATACGTGGTGTTGGTTAAACAGTATCTCTAACTGTGCATTTGCCTTTTATTCTAACAATATCTTTCTTAACATCTCAAGTCCTTAACAAATTGTAAATAACGTCTTTCTCACAACACACACACACACACACACACACACACACACACGCAAACACACACACACACACACACACACACACACACACACACACACACACACACACACACACACACACACACACACACACACACACACACACACACACACACACAACACACACGCTCGCACCCACGCACGCATTGCACCCCATATTCGTTGATGCCCAACTTGTCCAAGGATCACGACGTTCCCAAAGATTGCCTTAATTCCAGTTATTGTCACAATCCAGATAGCTTCATGCACTGAGGTAATGTTGCCACTTACCGACACCTTTGCATTTCTCCATGGCTGCTTTCACAGGGTCCTTCATCTCGGCCGGAAACATCATGTCCACTTGTTTAATCATGGCCTCGTGCACAATTTTGTTGTTTTTCACCTAAAAAAACGTATAATTAAAATTAAAAGAAGTCAACACACGACTGCGGATCGGCAAGCGCAGCGCTGGACGTCCACCAATAGATGGACGGATGACCTGCTTGAAGCTGCGGATTCACGGTGGATACAAGCCGCTTCCAACTGAAGCAACTGGGGTCTGTAGGGGAGGCCTATGTCCAACAGTGGATGTCCTATGGCTGAAATGATGATGATGATGATAATTGATGAAATACACAATTTGGCACCTTATCCATCCTTAGGTAATCTGTAAAAGACATCAGAAGCTGACAGCTAAAGTTCGTTAGAAAAAAAATGCAATTGTAAATCGGGAATGATCTGACTATTTGTGGGCCTCGCAATAGGCAGTGCAAATTGTGCACCCTTGAATAAGGTTTTCTGAAAAGGTCGAAACTGCACCATTTTCCCGCCCGACTTATAGCCGTGTCTTTATTTATTTATGATCCGTTTAATTTACTTACCGCTCCTCCAACTGAATAAATGCAAGCAACATAGCACATAACATTCTTCTCTTCTAAAAAATTTCCTTGGTCTATCTTCCCTACCTGTTCTGTAGAAGATAATGTTATTTATTAATTGCTCTTATTTCAATTTGTCTTTTTTGAATTTTTAAAGTTTTAGTACCTAACTTTTATTCACATTTAATTGTATTTGATGATTCTATTTTAATGTAAATTTCACAAGGAAATAAATAAATCGAATCTAATTTTTAATGAGAACATAAATATAAAATTGCTCAAAAATATTTACCCTCAGTGACATCATGCTTTGGCATACAAGTTTTCTTCAGAAGTTTTCCTGAATTTTTCAGTTGCTGTCTATTCATCTACAAAAATGCATGGTTTAATGTTTTTGAATTAACACAAATCAATAAATAAACTTTATATGCAGGTACTTATGTAGGTAGGTACTTATGTTACCTATATTCTTACCGCTGCAGTATCCGACACGAAAAATAACAAAAACAGAATTAAAAAGTACACCCTGTTGAAGTACTCGTACATGTTTCTGAAATCAACGTTACGTACAATTTATCTTTGGATTGGTATATATTGAGGACAAAAGATCTCAAGATTGTAGCGTGTGGCGTTTTATATAAAACCATTTAAACGCTTAATTGCCAACAAAGGTGTTGTTAGTAACATACTGTATATTTAGTAATAGGTAATAACGGATTATTTAAATTAAATTAACACTTCCTTTTGAAAACAGAGACAGCCTTTTCTCACCTCGGTATTATGTCGATGCACGGAAGTCTCACAGCCAAGTGAAATAATAAATTCATCTTTAGGTATGTAACACAGTGCAGATGTGAATCGATAATAATGTCGCTTAAGGTTTTTTTATGCAAAACTGCTTTTGACAAAAATGAACGTTTTATATATTAGTATCCTGTTAATTATTTATATTTCAGACCGACTGCATTTGAACTGCAATGTAACTGCACCAGCCGACTGCGTTTACATTTCAATCGCAGCTAATGTGCAATTTTGCCGACCGCAATGAAACTGCAATCAAAAATAAACCCCCTTGCAAAAAAAACGGGCACCTATGGTTTTTGTATTTTATGTGCATGAAAGCTTACTTTCTAAGCTTTAATGCCTAAAAATCTAAAAAACCATAGGTGCCCTATTTTTTTGCAAAGGGGTTTACATGGGCAGTCGGCAGTTGTGTTGCAGTTAGAATGCAGAGTAGCTACTACGAAACTCGAAAATCGAAGTTCGTGTCGTTCCGTCCTTCTGACACTAATACTATTTAATACGAGAGTGAGAGGGACGTTACGATACGAACTTCGATTTTCGAACCCTCCGTAACGGTCCTAAGCCAGTCAAAGATATATGAAGTCTATTTTATTCATTTAATTAAACAAATGTATATATATTTTTGTACTTTGCATGTTTATTTAATCAAATAACTTGTATAATAAATTAAACTTGAAAATTTCATAAATTAATTATTCTTAACAAAAAACACAAGATCTCAATGATATTAATAATCACGGAAATATGAAATTAGGTGGGTCGTCTTCGTATAAACATTTGGTAGCGTAGAACACACGTTCGCATTCGTCGGTGTAGTTATCCTCTGTCAAAAAAAAGGTTGGCTTAAAATTTTGATCCACTTTTCATATTAAAACGCCATGTACTGTGTTCTACAAAACATAAATCACTCATCCAACAGAACATCGACACAATTGCTTTGTGACGATTACTTAAAAAAAATATTTAAATATATTAAACCGTAAATTTAAAATCTAAAACTTGTTTTCTTGTAAATATGTCATTATTCTCCTGGATGAGCGAAATGTAAAAAATTGGTCAAGTTCAAAAATATTGGTTTTTGAAATGGTGCCAGTTTCCAAAATCTATTGAAGGAAATTGCCTACATTTGATATTTCTAAGATCACAAGTTGATGAGATACTTGTCTGTTTTCTGTTTAGAAAGGGAAACACGTCGACAGTTTTAAACTTTCACTAGGACCTCTAATTTAATTATTTTTAGGTATTATTTATTATTATTATTATTTATGCGGAAAGCTCAAGACCGGTCTGAGTGGAGAGCCTTGGGGGAGGCCTATGTCCAGCAGTGGACGTCTTTCGGCTGACATGATGATTTTTTTTATTTATTTTTTATTATAAAAGGAAGAACCCCAATGCTATGTTAGAATAGATAATTCCTTAGTCTTTGCTTGTCTCGATAAAAAAAAACTTTAAGTTAATCTGACATTGATATGATTTTTTTGATATTCATTTTTTACTTACGAATATCGACGCATTTGGCTACAGATTTTTTAACGGCATCCTTCATTTCCTGGGGGTACATTATATCGATTTGTTTCGATACCATCTCTTTATTCAGCTTGTTATTCTTGACCTGTCAACGTAAAAAACAAGGTTATAAAACATTAATTATTTTTGTAGAAAAATAGATTTTTTTATTGGTATCAATTTGTTTACTGACTGTGTTTCTACTATCATTTTCATCTTACAGAGCTACATTCGCATTTACAATATTAGTAAAGATTGGAGTGTTATTCGCCCACATCCCACACAACGTAAAAAACTAAAACAAAAGAACACTAATCTCACAATTAATTACTGGCACGAAACGGTAGCCTATAATTAACAGTGTTGGTTAGGGTAGGTCTTGATTACATTTAAATCTTTAGAGTCATCCTATAGGAATAAAAAAAACCTTGTGTAAAAAGCTTTTTTTGCCATAAGTACAAATAAGTATTAACTAATAAAACGTTAGAAAAACCGTTTGGTTTAGTTTGACGTATTTCCACAGTATGGTTTTTCTTTATGTTTTTATCAGGTGACATTGAACATTGAACGTTGGTCTACAGTTGGACTTAATACTTTAGAAGTTTATCTTTTGATTATGATGGACTTTGGCACTCTTAAACCGACGGATTTTGTGTAAGTAGGTACTATAGCGCCGGCAGCCTACGTAAGTTTTTTTTTTCATATACTTACATTTAAAATGATGAGCAGTTTCTATGCTCCTAAAACCCTGTTTACTCATGGAACAGAAAGATGGTCGTCATTTTTCAGTAAGTATAGACCGGTACCCCTAGTGTAAGTTTTCGGTTACAAAATACGTCTCGATCGCGTTCGCGTAAAATCTCAATTTGTATGAAAACACGAACATCGCAAACGTTCCGCTAGAGGTGCTGTTCGTGTTTCCATACAAAATGAGATTTTAACGCGAACGCGATCGAGACGTATTTTGTAACCGAAAACTTACACTAAGGGCACGGGTAGTATACTTACTGGAAATTCTGAGAATTGCAAACTGCTATTTTTGATTTTTAACAAAGTATTTTGTTAGGACTATGCTTGTACAGTCAGCATCAAAAGTAGCGGGTAATTTTTCTACTCTGTCGCATTGACACATTGACAATCTTGCTTAGTACGTGGCTGTAAAACGATAAAGTACGAAAGTGTACAGCTACTTTTGATGCTAACTGTACCAAGTCTTTATTTCAGTTTTCCTAGTATGTGTTCCAGTTTGCAGCTTCTAAAGACCTGAACTAACCTCATAAAATGAATATCTGTATCTTTTTAAATTGTACTTTTTTCATATATGTTTTTCTCTTAAAACACACCATTTACGTATTTAAAATAGATTAAATTTGTTAAAACTAGAAACCCGAACAAGTTCTATAGATAAATACGAGTGTGTATTTGTATTGTACTAAATTTCCTTTTATTCCCTACCTCATTGAAATTTTGAAAAATTTCTTCTTACACTGCTGCACTGAAAGTATCTGCAATCGCGTATTTAACTATATTTCACAAATTTTGATCGTTTTACACACTGAGGGGCTTTGTCAACTTAAAGGAGGCTTGATTTCTGATATATGCGATAGATGGCTTTGCAATTGCATAAGCAAGCGATTACCATTTTCGACCGGTTGGTTGGATTACCAGTGGTCAAATTGGCATGACGCCTCTGGCACGTTTAGCCATGGAGATACGGGTTCAAAGCCTGCTCGGCAAACCGGAAATCTTTTTCATTTTTATATTTTTATATTTGACCAAGCGAATTGCCAATAAAAACATATAGTACCTACTGTGTAAACATCGCTTTACATACGAACCTGTTTTTTAAAAAAAAATACACAAGATAATCAATTCGGAGCACATACAAAAAGCGATCAGATTGAACTTCAAACTTATTAGACGAAATTAATTAAGACTTTTTGTAATCGTCATGACGCACGGTATGCATGCTTGGAGATACGTTTTAAATAACTATAGACATTCGTTAGTGTATACCGGGTGGGCCCTGTAACAGGAGCAAAAAATTAAAACACAGGTTCTGCTACTCAAATGGAAATACTTTAGTTCTGCAACTTTCAAAAATTAAGTAATTTTAACATTATGTTTATTTAATTATAGCCTAGATAACATCGCCTGTCACGTAACAAAATGCCGGATTTCGCAATACATTACTTGAAAATTAAAACTATAATAAAAATCATAATACAAGTTATTTTCAAAAGTTGTAGAACTAAATTAGCTCAAGTTCAAGAGTGGAAGCTGTGGGCAAATGTTTTGGTTCTGTTACGGGCCACACCTTGTATAATAAAACATCAGTAAGTTATTTAATAATACTCAGTAACAATTGATAGGGACTGGAGAACCGATTTTGATCAGAATTGATATGGTAGAAAAAAGGCCAGGACGGCCAGTAGGTACTTGAGAAACACCGAGCAAGTACGAGTTAAAGTCGCGTATAGAGGGTTCCGCATCCGAACCTTCCTACGAGTAGACATTACGGAAATTTGCCGTGTTTTCTTTAATACTAGACTTCTTATAGATTTTTCTGTAATCTATAGGTTCAAAATTTTAGATTCACTTATAGTTTTGTATAGAAGAGGAGAATGGTTAATTTTTAGCTTTTTTATTTTTAATGTCAAATAGCTGGCAAACGAGCATGCGGGTCACCTAATGGTAAGTGATCACCGCCGCCCATCGCCAAGCAACCTAGAGCATTATTAGGACTACTACGTGTTTCCGGCCTAGAAGTTAAAGGTTTCATTTATTTATGTTATGCGTCCGTCTTTGGATCACCGGCTTAGTAGTTTCAGAGCAACTTGGCAGTGACAGACAGACACACATTTTTTCTTTTTGAGGTACGGTACTAAATACCAAGTTAGAGCTTTAGTCCAAGGTCACAATAAATACGAGTTACGGTTGTAGTATTTACAGCAGCTTTCAAATCACTACATCGAGATATTTTATCATACTTATGCAATTTTCCGGGATAAAAGCTATCCTACTCGTATATGCCCTCCCCAGGGTTTGAAACTATCTTCATACCAAATTTCATCTAGATCGGTTCAGTTTCAGCGGTTTGAGCGTGAAGAGATAACAGAAAGACAGACCAACAGTCAGATAAAGTTACTTAGGTACATATTTATATGATTCATTATTCTTTTTAATCAACTCACCACTTGTATAGATTTATAGATGCACGCCACATAACACATTACATTACGTTCCTCGGGGAACACGCCTTGTTCAATTCTAGAAACTTTATCTGTAACATAAATATTATTTTTAGTGCTAGATCTCAGAAAAAATTGAGCTGGGAGACACGCAAAGAAGCGTCATTACCGCTGTCAAGGGACTGTGTGGACATCATTTATAAGGATGGAAATGACCGTGCCAATCTTTACCTAGTTTACCAAGCTGTTGAAATTATTGTAGAGTAATTGAGATAATTACAATACTTATTACTTGAGGTAAGTATGAAAAACAATTTAAAACCTTACCTTCTGCCACTCCTACCTTCGGTATACATTGCTTTTTCATGACCGTCAATGTCTTCTTCAGTTGCGCTCGCGTCATCTAAGATAAAAACTTTTTAAAACTTGTGGATTTACAAATAATGTTTGTCATCCAACTTATTTTTTTATTACTAGAATTTGTTCAACTTATAAGATTCATTGATCTATGAAATATTGCTTTACAAGAGCTGGCATGAATCAATTGAACGAGTGAATGTACATATGCATCACAAAATGATTTCATAAGTGACAATCGTTTTACAAGAAGTACTTATTACGTACCTGTTAACAAAATATTAGGCCTTTGTATAAGGACGGCACTCACACAGTGACAATTCATTCGTTCGTGACAGCTCTTTTGAATTGACCGGTAACTAACCACAAACAACAAAGCAACATGGCAAGTTAAATAAAAGCTTGTATAAAAACTTGATATCTCGGCGATAATCATCGTTAAGTTATATGATTGCAAAAACTACGTTTATTGAGGCTGATTCACTTACCCCATAAGCCGAATGACACACGATCAGCACTATGCCTAATGTTAAAAAATTCATCTTGAGCGTTGCCGTAGACAAAAAGATAAAAACTCACTTGTATGTATTACAAACTTAAAATTAAAACTAAATCGTAAAGTTACTTCAGTCCGTCATTTTATACCCGAAAATGTAATGGCGTGTTATCGCATTTAGTTCAACCGATAATTTAATCACAAATTGCAGGTTAGGTAAACGCAGCTTACAAGTATACTATGATATTAAACGTTTGCCCTGCTAGAAGTAATAAGTACTGTTTATATATTCGACATCGTTGGCTGGGGACTCATGGTTATGAAAACATTCAATATTTTTACAGTCAGCGTCTACGTACGCTGTAAACATCCGTGTATTCCGATGATATTTTTTAATAATAACGTAAAACAGTTGATGGCGGGACTAAGATCCGACCGAGACTGCTTTTTTAATCTAGGCCGAGACCGAGACCGAGACCGAGAAAAAAATATATTCTCGCCGAGACCGAGACCGAGACCGAGACATAAAAAATAAGTGCTTTTTTCTATATTATCATTTTATTATCTAAAAAAAACCGGCCAAGAGCGTGTCGGACACGCCCTAAATAGGGTTCCGTAGCCAAAAAAATAGGGTTTCGAAAAAATTAAGTAATATTTTTCTAAGAATTCACTTGTGTACAGAATCTTCCAAGTTTAGGTATATTTTATACCTGAGGCTGCTATTTACTCTTAAACTACTAATAATTCTCAAGCAATCTTAGCCGTTATAATGTTCCCTGTAAATTTGATATCGTTACTATACCTAGTGCCATCCACGAAGACGCGTGATTTTGACAAAATTAGACATTGTAATAAGAACCACGGCACGCGTCATCGTGAATGACTTCTACCTTTAGGTACCATGCTTATTTTATTTTTAAAAATCCACTCAACAGTTTAGATTTTAAGTTGAATATTTCGCAGAAACAGATCACTGAATCGAAAAATCGTCCTGGCGACCCCCTCAATGGTTTTAAAAAACGATACCCATAACTATAGTGTTAGTCGAGAAAAAAAATCACCCCCACTTACGTCTATGGGACTTCTATGGGATGGGGTACCCTAAAAAAATATTTTTTTATTTAACCACTGTCAGCGTGACTGATATGTATATTCATGCCAAATTACAGCTCTCTAGTACTAACGGTCTCTGAGCTTAGCCGCGGACAAACAGACGGACAGACATGGCGAAATTATAAGGATTCCTAGTTGACTACGGAACCCAAAAAATACGCGTTATGAATGAAAAAAAAATGTTTTATTATGGATTAATTAAACGTTCCACCGGGTCCTACAAACAAACTTAATTATCATCACGTAAATCAAACTACAGTATTACCTACCAATAATAATCGTTATCGAAAAGAAAAGAACGAGGTGTCGCTTGTTACTCTAGTAAGCAAGTAGGTACCATACGCGCGAGCCCGGGCGGGGCGACCAATCAAAATCCCAAAGAAAGCTCATGCCACCGCGGACATCGCGGTAAACCGCGCGCCAATATTTAAATTCAGTGCCGTCGCGGAGTCTCGGTCGCGGCCGAGAATCTCGGCTGTTTTGGGCCGAGACCGAGACCGAGATCTCGGCCCGATTTTTGGCCGAGATTTGTCGAAACCGAGACCGAGACCGAGATCTCGGTCGGACCTTAGCGGGAACTAAAAGTTCATTTTAATATGGATATGGTATAAACAAAAACAGTAAACAATGAAATTACGTTTAAAATTTACTCAAGTACAGCTATCTAAAAACGCCATGACTATTTCAACACCACTTTTTCAAAACAGACACGGAAGAAAAAATAAATAAGGTAAGCAAAAGGAGCAATAGGCTTTATCGCTTCATAGTGATGTCTTCCCGGCAACCTTTTACAAAGAAATAAGTAAAGAATATTAGTCAGCAGAGGGTTCAATTTACAGCAAATGAGAGCAATCACAAAAATACATAAAACTAATCATTAATACAACACTCTATCAACAGATGTATAGATAGATACACAGCAGCATATAAATAAACTATGACAATTATGCAAAAGATGACAATTAGTGACAATAGTGACAGTACCTATGCATTCAAAAGAGACTACCGCTTGTAAATTGTAACTTGTAGCCATCTTGTAGCTTCGGGAGATGAGCCATTTGTACGTATTTTTAAATAATTGTGTAAATTTTACCCACATATTATATTTTCATTAAAACTTCTAAAACATTAAGGAAAAACGAAATTCTCAGGGTCAAATTCGTACATGCACTTGGCAGTCCAGTAGGACGCCTCACAAATGTCTTTATATTTCTTAGCTGTAACAAAAGAAACAAATAATTTTAAATTGATGGTGTTCAATTTTTTCTCTTATTTTAACTACCGTACCTATCTCTAACACCTGACATGACATGTGAAACACATCATTATTCATTGATGGTAGATTTGGCAGGTCGTAGGACCTTGTGCAAGGTCCGCCCGTATTGCTACCACCATCTTGCTCGCTAATCCTGCCGTGAAATTACTGGCACTTGAGGTATCCCATCTTAGGCCTCTTGGTTGGTAACGCATCTGCAATACCCCGTGTGGTGTCTATGGGCGGTGGTGATCTCTTACCATCAGGAGACCCACTTGCTCGTTTTCCATACAGTCGAATAAAAAAAATTCATTTCATTTCAATTTCATTTGTACCTGTTAGGTAGATTTTCGATTTGATAAAGTAAGTTTTTGGCCGATTACACTTGCATTGTCTGATGACAATGCAAGTGTAATTGGACATGTAGTCTATCCAGACTACATGTCCAAACCTACCAAATTTAATAGAAGTAGTTGAAATATGACTAGCATAATTTGATCCGAACATTTAAATAAAAGCTTATAAAAAAACTTGTATGGAAACTTACAAATATCCTTGCATTTTTCAGCTGAAGCTTTCACAGCGTCTCTCATATCTGGAGGAAACATCATGTCTACTTGTTTGATCACTGCATCGTAGCTCAGCTTGTTGTTTTTCACCTAAATAATAGCTTTCACTAAGAATCCGAACTTACATAATAGTAATATTATGAGCGACAAAAAATCTGGCCCTCAAATGTATGCAGTAATAATTTAGTATGTAGAGTGAAGCCGTGGTGGCCTAGTGGTTTGACCTATCGCCTCTTAAGCAGAGGGTCGTGGGTTCAAACCCCGGCTCGCACCTCTGAGTTTTTCGAAATTCATGAGCGGAATTACATTTGCAATTAACCACGAGCTTTGCGGTGAAGGAAAACATCGTGAGGAAACCTGCACAAACCTGCGAAGCCCGCCCAAGCCCTCTTGTTCCTAGAGGAGACCTGTGCCCAGCAGTGGGACGTATATAGCCTGGGATGATGATGATGATGTAGAATGGGCCAAATTTTGTGGCACTGAGTTGTAAGTTCAAAATACAGTCGACTGGTAAAATTACTTAATAGGACGAAGCACTCAAAAATATCTAACGTAGCTCTTTTCGTGTCGCCGTTTAAGACGCATCAAATACTGAGTATACTCGTATTCAGTGATTTATCCTATCGAATATTGCTGCCACTTAGTCGTAGTTACTGTATTTATTAAAATATTTCCTACTCACCACTTGTGTCATGGTGTAAACACAAGCTATATAACACATGACGTTTCTTTCCTCTATGAATTTCCCTTGCTCTATTTGGCCAATTTGCTCTGAAATGAAAAAAAAATTACATAAAAACAGGTAAAAGTTACTAGCGCACCGAAAGCGTAAACAAGGCGTCAATTCTAGGCCCTGGCCCTATACTACGAAGTGCAAAATTCGAATTTCGTATCTTGCCGTTCCGCTGACGCTAATGTCATTTAATACGAGAGTGAGAGGGACGGTACGATATGAACACTTCGATTTTCGTAGTAGCCCCTCTGCGGTGGCATATCTCGTGATGTTGAAGAAAAGGACAACCGTAAGCCTTTCATAATGTGAACAAATAAAACATGCAACTTCCACTGCATTTAAATCACGTTTTTCGGTTGTCTTGTGAGTATAATAAATAACGTACATAATATCTTTACTATTATTTAGTTTTAAAGCCATTGATTATCTATAATTACTTAATTGATAGCTAAATTGATGTGGTTTTGCAATGTTACTGCTAATAAACTCAGAGTAATAAGATACCTTCAGTCACATCATTTTTCGGCATGCACGATTTTTTCATCAATTTTCCAGAATTTTTCAATTGCTGCCGGGTCATCTGTCAAAGTCAAAAGTCAAAGTTAAAATATCTTTATTCAATTTAGGCTATAACAAGCATCTGCTGTAGGTGAGAAAAATTACAAGAAATTTCTAAAAACAATAACCGATAGATGAATAGTTGAAATTAGAATTTCGTTTATGTTTCGCCATTTTTGCAGAGGAACCGCTTTTTGGGTACCTATTTTATACGTTATCTGTCTTATATCTTTATTTTATTCATATTGATAGACTTTCCCGGATAAAGAACAACTTAAAGTCACTAAAGCTCGCTTGGGTAGGTTTGACAAACTTTTTCAATCATTGTAAAAATTATTGATGTGATGAAAATTGTTTTAGCAAATCTATTTTTTAAACCTCTAACAGTATGTACCCATATAAAAATGACGTATAACAATAACAAAATGGGTTTAGTCGAGAAAAAAAAAACAGGTTGTATCTAACCTAAAATGATTAACAGTCAGTACAGCTAAGCCACGGATGGATGGATGGTTCTTTGTAAGACTACAGAACCCTAATAAAAAGTACTAATAGAAACATGCAGACGCTTTCGTACGTGACAAATTATAAGTCATTGGCAATCAACTGGCAACTTACTAACAAAAGATTCCAGCCCACTAAAAAACTAAATAGTTACTAATTTATATTCAAGTCTGCTTACCGCATGAGCAACATTTGAGAACAAAAAACTAAAGATAAAACCGATGAAAAAACAAAACTCAAACGCTCGCATATTTAATACGATTACGAACAACTTGAAAAAAAATGCTAAGTTGTTGCTATTTATATTCAAACGTTTGTTTGTCCACCACGTTTTATGACAGATTGATAATAGAGGAGAGTATTTGAAGAAAAGACTGCACATTATTACAACTCATTGACTATACTTAAGATTTCTCGAGAACGCCTTGATCATAGGGTTACGCTACAATTTATTTTTCACACCGCCACATTGGTAGTACAATCGAACAAGCTGATTCATGTACCAGGGTTGAACCTTTTGATTAGTTTTGATAGTCAACTTCACTTAAATTTCCTTGACAAAAATATGAAATGCCAACATGACATTATTAGCACAAAGGAGGTAGGTACACGAGTCAGTTTGGTCGACTGTACCTTTCCTTGCTAATTAGAAAAAAGCAAATCCTCAGAAGTAAGAGAAAAAAGACAATATAAATATTTCGGAGGTAGCATACTTAAAAATAACTACAGTAAAACAATGCCACAGTAAACATGGTAACGATCCGAACGGACCTTATAAATATGAGGTACTACCTCAAAAAAGTTAAAGTAAAAAGTTGTTTACATTTCCTACAAGATTATTTTTTAACTTTTAGTATAAATTCATTTCAGCTCGTTGTCTATAGGTTGGCGAATGAGGAAGAATCAGATGACAGGTTACACTTGGTAATTAGTAATCACTTAGGCTTTGGTCTCATTAATAGTGTGAAAAGGGTGACCAAGCGTTTGTAAAGTTTTTTTGTTAAAAAAATCTTTTATACAGCTTTTTTGCTGAAGATACTTTTTGTTAACTGTATTTGCATTGCTATCTAAACTAAATATTCGTATCAAATTTCAAGTCAATCCTATCACTAGAAGTTGATATAATATGACTTAATAGATTCGAGGGCAACATATGTACACACATACATACGTAAGTTGCAATTTAAATAAAAGTTTGTAAAATTGTAAAATAAATGATTATTCCTTTGCTAGATAAGCGACGTGACGCGCTTGTTCCTACCACATTACGTGTCCGTCCTATAAAAAACAAACGGAAAAAAACACAACGGAATATTTAAAATGACAGCTTACGATTTGCATTAAACATGAAAACAAGCATTCGTTTTTTAGTTTTTTTTTCCAAATTGAGGCAAACTGCTTGCTGGACTAAGTAAGTCATTGAACACAAAAGATGTAAAAAGTAGGTCCTAATTGTATTTGTAAATTAAATCTGCATTAAGCGCAATTTATGGTCACTTCATAACAAAGTGCTAAATATCCTACATGTCGCTTAACAATTATCTAATGTGATATAAAGCATTCCGTGAGGACCGCGGTGCCCATAAATTCGCCATGAGAATCTTGAGCGGAGTCCTCAGTGAAATCAAATTATGGTGTTATTTGTAATTTTAAAGTTTTTGTTGATTACGGCGTTTTGTGAAGCGGTGAGTGTTTTAAAAGTTAATTATCAGTATCAGTTAAATATTAAGTTCGAATGTAAATTATTAGGTATAGCACTTAGTGGTTTTTAAAGGCTCAAAATAAGAAGGACGATTCAATATCTCTACATAGAGTATATTTTCTTTTTCTAATTCAATGAAAATTTAACGATAATATCAAATAAAAATTACCAGCCTCTGTTTAGTGCACTAAATATTTATTTATATCCTGGGACTTAATTTGCAAGGACAAAAAATCAAATCACGATCCGAGACTGGATTTGTTTGTTCATTTTAATTTAATTCGCGACAGATGACTATGAAGCAGATAAGGAATACCGGGAAAATGATCAGAAAAAGTTGCCAGCCAAAAAACAACGTTGAGGACGGTAAGCAGTTCGGCATCGGGAAATAATTTGTTGCTAAGCGAGTTTGATTATCATATTTTATTTAAATCTGATGTCATATTTATGTACGTACAGTCACCAGCACTATTATGTGATACAACAAAGCGTGCATAAATATCTGATACTACTTTATTTCTAGGGCCGGTAGGACGTGTCAGATAAAGGGCGTTTAGGGCGTGCCGGTGCCGGGGAAGCAAAAATGTATGAAAATGTATGGCTCGCTTTCTCACTTACCGGCGCCGGCGCCGACGCCGTCGCCGGGGTAGCAATCTTCGCACTCGGTGCCGGCCCGGCAAAACTGCATGTTGTATATGAATTGTAGCCGTGTGCGTGTGTCGTGCTGAAGACCGTGTCAGTACTGTACCACTCACCGGGCGTAAAACGGTATCGACACCGGCGCAGTGGAAAAACGAAGCCCCGGCGCCGTTGCCGGTGCACGGCCATGCCGGTGCCGGGCCGGCGAATGGAAAAACAGCCATTTTTACACGCTCTGCTGTGGCAGATATTAATGCAGGTTACTGTACCTACAATAAAATTAGTAGAGTAGTAGTGTACCTAGTCATTTCTGTGTCAAACAAGTGATGATTATCTCCTGGTAGAATAAAAGTCCCGATTAAAAAAAAAAATTTTTTTCTTATGTTTTATTTATATATTTAGAAAAAATAGACCCCATCAAAGATGGCGTCTTCATCGAAGAAAAAGAAGTCATGTGCTATATGGCCTGCGTCATGAAGATGGCAAATACCGTAAGTTAATGAGCTGATTATTGTTGAGATAACTAACTATCGAACTCGTTAAAATCATACCTCAATCAAAATCGTTTAAATTACTCCCTGCCTAAAACTACACCTATAATGGCACTTCTTTTACTTCTTCCGAAAATACCTAAACCATGTTATAAACATGTTGTCTGTATAATTAATAATGTTATCAGCGACTTCATCTGCATTTAAATTAAGTGTCTCTTAAATTGAGAACAGTGCATCTTCCTGGAGTACTAAGTAGCGTAATCTTACACTTAAATATTCAAACAGCTTAGAAGCATTGCATTACTATTTAAATTTTTACTTAGGCTTTTATTTAACTTGCAATATTTCTATGTAATGTAATATGCAGGCTTATATACTTATACTTAGACGAATTTCATCCACTCCTAGTGATCAGATTGACTTTTATAGTATTTAGGTAAATATGACAATGAAAGAACAGTTTAAACAAAAACCTTTTAAGTTTACTAAGTACATTTCGTATAAATATTTTTTTACTGAATTGAGAAACCTCTGCATGATAGGTAAAGAATGGGAAGTTAAACTTCGAAGCTGCCTTAAAGCAAGCAGACTTGTTGCTACCTGAAGAAATCAAGGAACCGGCTAAGGCAGCTCTGACAGCTTGTAGGAAAGTTCGTAAGTATGGAACACCTGGATACCAAACCTCTTATTAAAATACGCACCTGAGACCTTCCTACGCTTACACAAATAATGATAGTGGTCAATTACATTGCGCGCCCTGTATTAGGACCTTTATAACAAAGTCTGGCTTTGCCAGCCATATTCGGGCACATAATAAACAAGCCTAAAGATTCGCCTTTGTTGGACACGGCGTGGGGGGGGGGGCCATCAATCAATCAAGTAAACGCACGGTACGCAAACGTACGGTCAAGAACTTTAATCAATAGCCCACCACGGAACAGTTCACAGTAAACGTCATTAGTGACATCGCATTAATTAATAATGAAAATCGTAATGACCTTTCCTTTGAAAACGTGAGCTGAGTGAATCAACTTTTTGTTGCCTTGGTAACGTCTCCTGCGTTACCTATTAAATGTATGATTTTATGGAGTACAAATCCACTAAAAGTTAAGAGTTGTGACAGTTTTAAGGCAATTCCTTTATAGTTCATCTCGTAAGTGTGCTAATGTATATGTCGGCGGCCTATCGTAAAATCCGCCAGATCACAAAATTCCTAGGAATATCGTGAAATGACGCCATTTCATGATATGCCTAAACATTAGCCAGGCATATCACGATGTGCCTGGGAAACAATCAGCGTGGCGTCGTATAAGCTCTAGGTTACAGCAATTTAGGCACGACGAGCGAAGCAAGGAATGGTTAGTAAATATTGAAGTTATGATTATTAATTTATGATGTGGGTACATTTCATGATCTGCCTAAACGTCACAATGATAAAAATGAGTGTTTTAGAGATGTACCATTTATCGAGTGAACTAGCAGTGTCAGTATATTAATTCGCGTGGAATGTAAAGTCTGGTTACAGCTCAGACTGGTGGGTCATGGTATGGTTACCTTAGCATCAAAATCTTGCAAGTTCTGTTTAAAAATTGAAAATATCTTAGTGTTCCCTGTTATCGAATAATGAACCGCGGCTATTGCCGATAATGTTGTGTCACTTCACTACTCAGTTCCGTTTCACACATTGCGTCATTTAACAAAATAAATATTTTTCTATCGTATTCGATGGAGTCTCTTTAATGGACACTGTTATTGCTATATATTTTTTAAAAGTACAGTTTTACATTTTTAAGATTATTTTGCTTCAAAATATAAATTGCTTTTAAAAAATATTTTGCGAACGTAGTATGCGTAATTCGGATAATTTTCAAGTGTCACAGAACTCATCGTAGGTGAAAAATACAATAGGCAAATCGTTAAACGGTGAGTTTTCGTGGCGGATGTCCCTTAGCCAATTCATGAAATGGTGCCATTTCACGATAGGCGTAGGAATTTCGTGATCTGGCGAATTTAACGATCGGCCGCCGACATATACATTGCAAACATTTTTCTAACAAAGTGTCACTGATGTCCCCTGAGTTACCGGACAGAAGAACAACACTAAAAAGTTGATTGACCCAGCTAACTTTGGGGGCGGCAGGCGTAAGCTTGCCTTCGGAATCCAAAAGCTTAATAGTTACTTGACCTGAAATGCGGCGGTGTGGGTGCGGTGAGTGGTAGGACCTTGTGCAAGGTCCGCCCGGATTGCTACCACCATCTTGCTTGCTAATCCTGCCGTGAAGCAGCAGTGCTTGCACTATTGTGTTTCGGCGTGGAGAGTAAGACAGCCGGAGAAATTACTGGCACTTGAGGTATCCCATCTTAGGCCTCTAGGTTGGCAACGCATCTGCAATACCCCTGGTGTTGCAGATGTTTATGGGCGGTGGTGATCTCTTACCATCAGGAGACCACTTGCTCGTTTGCCATTTTTTTTTTTATGGTATAGGGGGCAAACGTGCAGGCGGATCGCCTGATGGTAAGCGATTACCGTCGCCTATGGACACCTGCAACGCCAGAAGAGTCACAAGTGCGTTGCCGGCCTTTAAGGTAGGAGTACGCTCTTTTCTTGAAAACTTGAAGGTCATATCGGTCCGGGAATACCGCAGGCGATAGTTCATTCCAGAGTTTTGCTGTGCGAGGCAGGAAATTTGCCATCCAGTCAAATAAAAAAAATGCATATATTGCCTATTTCAGAATCATATTAAGTACATTTATGTCATTGGGTGACTATACATCTCCAAATTTTTTTTCCTTTTTTTTAAATTTATGTATGACGATGGAAGCATTCTAACTTCCACTGAACGTAGATATAGTTTTTTAGTTTTTTAACTAAGGGAACCCATATATCCCTGTATTATAATTTTTTCTCATGTATTTTTTTCTTTAATTTTATACTGTATTTTATTTGTAATTATTCATTTTCAAAAAATGACTTTCTGCCAAGTACGTATGTATGTATGTATGTATGTAAACTCTTTATTGTACAAAAGAAAAGAAACAAAACACAATTGACAAACTTTGAGATACTTGTACAAAGGCGGACTTATCCCTTTAAGGGATCTCTACCAGTCAACCTTAACAAGTCAAGTTATTGCAATGATGGGATTTCCGAAAGCTCTGGTAGTTTAAAAAACCGGCCAAGAGCGTGTCGGGCACGCCCGAAATAGGGTTCCGTTATCATTACGAAAAAATTAAGTAATATTTCTCTAAGGATTTCGTATTTTGTACGGAATATTCCAGGTTTACGTATATTTTATGCCTTAGGCTGCTATTTACTCTTAGGCTGCTAATTCACAAGAAAACTTAACCGTTATAGTTTTCCTTGTAAGTTTGATATACTTACTACCATCCTGAATTATTTAAAAAAATTCCACCCACCGGTTTAAAGATTTTAGAGGGGGCGGAGGCTCGATTTTAATGAAAATTTGCACTTTAATGTTGAATATTTTGCAAACAAAGCACTGAATCGGAAAATCGTTTTAGCAACCCCCTAATGGTTTTAAATGACCTATCCAACGATACCCCGCACTACAAGGTTGGACGAGAAAAAAAAATCACCCCCACTTTACATCTATAGGAGGTACTTACTCTAAAAAAAATGTTTTTGAATTTTTTATTGTACCGTTTTGTCGGCATAGTTTACATATATATATTCGTGCAAAATTACAGCTTTCTAGCACTGATAGTCTCTGAGAAAAGCCGCGGACGGACAGACAGACAGACAGACATGGCAAAACTATAAGGGTTCCGTTTTTGCCATTTTGGCTACGGAACCCTAAAAATGACGTGTAAAGGAGCCCATTGCGGCCTACTTACTGAATAAATGATTTGAATTTGAAAGGTTCCATAGTGGCTCATGAATTAAATCCCTTGACCGTACAGTCGACAACATAACCTAATCAAGTTAGAAAAGTCGTAAAACTCTTGACATTTTCATTTCAAAGTTCAATGCCTCAAAAATGGTTGATCCGATTCTAATGAAACATAGTTAAGACCCACCGCAAATAAACCCGCTTTCACGTAAAGCAACCGCGTCGAATTCGGTCCATCCCTTTGAAAGCTACGATGCCACAGACATTAGCATCAAAGGAACTTATAACACCCCTCTTTTTGCAACGGGGACTTAAAAAAATCGCACGACACTTGTAATCTTTTCAAAGTTGGCTTCGTGATAATACAATACAAAACATATATTCTTTATTGCACACCACAAATCAGTACAAAAAACAATAATATGATATAATAATAACAAATATATACCTACACATTAAATCATTAGCATTACCTATTACTTATCGTCTACGACCTATACACATCGCTCTTTTGGGCACAGACCTCCACTCAAACAGAAAGGGCTTCGTCGCAAGTCCGTGCAGATTAGGAGCTTCGCACACACTATTGCATTACTTCGCAGGTGTATGCAGGTTTCCTAATGCCATATTATCTCAATAATGTACATAATTTTGTTTCAGCGGACCAGTACAAGGATATCTGCGAGGCCTCGTTCCACGTAACGAAATGCATCTACAATCAAAATCCTGAAATTTTCTTCTTTCCCTAATTATAAATGGTCCTTCTAAAATATGAACCCACAGTATTTCATTAAATTAAATTTATTTGTAAATAATATTCGTCATCGTCGTACAGTTCAAAGCAAGGCCGAATTGTTGCTAATATATGTTTGTTACTAGGGCGAATATTCGAGCAGTCATTAATGTGTTGGATGTGGATGTTTATTCTTTCCATTCCTTAAGAAATTAGATAAAAAAGTGTTAAGGATAATGACGGCGGTTCAAACGCCCGTATATTCACCCACTATCGAATCAAAGATACCGGGTAGGCCCTGTAACAGGAGCAAAAAATTAAAACACAGGTTCTGCTACTCAAATGGAACTACTTTAGTATGCAATTTTCAAAAATTAAGTAATTTTATCATTATGTTGATTCCAAACAAATTAAATAGTATTTTCAATGTACGGCATCCAATAGCCTAATGACATCACCTGTCACGTAACAAAATGACGGATTTCGCAATACATTGCTTGTCCAATTAAACTTTAAACTATAATAAAAATCATAATACAAGTTATTTTCAAAAGTTGTGGAACTAAATTAGCACAATATTAAGAGTGGAAGCTGTGGTTTAATTTTTTGCTCCTGTTACCGGGCCCACCTTGTATACTAGCAATACAACTTTCTTAAGAATATAATAGAAACATGAAATAAAATAACAAACCATAAGTACGTAGATTCAAACTAAACAGGCGGGAGTGGGAAGGCATCAGTGCGAGTATCCCGTCGAATGCTTGGATTTTGTCTTGAAAATGAGAAAGATAAAGAGCGAGAGAGAGAGAGAGGCGCTGATGATTAACAGCTTAACCACTACTGTCGCTGAATGTAGCTATCACCGGTAAATCAGCATTGTGATCTTTCTATCATCATAATAGCCTAACCAGGTTTAGAAATAACTATTTCCGTGTATATAAATCAACTCACATCATTACCAGCAAAATTACCTTCAATGCTGAATCAGCCATGCGGAACTAATGTCATACAAGAACGATGATGGATGAGTGCAAGGTCACTGATATTTTGGTAAGCACAAATACAGTCGTCATGACTTTATAAGGTAAATGACCATTATGGCCAAGAGTTTTTATAAGCGTCTGCAATGGTAATGTGTAATCTGCATTTGGTAGGTGTCCATGGGCGGCGGTGATCACTTACCATCAGGTGACCCGATTGCTCGTTTGCCAGCTATTTGATAAAAAAAGACGTCCACTGCTAAACAAAGGTCTCCCCCTTAAAACGCCACAATGAACGACAACTCGCCATCGCCACTTGCATCCACCGGTTGCCCGCAACTCACACGATGGACGACCGGATGGCTAAGTGGTTAGAGCACCTGACTACGAAGCTTGAGGTCCTGGGTTCGAATCCCGGCCGGGGCAGATATTTGTGTGAATAACACGAATGTTTGTTCTCGGGTTTTGGATGTTTAATATGTATTTAAGTATGTATTTATCTTTATAAGTATGTTTATCCGTTGCCTAGTATCCATAGTACAAGCTTTGCTTAGTTTGGGACTAGGTCAATTGGTGTCAAGTGTCCCATGATATTTATATTTTATATTTATATTTTATATGTCGTCAGTCCACCTAGTCGGAGGCCTGCTAACGCTTCGTCTTCCGGTTCGTAGTCGCCACTCGAGGACTTCTCCCCCAATGGTTGTCTATCTGTGCTTTGAGCGATGTGACCCCCCAAGTGCTACTTTAACTTGCATATCTTTCCAGATAGATATGTATGTCGGTGACTTTAATTCATGGAAGAATTTCCGTATTCCGGATTTTATCGCGCTATCATAGACCAGTCATGGATATTATTTTCAATATTTTCAGTTCATATGTAGCTTCAATCGCCTCTGAACGTACAATGAGTAATTATAGATAATCAAGACAAAGCAATTAAGTTTTAAAATGTATATCAGTTGATCGCTTTTAAGCTACCGGATGCATGCCATTTAAATATCCGGTCTGAAAACATATATAAATTTAAAAACATCGGTAAATATACACTCTACGTTCATCCCTTCAGTGATGTCAAAATTATTTCAATTTCTGTTATGCTGTTGTGCTATAGGAGCTTCCTATGTAAGTATTCACTTGCTTACTTGCGAAATACGTAAAATTCTTGTCTTCCCTGGTTGACTTTTCAATCAAAAAATCTTGATGCAGTCTCGGATTTAAGAGGATATTGAGGAGAAGCACATAAAAAGCACCTTACCTATATAGGTAATAGAACTAAAAAACCGGGCAAGTGCGAGTCGGACTCACGCACCGAGGGTTCCGTACATATTTATAGGTATGTAAGTAAACGGGAATCGTGTCTTGAAGATAATTCTCGCTTTTTCCGAGTGATTTAATACATCCCGTGTATGCAGAGTCCTACTCTTAAGCAAAATATACGCAGTGTAGGGTCAGATTATATTGGTCATCAATATTTACAGACAGATATAAAAAATCAAGATTTTTTTAGACTTTTATAGTTGGTTGTGTTATAATAGCTACCCTCATACCAAATTTCAATATTCTGCGTTCACGGGAAGTACCCTGTAGGTTTTGATTCACTTGCAAGTTTCGAAAATTTGCAGCATAAACGGCTGCATCTTTTGATTGCGTTGGCTTAGAAGTTTGTTTTTTTCACAGCTCCAAGGGACAGTAGACTTCAGTATTTGATTTAAATTTCAGCTTGATACCTCCACGCGTTTCCGAGAAAAAGGGTCTTGACGGACAGACAGACAGACGGTCAAAAAGTGATCCTATAAGGGTTCCGTTTTTCCTTTTGAGGTACGGAACCCTACAAATCTAAAACAAGTGGGTAAATAACAAAAGCAAGGATCTAACTTTGTGTCTTTTGGCCCGGATTGTGGAATTGACCGGTTTTGCCCCAGTATGAAAAACTTAAATCCGAGGCCATGTCGATGTCAATTTCTTACCCTATTAGCTGTCATTGCTATTGTCATCTCATCATCGTATCAGCCGTAAGACGTCCACTTGCTTCGGTTGGAAGTGGCGTGGCGTCCATCCACCGTGAATCCTCGGCTTTAACTAGGCCATCCGTCCATCTCGTTGATGGACGTTCTACGCTGCGCTTGCCGACCCGTGGTCTCAATTCGAGAACTTTTCGGCCCCAACGGCCTCTGTTCTCCATGCATACGGCTTGCCCATTGCCGCTTCAACGACTTAATTCGCTTGGCTATGTCGGTGGCCCTCGCTCTTCTACTTATCTCTTCATTTTTGACATTGCTGTGATATCCAGGGAAAATCCGAGGCTGAAGTGAAAGCCTACTTTATGAAGTTGGGCATCCAATGCAGCAGGGACTGGAACATCACGCCTGATGAAATGGTGATGATGCAGAAGCACAAGCTGCCGGACAGTGAGAACGCGCGGTGCCTGATGGCTTGTGTTTATCGGAAAGCTGAATGGGTAAGACATTCTGAACCTCTATTGATCTCTTTCTAGTGTCTTATAGAGTCACGTTGGGTAAACGTACGCATTTTTGAGTTAATTGCTTCCAATCAAAATATTTTGTTAATTGAAGAGAAAGAAATGGAGAATGCGATTGTGGTGTATAGGTACGGTAATAATCATAACGTAGCAACTCACTTTTATTTTGTGTGTAAATATAATGTAGGTACCTACCTAGGCATAGTGCTTAGTATTAGTCCAACCGGAAGTGCAAGTGAATAGAAGCCGATGCCGATTACTAAGCGGCAACTAAAATTGTGAGGAAACCTGCACAATCGTGTGAAATAATTTAATAGTAAGTGTGAAGAATAACGGCCCGAGCCATCACTCAAAACAGTCAATAATCATTAACGCTAAAAATGTCAAAGATAAAAATGAATACTTTGAACAATAACTATAGAACTATGTATTGTCTAAAGACTGTGTAAAATAACTATAAACTGGAATTGGAACAGATGGACGGGAAAGGAATGTTCGACGTGGCTGGAGCCGAGGCGATGGTCGAGAAGACTCATGGCGACGACACCACCATGATTGAGAACTCTAAGAAGTTATTCGATGTTTGCAAATCGGGTAAGTGTAATATTTTTAGCCAGTAGGAAATAACGTCTTTACCATAAGGGCACATGGGCCAGTGACATCTTGTGTACCTATTATAGTTTTTTTAAAACTAAACAAGAGGGCTGCAAAATTTTCTTCCGCAAATGTGATGTGAAATGCGATGTCACTATGTCATTTACTGGAAATGGTTCCATGGTGACTCATGACCTTGACCGAACAAGGATAACGTAACGTATTTTTTTTTTTCAGTTAATGATGAAACTGTGAAAGATGGCGACAAGGGTTGCGACAGAGCGGAGCACTTGTTTAAATGTTTAACTGAAAATGCAAATAAGGTACCTAATCATTATTATTATTATACCTACCTAATAATGAGTAACTT
Organism: Choristoneura fumiferana; assembly: GCF_025370935.1. Classification (NCBI taxonomy): domain Eukaryota; kingdom Metazoa; phylum Arthropoda; class Insecta; order Lepidoptera; family Tortricidae; genus Choristoneura; species Choristoneura fumiferana. The sequence continues at coordinate 7,670,394 of NC_133478.1, forward strand.
AATTACAATCAACTATATATTAGCTGTAGTTAGTTATAAGACTTATAAGTTAGCTTTTAACGGCAACTTCGTCTGCATCCCACAGGAATACACTTTTCCGGGATAAAAAGTAGCCTATTAGGTACTCTGGAATACTGAGTTGCTTTCTTTTAGTGAAAGATTTTTTATTCTATTCAGTAATTTCAAAGATTACCCGCTACTTACCTACAAAGAAAGTTTACCTCTTTACTGTGGGTGTCTGTTAGTTGTTAGTATAAATGACAATCAATGCAAGCTGAAGATGTATATAATTAAGTATGTGTACCTAATCGTACCTACTTACATATATTTTGTTACTTTTTTCCACAGATGGGATTCAAGATATAAAAGAAGATATCATCATGCTCCACATAGCTTCATAGTCACTAATAACAAAATAAAGTATAAGTAAATAAATTATTCGTAAATATTTATATTTTTTATCCATTATCTAAAAATAAATCTTGTATAATTAAGCTACTATTCTAAACTCGTAGTGGGCCCGTTGTTTGATGCATAGTTAACACTAATAGTAAGGATTTGTTAATTTAACTAATAATTAGTTAAATTTGACAAAATTACGTTGTTTGATATGTAGTTAACCTAACTATAGTAATGTTATTGTTAACTATACTTATTTCAAAATGGCCGCGACACTTTACGAGATTTTTAAAAATGGCGGAATGTGTTAAATAGCCGTCCTAAAAAATTCAAAGCTAGAATCTCGCAGCTAGATTTTTGGGATAAAGTAGATTTTTTTGAACGCTTTAGAATGTCTAAAAGCACAGTGCCCATAAATCTTTAGAAAAACCGAGAGATTCTTTCGCTCTTCTCTTTCCATGCAAAATACTTAGGGGTTAATTGTTTCACCATCCAGTGATTAGTGTTAACTGACGGTTAAATGTGATGCCGTCTCCGATTCGAACAAAACAAATAGAGACGGCATCACATTTAACCGTCAGTTAACACTAATCAATGGATGGTGAAACAGCCTTTTAAACCACCATCAAGTAGGCGGGGTAGTCGACAGCATCCGCTTAACCACTTACAAGCTACACACCGAACTATTAACTTAAATGCCTGTACCAGCCACAACAATGACAATGTATAGGTAAGTACTTTATTTTCCTAGTTAAGGTCTCTACACATTACACCGTATGATGCCATGACCGTAATAGGAACGTATCAGACAGAGTGTCAAACGGAATGTCAAACACATACGAAACGTGCTAGTTTTTTTTTTATTCGACTGGATGGCAAACGAGCAAGTGGGTCTCCTGATGGTAAGAGATCACCACCGCCCATAAACATCTGCAACACCAGGGGTATTTCAGATGCGTTGCCAACCTAGAGGCCTAAGATGGGATACCTCAAGTGCCAGTAATTTCACCGGCTGTCTTACTCTCCACGCTGAAACACAACAGTGCAAGCACTGCTGCTTCACGGCAGGATTAGCGAGCAAGATGGTGGTAGCAATCCGGGCGGACCTTGCACAAGGTCCTACCACCTGAAAAGTGGGCATAGTCTCATACTTTTCGATACAAAGAATATATTTTTGCCTGCCACGTTGCGATTACGGTCATGGTATGATACGGTGTCATGTGTAGAGACCGTTAATCCTTCGTAAATACATGCATGACATGTATCATGTATCTCAATGCTTGTCAAGTGCGGTTGTTTCTTTTCACTTCTCATGCTCATGCAATGTTACTTTAGTCTCTGCATGTCGGGACTAAAGCTTATTTTTATTCTCTAGGGATTCAAGTTTTTTTTTTATTAACGTTGAAATCCCCTAAACAGCCAACACGATGTTTGTGAATGGAGGACTTTTAGGCGTGAAAATCACCGTGGAAATAACCTCAAAATGACAACTGCGCAAAAATATTAAAAAAACACGATTTAATTTCGTGAAACACAATTAATGATTACGAATATGAATCTATTCAATTATATTGGGAATTAATATTATTCGAGAGACATTAATTTCGTAGCTTGCGATCGTCTCCTACCCATACGAATAGTCATCCTTTTGTAAAGAAAACACAAGGAAATTATCGCATACTTTTATTGCCCTTAAAATTCGACAAACGTATGATACCATTTTGATGAGGTACGAAAAAAAACATAAAAAAATATTATCGAATTATCAGAATGTAGACATTATGCACTATATCATGTAGGTGCCAACAAGATGGTGCTGCTAAACAAAAACTTAACAAATTACAAGTGAAACTGCAAATGACTAGTGATGTACAGAAATAAATTAACAAGAATTTATCGTAGACATTGATGATTACAATCGATACTCAAACTTGTGCAAACAGTGCGCAAAACAGGATACATATTACGTGCTTTTTTATATTCAGTGAAGTCAAAAGATCCGGTAACACGAACAGCAAACGAATTGAACGTAATTGCCCACAAACGAATATTTTTATATAACTTGTTGTTTTGGTTGGTGTAACTTTTAAATACCGGATAGACTTTATACAACAAGTGCTGACACAAACTCACTCAAAGCAACACTCAATCTTAGATACTAAACATTCTCGCATGGTGCTTTTTACTTTATAAATTCTTGTTCGAAAAATCGTTTGAGCAAATTTAAAAGCACTAAATATTGGCGTTGTTTTACGTGAGTGGCGGTGATGCATAAATGATAATAATATTTATATAGACAGATGGACTATATTTTAAGATACAGAAAGAAGCTTTACCCGCTATATATGAGTCATGTTGACGCACTTACCCTATCGAATCAATTTCTTCTGTATCAAAAATTATACTTTATAATGTTTGATTCTTAAAATAGGTATATACCGTATATACTACATTAATACACTTACTCGTACTTTGAAAAGTGAGAAAGTAATTTCATTTATAGAATTTATTTCATACAAGTTATTGGTCCAAGAACTTTACGGGAAATGTATTGAAAGACATTTAGATATGTGTACCTAGACATATGTGTATGAAAATAGTACATGACTATGTTGATATAGTATAACATGTTAAATTTCAAAATAAGTAATATTACGGTCACGAGCGTTAATTTGGAATCCATTTCGTGAAAAAATCCTTCGAATTGTCATACAAAATGACAGATATTCGATCTTAAGTGGTTACTAAATTCAACGCTCGTGACTGTACTTCCAAGAGTTCTTCTTAGTATATATTATTACAAATTCTTATTATAAATTGAAAGCCTCAGCAGGGAAAGTTATATCAAAATGACAATTATTAAATTTAAATTTATATAAAAATTAATAGCATGTTTATAATGTTGCTTTGCGTATCTGAAGGTTAAGGATCTGGTGACCTAACACACAGGTACCCCCTAGTTCAGGCAACAGTTTTCGCCACACTAGTATTTAAAGAAAACATGTACGAGTACCTTTACTTTTATTACTGTTATGTACTTATTTGGTGGAGAAATAAATATTTTTATTATTATTATTACATCACAATATACAGAAGTCAAAAAAACTATTCAACAACTTGGCACTAATTTAACTACAATGTACTGTAATAAAACTCATAAACACACTCGACAGTTAATTCACGATAAATTTTAATTTGCTGATAACTAAACATCGAAACATTATAATCTAATAGTTTCCTTTAAAACTGTAAAATCGAAAAAGCTTCAAACTAATGTATTCGGAAAGTATGACTGTCGAGTAAATATATATACAATATTATGCACATATTATTATTCATTTTGTGTAACTTATCGTGGTATTGACACAAGTGCCTAATTATCAGCCTTATAAGTTATTCTTACATAATATATTCTGCATATTATAATTCAACATATCATTCAAGTAAATTTCTCTCAAGATTATAAATACACTAAACTATGTTTACGAAACTGACAATGCTTTCTATATACGCTGACTATGGTATTTGATCGCTTTGATGTGCATAGGAATAATGTAGTAATTTATAAAAATAATATAATTAGGTATTAAAAATACGCTAATGGATGAGAACGCAAAAGTTCATCCGCTCTTGATATTTTGTAACATGAAGTCAGTTAAAATATATTAAAACGTGGTTTACCTTTGCATACGAAATGTTTTGTATTAAGTACCTACTGCGATTCTCACCCAGTAATTGAGTATTTCTCAAAAAGTTTCCCGTCATGAAATTGACAATAAATCAGTTTTATCAAGAAATTATTAACCCTAAGGATCATAAAACATAAACTGCATAAAACATCCAAAATTTCTTGACGTCAGGAAAACGTCACAAAATCTTGTGAGGAAAAAATTGTAATTTTGTAACTACATCAAAACTTTCTAATGGATCCAACAACAAATATTATCTGATTTTTTATCACTTTTAGCACAAGATTTTGTATATATTTAAAAACAATATTACTTATTTTTTGTGGTGAAATAGCGTCAGGTTTTTTTTTAAATAAGTGGACAACAGAAAAATTTAAGAATGGACAACTTTTTGAGAAATACTCAATTATATTATAAACATTCTAGGCGTATCAAGCAGCGTCTACCACTGTACTACAATTAGGTACTCTACGAAATTTCACGGGCGGATGAATTTCTATGTCGATTCCTTACAAAACTATAACTAGACAATAATTATATTGACTGCGCAATTTACTGATTTAAACTGAGTTTGGATAAGATTCAAAATAGGATTGTTTAATTTTACTATATTCGAATTGTCTTTTTATCACATTCAGATAAAAATTATGACCGAACTCTAATTCAGACCTGGGTCCCATTGCATAATAAAGTACAAGCTTATAATATTAGCGAATTTCAATACGACTAACGTACTTTGTTATGCATTCGAGTCGAGCCCTGATCTACTGTAACAAAGTTTCTGCACCTCGGTATTATCAGAGTTAAAAAATAATTTTAATTTAGCAATATTATTTAATAGTGTCTTTTCTGTTCTCAATAACCTACCCAACATTTTTAAATTAGCAAAGAAATAGTCTTACGTAAAAATTAGGTTTACTTGTGGGAACGGTTTTAAATAAGGCGTTTGCATGCAGCTAGAATATAAATTGAATTACTTAATGAAATTGGCACTTTATACAAGATGATAAATTTGACTGTTTAAGTAGTTGCAAGTCACGAGTGCGCGTAGCTCTTTGATGTGTGATGCACCATAAACATATCTGTAAGTGTACCCTTTCGAACCCAGCCGAGTATGAAAAGAGTTACGACAATGGACTTTATGTACAATCCATGTCAAGTTCAAAATTCAAATGCAAGAGTTACGACAGTGGACCTTATTGTACAAAACATGTCAAATTCAAATTCAAATGTAATTAACCCGCACGATCGTAACGACTGGGTTCGAAAGGGGTATATACAAATACAAACTATGAGTACATTCAAAACCATTTGATTCCTGGCCCACCGTGAAACGTTCCCATAGGTAAGTATCAATCATAGGTAACATAGGTAAGTAGGTAAGTATCTCATGTATGGCAAAGCGATGTCACTGTGACATTTTCTGTGAAAAGGTTTCACAGTGGGTCACAATTTAGTTGGTTAGATAGTCCATACGCGCTAGGTGGCCAAATCGCACCGGCCACCAAAAAATTCAAAAATCGCGCACTACTCGACCGTGACCAACGGCTAGTCGTGGCCGTCGAGAACATTCGATTCCTTTTCAAAATAATGATGTAAAATGCGGACTGCAGTATTTTGATGAGAATTTTAGCCGCCACAACGGTCGCTCGACCTGACCGTTTAGTGCTTGTTTATACCGCAGCGTAATATAGTTGAGACTTTACACCAAATACTAAGCGCGTTCATGATATGTAACGACAAAGCGCAGTAGTTATTGCACGAACGTTTGTTTTATTATAATTACAATCTATGATTGGCTAAGAATATTCGGAAAAATATTTATCCCATACACAAGAAAAAATAATAGCAGATTTACACGCCATTGACCAATCACAACATCTTCACCTTACTTCTGCGATAGCGGTGAAGCAATGTATATTACTGCAAAGTAACGTACTTGTACCTTTTCCTGACCGGATTTTATATTCACAAACAAAGCATGGTTAACTGGTTTTATTCGTATGAGTTTAGGAGCATAAATAGTATAGTTGTCCGTTGTAATTAAATACAAATTGCACCAGAAAAAAAAAACCCTTTGCAATTTTTTAGGAGAAAATTGTGGGAAAATTTCAGTCAGTTGCTCACCACCAAGTTTGTTGTTTGTAGAAAACTTTACCTCGAAGTCATGATTACACAGAGGTGTTATTGAAAGAAAATCTGATTTATAATGTAACCGTGTGGAGGCTAGTCGATAAGAACGAGCTGTCCTTCGAAGAGCGAGTCGTCCCGCTGTTGTTATATGCTGTCGTAGCTGTTAGGGTCGGATGCTGTGGTGGGGCCTGGGCCACGCGAGGGCAGTCTGAACCCACTGATCAGGAAAGCCCAGCCATCCTGTAATAGGCAACAAAGATATAAAGTTAACATGTACATATTGCATGCACATAACGCCGGAAATGTCGGCACATTAAACACAATATGCTGAGCGGTATGTCCGGCTCGCATTCTCTGGCAAGCTGTAAAAGCCATCAATGGCTAAACGCAACGAATTATAAAAAAAAACTTATTTTGTGATATTGATATCGTCCATAATGATATCTTATGCCGCGTAACCTGCAAAAAGTACCGAATTTGAGATTTCGCGGCTAGTATATAAAATACAAACACAATTAATTTTAAGGGGCTGAATCACCACCCATTGATCAGTCTTAGGTTAAGACTCTTAACTGACCGATAAATGTGATGTCTATTTGAACAAAACAAATATAGACGGCATCACATTTAACCGTCAGTTAAGACTAATCAATGGGTGGTGAAACAGCCCCTAAATCTCTCTTGTAAAATTGTCTCCCTAGTCTGTTACGGGGCATTAGCTATTGTTGTTTACGCGGGATTGCAGCATCATCGACGATAATTATATTAATTATTTTCCCCATAACAATTTAAATTATTTACTAATAGCCGTTACCCGCGACTCCGTCCGCGTAGAATTCGTTCGTTCGTTCGTTTATCTATCCCGCGGGAGCTATGCATTTTTCTGGGGTAAAAACTAGGATAGTTGTCCTTCCTTCCTTCATAGATGTCCTTCTCCGAGACTCAAACTGTCTGTATACCGATTTTCATATAAATCGGTTCAATAGTTTAGAAGTGATGAAGTAACAAACAAACAAACAGACTTACGAACTTTCGCATTTAAAATATTAGTGGGATAAAATCGTGTTAGCAAAACTGTCTCCTTTGCCACTTCCTTATTGTTTTTTCTTAGGTAAAGAAAATATTAACGTACCTACATTTTAGGGTTCCGTACCCAAGAAAGACTCCGCTGTCTGTCTCTGTCTGTCTATCTGTTCGTCCGTCTGTCACAAGGCTCTATCATGATTCGTAATAGTTACACTTTAAATTTTCACAGGTTATGTATTACTGTGGCAGTTATAACAACAAATACTAAAAACAGAATAAAATAAATATTTAAGGGGGGCTTCCATACAAAAAACGTGATTGTTTTGCCGTTTTTTGTTTGATATTAATAACGGCGACAGGTAGACGCTTGACATATTCACAGACTCTTTAGTTGTATAATGACTTTAAAAATAAATTAAAATAAAATAAATATTTAAGGGGGGCTCCCATACAACAAACTTGATTTTTTTGCCGTTTTTTTGCTAATGTCTTATGTTGTATAGATAGGTAATGGTACGGAACCCTTCGTGCGCGAGTCCGACTCGCACTTGGCCGGTTTTCAATTATCATAAAACGGCAACGTTTTAAACTTACTAGCTATTAAGTGTTAGTGCATTTTTTTACCGCAAGAGGTCAAAGTTCAACTAAAGTACAGTCTAAAACGCAAAACTGGCGTTAAAATAAACATTCATACATCCAGACATCTTCAAAAACTTTATAATATTATTAAAAGGATTACTTATTCTATTCATTGATAAATTGCTTTCCACAAATGCAATACAATACTTTTATTGATAGCATCTCTTTAAAAGTGCTCACCTTAACAAGAAGAGGTAACTCCGTCCAGAACATCAAGTTTGGTATGACTTCTACACCTGTGGCTCCCATCAAGAACTTCTTAGTACCAATTCCGAGAACCAAGTAGAAAATGACGAAACAGAAGAATATTATTAACAAGGTGGATCCTACCGACCGATTTGAGTCTATTTGCCTCAAGCAAGCATTTCTTGAGAAAAATTGAAGCTTCTGTAAAGAAAAACATTATAATTATAATCAAATATAAACAATAATATCAAAAACTAGCTTTTGCCAGCGACTTTGCCCGCGTGGAATTCGGTTATCGCGCGCTATTCTCTCGGGAACTGTGCCATAGTATCGAGGGAACAAAGCCCGAATTTAAATCATAAAATTGCCTCTTTCTACTTTTTAGTTTTAGTTTAAAATGGCAAGTACATAAAAGCCATTGAAGTAGGCAGAATCATGTACACTCCATTATTTTATATTTACTTTTTTCACACTTATTATTATTTACCATGCATAATTATTGTGCCTGCTTTATTAGTATAAATATAATACCTGGCTTATTATTGTTATATTAATGGCTTATTTTTAAGTAAAACTAGATTATTTATTACAAGCTTTTGTTTAACTTGCCATGCCATTATGTCGAAGTAGAACCAGTTTTAGTGATCTAATTGCAAGGGTGCCAGGTTGAGGGGCTAAGGAGTTGCACTTGCACCCCCCTGGCATAAAAGAAAATACATATAACTAGCCTAAATACAGAATGAAACCTATAAATGCCCCTCTCTATATGCAAATCCAAGATGCAATGTACCCTCCGTAAAATAATTCTGCCAGCACCGATGCCCGATTGCCTTGAAATTTTGTATTGATACATATTTACGACCATCCGCAAAAAGTTTACATTAACAATAAAATTCTTACAAAAGCATTTTATAAGGTTCAATTGAATATGGTTACATTTTCATCAATTTTGGAAAGACTATGCATATAGCAAATAATTCTTCTTCCACTGTTCTCCCATTTTGCTTAGATATAAAAAATAATGAGACAATATACTTACAATTTCATTAGGCTCAGTCAAATCTTTGATATAGAATTCATCATCAGTTTCAGCGCAGACCAAATACACATATGAATATCTGAAAATTTAAACAGTTTGTCATTATATTTCCACTGTATAAAAATATTTACTAGTCTTTGTGCATTCAATTTAATGAATAAATAAGCACTTAATGACCATACATCGTTATCGCAGGAGCAAAAACGATTTGACAGTACTGAACTGAAAGATTATGAAAAATAAGCAATAACAGAAGTGACACTTAAGGTGATTTCCCACCAGCGAGGCGAGACGAGAATTGAAATTTGTATGGCAGCGCCCGCGGCGGCTCGCGGCGGGCGCGCGAGAATGCATACAAATTTAAATTCTCGAATCCAATCGAATTCTCGTCTCGCCTCGCCGGTAAAAAATCACCATTAAATCGAGCAACATTTTATGCCTACGAGTTCAAAATTTATTAACTTTATTTCTAACATCAGACCTCCATACTTGACTTGATTGATATTACATACTTAAAAAGATTAACTAAGCAATCGCAACGCAAACTCTTCAGTCACTTTTCCTATTTGACATTGTCATTTATTAATTATTCGTAATAATAATTGTGTTCACAACATAATCACAGAGTGCTTTTAAAAATGCCGCGAAGGAAAAAAACGTGCGATGATTTTGTGGAGTTGTGGATAAAGGATTACCACGAATTACAGGTTCGCGATGCAAAATTATATTGCTCTTAAGTGCAACGTTAGTTTCCGTCAAACAAAATCTTGTGGAACGACATTTCAACTCACAATTTTAACTTCCTATGAATTTATAGGCAGAATACATCCGTTTTACTAAATAGACATTCTGTTGTATCTATTCTTTAATTAACTGATTTGTTTTTGCTCCCGCGATAATGAAACGATGTATGTTAATGACTGATAGATGAGACATATAAAACTGGATTGTGTTAATGTTGTGGTATTTTATAAGTTTATAAGAAAGAAAAATGTTGGCAGACAGATTACAGGCAGGCAGACAGATTATATGTATTATCAATGTTCTAGAAATACTTAAATCCTCAAAATTTTTCAACTAATGAGGCGGACCAACAGAATCAGTTAAGAGCAGATTTGTTATTTCAGGATTGTCACAAGGTTTTACATGTAGTTGTACAAGGCTATTCTACAATGCAAGTGTGGCGCTCAACCTATTGAAGCATTCACAATATAGTCATAAAACTTTTATATGTTGTGAGCACAGACTCCTCACATCAACAGTAAAGTAAAACCTAAATTCAGTTTTTTTTATTCAACCTGGGGCTGTTCTTCAAAAAATAGAATCATAATATTTATATTATTCTCAGAAGTTTTAAAGAAGAAACATGGTAAATGTGTTTTTTCTTCTAAATTTCATTTATTATTAATTATATATTATTAGAAAATTTTGATTATAAAATATAAAAAACACTTATTGCTTGCTTTTTACAAGAAATAGATGGAGAAAAAAGAAAACAAAAGATAAGCTCAAAAAAAATTAACAACAAATAATAAAAACCGGCCAAGAGTGTGTCGGACACACCAAAAATAGGGTTCCACCAATTTATTATTATTATTACGAAAAAATAATTAATATTTTTCTAAGGATTTCGTATTTTATACAGAATCTTCCAAGTTTAGGTATATTTTATGCCTTACGCTGCTATTTACTCTTAAACTACTAATAATTCTCAAGCAAACTTAGCCGCTATAGTTTTCCTTGAAAGTTTGATATACTTACTACCATCCTGATTTTTTTCAAATTTTTCCACCCACCGGTTTAGATTTTAGAGGGGGACGGACGGACGGACAGACGGACAGAAGGTCAATCCATGGTTTATTCACATTAAATATGATAGTTCACTTTCATAAGAGGCCAAGAAAGTGTAAAATTATGCCTTCATAAAAAAGTTCATTCCATTTTCTATAAAAATGTAAATTGAAGCACATTGACTTGTTTTAACTGGTTATGCAAATTAGGTTGGTACTTAATCAGTTGTGGTTAAAAAACCAGTTTCACTCCAATACACCTATCAAGCAGACTTGGCAAAGCTTTTTTTAACATATATGAAGAAATAATGTATGTTAGTGAAAAAAATATTGTTGCTGGTTGTCAATGAAGTGCAGATTTATAGTAGTTTTTGCACAGAATAAAACTAGACTTTTGAAGGGGCATGATTATAGTAACTAATAATAAATGTATTATAACAAGTATTAGTAGAGAACTGGTTAATCATGAAACTATGATTACCTAACTATAATTATTAAAAGAATACTTACGATGGCAGGTTTGCATACTTGATGTAGCTTCCATTGGGTGCAAATTCTGACAAATTGGCACTGCCCAGGAAATCATACGCTTCACCATTTCGAACAAAAGTGTCTGTGGTTTTATTATTGGTGTTGATCAATGTGAATTTATGTCTGCATATCTGAAAAAAAAACATCATCAATATATATAGGTAATGTAATACTGCAACCCGCATGCATGACAAATCATGATTTTCCAAGCTGTAATACGCAAGTCCGCCGCTACAAGTACAATTATTCTATTTCGACACAATATTCTATTTTTATTACTTGACAAAGGAAAAACAACAATTTATCTTACCGACAAGTAGCTCTTGCATGTGTTATTCGCCTCAGGTTTTACCACATCAGCCGCTAATGTCACATCGTAACAAGGATGATAAAAGTAAACGCTCATATCTAGTTGGGTGCCATTCTGTTTTGACTCGTAAGTGTTAACCGAGGTATAAACCGAATTCTTCGCAGATGGCGAAAGGTCTATCCCGGTGCCATTAGGAAATACACAGCTGCAAGCACTTCTTTTAACACATACATCATCGGCGTTTACTGATAAGATTACTAAAAGTAAAATAAAAGATAGTAATCTAGCAAAACTTGTTGATACGTCCATTTTGTTATCAGATGATCGACAAAAATCTTCGATGGATGAACACCTAACTACCTACCCACTCACTGGTCCGACTTCTTGACAAATGTTGACAGCTGTCAACGGCACGTCACTGCACATTTTTTTAATTATTCCTTCGTTTCTGTGTTAGGCAAAAGGTACTAAACCTATACAATAGCAAGTATCTAAGTCATTTTCATGTCTTGTTTGATCGTCTCATTATGCCTTCTGTAAATCAATAGCACTTTACGGTGAGTCCTTGTCTGTGAGTGTTAGGTGAGTGTGGTCCTTGTCGCTGCTCTAGATCATCCGGCTGCAATGAGGGTTTTCACAAAGGCGAAATATCGTTAGATGGCGTTAGTATCTTGAGGTCCGTTTGACGTTTGACTTTTGCTTGCGATTGGCTCATTCTCATTTAGTTATTTAACCAATCACGAGCAAACGTCAAACGTAAAACGGACCTCACGATACTAACGCCATCTATCGATATTTCGCCTCTGTGAAAACCAAGTGAAAAAAAAACCTCATTCAACATAAGGGACCTTCCACACGACGTTTATTTTGCGTTCGTTTGTATCGACAAATCGACACAAACACAAGTCGAACGCTCAGCAAACGCAAGGAAGCCGGCACGTTTTAACCTTACACACAATCCTTGCGTTTGTATCGATACAAACGCCACGTTTTTCGAACGCAAGCGTTTGTATCGCGTCTGTTTGAAATAAACGACACAAAAATAAAAATAAAGGCAAACATAGTAAACATTAGCTTTATTAAGGAAGCGTTGCAATTAATATTTCGCTACTGTTTAATTTACGAAATTTAGTTTTACAGTTGGACGCAGGATGTTTGGATTTCTTACAGATCTGCCTCATGCAAGCATTTCTTGATAAAAATTGAAGTTTCTGCAACAAAAATAAATAAAATCAATAAGGACTGGAGCTCCTAAAAATAAGCAAATGTCAATTTTGGTAGGTACATAACTAATCGATTAATCATTACGTAGATTTTAGACCACTTAATTAATGTATGTAAAATATATTACGCAAACTACTTACAATGGCAGTGGGTTCACTTAAATCTTTAGCATAGAGGGCGTCAGCAATATCAGCGCAGACTAAATACACGATAGTGTATCTGAAAATGAAAATTTTCAGACAAAGATTTTAAATTGGAATCAAGTAGAAAGAACTACTTAGTGCAACATAACATTAGATCCACAATATAGCTATAGGTACTAGTGCTACGCTTGTCGATAAAAAATATTACTTTTTTTACCACAAAAATTGATCATATCGGAGATAAGATGGTTAATTTTGAAGTTATTTACCTTAAAATTATTAACTATATACTAAAGTATATCAAACTTTTGAGTTTGAGATTCAACTAACGATCCCACCATGACTCACGATTTGTTTCAAAAGCTTTTTTTTTTAATTTTCTACTTAATTTACCCTTCAAAGGTAACCTCTTTGGCCAAAATGTATATTAAGTTACACGTTTTTCTTTGGGTCACATATGGATAACAAAGTGGTGCTTCAAGGATTCAGTTTTTTCCTAGTGAGAGGTATAATAGATTGATCTTTCTCCAGGCCGATGTTTTCTCTGAGGACCGAGCGTCAGAAGTTATCGGTCTGTTGTATGTATTATGAGTCCGAGTTGAGAAACTTCGATGACGCGATGTAGGATTTAGAGTACATTTGCTCACTAGATGGCGCTAGGAAGCAGCTACACTAACTACTTACAACATACATAATTCATATTATAAATTCTTGCTGGTTTTAATTTTGGTTAAAAATAATTACTTACGATAGCATATTCAAATACTTTATATAACTTCCATCCGGAGCAAACTCGGTATTGTCTGAACTTGCCAAGAAATCATAACAGACATTATCTTTTACTAAAGTATTTGGAGCGTCAGGGCTTCTCGTATTAAATATTACACGCCTGCATATCTGCAAAAATCAGAACTAATAATACTTAACTAATTGGTACTTACACTGTTCCTCCAGCCCAAGTTTCATCTAAGTAGGTAAGTGCTTGTGCGAAATTAAAAAAAACCTTTACTCTTTTATTGTACGTATACCTAGTTATTCTTCTGTTTCATTTTTTTATTATTATTGTACATTGCTAATTCTATATTCATAATAAATATATCAAGCAGTTTACGGCAACGACAACAAGTATCAATTTTTGGCAATATTGAGCGTTATTGGAGATATTCCTAGTGTGGGGGTGAGACACAGAGTCACTAGGTACACCAGAAACTTAACAATAGGTAGGTACTTTTATACATGAGCACTTTAGTTGAAAACCTTCCAACATCCAACTCGTTTCTTTTGGAGGCGCAGTTACCGCAAAGTAAATAAGTAAGATAGAGGAAAAATTTACTTAGATTTCCATACCCACTGACTATTGGTAATTCGTTGACTATATTGAATCATAATTGAATATGAACAACTGGACATAATATACATTAATAATAACAACGTCGCCGAAATAATTTCCGCTGGTTGCTGCAAAATACTCAATTTTAATCTATTTATAACTATTTATAACATAAATACCCTGACAAGAATGTATCATATGTACCGTAAATCTTTGTTTGCACATGTTGTGGCTCGTAGGTTCAATTATACTTCCCGCAAAAGTCACATCATAGCAAGGATGATAATAATAAGTGCTCAGGACTACTCCAGAACTTGGATACAGTGTTTCCTCGTAAGTGTTGAACGATGTTAAAACAGATTTCTTAGCTGATGGCAGAAGGTCTATTCCCGTACCATTAGGAAATACGCAACTGCATCTACTTCTTTGAACGCATATTATGTCTTCTCTGGATACAAAATAATCGTTACTATTTTTGGATAAGATTACAATAAATAAATTAAGAAATATGAATGTAACAAAAATTGGTGAAACGTTCATATTATTAAAGGCGAATAAGAAGAAGATTGTGAAGAATTAATCATGAATATGTTTGTGAAAACTTGAGTTTGAGTTGAAATTGAAACTGATTTGAACTATATGATAAATAACTTAATCTTGACAGAAGTCGTCAACGGCAGTGTGTAGGAAATAGGTAGGAAATTAGCTTGTCGCAAAGAGTATTAGTACATTAGTACCTATAGGCTTGTCGTTGATTTATTTATTTTATTTATTCACTTATTCATAATAAAGACTTACAGTATACATACACCAAAGCGTCTCTATTACTAGCTAAACTTATAAAACACTTACGTAATTGATAGATACATAATAAATAACTAAATTAAACAGACATACACAAACATTTCCTTATTTTATTGAGAAGCGACTGCCAGTGGTCAGCGAATACATCAGCATCTGGGACCTGAGTCACCAATAAGTTCAGAAGCTCAATCGCCCTTGCGGTCGGCGAGTTTCTAGCGCGGCGCGTTCGGAACCCTTTAAAGGTAGCAAAGAGCCGACGGCGGCTTACCCCTGTGCGACCCTATTATTCAGGCACAAATAATTGAAGAAATGCGAACACAGACAGGTTGTCGACTCTATTTCGTAGGAGAGAGCAGTAGTGCATCAAGAGATGTGCTTTCCGTCTAAAGCATAATGTGTCTTGTCTAACCATACCCGCTACAAACAAAGAGGGAAACATATAGGGGTATAGTACCCATAATGCTTTTTATACAAGTACCTATTGAATTTTCGCTGTATCTTTTCTATCATAGAGTTGTATTTTTTCTCGAATGGGTCTCATACTCGTACTACGGAGTTGTACTCTAACTTGCTACGAACAAAGGCATATTAGAGGGTTACCACAACTATAGGGTTTTGGAATTGAGCCGATGTTCTCGTTATAAAACCCAAAGACTTACTTGCTCCTTTACAAGTCGAAATTATATGTTCATGGTAGTCCAGCCTGGAATCAAGAGTAAGACCCAAGTCTCGAATACCCTGAAAACGGACCATCTGAGTATGATTCAGACAATATGTGGCTTGAACTTGCTTTGGGGATCGTGAAAAGAGATGTTGTTGTTTTTTAGAAAAATATGGCGCTGTCCATTGGAGGACAATATTGCCAGTGTCTAGTAGATTTTGCCGTTGTACGGTAAAAAGATTCTAGAAAACGAAATATGCACGTAATGGTGGATGAAATTTTCCAAGCCAAAATTCATATTGTTACAATTCAATTCATCATGCCGTCCCGCTAACTCTTACATTATCTATACGAGAGTGAGAGTGTGATAATAGCCTCCTTGCGTCTTTATAAGAAAACTTGTAAATATCTTATTGTCCATGGTGTCTGACATTGTCTGTCGCTATGTCATTCTATCAACAACTATGTTTCTTTACCATGTCCTATTTTATTATTGAATAAAGCCAATATTCTATTTGGTCTTGTCTAAACTTGTATCAGAGAGGGACGGTACGATACGAACTTCGAGTTTCGAGTTTCGTAGTAGCCCTTCTGTTTTTCATGAAACGTCCGGCGTCCATAGAAGCTTATGTCAGTATTTATTTCCTCTAAGTGTCAGTTTCTATGGGCGTATACACGAAAAACAGAGTTGGTATTTCCATATCCGTATTATCCGGGCCGGGAAAGAGTGTCACTCTTGTGTCAGTCAGCCATGTGTCACCCCCCCCACCACAGTGTCACCCGGGGTTTACTTTGATAAATACCTTGTTTTGTTATAAAATAATAAAATTGTTCATTAATTAATTACAAGTTTTGTCAAACCAACATTAATTACGCATAGTAACCTCTAATAAAAAAAACTTGTAATTAAAGAGAGCTATGGCTGATAAGAAAAAGAAGATTTTTCTCTCAAAGGTATGATAATTAAATTATTTCCCCTGTGGTTTGTCAATTGCCATGTTTATCACTTCTTTCTCAATCCAGGAGTCCAGTACGCCAAGGAGGCCAGTTATATTAAAATCTGACCGGGATACTACAAAAGAGCAACCTAAAGAGAAGGAAAGAGAGAAACCACCAACAATCATTTTGAAGACTCGTGAGCAGAGTGCTCCCAAGGAAGAAAGGCCACTCAGCCCGAACGTTCAGCCTTCAGAAGCAGAGGGTCCACAGCCTTCTAAGATCGCCCATAATGAGAACAAGGAAAAGAAAACTATAGGTAAGTCTAGTTGCATTAATAAGACCAAATGTCACATTGTCCTACACAACACGCTTGAACAATCGCTTTCATAACTTCTTTCCATCAAATGGTATATATATATGAGAATAGAAAAAGATGATGAATTTGATGGTGAGTGCCCGTGACTTAGATAATACAGCAATGCAGATGTGTTTCAACAAAGTTTTGCAGTAGGTACCAACATTTAACCCATTACATGTGTATGCCTCTCTCATAGAGATTTGTTCACGAAAAATGTCCTTATACAAACAAGGAATCTTTATGTTCTCTGAGGCTTTATGGTGGCCCAAAAAAGTTAGGGACTACTGTGTAGTCCTCAGGACACATGATGGGTTAAATACTGCATAAAAATATAATAAATAACAATCTAATAATACAATGTGTTATGTACTTATAAGTTTAAAAAAATTGCAGAGCAGAAACCAAGCCCTCCGCTGAAACTTATGACGGAGCCTGTGAAACTCTTGGATGAAAATCTAGAATTTAACAGTGCAGCACTTGAGTTCCTTCAAGACTCCAGTATCAATTATTTGGTTGTTGGAATTATGGGTAAATATTTTTGTATTTGTAGAAAAGAATGTACAGTCAAAACTGTTTTTAGCAACCAGGGCCCAATAGCATAACAAATTACAAGCACCACCTGGCACCACCGTGTGTTGTGGTGATCTCTTACCATCAGGAGACCCACATGCTGATTTGCCATCCAGTCAAATAAAAAATAAAAAAAGCAAATAGTATTAGTGAATTTCAATGCAAAATCGGTAATACTATTAGCTTGTAATTTATTATGCAATTGGGCCATGGTTAAATGACTATGGATAGTGTGGATTTAACATAACAACCAAGAAAAAAGTCTGAACACAATTTTATATACCAACCATGTTTAACAACCAAATGTTGCTGTCCCCTTGAATTTGTTTTAAATGGTTTTGACTGTATTATGTATGTTACAATTACAGTTTTTTTTTTTCTTTAATTTTATATAAACAAGTGGTACAAGTGAGTGGAAAATTATGAGCAACTATTGAAAACCCCTTAGGGGTTTATGTAATAGCTGGCGAGTCATTGCGTTATATGAGGTAATTAATGCAAACCAGTCAATTGCAAGTTAAATTTGTACACTAAGGGTTCTGTACAAATTTTACATACTCATCAACCCATGTTAAAATAGAAATGGTCTTAGGTATTTATAAAAATACAGAGTCAGCAGAACCCTGCTTCTAAGCAAAATGTATGCAGTGTAGTCATTTTAATATTGGTTGGTTGAGACCTTCCTTAATTTTAATTTTATTTTTTGTAGCATTATATGATGTGACAGACGGCAATTTACTATTAGACTCATGCTAATTCATTATGTATAATCTCCCATACTTGTTTGTTATCCCGAGGCCGTATTGCCTAAAGTTTCTCATGCTCGCGATCGCAATCAAATAACGGATTTCTCATACAAAAACTGTCATTTGATTTCAATTGCAAGCGTCAGAAACGTTAGGCAATACCGCCTCTGGTGCATAAATATTCAAGTTTCCTTTGTAATTTTAAAGGCAATAGAATCAATATGATGCATAGAATATTATCTATGATTTCTTTCCACAGGTACGCAAGGTGTCGGAAAATCAATGATATTAAATTTAATTGCCCAGAACACTCCCATACCAGACTTGTGTGCACAGATTCTTAATTCACATGAATTGTCCCATCTTAACTTTGACGTGAACGAAGTGGGTGCACTAGAAAACCAAATCGAAGCATTGAATTTTGTTGAAGCACCGGAAACCAAAATGAATGCAAAGACTGAAAACAGTTTCTTCAAATTCAAAATGCAGGATATAGAGCAGATTGAGAGAGGTGTACACTGCACCAAAGGTAAATTTAATGCTTAAACATTATGTATGACATTATTTGCATATACTCATATGTATACTAGGTTTTTTAATGACATCATAATCATAGCATAGAGCATGAACAGATAAAGGGTACTGTATTCTTTATGATCCTGCTGAATTCTAACACACCTAGCCACCTTGGCCTGACTGACCTGACTGTATGCTAATTGTTAGGGTTGCTGAGTTCCAAATTCATTGTTTAATTATTGTATCCTCAAGGATTAATGTTATTGCCTGCGCAAAGTTTACATGACATCGGTGACCTGATTGGGGTTGGGGTATAGCAAAAGGGGCCCGATTATAGGACAGAAAATTTTTGAGCAACAATTTTTTTTTGCATTTTTGCTAGTTTTTCTATTTAAAATTTAAAGAAAACATTAAAATAAGCATCTTTTATTGATAGAAGTTTTTTTTAAAACTAGACCGTTTTGGAACTAGAGCGATCTGAAATCTGAAGTTGCAAGTTCGGCCATAGGATTACTAAGGAGCCAGACACTTAGAAAACTCGGTTTAGGTTAGGTTAGTGTGTCATCCTGCCCGAAGGGCATAACCGCGGGGGCTTCGTCGAGCCTGTCACGGAAATTACTATCAACAAAAAACGTAGGTAAGGTCCGAACTCGCAACTTCAAATCGCTCTAATTCCTAAACGTTCAAGTTTATAAAAAAAAATATACTAGTAAAAGATGCTTATTTTAATGTTTTCTTTAAAGTTAAAAAAAACGAGCAAAAATGCTAAAAAAATATTTTGCTCGAAAATTTTGTCCTAAAATCGGGCCCCTTTTGCTGTACTGACCCTTGGTGACAATCAGGATACAGAATATTTACAATCAAGAACCATCCACTATCCATCCTAATAAAGAATTGTAATTGACTAGGTAATATTAGTAAAGTCATACTCATAAGTTTCTATAAATTTGCATGTCCAAATTCTGGCGAGATGTGGTGATCCTAACAAAGTTGTTCCACCTAATTGTTCCACTTTCCTTTCCAGTAAGACAAAAACTGATGACACTTTCGTGTAATTGTAAACTTGGGGAGTGTATAATACCTAGTAAAAAAATAAATAAAGGGCACTTGAATTTGATCGGAAAAATGAAATCAAAAATATTAATATATAATGATTGTTAGCCAAGTCTCAAGCAAATAAATTTAATTTAATTTCCATTTGAATACAGTTCACAGATGCTCAGACAACCTCATTAAACATAAAACCTGAACTATAATAATTCCAGGTATAGACATGTATGTAACCACAGACCGAGT
Source organism: Choristoneura fumiferana (assembly GCF_025370935.1). Lineage (NCBI taxonomy): Eukaryota > Metazoa > Arthropoda > Insecta > Lepidoptera > Tortricidae > Choristoneura > Choristoneura fumiferana. The sequence goes on from NC_133478.1 coordinate 7,690,723, forward strand.
CATCCTCTTAGACTGCCAGGCATTATGGTCACCGTCGCTGATTGAGGAATCCAGTATCAACCCAGTGACAGCCCGAAGCGCCAATGTTGTCACTGTGGACTGTCTCCAGATAGCGTCATACTTGATGGCGATATGCCACGTACTTATAGCGGTTCAGGATTGGTTTACAGATTATAACTTCTTGAGGTGAGTTTGATGCTGTCCTGAGCATTGTAAAGCGCTCGGTTGTTTTATCCGACAAACGCTGCGTTAAACGCAATGCGTTTGACGCACATCAACTTTGTATCAGATAATCTAATTACCAAACATGAGCTTGCCGCTGCGCTCACCGCGTAAGACAATATCTTATCTGATGCAAAATTGATGTGCGTCTAACGCAGCGTTTATAGCGCGAGCGCTTTAAGGATGTACAGTGGCTGTACTAGATCTAGATTACAAATGCTTCTTTTTTAGGGTTCCCTACCTCAGTCGGCAAAAACGGAACCGTTATAGGATCACTTTGTTGTCCCTGTCTGCCTGCTTGTCCGTCCTTTTATCTGTCAAGACCCATTTTTTTATCAGGAATGTGTGGAGGGATCATGCTGGAATTCTGTCTCGGTTGCCCTTGGAGCAGTGAAAAAATCAAACTTCAAGTCAACAAAATCAAAAGATACAACGATTACAATTGGTGTATCCGTACAAATTGCCGAGGAATCAAAACCTATAGAGTAATTCCAGTTTTCATAGAAACATGAAATTTGGTGTGAAGGTACAAACAAGATTCAGTCAAGATTGGTTTTTGGTGTCTTTTTGTATTTTTTATTTCAACTCCAAATTTTGTAAGTATATTTCATAAAACTTTATTTAGTTAAAAACAAACATAATAAAACATAATTCAACTATAAATTTTGTTAATTTTACGGTCATCACGTAAAATCCATATCGAAAATACAAACTGAAACATAGATGCACAGAAAAACTAAAAAAGAGACCAACGCTGGGAATCGAACCCAGATCCTGGGCCTTTTTCAAATACCTAAAAACATATGCATAGACCTGCGCAACACTACACAAATTGGTCTAAACGAAGCTTAAGTCTACAGTATAATATGCTCCTTCCTGGTTCTGCCTTTTTGCAGAATTATTGTTTGCCAAATGTTTCATTTGCCAACTGTTTCATTTCCCAACTGTTTTATTTCCCAGTCTCAATTTTCTGCGAAATCTAAAAAAAATCTCAGTGTATTTTCTTACGCTTTTATAGAACACAGTAAGTTAGGTTAGGTTTGTTTTATGAAAGTTCCGAAAAACCATGATTTTATAGAAAATCGTGAGTTGGGAAATGAAACAGTTTGGCAAGTGAAATAGTTGGGAATCATGAGTTGGGAAAAGGCAAAGAACCGCTTCTTCCAGGTACATACAAACGGCGGAGATGCTCAAGCCGTCATTCTCAGCTTCTAGTGCAACCAGTGCCGAGACAGAGGCGGCGGTCGGCGAAAGCCATCCGCATCTCTTACTCCTGCATAACCGCTGCCAATTGGAAGATTATACTCCCGAAGCAATTAAAACCATGCAGGACTTGTATAGGTTAGTTAGAGAAAAGTACAAAATAATAAAATACCAGAGTCGGTCTCGGTTGCTAATTGTTTTGTGTTCCCACTAGTTCCATTGACAGTACTATTATAGTACTGTCAATGGAACTAGTGGGAACACACTGGTCCATTGGGTCCCGGCGCACACAAACTAATGAGGGCTATCGCGAATGAATTCGCCGCTAGAGGCGCTAGTGTAGCGTGAGGTCTCCGAAATGTCAAATCTCATAGCTTTTGGGTGAGCTACGCGGGTTTATTTATAACTAGATGAAAACCCGGCTTCGCTCGGGTAAAATGAAGACTCATAATGTTGTCTGTTTTTTTTTTGCCAGTGTAAAGACTGTCGTACTTATCGAAAAATCTGACGTATATTCCCAGCCTTAATATTATCACAAACGTACTTTCACAGCTAACCTACGTATCGGTATTTCACGTAGATATTTCTCCTAAATCTTATTTGCCCAAATAACTATGATGTCTCCGTCTCATAATCAACCCATATACGGTACGATTCGTCGATTTTCATCAGATCTATCGTACAGACGAATTTCATCAGATCTATCGTACAGACGAATCGTACCGAGTGTGGGGCCTTTAACCCTTTAGTGGGTAACGGCAAGATATTTGCCGTCATACGACTCAGATATTTTATTTTTTTTCTCAATGAACGTGTTGTTAGTTAATATAACTTTTGGTTCGCATAAGAGAACATACTCGTACCAATTTACGAAAAAAAGAATAGCAGATAAACGTTATTCCAACCCATGTTAAATGATGATTCTTAGGCCTGAACTTAGATTTTTAACTATTCCTTACAATTGAACAAAAATGTTTGTAAATAAAATTTTGTTTGCTGGATTTATCCGATAGTCACAATTCTCTACTTTCAGAGACAAGATTGGCGATATAAAGTTTAAAGAAAAAAAATCTGTTATTTGATAATTTTAAAAAATGAAGACGGCAATATATTTGCCACTATCCGTTAAGTGTCTGGTGTTTATTAAAGGAAAGGGTGGGTTAGGCTACAATTGTTATTGATTTATATATGGAGCAATAGCTTAATTCAATACTTCAAATTTGCCTTTTACCTTTATTCAGTTTTAAGTTAAATAAAGGTTTTAATTATTTCTTATCATCTATTGGTTTTTAATTTATTTATTTTAGATACGTCGTGCCACCCGTAGTTCCCCCGGCAAACTGACATGACGGTCTTGTCACTTAATGCCCTTGGCTGATAGCGGCAAACATATTGCCGTCTCATAATTCGGAAACCCTGCAATAATATATACATTTCTCTTTCTCAAAAATCATAAAAAAAAATCATTCATGCTGTGCGTATCGTTAAAGTTCTCGATTCATTGCTTTAAAAAAAATAATGGTCAAAGGGTTAAGAGGTCACAATGGAGAACGAAATACGAACCTGTGACACGTGATGAAGTGACACTAACGCCACTTTGATGACTTTGACATGTTTACTTCGCAACGCCATTATATACTTAGTAATTTATTCAAGTTTATATTGAAAATACTCGATAATCCGAATTTTCCGCCTACAAGTTGTCGACTCGGATTGACTAATTTTTTTACGCTCTTCAATTTGATGTGCATTTCGTTCGAGTCTACTGTACCCCTTGACGAAATTATTAATATAGATTAGGTTTTTTTTGTGAATATTTCTCAGGAATATTTGCATTACCTGAAATTAATTATGGCAATTATGCGTTACGGGGCAATGAATGTCTGTGTTTTGAGACAGTTTTGTCTTTTGGAAACTTTTGTCCTCCCTTTTATTCCTAATAAAACGGGACTAAGCAACACTGTGGTTGCTGGATATTTTTATGGCACGGTTTTAAGGGGTTTTAAATATGATTTTAATCTAAACTTTGTTTTAACGCCCGTAATAACAGACTCTGAAAGCCACACTTAAAAACCTCACGCAACAGTGCGCCATCTAGTGAGACAAAAAACGATAGCCCTCATTAACACAGTACAAAAGCGCCTGGTTGACACTACTGGAGACAAAAAAGCTGACAGCTAACTCACTCAACAAATTGGCATTGCTATTCAACTAGGAGGGGGGTGACACTATTTACCGGCACGGATAATACCGACATGGAAATACCGACCCGGTGCTACCAGCCTATGCTATAGCTATGCATGCAGCCTGATGGGCACCATGCCATGGGACATTTTTAGCTTTAATTTAGTGTTAAGTTTTACTATATCTTGTAATAAAAAAAAGTTTAGGGAAGGTTCGATATAAAAAAGGACAATGATTTTTTTTTCACAATTTTAAGAAAAGCACTTTTTAGCACAGCTCGGCCGGATGGAACTGTGATTACCGGACTCTTATAAACGGCCTTGCTAGCGCTCGTACCTCTACTTTCTCGTCCGGGGGCCGCCTACGTGTCGGCTTCTACAATAATGTACTGTTCTTTAATATTTTTCAGGAAAGCCTTCCAAAAGTCCAGCTTGCAGCTAAACTCGGGCATGTATATGTACAGTGACTCGAATAAGAACGGTCTGACGGCGGACGGAGCGTGCGCGGGGTGCGACGCACGCGCGTGCGGCGCGCCACTCAATCTACTGCTGCTGCCTGAGATACATGAAGACTATGGTGATTTTTTTTAAACCTATTAAGGCTGCGTTTCAACCAGAGATGTGCGAGAATGTGTTGCCAGGAATGTGTTTTTGAACCAATAGAAACGCTTCATTTACCTAGCCTCGCTCCGATCAGCTGTTTCCACCGGAGCGGTGATTTGCGGCGATAGGTAAATGAACTGTTTCTATTGGTTCATGAAAAACGCATTCCTCGCAACACACATCCTGGTGAAAACGCAGCCTTAGACTCAGTTTCATTGGTCAATAACACGGTCGATATACAGAGTGCAGTGTCTCCCCGCAGGCGATTAGTGACTCAGTTTCATTGGTCGATAACTTGGTCGGTATACAGCGTGCGGTGCCTCCCCGCAGGCGGTAGGTATAATGACTAGTGAAATTCATACGTCGTTAACTCGGTCGATATACAGCTTGCGGTGGCTCCCCGCAGGCCGTATAATGACTAGTGAAACTCATAAGTTGTTAACTCGGTCGACATTCAGCGTGCGGTGACTCCTCGCAGGCGGTATAATGACTAGTGAAACTCATAAGTCGTTAACTAGATCGACATTCAGCATGCGGTCACTCCTCGCAGGCAGTATAATGACTAGTGAAACTCATAAGTCGTTAACTCGGTCAACATTCAGCGTGCGGTGTCTCCCCGCAGGCCGTACCTATAATGACTAGTGAAACTCATAAGTCGTTAACTAGATCGACATTCAGCATGCGGTCACTCCTCGCAGGCAGTATAATGACTAGTGAAACTCATAAGTCGTTAACTAGATCGACATTCAGCATGCGGTCACTCCTCGCAGGCAGTATAATGACTAGTGAAACTCATAAGTCGTTAACTCGGTCAACATTCAGCGTGCGGTGTCTCCCCGCAGGCAGTATAATGACTAGTGAATTCATAAGGCATTAACTCGGTCGACACACAAGCGTGCGGTGACTCTTCGCAGGTGGAATAGCGACTATTGGAACCCGAATGCAGGTCCTATGGAATGCGTTATGGAAATCTCCCGCACCCCGTATTAGGGCTCTATCGACCAATGAAACTGAGCCTTTATGGTGCACTGCTGAGCAAAGACTTAGGGGCTGTTTTACCTACCATTGACGGTTAAATGTGAAGCCGTCTCTATTTGTTTTGTTCGAATAGACGGAGACGGCATCACATTTAACCGTCAGTTAACACTAATCAATGGATGGTGAAACAGCCCCTTACCCTTATTTCTGTCACCCATAAAGTTATTTGTCTACAGCAAGAGAGCAAAGTCGTTTTTTGGTGCGAGTGTTGATTTTGAATCCCGAGTAAGCGAAGGATTCTAGGTTAGAATCATGATATCAGCGAGGGATTTCAAACACACGAGATGCAAAAAAACTTTGGTCTCTTGTGACACATACAACTTTTCACCTGAGCAGCGAGAACATTTAAATTATAGGTTAAAATAAAACGACATATATTTAGAAGACAAAAAATATCTAAAACTTTAAAATATAATCCGATTGTTAAGAAATAAATATAGTACCTACTTACTTAATCATATTTAAAACTTTTTCTCGAAAATGATTCATACAGTCGCCATTACATCTTTAAAAAGTCACTTAAGAATGCCAGACAACGATCAAAACTCTCCGGTAAGTAGACAGGTTTTGAATATGGAACGAAAAAGTATCCAGTATAAAAATAAACCTTTAAATAGGATTTTATTACGATTTATATTGTTTGAAACATGAATATAAATAGATTACTTTCAAATTCATTCAATTTAACAAATATATATATATCCAACTTTAAGAGATAGGCAGTATACGGAACGAATTTATTAAAAAAAAAACAAGAGCAGCGGCTTTCGTACAACGAGGTTGCATACTTTATTTAAAAAGTGGGAAAATTTTAACATTTCGGAAATATCTAGCCGTGGTATCTCGTCTCGGCCGTGGCTAGGAGATACCTACTAATTAACATTTGACCGTCGATCATTTCGGCTGTTTATGCATTCTTTTGTTATCTGAAATAGTTATTTACTTATCAGCTTGACTGATTTCATATCGATATGGATCTGTCTTGAACATTATTGTTTTGTTTCAGACAATCGTGAAATCTACCGCGGGCATCCGACATTTGAACAGTTAGCAAACCGTCTCCGATGGATGGTTCTAGGAGTCAACAGGCACTCAATCACTAATGTCCCTAACTTATCCGAGCGCGCGTGGTTCCAATACTGCAGCAAAGCCTGGGAAACCATACGAAAATGCACATTCTTCATGGAATATGAACGGTTCCTACCGTGATTCGACAACGGGTACCTCATAGGACTTAAATCAGACACCTGCTGGTAAAGATAAAACGTAGGTGCTTGAGCCTAAAATGACAATGGCGATTCGAAGTAAACAATTTATTGTGAGCTACGGGGTAATATATTGTTACAAATGTATGGTTGCTTGTTGGACCCAATAAACATATTTTAAACGCATTTGTGTCATTCATATATATGAGTTGTATAACTTTACTGGTACACGCTAGATATAAGAGGTTTTCTTCTCTGCTCTGGTGGCTTGTTATAAGCATGTTGGTAAACGCTTGCGAGCCTCCAATGCTCAGGGTAGCCAGTGGCATTAGCGTCACGCCAAATACTAAAAGGCGGGGCGAGCGTAGGAATTGTGTAAGACTTCTTCGTATATGGGTGACGCATCTTCGGAATCTTAATGCCTTTCGAATCATGGGATGTACTCCCGCTCTGCACAGAGTTTGGATTACCAGCTTTAAAGGCAAACTTGTAATCTTCCTTTTGCTTTGTTTCATGGGGAATTTTAACTCCGTTGCACGACAAGCAGGTCTTATGTTTTCCGTTGCCGTTAGGCATATTGCTGTCTTTGGTGGTACGTCTGGAGAGCATAGACTCATCCGGTGTGCTCTGGTGTAGCTTACCTTGCGCAAGTGCAGTCTTTTCATATGATTCCAAACTATTACGGTTGCGATTTACGTCGTACTGTTTGTTTTTCTTTTTGTCTTCACTGTTATCATTCCAAGCATCTTTGATGAAGCGTTGTTTGAGTGGTCTATCGTCCTGACTGGACTTTCGGCTTGTCTCGCTTGGTGTACCGCACCCGTGAATACCGTCACATGGCGATTTTTCTGATATTTGAGCAGAATTCCTTCTGCTAGAGGAACTTGATCTGGTATCCCTTGTGTGGCCGTTATGCTGAGGACAATATTGCACCTCACACGAATCCTTTCTTTTAGCTTTAGACATATCTTTTTCAAAATATGGTACCGGATGCCGTCCGATGTCTTGTACGAATCGGTTTTCATTGAAAATGGGATTTGTATGGCCTGTTTTGATAGGTTCCTCCTGATCTTCTTTAGGTGTATGAACCATTGTGAAGACAGCTGGTGCTTTTGAGCCATTCGAGCCGTCAATGTGTTTGGGAAGTCTCGGTTCTTTTTTTGGATCATTCGGCCTAAAGTCCCAGCAAATGGCAAGATCCATTAGTGTCATCGGCTTCTTAGATTGGCCTCCTAAATCAGAAGCGGATGTGAGTGGTCTTTGTTTATCGCCATCCTTTTCAGCGTCAGTTTTCTTTGGATCACATGTTTTTGGCCTATGTACACGCATTTTAGTGCAGCATGTGGGTCCTGAGGCACCATAACCCTTCCAGCCGATTGCGTACGGCTTGACTATTATATCGGAATCCCTGTGCTCTCCTATTTTAGTCATGTTTCTATATCCTAAAGTATCAGGCAAAGGTTGATGTTCCAAGTTTCCAACGTGCATTTTCTTGGCAAATTGAAAGTTTTGCGATACGTTAACAGCGGGCAATTTTGGCGTTTCACTTTTAACTGCAAATTTCATAGTCTGCTGCTTGTCATCTTTTGCATTGTCATCGACTTTTTTCCAGAACTTGTCTACTTTATCTTCTTGCGGCCCGTGGATTTGTTCAACAGCGTCTTTGACTAAAAGCTCGTAATTGTCGTGTCTTTTATCAGGATCTGTTAATGTGCCCGGTACATAAGGGCCGTTGCCGTCTTGATCCACTGGTTCAAGAGTCTTGTTCAGGTCTAGTGGATCGTCATCTTTGAGGTCGGTTGCGCCTGTGTTATTATTTTCTTCAGTATAATTTTCATTGATATCCTTTTTTGAATCCTTTACGCACAGACATGTAAGAATTGTAACAAAGTAAGTCAGCAAATAAATAACAATTCTTAAAATGTATTTTATTAAAAATGAATTAAAAATCAAATCTGACAATATTAATGTGCACTTGAATTGTAATCTGCAACTTCTATAAATCTAGCTGGTAAACTATTTTTGTTTTGGGTCGGTGCTTGTGGATGGGGCATTCCTTTGGCTGCAAAAAAAAGCAAACGTGCATTAGACCTTACGTGATATTATCTACTTCTACTTTAAAACGTCTACACTACTGGCGACCTAATATTATATTTTGTAAGGTACAGCCGAGTTCATAAACTTGTGAGCAAAAATTTGATCAAAAATATCGTCCCCCTCGCACAATGACCTATTTTACGAACGCAAAATGACCTTAAACGCGAAATGCCCTAAACGCGAAATGCCCTCAACGCAAAATATCCTAATTAATTCTAGCACATTTTAGTAATACTCTCATAATAGCTACTACTGTACAGTCAGTTACGGCAAGTCGGATTATTTTAATTTTGGAAAAAGATTCTAGCTTAATATTAGGCTTTAAAATGTTTAGGATCAAAAGGCACATGGCGAAAATAGACTACCGAAGTTCCGCGGCTGATTTTACCGCTACCTGAATCTACTGCAATTAACCGACGTAATTTCGGCATAATGTGTCGTCAGTAATTCAATTACCATTGCAGGCGTAATCACACACCGAATTTCAGTCATTGTTTATTTAAACTTTTTACCTCCTTGTTCGTAAAACTTAGCAAGCCTGTATCAAGTTCTATCTCTTTCTTACAACCACAAATGTCGAAGAGGCGAAAAAAGACAAACGATTATCAACGGCATGATGCTTATGGCCGCCTTTACACCTGTGAGTTTTACTTACGTAAGTCAGTTACGTAAGCGACTAACGCAAAATTTTCAAGTGTACTTATTTACTGTAATTTCTTACTACTTACGTAAATTGGAAAATTACTAGTCTAAACGTATTTGAGTTTGCTTATGGAAGCGTCTCACAGCTTATCGAAGTAAACTGATAAGTTGAGAAGTAAGAATACAGCCATAAGTTATCACTAGTTCTTCATCATTTCCAATTCCGACGAGGAGGACAACATGACGGAGCAAACCGCCTGCAGCACGGGCCGGGGAGTAGGGACTTGTCCGTTCCTTTCGCGGGCCGCAGTTTTGTATTGGATAGTACTTATGCGTTTAGGACATTTTACGATTGTAGGACAATTACGTTTAGGGTATTTTGTAGTACATTATACGTGTAGGTCGTTTTAAGTTTAGGGTATTTTGCGTTTGGGGCATTTTGCGTTGAGGATATTTTCTTTAGGACAATCTGCGTCTAATCCAAATATCTGAACACGACTCTATTATTTATTAACGGCGTAGAAGCGTGTTTAGATATTTTCAACAGACTTCTTAAAAAAGGAGGAGGTGCTCAATTCGTCTGTATGTTTTTCCTATAACGATTTTGTCATTTTTAACACCAAGTAGGTATTTACATTCAGAAAGTATCATTTGGTGAACTGGACCTAATAAAGAAGACCGTAGGTACCTGTATTCTGTTATAAAATAATATAACTATGCCGTGTTTGAGCTTAATGGAATCGTTGTGGGATGCACTTTGGCTACAAATCACTAAAAACTAAAAAAAAATGTAACAAAAACTGAAACCAACTTCAAAAATCTTGAAAATATTTTTCTGCTAAGTAGTTTGAAGTATGTGCCTCAGCACGAGCCAGCGTAGTACATGATTAGCAATAAGGTCTGTTCAGCAATTTTCGAGCACGTAGTCAGTTCCTATGCTTATGATGTCGATACTACTAATTTTTGCAATTATTTATGGTTATTATAAAAAGGGCTACTAGTGACCTTGCTTAGTGTATTTTTAAACGGCATGTTTCCATAGAGAAACCATACAACTTGCGTGCGTATCGCGTTTGTATCGATAGCGCTTTTAAAAAACTCTGTGTGCAAAGGCCCTAAAGCAATAGGTACCGTCTAAGGAGATTACGAGAAATCGGGCATTTAGCCAAGTTTCTATAACGAAAAATTAAAAAGTACATAAGCCTTAAGCAGATAAGATTGAGGATTTATTTGTTGTTTATCAATCAGGTGTGCATGACTGAAACATTTAATAATAACAGATTAAGATTAGCATAAAAAACTAATATAGATAGACTAGGTAAGTAAGTAGTTAAGTTAGGTATGTATGACTTTTTCCTAGATATAAAACGGAACCGATTTTTTAAACTAACCAAATTTGTCAAAGTGATTGAAATTCTGTTTGGAAACGTGAGAAAAACAATTCGAGTAGATATGTGATTTGTTGATAAGATATCTTCTCAGACATTAATCAGATTATTCCGTAATCAACCTCATTATTAATGACATGAGTTTATCAGCCGCTTTAAGGTAAGAGTTTAGTTACCAAAAAATGTTTTAGGGATCCGATCTCTCATTTGAAAGCCAAATAATGGTTTTTTTGGGCTAGTAGTGGTCGCATGACAAATTGTAGACGTAGTAAAAAAGCAGCTAACAAAAGTACTTCACTAAACAAACTGCAAATAGACAACTAAACCTGTGCGGAGTGTTGTCCATGATTTCCGTTAACTTTGACAGATTATGGCTCAGTTGATTGATAGAAACTACCTGATAAAATAAATTTTTGATCAATAACTTTACAGTCATTATTAAAGGTCAAATTGTCAAATTCTCAAATTTAACAAGTGACATTGACGTGATATAAAAGCGATGCTAAATATGTATGAATACAATAGTTACGACGTAAGTATAAAAAAAGGCCATAAACTAATATCCTTTATACACTGTTTTACTGCTACTGTTTAATGATTAATTTTCTTAATTCTTGATTACCTTTTAAACAGTGGGTAAGAGTTAGGCCACTAGAATCTTGGAGCAATTGACTTCATTAAACCTGTTCTATGTTCCCTTGAAGTTAACGAAAATCATAAAGAACACGTTGGACAATAATAGGTAATCACGTCACGACACAATCTGTACCTACGGACTTGAAGAAGCACCAGGCTGGCAATAAAAGTTAGGTACATCAAAAACAAAATAACATCGTCTGTCAACCTTTTTGAAAAGAGAACACGTTTCGCGCGAAAATTCTTTTTGACAGCGTAACTAGTCGTAATGGCGGCGTCTGGCATCCGCGGCTCACCTTGAACGTCTCATCGGGCTCAGGTGGCTTCTTGGCGTCCTTCTTGCTGCGTTTCCCGGGGCGCATGCGCGCTGCCGCCACTGCTTTAGGCCTCTGTACGCGGAGATTCAGCCAATCTGTGAATCTGCCGACCGGTGGCTCTCGCGCTAATTCTTCCGCTGGAGAATCAAAACGAATTGTATTTTTACTCGTGGATTTATTATTATAAACTTTACGTTATGATTTGACTTCAAGTAAAAAAAAACAAGCAGGAGGAAGTGGTAGATATTGGCATTTAACTACCCCTCATGTAGGTATCTCATACCTTTAAACGAGCAATTCTTGTGTACCTACCTATACAATATTCAATCAGAATCTCGAAAACAGCTCCAACGATTTTGGTGAAATTTGGTATGTACCTAAGGGTTTTCGAGAATGAAAAATCGATCTACCTTGGTTTTATCTCTGGGAAAATGCTTGTTACTGAGTCTTAGCCCGAGCGAAGCTCGGTTGCCCAGGTACTTTATTACTAACAAGTATTTACAGCAAACGAGTACTCTAGGCTATTTTATTTCATCATCCCATCGATCTAATTGTTCTCTATATACTAGGTACCTACCAGTAAAAACGCAATGTAAATACTTTTCATCACACTTGCTCGTAAACAGTGTTGTAACATGCAGGCTACCTTGGGCGGCGGGGAGCTGGATCTGTCAAGAGCACAGCCAGCGGTATCGGCAATTTTTGAAAAAATATTAGTTTTCTCTTACAAATATACAATTTTACTCGCAAATGTGACTCGCAATTGTATGTCGCACGGGCGGTACTCGAAATACGAACATCGACTCATTAAAGCCCTGTCTTCTAATAGACTCTCGTTCGTAATTCCTTATTTACCGCCCTTAAGATACAATGTACTATAATAGTTACGATACAATACAACAGACGACCATATCATACACGTGCAGCATCGATACCTATCTCACAAAAGCTATCGGCAGAGTAGATATTTACGAAACGCATACCTACGTCATCAACTTGTAATGGCATTTATGTATCAAAAACAACAGGGTAACGTATGCCTCGCGTGCAGTCATCACAACCCGTATTAATGTACCAGCAATCGACCTTAACCTCAATACATTACATTGATACAAAGCGACGCGTGCACCTTAGACTGTATTTGAACACAACCGCCAAACTACACTGAAACACGATACCCTCTCACAGAGTAGGAAGCATTTTGCGTGCCAATGAATAAAGGTACTACGTTTTAAAACAAATGACGTCTTTTATGACTTCAGCCAGGGACGATACGTTGTTATTAAATTTTGGGTCTCCAGCAAAAATAGAACCTGACGTTATTATTGATAGTCTTGAAAGTAGTTCAAACCTTTCTTCGCGAGGGCAAGTAATTTCTGATTGAACTAGTTCATATATTATGAATGACGTATGAACACGCAAGAGAATCGGAGCAAATTCTTTTGTAATTAATCTGACGCTGACAAATCGAGTTTTAATTTTAGAAGGCCTTCGTTCTTACTTAATTAGTACCCGGCTTACGCTTCAAAAGGAATCTTCGGACTAAATTTGGGCTTAGTTACTAGTGTTGGTTGCTTGTTGGTAAGTAAATCATTTAGTGAAGTTAAACGATTTTATGAGCAGGTAGGTATTTAAATAGAAATGCAGAGAAGTTCTTACTCACCGACTTTCCTAGTGATCTTCCGTGGCAAGTCCCAAGTGCCAGTATAATGTCCGAAGCACCTAGAGGTGCCTCGCGGCGCGCCCGGCAAGAAGTGTCCATTCTCGTCGCATATGGGCTTCGAATTAGGTCGCATCTCCATCGGGCGGGCTCTGGTTGGCGCCCATCGTGGGACCTGCCAGTTGCCGAGGCGCTTCGGCGTGGACTCCCTGTTGAACTGAATGTGAGTGGTTAGTGAGTATTTCTCCTATCACTCTTCACACCTCCCTTTCGCTCGTATCACCTCACACTTCGATTCATATGTGAGTGTGTATGTTTGGTATGTTTGTTACTCCTTTACGCTAAAACTAATGTGGAACCTTTTCAAAGGAAAAGTCATTACGATTTTCCTTGTTAATTAACGCGATGTCACTATGACGTTTAGTGTGAAATGGTACCTACCTACAACTAGAGGAACCGTTACGTCCAGGTACTGGTAAGGTCTGCCTTAAGTCGGAATATTAATTATTTAGCTTAGCAACAATTATTCTTGGTTGAGTTAACATGGTAGTTACCACATTTTGACACACACAGAAATCATCCACCGTGGGAATGAAATTAAAACATAACTAGCTATTCTGATGTTTCTGATGATTTTATGCTCAGAAATAATAATTCTTGTTTTTGATTACTCGATGACGAAAGCCACGTGTCTAGTCTACTTATGGCGAGAGAGCACGTGTCTGTGGTGTAAAACACGTGCCGTAGACGGACACATTGTCACTGGGGACACACAATTATTATTAATATATATAATTCCCGTGTAAATTCATAAGTCTACATTTTTTTTTTATTCGACTGGATGGCAAACGAGCAAATGGGTCTCCTGATGATAAGAGATCACTACCGCCCATAGACACCTGCAACACCAGGGGGATTGCAGATGCGTTGCCAACCGCGTTGCGTTGCGTTGTTTCTGCATAGAAAGTTCAAATGCGAACGAAGAACTTTGAACATTTCATAAACACCGGCCATTGGTAACTTATTAGGTACTGAGTATTTTTGAGCCTGTTGAACTTAAAACTTGTTTTTTTCTTTTTAGTTCTTATTAAAAGTTTTTTAGAGCAGGGTTTTTTGTAAGCATATCGACGGGTCTCTGACTCAACTATGGTATATGAAATTTTAAGAAATTCGAATAACCACTTCTGAATCATAGATACACATCCCGTCGTTATGACGTATCATTATTTATATAATCATTGCATCTAGGACAATGTCTGTTTACCGATGTGCTCTTCTATTACCGAACATGTGACTGCCATTCAGGACTGTGTCGTGCGCTGGTGGTGACGAATAAATTAGATAGAACTAGACAATAACAAAAGGCGATCACGCGTGGCGAGCAGGTGTCACCGCGCGTCATAACCCGCCTCACGAAGGGTTGCAAATTGCTACCCCATACATCACGCCTCCATTTGCGTAAATTATAAATGCCCGCAATAATTTAGAATTATTTAAACAGTGTTTATGCTTGACAAGTTAATCCTTGTGTTAGTTGCTGCATAGGATATCCAAGGCAAATTTTTCATCTAAATACAAAAAGGATTCAATTCAATGAGTGCCATCGCGTACGAATTCGCCGCTAGAGGCGCTAGTGTAGCGTGAGGTCCCATAGAGCTTATGGGAACGGAACAATACCAGTACCGCTCTGCTTTCAGAGCATGACATGAGTGCGTATGAGCTAACTTTGGGGGCGGCAGACGTGAGCTTGCCTTCGAAATCCAAAAGCTTAATGGTTACTTGACCTGAAATGTATATAATTTCAGAACTAAATTATTATTATTTTAAGATTTATGACGGTGGAAGCATTCTACACTTCCACTGAACGTAGATATAGTTAGTGTTTAGTTTTGTAACTAAGGGACCCCATACATCCCTGTATTTTTTTTTGTAAGTTTTTCTTTAATTGTATACTGTATTTTTTACGATTTTTTTTATTTGTAACTATACCTATTATTATGAAAAAATGGCTTTCTGCCAAGTTTCTTGGGGCGCATTCTTTTTGGCAATGATGGTCTTTCCAAAAGCGCTGGTAGTTTAAAAATGACGTTTAAAAGTGCCCATTGCGGCCTATTTACTGAATAAGTGATTTGAATTTGAATTTGAAGTCTCCGAAATGTCAAATCTCATAGTTTTTGGGCGAGCTACGCGGGTTTATTTATAATTAGAATATTTTTCCGAACAAAACGGGACTAGCAACACTGTGGTTGCTCGATATTTTTATGGTACGGTTTTAAGGTGTATTAGGTAAATATGATTTTAATCTAAACTTTGTTTTCACGCCCGTAATAACAGACTTCGAAAGCCACACTTAAAAACCTCACGCAACAGTGGCGCCATCTAGAAAGACAAAAAACCATCAAAAAACGATAGCCCTCATTCAGTATTATTTATGCCTATTTTTTTTTAACTTCCGCCAGGTTCATTACATGTGGCTCAAATCGAAAAATGCGCACAACGTTCTTTACTCTCTGGACAAAGACTGAATCCCGCGTAGAGTTCTTTCTCAGGAATGTTCTAATATTGTAAATTATTTGAATAAATTAATTAAAGAAAATAATTTCAAAATAAAATTAGGTAATGTTCCGAAATATTAAACTGTAACTAAATTGTCATTTCTTCATACAATAAAACACTAGGCGAAACTGCAAAATGCGAATTCAAGACACTGAATAACAAAAATGATTAGCCAGTCATCGTATAGCTTAAAACGTCCTACAACTTTTTATGTCACAATGCAAAGTTAAAGATTACATAAAATGGCTACCTAAAAATAGAAATGTTCCTTGCCTTTTCATTTCTCCTTTTCTAAATTACAGAGGCATGCGTCATTCGACGCATAATCGTAATTATTCGTCGCTCGTGCCCCCGTCGCTTTTGTCATCGCTAGGTACAAGCTATATTTAGAGGCTTTGTCAGTAACCAATAAATCTTAGTTCTTTGCGTTTTCGATGTAATAACTTTAACGTAAAGTTTAGGAACATTGATGGATAAGTTTCGCAACTGGTGATCAATTGTATTTCGTGAAATATCAAATTTGTGATATCACAGTTGATGTAGATACTGCCAAATTTCATAGCTTTCATTCGTTATATAAAACTTGTCGATTAATTGGTTGATTGATCTATTGTTACTATCGTACCTGCTACGTAGCGGAATATTTGTATAAATGCATACTATATTACACCTTCTAGTAGCGTCGAGTGAAAATATTCATTAAGCAACTGGTAGTGAGGGTGGTAACGCGTGATTTAGCTATGTTTTCAGATGCAACACCACGCAATCAGTGTACGCAAGATTTGCCAGACTTGACAGCTCCCGTCACGTAAAAAAATTAAGGAACCCAGTAAGAACCAAGTTGTTACGGGTGCCACAGCCACACCCCTGGCACCTAGTAGGTATATTTGAAATTGTTCCTACGGTGACAATTTGCTGATTTATCATCTTCCGATGTATGGTTTTTATATAAAGGGTAAACAAAAACGCCGACCACAGACATTTAATGATGCGAAAACCTAGAACCAATTGCAAAATAATTAATCTGTTCAGTAAATCGATTAATTTATTAATTGAATAGATGAAGGTATTTTTGTCTATTTTATTATTTACAATACTTGATTTAATTCCAAAGACTTATCAAATAGTCACCTGATGGTAAGCGATCACCGCCACCCATGGACACTTACAGCATAATTATGAAAATGAAAATGAAATGAAAAAAATGAAAATGAAAAGATTTATTCGGGACACAAACACAATTAAAAAAGAGAAAAATAATAATAATGTATACTTATATATATGCGCCCGAAATGGTCCCGCCTCAGCATAAAATGCGGACTCCTTTAGTGGAGTCAGCGCTGGTCTTCCGGCGAGACCATAATTAGGACTGCGGGTGCGTTGCCGGCCTAAGGAGGAGGGGGACAAAGGAGGGAGGAAGGGGGAGGAGAGTTGGGCCTCGTTTGTACACTGAAATGACATAGAAGAATGCCAGAGTAATTGCTCTGGCTCTATTTTCTTTTAGTCTAAACAAACTTTTACGATAACCGTCACGATTTTTCTGCTGAAAAACCAAATCTAATATCATAAATAGCATGCCATCGAGATTCTTACAGTGATAACAAACCTTTACTAAATGTACACTTTCAGTTTATTCCAAGACACAACAAAACAAAAACTCAATTTAAATTTGCGTTATCTAAGATTAAACTTTTTGCATACAAATGGTGAACTATTTCAGGTTGTAAAATAGTGTATTTCATCCTGCGAGACACAGGTACCACCTTATAAACAGTAGTCATGGTCATGACATAGTATTAAAATCGACAAGTGTATCGTGTACGCGTGATATAACGAAAAAACCGCACAACTGCTAATTAAAATTGGAAGGAGAGGGTTTCGTACTTTCCTAGACATTAAGGAATAAATGTTTATCTATCCCATATAGTAAATCCTCCATTATGCGATCAAAAACTATAGATAATGACCAGCATTATGACATTGAATTTGATGGATGGCCATTTCGATTTATAAATTATAATAGTACCTACGCGTGCTATAGGTAGCGTGGCGGCGAGCAGCAGGCGTAGTTCGGCGAGCTCGTGGGGCAGACATACAGACCTGCTCGTAGTTCTCGTTGCAATACAGATCATTCTGAATGGTTTGCGGAACACATGATAGAGGATTTCATATATGGATTTAGATAAAATATTGTATGGAACTGTAAGTAATTAATTAGGTCTTAAAAGACGCATGTGACTCTTTTATGAAACTCGGCTACGCACTCGTGTTTTAAGGACCCTTATTATATTACAGTTGCATAAATGGTTTTTTTTGACATTTGACCTTCAAAAACTTACGACGCGGACACGAGATTAAATGTGACTTTTGAGACAACATTGAAGACACCAAAATGAAGCTGTATACGAGTTTCCAGCTTATTATCTCTCATTCCGAAGTGAATCTCCTAATATTACTGCATTAATGGGCCCGTGGTCGAAAGTCCGCACCAACAATGAAAATAATTTTAAAAATTGCTCCTACTACCTATCTTATCCTATTGTACTATGTTCATGTTTGTTTTCGTGTATTATTTTTATGATTAATTTGTGTGTAATTGTGTAAATTTTATTGTATATGTGTGTTTTCTGTATTAGTGAATAAATGACTTCATTTTTCTTTCTTTTCTTTCTTTCTCGTTTAGTTCAGTAGAATTGCTAAAATCAAGTAGTTTCGTCTAAACCACAAACTTGAGTAAACTCCTGAATAACCGCGACTCGGCGTGTAATTTTAAGTGAATAGAGCAATTAATAGGATTTGCTTTGTTTACTAGGCTATTTATTATCTACAATTATAGTTACATTTACGTTTATCACTTAGAAAGAAAACTGCCTGAAAGATACATGTACACATACATATATTTTACCAGCTCATCTGTAACCAATTTAATTGCTCAAAAAATGAGTTATTGCAGAGATTATGGGTTAAAAAAATCTATCGATAACATTTCTGGGTATACCTCTTATTATCAATTACGTGCTGAATACTGTGTACTGTGCGTAGTCACGACACACCGCCCCTTGCCTTCCGGCACATAAATCACGCACGCTCTTTATGTCGACCCACGACATAAACTATCTCAAGGCAATACTTCGCGCTACATTTTATAAGACGTATTTTCGTTGACAAACTTGCCGATGGATCCATCAGCCTAGACACAAATTGGAACCGAACATGTGAATAGTATAAAACAGCCACAAATAGATTTTACGTATTGCACTCAAAGTAAAGCGTGTTTACTGTTTATTGTTTATGATTCTGTTTTTTATCGACAGAAGAATAGCCCAAAACAATTGTTCGGAAAAAGGAGAGCTATTAACTAAAGACCAGTAGTGTGAGATGTCAAACACGGATTAGAATTGTATACAATGCCGTGAAAAATTGCCGGGTCGCAAACAAGTGTCCACCCCTCTTAACAATCTGCCATTGTCGACTGCACTACCGTGTTTGGAACTTTATTAAGCTCAAAATAAAACTCATATTGTTATGTGCAAATGTACAGGATATTTACGATGTAATTGGATGTATCTAAGTTGGATTAAGGAAATACAATTTGTCGTAAAAAACGTTCATGGGGTGCGAGTGTAATGGTTGCAGGTGCGCGTTGGATGGTTAAAAATGTATTAGATTAACTGTGTATTGACTTGGACAGTGAGTTTTATCTTGTATCAAGGCCCACGCTATAAATTGCATATTGTACTACCGTAAAACGAGGCTACTTTGCCCCCCCACTGGGTAACTATGCTCCAGTTCTGTATTTTGTTTAAATGTCTTGCAGGTCGAAGACCCGGTACCCGATACACTTCCCAATAAAGTGACAACACTGAACTTCAATTTTTACTTCGATATTTTCTTTTCTTTTCCTGTCAGACGCCGTACAGTGATAATACAGAGTGCAATGATAATGATGGGGTAAAAATACACCAAACGCCTCCTAGTATGAATTATGAATGAAATCAAATTCAGTAGCATAGTTACCCAAACGCCGGCTAACATTTCTCCTAAATTAAAGTTTTAATATATATATTAAAACACATTATGACGTATTTTAAGCAAGCCAGCATGATTGTAGGGGTGATCTGATCGGCATAATAATTTTTAAAATATAACAAAGATTACGAAATTTGGAGCAAAAATCGGTACTATCTGTTTGTCAACTTGAACTGATTTAGATGATTGGTATAGAGATATTTTCAGATCCTGGGAAAATAGCATAGTTCCTGTGGAAGAGCAATAACGGAAGTTTTTGCAGACGGAGTCGAGCGCAATATAATTATAGTTCTAGTAGCTATTCTTTGCATAAAATTGCTCGTCGAATTTAGTGGCGCAAGCGTTCATTAGGCCTACCTACCTTCCTCCATTCCCAAGTTTTTAAGGATTATACAAGTAATCGAAATTAAAATAATTAAATCTATAGGTAGAGTCTTCATCATCAGCACCTAAGCACTATGGACTAACATGAACAATGTTAAGCATAAGTAGTCAAAGAAACTAAATTGCGTACTAGGGTGGACCTTGGTGCTTACCTTTGTGCTACTAGTGTTATATTGGTATCCTATACATCTACCACAAAAAAAAACATTGTGAAATTAATTATGAAAAGGTTCCACCCTGGTACATGATTCAGTTTCCTCGACTTTACCTATGTATACTGACCTACTACCTAAGTACAGTTGAGGGCATAAATATGTACCCATACCCCCTCTAAAATCTAAACCGGTGGGTGGAAAATTTTTAAAAAATTCAGGGTAGTAGTAAGTATATCAAACTTTCAAGGAAAACTATAACGGCTAAGTTTGCTTGAGAATTATTAGTAGTTTATGAGTAAATAGCAGCCTAAGATATAAAATATAACTAAACTTGAAAGATTCCGTAGAAAATACGAAATCCTTAGAAAAATATTACTTAATTTTTTCGTAATGGCTACGGAACCCTATTCTGGGCGTGTCCGACACGCTCTTGGCCGGTTTTTTTAATTAAAGTTTAGTTATTTAGTTATTTTAATTTAATAGTAGTTTTAGTCCTATGGATATTTTGTATTTTGTAATTTTGTACCCTTTCCCTCCGAAACAATTAAATGAGTTTTTATATCATTGACAATATAAAATATGTAAGTACTTATAAGGTAAAGAATAACAACAAGTGGCATAAAAAAATGTAAACTAAAATTTATATTACAGTTATAATATAAAACATAATCACAACACAAGCGCAATACAAGTAACATATATATTACTTGTATTGTGTGTGACACAAGCTTCAAAAGTTTGACCGTATAATCAAACTAAAAATTATTTACTTCACCAGTATTAAAAATAGACTTAATAGGTATGAACTCACCTGGCCACTGTCGAAATTGAAAGACATTTTCTCCTATTTTATAGCACAAATCTTATTTAAAGCTTTAAAACACATACGAAATTCGCAGAGCACCTTTCAGCGCATTCTGAAGTTGTCAAATGAATTGGAACATTTTTAAAACGCGTAGCTTCGACGAGATTGTCTATGTCCAAAGGCTTCATAGTTTTTCCCTGAAATGGGAAGTATATTGGCACAACTGCGTAGTTGCCATGGCGACGAAACTCCTTCCTGCCACGTTCCAGGTTTTCCTGAAGGTTCAATGCCTTTTTCGTTAAAAAGGTACCGGCAGCCAGTGTGTTGGTTTAAAAAATTGGAACGCCTGAAAAAACCGGTTGTTTTTGAAGTTAGAACTTTCAAGTTTTTAAATTTTACTAAAGTTAAGCAGGATTTAATTAATGAAATGATCCATGACTGATTTGATTAGTAACATTTTACATATTTGCTATGAAATGTAAACCGTATTTTGATCTTATTCATGTTGTTCATGCATGATCAATAGTAGACAGCAATATTATTGAAATGTCTTTGCAGTAGTAATGTGTCTTAGTAATATGGACTTTGGTTTAAGTAGATAATGAATATGAAATAAGCTATGAACCATAATAATATTAATCGCGTGTTTTGAACCGATGTCGCAATAAAGAAAATTAGAGTTCGCGACCTTCGCAAAAGTCGTTCGTGTATTGTATTTAGTATAAAACAGTTTATTAGGTATAACATTAATATCGCAATACGAGTTAGCATTAAGCCGCGGATGTCCCCGGCCGGTACATGATTCTTTGCATACAATTATCTTATAAATTGTGAGCGAGAAATCAATTCTGGGCGGTGGTACGGAAATTATTTTGCTGACGATTCTACTTTCGTATTTATGAGTTTTTCAGGACATTTTGCGCAAATGCGGTAGTTTGGGTTGCATTGAATTTTTGTCGTACTATACCTAACGAAGAAAAAGATTTGCTTAAACCTACAAAGAAGTAAATACTTAAGTGGTTTAAAAAAAATTGACACCATAGCTAACCGCGGGCCACGTTAGTTATAAATAGTAAACAAGCGTAATTCGTGAACCTAATTGGTGGAATTGTGGTAAAAGTCAACCAGTCGTGATTCCAAACCCGGGCTCGCATCTCGTGAGCTTAAAAAAAACATGTTTGAAATTACATTTGAATTTTTCCACAAGCTTTACAGTGAAGGAAAACACCGTGAGTGCACAACTTACGAAACAATTCATGGTATGTGTGTAGTTCCCAATCCGCACTGGACCCGTGTAAGCACCAAGCCCTCTCATTTTGAAAAAAGGCCTGTGCACAGTAGTGCATATATAGGTAGGACGATGAGTTATAAATAGTGTTAAGAATTTTTTTCCTCTTTCCGATTTGCGACTGACTATTGACCAAACAACTGTATGGGTAATTTTTCAAATAACAGTGGAGTTTTATTCTGTCAGCCGTTTTGTATGGTTAACATCACATGGTCTTAATGTTTGGACTTCATCCATAAGCTACGCTTCATTGAAAGCGTACCATATGTCCCGTAGCACATCTACGACCTACGACGTAGCAAAGTAATGTATGTTTTGATAAATATAGCATCCCAAATGCCTAATGTTTTGTTTTGGTATTGTGCCTTTTATTTGACGTGTAGTCCTAACTATTCGCATGTATATCAATAAAGTATCAACTCAAAATAATACACCATCTAAATAATACACCCTTTTGGTCTGTGGGGTCCTAGCGCTTCAAAAATCTCGGTAATGGGTCCCGATTGTTGAATTTCAAATTATTTAACAGATTCAATGTTTAAGACTATCGCAGTCATTCTAATTTTATGATTTAAATTCGGGTTTTGTTCCGCTTGCCTTGATTTCCTTGATTTTTCTTGAAAAATCGGGCTTCTCCAAAATCGAAGTACGCGGATCAAAATCCGAATTTAAATCACATAATTTAACAGATTATAGAGATT
The DNA here is from genome assembly GCF_025370935.1 of Choristoneura fumiferana. Taxonomy (NCBI): domain Eukaryota; kingdom Metazoa; phylum Arthropoda; class Insecta; order Lepidoptera; family Tortricidae; genus Choristoneura; species Choristoneura fumiferana. Next base: position 7,713,835 of record NC_133478.1, read on the forward strand.
ATTTTATATATTTCGATGAAAATGGGCTAATGATACTCATACAACATACATACAACACAAAATATTTTTTAGTTCCTCCGCCCTATTGAAATATTGTAGCCGCAACTCCTCGTGTACTTCAAAAAGTACAAATCGATTGTAAGAAAACTTTCGAATGTACTTGGTGGAGTATAATTGTTTCAATGAAATATGAATTTTAAAACTTAGTATTCCCGGCTCGGTCTGTAGAACGTAGAACTATGTATGATAAAAAAAACAGGACTATTACGAGGTCACTGTCACTCCGACAGTTATGACGAATGTAATCTACGCCTCGTTTCATAAAACCACACTTGTGTTTTAAGGACTCTTATTACGTAACAGTTGCATATACTACTATTGTACATCTCTGAGGACCACGTTCGAAAAACATAGTCCTCCAGTTGCAGTCAGGTAAAAAGTTGGTGACGTAAACACAATTGTTTTTAACACTAACTTATTAATTTTATTAAGTACACAATGCTTTGGTAAGTTGGTATTTTAGTCCTTCTTCTATTTTCTTCAAAACGGACGGGCTTATTATTCTTTAAATATGGAAACTGAAGGTGACACAGCATTTTTCGTACCTACCTATTAAGTTTTTGATAACACTTATCAATTATTGTAGACACCTGCACAGCTGGAGATATGCTGGTGAGTCACTATAATTGTACACGAGCGAGCCTCGTGAGTAATGTCATCACACTATATTTATAAACCTATGGCCTCTCAAGCAAGAGGGTCGTGGGTTCAATCTCGGGCTCGCACCTCTGTTTTTTTCGAACTATATGAGCAATCTGAAAATTTGGAAATTTATCATGAGCTTTACGGTGAAGAAAAACATCGTAAGGAAACCTGCACCACCTGCGATGAAATTCAATTTGGGTGTTAAGTTCCCAATTGGGCCCGCTGGGAACTACGGCCCAGCCCCTCTTGCTGTGATAGAAGGCCTGTGCCTTGGAGTGATATGCATATATGATGAATGTACCTAAACAGCGTCATACAAGCAGGCTAACCTAAGGTTTGGCCTCATCTACACATAACATCAGGTGAGATAGGGGTTAATCACGGTCAGCTTATCCTCCTAAGTCCTCACGTACTTTATAAAGGACTAATTAACACTAAGAATAACGGCCGAATGTACTTTATAAAGTACAAATTGTTCAATGAATAATGAATTCTAAGATTTTTTTAAATAATATCCAAAATAACAAAGCAGGTCAACCACTTCTAGTTCTTAAACGCTAAGTTTGTTAAAAAATGTCAGGACTCAGGAGGGTATAATAATATGTCCCTGCAGGACCAGCCTCCTCTCAGAATAGAAAATAAAAGTCTAAACTCTAAAGTGTGCGTGTATTTGTACCCGCCTTCTTTTTTTAGTCTTGATTATCTATGTCAAAGTCAAAGTCAAAGTCAAAATATCTTTATTCAATTTAGGCTATAACAAGCACTTATGAATGTCAAAAAAAATCTACACCCGGTTCGGAAAAACCTCTGCTGAGAAGAATCCGGCAAGAAACTCAACGAGGTATGACTCTCGTTATTGTTTGAAATTGAAAACATTAATGTCTTAGGAATAGGTATTAAGTTGAACGTTGAAATCAAGAATATTAGATAGTTTTATGACACATACATAATCCCATGCAAAATAATTATTATAATGTATGTAAATTATAAGCTTGCAATGCAAACTTTTGGAAATGTTCATAATAAAAAACCCTCAAAAATTGACTGTTTTAACACGAACCCGATCTTCCATCGGGTCCCTAAAGAAAATTTCGATAGTAGTAAAACTGGGATCCCATCCCGGGTGCACCTGTGTCCGGGATCGATAGGCGGGGTCGTCGGTGATTGGTCGGCACAATGGGGGGCGGGGCCTGTTGCAGATGCTGCGTAAAGATTGAAGCGAGACTGAAGAAGTTGGTGATAAAAGAAAAACAAATTGCGGGATCCTGACTTTTCGCCGAAAATATTTTTCCAAATGATTGATACCCCAACTTTTTCAAATTGACGAACGATTTTTGTTTCATTTTCAAAAAAAAATAGGGTATACGTAAAGTGAGGGTGATTTTTTTTTCTCGACTAACCCTTTAGTGTGGGATATCGTTGGATAGATATTTTAAAACCATTGGGGGTTTGCTAGGACGATTTTTCTATTAAGTGATCTGTTTGTGAAATATTCAACTTTAAAGTGCGAATTTTCATTAAAAACGTGCGACCCCCCTCCCCCTCTAAAATCTACTCTTGGGTGGAAAATTTTTGAAAAATTCAGAATGGTAGTAAATATATCAAATTTACAAGGAAAATTACAGCGGCTAAGATTGCTTGAGAATTATTAGTAGTTTAAAAGTAAATAGCATCATAAGGTAGGTCTTGAAAGATTTTGTAGTGTGCCTACACAATACGAAATGGCTACGGAACCCTATCCTAGGCGTGTACGACACGCTCTTGGCCGATTTTTTAAAATTTAATTTAGTGAGCACACTGAGGAATTTTGGACGAAAAGGTATTGCGGTGTTTCCCAGACGCTGCCCATCCTCGACTCGATTGACCTCACTCTCGAAGTTGGGCTTACCTAATTGGACGGTTTGGCCTAGATATACGTACCCGTCAACAACTTCAAGAACCGAATAGTCAATCAAAACAGGTGTAGACACCACACGGACATTCAACATGATCTTCGTCTTGTTCATGTTAATTTTGAGGCCCACCATTTGGGAGACTCGATTGAGGCCTTCGAGCATCGTGCTGAATTCTTCCACCGACTTTGCCATTACCACGATATCGTCGGCAAACCGAACATCCTATAAACCTTCAAATAATCCATAATAATGGCATTGTAATAAGAACCACGGCACGCGTCATCGTGAATGACTCTACCTATAAGTACACAGTATAGTGCCATGGATGACCGTAATAGCACAGTATAACAAGTTACCCTGCAGAATTCCGACGGAGACGTCTAGACAGAGCAATCGTGCGGGGTGTGAGGGGTGAGACGCGGGTGGGAGGAGCCCCAGCTGCATACTTCCCGTTCTTAGTAGCTTGGGACAAGTGTTCTAGGGCTATCGCGTTTTTTTAACATTTAAATTTATAATAAAATTTATTACGGTGCATAAGACATGTAGGTACTGTGAGTGCGTGAAAATCTTCATCTCGAATAAATAAGGAACTAAGGTTTCATTTATCTATATAATTATATTGATTTACTTTTTATATAATTAAATTCAATAACAGGAGTTTTAAGTCCATTAAGTCTAGAAACCGAAAGTATTTGTCGGTTACTAATCTATGAAAGTATATTTTGTGGAAAAAAAAAACATTTTTATTTCATAAGTAGTATATTTTGATACTCCTTACCCCTAGTAAGTATGCCACCCCTAAATTATTTTGTTTTACGTAATTTCGCAATACCAATATGTACCGATTCGTAAAAGACATCTACCTTCCAAATTTAAAATTTGTGACAACCCTTCGTTACTTGCGTAAATACCTATACAGGCTGCGGCGTCGGCCTACTGTAAGGAAAACTTGTTATACTGTGGTAATAGCAACGTGTCAGACGGAGTGTCAAGCGCTTATAATTTTGACACGAGATGGCAACGACTGGTTACGAAACGTGCTAGTGGGTATATATAATCTCATACTTTTCGATACAAATAATATATTTTTGTCTGACACGTTGCTATTACGGTCATGGTATGTTACGGTGTCATATGTAGCTGCATGTAGGTAACATCAAAGTCTATTTGTAAATTAAAAGCAATACAGCGTCACAGACAATAAGTGTTGCATGGTAATTAAAAAATCATTATCATGCCATCCTACCCATCCACTCCCACTCCCACTGCTAGCATGTTCTCTGAATAAGAGAGCTTAGGCCGAAGTTCCCACGCGGGCCCCTTGCGGATTGGGAACATCACTCACACACACAATTGAATCGTTTCACAGGTTGTGCAGGTTTCTTCATGATGTTTTTCTTAACCACAAAGCTTGCGGTGAATTTCGAATGTATTTTCGCTCAAAAATTTCGATGTACTCGATCAGAAATGCGAGCCCGGCTTTGCTTGAGAGATTTATAATTTTGATCTAGGCTACCACTTTTGTTTAATTATATTTTTTTTAAATACATTTTCAACAACAACTACAACAACAAAAAGACAAATATAGTTATTACCACTAATGTATTAAACTGGTTATTACCTACTACTTCAACCAACCTTTAGGTAGGAATGGGTTTAAAGGATCATACAAGAGAAATGAAAATATGAATGTAACAATTATTAGAACAATAACAAAGGTGAACAATACTCCTTAAATTTACAAACAGAGCATGGTTTATCAAACACTACCTACAGCCAAAAATAATTTAAAAAAAAACACAAATTCGGTACATTGTTTTTTCTCTTAAAATAATGTTTAGCTACAGTGTGTTTGAACATACATATATATACATTTCAAGAACACAAAAAAAAAATTTGTAAGTCCCGCCCCCAATACTGATCGAGAGGGTGGTCCAAGTTTCTGGGAGGTTATAAGCGGAGGGATGCTGCCCTCTGTACCAGTAGATACTATGACAGTGTGCTGAGCGGCAGTGGTCAAATTGAGTGCGTAAAAATTACAAAGAGCAAAAATGTTTTGAAAAGTTTTGGAATACCTACACCAAAGTAAGTGTTTTGTGTTTTTGTTAAAAAAAGTTTGTATCTTTGAAATGCGAGTTCATTTCCACTGATTTTTAAGGTTCCGCGCCCGCTTAGCTGTACGTCTGTCTTTGTGTCACATGGCTCTATCTGAGAACAGTAATAGTACGTAATAATTGTATTTTTTGTATCTTTTTTGTATTTTTAGTACCTATAGTTACATACGTAGATTAAATTTTACAGAGCATTGGTTTTATAACTGTAATGCTGTAATTTTTATTGATAAATAAATAAATAAACTACAGCCTCTTTACCTTGTTCTTCAACTACCAGTAGCAGCGAGATAGCGTGGTAAAGGAGCAGCAAGCTAAAAAGGTTGTAGTTTATTTATGTGTCCGCAAATTACGTAATAACTGAATCAATTCTTTGTTTTTCGTTTATACACTTTATTATACAAAAAGGTTAGGTACAGTCAAGGGCATAAATATATGTACGTTCCCAAGACGTCAAAAATATCTATACACCTTTATGTCACAATAAGGTTGATGTGTACGTATATTTCAAATCAAATCAAAATAATTTATTTTCCGGTAACTGAGTAGATCCAAGTATTGTTAGTGTAGGTATACAATATTCTTATGAGACTATTGGTAGTAAGCAGATCATCATCATCATCGTCATCCCAGCCTATATACGTCCCACTGCTGGGCACAGGCCTCCTAAGTAGTAAGCAGATAAGATATATTATTATAACATTAAAATTACATTAATAATTAATTAATTTGACGCTATGGTTGTATACCTACCTAGATATTTATGCCCTTGACTGTACAAAAAAAAGTGCTAAGTACAAAGACGGACTAATTCTAATTCTAATTGAAGACATCTCTGCCAGTCAACCTTTAAGTGGCAGAGAAGAGCAATTAAATAAAGATCGACAAATAAAGCAAAGCATTTGAATAAATATCAATTAACAAGTATTGATATGGTCTTACCAACCCCACGAATATTATGAATGCGAAAGTTTGTAAGTTTCTTTGTTACTTCATCACATCTAAACTGTTGAACCGATTTAGATGAAATTCGGGAACTTATAGATAATTTGAGTCCCGGTTCAGATAGTTTGGTTGTTGAGTGAGATAAGAAAGGATAGATATTTATTCCGGAAAATTTCACATTTCCCGCGGGATAGCGATAATTGAATTCTAAATGGAGGGAGTTGCGGGCAACAGCTAGTAGGTACAGTCAAGGGCAAAGATATCGAAACGGCCAAAGTTGCAAAGATATGTATACACGACTTTATGCACATAACATTAAGGTCGTGTATACATATTTTTGCAATGAACTAAAATAATTTCCTTGCTCACCCGCGACCTTACGATAGCTAAGCTTATACAAAATATGCGTGTTCATGCAGCATGTCTAACAACTGGTAGCATGGTGTACGGTTGTGTCACAGTGTGGTGGTGGTGATAGATGGGTTGTGTGATTTGTGTGTGTTCTTACAGTGTGGAGGTGGAGGAACTGCATGAACACGCATATTTTGCATAAGCTTAGCTATCGTAAGGTCGCGGGTGAGCAAGGAAATTATTTTAGTTCATTGATATGGACCTCCGCAAAGTAACGCCTGATTCAATAAATATTTTTGCAACTTTGGCCGTGTCGATATGTTTGCCCTTGACTGTAGGTATTAAAGACAACCAATAATTCAATAAAACGAGTAATTATAGGTACAATGCGAGAAAGATCAATGAACGTGAGTGAAGTTAGCAAGAGGGCTCTTTAGTTTATTTGTATTAATAAAAAATTCCCTCTTGTTCTGAGAGGAGGCCTGTGCCCAGCAGTGGGACGTATATAGGCTGGGATGATGATGATGATGAATAAAAAATTAGGTACTTATTAGCTTTATATTATTAGTGCTTTTAAAGCACTGCTTAAAAATCAGAATCAGACCTATCATCAGGCCCTAGATAGGTACTGTTATAAGTCAAAGTATATGTGTATCCTAATACGATATGAGCGCTACGATGTCACAGACTGACGGACAGACATTGGCCTCAAACGTATAACACTCTTTTGCATCGGGGGTTAAAAACCAATCCGTTTTGAAGTTAAATTACAGCTCTATGTACTTTTATAAATGAATCATAATTACTATTAATCACATCACGGAAAAGCAATAAAAAAACAAGTCATATCTACTGATTAATCATAGACACGGCTATTCTAAGAAAACATATACAGTTATAAACGTTCAATAATAAAGTAAGTAGTATCTGTATAATATAAAATTTTCTTTACCATTAAAGGTCAAGCCAAGTTCAATAAGGTTTAATGAAGCCGTGGTGGCCTAGTGATTTGACCTCTTAAGCAGAGGATCGTAGGTTCAAACCCGGACTCACGCCTCTGGGTTTACATTTCAACACCACGAGCTTTAGCCGAGTTTAGACTTGCAAGAAAAATCTTACAAGTTGCATAACTAGATTGGTAGACGACCAGATGGCCTAGTGGTTAGAGAACCTGAATACGAAGCTTGAGGTCCCGGGTTCGATTCCCGTGTTGGGGCAGATAGTTGTATGAAAAATACGAATGTTTGTTCTCGGGTCTTGGGTGTTTACTATGTATTTAAGTATGTATCTATCTATATAATTATATTTATCCGTTGCTTAGTACCCATAACACAAGCTTTGCTAAGCTTACTTTGGGACTAGGTCAATTGGTGTGAATTGTCCGTGATATTTATTTATTTATTTATTTATTATTTATTACTTACGGCGCTCGATTGACCACTACCTACAAACTCGTTGGCTTTACGGCCTCGCAATGTAATGCAACTTGCACGATTTTTCTTGCAAGTCTAAGCTCGGCTTTACGGTGAAGTGCTGAGAGGCTCTAGCTCCGCAGGGGTACGTACGTAGCCGAGATGTGACATTTATTTATTTATTTCAAAGAAACTTACACAGTCATGAACGTCTTATTCATGACATGTCATGAATAAGGGTTTATATCAGTGTACTACAGAAACCATTTAAGATTTTTACTTGCTACTTAACGCTTATTGTTTTTTTGTCCATTAGATATTAAAACACTTAATTGAACGTCTATACCATAAAATTGCTTTTTCCAAAATTTTGATCCTCTAAAAACATTTAAGCATCTCGAGTTTATAATTTTAATTTCACAGCGTATCTAGTCAATATCTATTAGTAAAATTGCACGTCTATGTATTTACAACCGTTGTATTCTCTAATTAAACTATACTAGATCCTACATCTGCATCAATAGTGCAGAAAACTTATTCTATTAGTCGCAATTCCATCACAGATGCACCTCAATTATCGAAAACTCGGCACAATCGATTCGATACGGTTGCCGCCTGATTCGATTACTCGAAGGGTTAGGGCGATATAAAAAGAATAAATACGGATTTATTATCCTCTATGGACCCCGCTTAGTACGAGGTGCGAACTCGTGATGTATTATTTATCTGGAGTACCCTTGCGGCTAGTAAATTTGATTTGATGGGGTATAAAAACAGAGTGTCGATGCTTTTAGACTACGTCTTGACGGTAGGTAGCCTTTCGGTAGGTACAACTGAGCCCTTACCTAGCACCTTATTTATTATATACTATTATAGCTGTTGCCCACGACTCCGGCCGCGTAGAATTCGTTTATTTCTATCCCGCGGACACTATGCAATTTTCCGGGGCAAAAAACTATCTATGTAACGTCCTTCCCCGGGACTCAAACTATCTGTATAGGTATCGGGTCAGCGTTTTAGACGTGAAAGGTAAGAAATAAACAAACGAACAGACTTCCAAACATCTATATATATAAAAGAAGAAACTGACTGACTGACTGACTGACTGACTTATAGATCAACGCACAGCCCAAACCGCTGGCCTAGAAACTTGAAATTTGGTACAGGGGTTCTTTTTATGATGTAAGTGAGCACTAAGAAAGGATTTTTAGAAATTCATCCCCTAAGGGGGTGAAATAGGGGGGTAAAGTTTATATGGAATTTTCTCATTTCTGGACTTAGAAGTATGAAAATAGGTGTACATGCTTTCGATTACAATTTAAAATTATTTATCTACGTGAAATGGATAAAATTCTCCCCTAAAGGGGTAAAATGGGGGGTAAAGTTTGTATGGAAATTTTCTCATTTATGGATTTAGAAGTATGAAAATAGGTGTACAAGTTCTCGACTACGATTGAAAATTATCTGTCTTGATGAAATGGATAAAATTCCCCCCTAAAGGGGTAAAATGGAGGGGTAAAGTTTGTATGGTAATTTTCTCATTTCTGGACTTAGAAGTATGACAATAGGTGTATAAGTTCTTGATTACAATTAAGAATTATCTGTGTAAGTGAAATGGATAAAATTCCCCCTGAAAGGGTAAAATGGGGGGGTAAAGTTTGTATGGAAGTTTTCTCATTTCTGGCCTTAGAGGTATTAAAAAAGGTAGGTATATAAGTTCTCGATTACAATGAAAAATTATCTGTGTAGGTGTAATGGATAAAACTCCCCCCTAAACGGGTAAAATGGGGGGGGGGATAAAGATTGTATGGAAATTTTCTCATTTCTGGACTTAGAAGTATGAAAACATGTATACAAGGTCTCGATTAGAATTAAAAATTGTCTGTGTAGATGAAAGGATAATTACCACTAAAGGGGTAAAATGGGGGGTAAAGTTTGTATGGAATATTTCTCATTTCTGGTCTTAGCATTATGAAAGTGGGTATACTTACAGGGTCTTGATTAAAAATAAAAATGATCTGCGTAGGCAGATAAAAAAGGAAAAAGTAGCTTTCGATTTGTTAGGGGGGAGTTTCTATGAGACTTCCTTATTTCTAGACTAAAAATATGGCTGATCACAATTTAAATTGATCCGTATGGTGTTGGCGACTTCAATAGGGGACGGGGGTTTTTCATACAAAATGTACAACTAAAATGTGGAAATTAAATTGATATTTAAAATGATGTGTGAAATTAGTTTGCAAATTATTATGCAGTAGGTAAGTACCTAACTTAAAAATTACTCATCGGGTTGTGCATACTAAAATCAATAATATTAATATAAGGGTAATTTTTGTGTGATTATCCGTACTAATTTATCATTTACTTAATTTTAAAAATATTATGTACAGTGCAATTTCGAATATATACCTACTTCGGGTTCTAGAGTAAGATTCGTTTCTCACCGGAAGCACACGAGAAATTTTTTTACGCTTTGCACACAGATACAAATATCACAATTATAACGGGGGTTAATTAAAACATATGTCCTGATAACTAAAGTACACGCGGACGAAGTCGCGGGCAAAAGCTAGTTTGCATATATAATATTAATGAACTAAAACTTTGCTCACCCGCAATGATAGCTACGATTATACAAGAAATGTATGTTCATGCTTTCTTCACCTCCACTCTGTAAGAACACACACAAATCACGCAAACCCAACCGTCATCACCACATAAACTGACGCTTTTCGAACTCAACGAGAGCTCATCTTCCGAGCAACGTAACCGGTCACCATACTACCAGATGTGAGTCCATCGCATCCTCTCACATCTCTGCTGGAAACGCAGCCAGGTGCGACCAAACCGCTGCTTTAAAAAAAAATATTGCACAAAATTGAACCGACTACAAAAAAACATGAAAATAATTTTCTACCAGTCTGAAGTCGGTCGGTGCCTCAGCACGAGCCAGCAGGAGTGCACCGACCGACTTCACTTCAGAGTGGTAGAAAATTATTTTCATGTTTTTTTGTAGTCGGTTCAATTTTTTATTATTTTTTTTCCACGCTTTTTAGTGTAAATAATCTAAGATACAATAAATAAATAAATACGTCACCGTTTCTTAAGCAGCGGTTTGACCTTAAAGCGGACTGAACAAATCTGCTATGGAATTGACCGAATGGTTATTTCCTCTAATTTACTCTACCTGAAGGGACCAATTAGTTTAAAAACATTTGAGGTAAATTTTTCAATCTGGTTTAAATCGGATGATGTCGCGAGAAAATACTAGTTATTCGGGAAAAAATAGATAGCAGCTGTGTTTGCAAATACGGGGTAGGTATGTGCAATCATCAATCGTCGATCTTTCTCTACCATCGTACATTATATCCGTCGATAAGGTTGCGTAATTATGCCTTTTCTTTATGTATTTATATCGAAACTGCAAATACATAAGCAAGGGTCACAGTTACGCAAAAAGGGACCGTCCGAGTACCACTTACTTTAAACTGCGACCCCACACAGAACTTACTCCAAGATGTTACGCCGTTACGCCAAACAAGATTATGCGATGATGGTTTCGTACAAACGAGGTTATACGATATGAGTTTCGGTGATATGATAATTATGCCAAAAGATAGATTACGAAGAACCGGACCGTCCATACAATCCACCACGGGGTGCCAGCTTTAGCCATACCGATTGATAGTTGAATATTTCTCTTGCTGATGTATTGTTTGATCAAATACTTATAGGTACTTATCAATCTCTAAAATTTTCTAAAACTGTCAACTTTTCTAGAAAATTATAAAATAATCCTAACTTAATTAAAAGATCGGAAAATATTGAATGATACGAAAGGCACCGTAATTATTTATTGTTAATATTTAGTATCGCCCCATACTCGTATTTTAGAGATGCGTAGGATCGGCCAATACATCAACCTTCAATTCATCCTTTGTTCAACAGACGCATCATGAAGAGCTGGCTGGAAGCGAGCGGGATGGATGACGGCTCTCTCTCGTGCATGTTGGTGGAACCTCGCGAGGCCTTGCTACCCATCACTGGCAGAGAAAATCTAGCGCCCAGAAAAAGGTACACAAAGTTAAAAATAGATGACAGTCTGATTGACGGCTGGATAGCCTAAAGCCCGGGTTCCATCCCCAGTCGGGGTCCCTTAGGCCACTTGGTCCGATTGATCGGACGACGAATATTTTTTGTACTGTTGGTTCGATTGATCGAACTTTAAAGTTCTCGTAGCCCGAGTGTCGAACTACTACGAGTAGGAAGATTACATTTCCTTGTAGTCCGATCAGTCGGGCCATATTAGGTCGGTTTTTTTCCTGTATGACCGATTGATCGGACAAATGTTCAGTGTACCACCCGATAGTACGTTCAGGGTTTTCTGTGAATGAAATAAAAAAAATACCTAACGAACCGATCAACCTAACCCGACCGGGTCGGATCCGCTCCGACTACATCGATCTCGCTCGCTGCGCTCGCTCGATCCGCGGCGGTGCTTTTGTTTGTAGTACTTGGTAATAAAAAATGAAATAAAACTAAATGAACAATTACTGAACGAACCATGAGGAACACTGATGAGGAATAAAAAAAGTTGTGTGGTCGGAGAACGAGGAATTTTAAAGGTCTCATGGTTCGATCGATTGGTCGACACAAACATTGAAAATCTCACTAGTTCGGTTAGTAGGACCATAAAACTTTGAGAAATCCTCATTATCCGATCAATCGAACCAACAGTAAAAAAAAATATTCGTCGCCCGATCAATCGGATAAGCCGATCGGACTAAGTGGCCTAAGGGGTCTCAGGGTAGATATTTCATAATCGTCATCCTCATCCTCAGCCGGAAGACATCCACTGAACAATAGCCTCCCCCTTAGAACCTTATCTGTTAGTTCATACAAAACTTAAGGTTTAAAGACTAATTATAACAAAAAATTTAACCGACTACAAAAAATCATGAAAATAATTTCTACCAGTCTGAAGTCAATATTCCTAGACGAATGCAAAAAAAAATTCAAATCGGCTCATAAATGACGGAGTTCTGAGGTAACAAACAAAAAAACAACCGAATTGATAATCTCCTCCTTTTTTGAAGTCGGTTAAAAAGTACAAAAGCGAGTTCATGATTTAAAAAAGTAAAGTAGTAAAATTGTAACGCCGGTGCCCCATAGCAACTAAAACTTTTAGCTGGAAATAAATAAAAAATAAAATAAATGGTAAATATTCAGCCTTCTAAGTCATGAGTATGACGCATGTTGCTATCAGATGACTAATGCTTACGAGTACATCCTATCTCATTTATCTAAGTTCTAAAATATTGGATGGCTCATACTATAAATGTCAATATCTAAGTGTTTTATTCCTCCCCGCTACAACTTTGAATATTGAGCTCTAGTGTGTACCTAAGTACAGTCTCCAGCACAAATATCTGACACAACAAGCGTGCATAAATATCTGATACGACTCTATTTGTAGAGCCGGAAGGACGTGTCAGATATTTTTGCACGCTTCGCGGCACGCTGCGGCAGATGTTAATGCTAGTGACTGTACTACGTACTTAGGGGCTGTTTCACCATCCATTGATTAGTGTTAACTGGCGGATAGGTGTGATGCCGTCTCTATTTGTTTTGTTAGAATAGACGGAGACGGCATCACATTTAACCGTCGGTTAACGCTAATCAATGGATGCTGAAACAGCCTCTTAGTCTCGCATAACGTATACGTTTAGTATGTACATATATTTTATCGATAAACTAGATTACCTAGAGGTACTCGGTATTCAAACCCTTCCAAAAGTAATTATTTCTATCATAATAGTGAATTAATTGCATTTATCAATAGATAAACCTTAAACGATAAGATTTTACCTTCGAATTTTCATAGTAACTGTTTATTGTACAGTCGAAAAAGCGAATCGCGTTTCAGGGTGAAACCTTTTCGCTTCAAATGTCATGTTGGGATTCCATTCATTCATCGCTGAATTGATTGTGAAAAGGTTCCGCATTGGTACGTCATTCAGTTTCCTCGTTTGTACATGCTACATATTTTTTAAATGTTATTTATTACATTACCTATACAGTTCAGTAACCTGTAGATATACATATAAAGAAAAAGAAAGAACGAAAATACATTTATTTAACGCCATAAAAACAAACATAGAACAAATACAAGACATACATGACGCTAAACAGGTCCCCACTCAGCATAATACCACAGCAAGCCGTGGCGCTGATTTTCAGTGAGGACCTTAGGGAAGTAGAGACACCATGACACATAAATGTAGGTACTTATGTAAAACATATAAAATGGAATCATTGTATAAAAATGCTGGTGAGCAAATGAATGATAAAATATTGTTTCTTTTTAACCGACTTCAAAAAAGGAGGAGATTCTGTGTTCATGTGTTCCAATGTTTGTACTTTTTTTATGTATGTTCACCGATTACTCAGTCAATTGTGGACCGATTTTCAAAATTCTTCTTTTATTCAAAAGAGTACTTTTCTGGGGACCAATTGTCACCAATTCAAGATCTGATGATGGGATCCTAGGGAAATCGAGGGCAAACCTCAAAATTTATACTACAGTAAGTTTGAATTTTATATTTACGTGAAATATCCTATCCTAAAATACATAGATAAGTGTAAGATAGAGCCGCTTATTGTAACAATAAAAAAATATAATTATAACAAAAAATTTAACCGACTACCAAAAACACCGACCGACTTCAGTCTGGTTGAAAATTATTTTCATGGTTTTTTGTAGTCGGTTAATTTTTTTTATAATTTAACGCTTTTTAGTACACTACACTGTACACTGTAAATAATCTAAGATACAATAGTTTAATATCAACTGCTCGTCACCTTTTACGGACGATTGCTCTTTCCGATGCAGAGACGTTTATTATTGTCAAATACTTGTTATGTATAGATATCATTTAATAATATTGTAAATCTGTTTAAAAAAATATGCCTCGTTGAGTTTCTCTCCGGATTCTTCTCAACAGAGGTTTTTCCGAACCGGTGGTAGATTTTTTTTTGACATTCATAAGTGCTTGTTATAGCCTAAATTGAATAAAGATATTTTGACTTTGACTTTGACTTAGGAGTCCTGGTGCTTCACCACCCATTTTACCATATGCATTACGAGGAGCATAAATTGCTTAGCAACTGTGTCAAAGTAATTCAAATTCAACCCGTGAAATACTTCTTATTGAGTAGTAACTCCGATGGTCAACTGTGGTCTTCATCATCAGTTCCGCTTCACCAAATGATGATTTTCAAGAGCAAATGCGCGAGTTACTACTAAATATATCCAATTTACTATAGGTATCCCTACAACATTCGAAGAGTTCCCTCGATTTCCTTACGATCCAATCATCAGATCCTGATTTGGTGCTTATGGGAACTAATTGAAGACATTCCTAGACGAACGCAAAAAAAAAACAAATTGGTTCATAAATAACGGAGTTCTGAGGTAACAAACATAAAAAAACCGAATTGATAACCTCCTCCTTTTTTGAAGACGGTTAAAAATTGTATAAGTACTTTATCCTTTTCTTTGTATAATTGAAAACTGATTAAAATATGTAGATTTGTAACAATGCAATATATTGATAACGAGTTTAATATCTTATCGTAGAATTCCCGATTTGTTTAAGCCGTGGTTCGACATCTTCATCGACATATTAAAATATTAATTTATTTTTTGCTTATCACAATGACGTACCCAACGACATTTTTTTTCAGAGACCGGACTTTAGAGCCATGTACATTATCCGAGGAAGCATATCTCTCCAGCGGCCCAGGCTCGCCGTGCGCAGGGTTGTCGCGCGAAGAACGCAGGCGCCGGCGACGGGCTACCCTCAAGTATCGTACCGCGCACGCAACTAGGGAACGCATTCGCGTCGAAGCCTTCAACGCGGCCTTTGCGGCACTAAGGCGGCTGCTGCCGACTCTGCCGCCTGATAAGAAGCTGTCCAAGATCGAAATATTACGACTAGCTGTTTGTTATATCGCGTACTTGAACCATGTTTTGGATGCGTAGACTTGCTTTAACGGCTGTTTTCTGGTATCCGAAGAATTAACATACTGTTAACAGCTACATTAAAATAGCCATTTTTGATCTCAAATAATTGGAATAAGTAGTTTTAAATGTGGTCTCTTCAATTTAGACTATGAGTATAACGTACTCTTATAAGTAAACGGAATTAGTGTACTTACCTAGTCATTATTGTTAACGCATCTTACGAGTATGTTGTCTCTCTTTTGTATTTAATATTTGTTTAAATAGAGTCATAGACTACGCTCACCATCGAAGCACACCTTAGAAGTACTTCACGTACGTTTTTAGAAAAGTCTGCTTCCATGGATTAATTCTGTGTAGGTGTTGATCTCTTCATCTTTAAACTACGAGTGTAACTACACATAGGTCAGGGCTTCCCAAACTGTGCACCGCGACGCCCTGGGGCGTCCCGACATTGTCCCAGGGGCGTGGCGTCTCGATCTCTTTTTATTTTTATTTCTTCTGTTTTGATTTCGTTCTTATATTGTAACTAGCATTTGCCCGCAGCTTCGCTCGCGTTAAATTTAGGGTAACATACATTTACTTTCTGCGATCCTTTTTCGTGTTTTGATTGATTTTTCGGAGGATTACATGGAAATTTAATACAAATACAGACATACGTTGTTTAAAACAGATGGTGCATGGAGTTCAAAAATCAAAATATATACGTACCTACCTGATTAATCATAATTGTTACCAACTTTGAAACCCTGTAGGGGTGGAATTTTGGAAAACGTTAAAGTACTGCGCGTTTCTTTACCCGCGACTTTATACACGTATAGGATTATATTCCGAGTAATTGGAAAGTTCCCGCGGGTAATTAATTACTGTTATGATCTATTTTGATATTCTTAATTGTCGATGAGAGACACATTGTAGCTTTCTATTATTGAAAGAATTTTGAAAATCTGGCCCGAAATTGAATTTACTTATTTTTATTCAGCAGAAATTTTACATTAAAAACAAAAGTTAATGTCAATCAGGGATAGTGTATCTCAGTAGTTTCAGAGATTACCCCCAAGAAACAAAGAAACAAACAAAGATGAGATATTTTCCTATTCCATGGGATTTTCTACCAGTAGTTTTGGCTATGTGTTGTCTGTCAGTCAGACAGTCATGCTCATGGTACTGTTCAGGTAGGGTTACGTATAGAATTATAAATAAATCGTGTTACTTGCGTACCTAATGATTGATATTTATTTATTTATTGGTTTGGTGTAGGTATTTAGTGTTTATTTTGATTTTTTAGAGCATATTTAAGTTATAGCTTGTTTTTGAAAACTTTATTTTCATACGATCATATCATTTCGAATCATTCTTTCATAATTATAATATTTATTTGGACTGTTAAGCATAGATAATTATTTTTAATTTTAATATAAGTATGTTAGCTCTTTTAGTCTCTGACACAGAGTTCTCTAGTAACCCTAGTGCAGGCAAACGTGTAGCATATATTTTTGTAAAACATTGTATTTTGTTATCTTGTGCTGCTAATTATTCAATAAATCATTATTATTATTATTATTATTCCCTATCCTGTGGGAATTTAGAAAAATCCTGAATACGGTTTTTAGCAGTTGGTATTACCTACTTGCATGCCAAATTTGAAGTCTCTTATACCTAATTATAGTTACGGAAATAGAGCCATTTTAAAGTGAAAATGTAAATCCCATTTATTCCCTATCCCGTGGGAATTTCGAAAAATTCCTTCTGTAGGTACTTATGTCAAATTTCAAGCGTTTAGCTTCAGTGGTTTGGGCTGTACGTTGATATATCGGTCAGTCAGTCAGTCAGTCAGGACTTTGAATTATATGTATATACTTAGATAAAAATTATAAATGTCCAAATAATGTTTTTCTGATAACAGTTACTAGGTTAAAAATTGTTAAGGTTATAAAATTGGTAAGTATTTTTGAGGGCTAGGAAGAGTGGCGTCGTAAAATAATGGTAAAGACCCAAGGAAATCCCAGTACAAATAAGTTTGGGAAGCCCTGACACTGATAATGGTAATCTATCATCTACATGTATTATTTATATTTATATATTTTACCTAGTAAATAAAGGAGGTTAATTTCGTATGTTTGTTTGTGTGTAAATAGGTAATCTCTGGACCTTAGTTAACCGATTCATCTAGGTAAAAAAATTTAGAAGATGACCTGTTGTACGTAGTAGTAACGTGTCCGTACTATCCGTAGATAAAAAATAAGATAAGTCGACGTTCCATATTCAAAAAATGACTTAAGTCTCATATCAATGCTGTGCACTACTACATACAACAAACGGTTTACTAATGTTTCGGCGAATAACGTTTGGCAACCTGATTCATTCGCAACTTTTCATTTCCCAACTGTTTAATATTTATGAAACTGTAAATATTTCAAACCTAACCCAAAGGGTTCTACACGATGGCCCTGAAATAAATCCTGAAATGTTTACAGTTTTAGAGTTTGCGAAATGAAAAGTTGCGAAATGAAACAGGTTGCCAAACGTTACGTTGCGAAAAGGCAGTACTCGACAACAAACCTACTTTTTACCCGGGAAAGCGCAGGCAACAGCTCGTTATAAATAAGACATAATTTAGAAAAATCAACACAAAAAGGCGCTTAATATTGTTAATCTCTTACCGCCAACCTTATTTTACATATATTTTTTCTTCAATTCTAAACTTGACCAGCTATGTATTTTACGTTACCTATTTAATTTTTTTTGCTGTGTTTGTGTAAACGTTGTGTCTTCCCTTGAATCCAAGTTAAGTAAGTAAACTTTAAGTAAATAAAAAATAAGTTATAGAATAAAGACATGTTACTTAGTACATACATCATGCGTCTTTTTATTTTATACCTAAGTATATAAGGCATTGTACCTAGCCAAAGGAAACAATCAACCAATTTGATTCCTTGGCCACCATGGAACCTTATCATAGGAAATAATATTATTTGTCTATAAAAATGATTATACAATGACGTAAAATGCCTTTATGACATGGTCCCGTGGTGGTCTAGGAATCAAAAGATCAATGAGAGGAATCATTTGGTTTCTAGAAAATGATACAGTAAAACTGCGTATTTTTATGACTTAATCCTTTAATTACTCTTGACTCTTAATAAGACTACTAAAGTAAACTTCACAGTTCTCGTCATCTCTTGTAGGTACATTTATTTACGTCATTTAAAAGGATTATTAACCAAATCACGCTGTAAAAATATAAGATCTAATACACACTTAAATTATCAACTTAAATAATAATATCACCTCAGCACCATCAGAAACCACTTACTTGGATCTTAAATTATTCAAGTAACTTAAGAAAACTGGGAAGAATATCATCCCATGGATGAATCCTAATATAACCAAGCTGAAGAACATTCTAAAGAAAAATACTTCTATAATTTCTGTGTAAGAAAACGCTAGTACAATAATGGGTATATTCGTGAAAGTGATGCCAGTTATGACGGTAGCTCCGACTGACTTGAGGGCATCCTCCACTCTTTCGTCTTTCGGAGCACTACTAATAGCAAAAGCATACGCAATGTGCGAGCAAAATTCTACCGCGATACCGATGGCCACAATCAAGTTGACTGTCGACACAGCGTTAAGAGGAATATTCCAAATGTACATGACACCCATCATATTTACAACTACCATGATAGCGGTACACATCACGGCAAATGTTGTCAACACATTAAATCCTGAAGCTATCAGATTGAGCACCATTGCACCGATAAGACAATAGCCAATAGAGCTGAATGTATCGGCCCACATAGTTAAGTACTGCTCAAAATAGACATAAAAAACTGAGTAAGGGAAAACCTCAACATCCTGACCAGTGTGCTTCTTTATAGCTGCTGTAATGTTCTCACTGACTTCGTAGCCGTATTTAACAGCTGTGATATAGTCGAAAGACGTCGCAAGCGGGGCGTGGTAAGCCATGAAGTTTGTGTCATGTACAGTGGCTCTTCCTTCTGAATCTAACAAGTAATTTACACTAGCCGCGTAACTGGCTAAACCACCTTTACTGCATATTTCGGAAGGAGAATCTTGCAGGAAAAATGGAAGATAATGATTAAAAGCGTCTTGAGACAAGCGAAGTCCGCTCGTGACTTCATCCCTTTCGATCACGCAGTATTGACATTCTGGAGAATTATCTGTACTTTGACAAAAGCCACCATCCGTCACGTTATATTTACAACACGCGCCATATAAGCTAGTCCAGTCAAAGTAATCATCTAACCATGAATTGGAACTCCTATATATATAGGTTATCTCGGTATGTTGAGCTGCTAAGAATATTTGAGTGAAGAGTGAGTCGTCATTGCATAACTGACCGCCACAGACGACATTTTGATGTTCGTTAGAAGTAAAATTCAAACCGTCTTTCAGTACAAAGTATACTGGAGGTCCAAGACGCAAAAGGTGATTCACAGACTGCAAGTATTTGTAAACATAAGAATCTTGGGGTAAAGACATTTCCTGATCTAAACCAATTTCTATTTTTGGGATGAGAAATACGCTTGATACTAACATGACCATGAACGCAACCGCAACTACAATTTTTACGGGCCGTTGAAGAAGAAATTTAGCGTATGGTTCCATCAGTTTTTGGGTGAGGCTCATGTGTGGAGTATCAGAATGAAGAGGATCATCGTCATTAAGAATTTTCTTTTGAACACAGCAGAAAATATCAAATCTGTTTTGAGATGCCCGTTTGTAATCTAGAGACAAAATAGCCACAATGGTTGTTATTTGAAAAACAAATAAGAATCCTAATGAAATGCAAGCAAATATTGAAAATGTGACCACAGCAGGGAAGTTAGCAAGACTGCCGATAGCGAAGCACGTTATCTGAGTCACAGATGATACAAACATGGAAGGACCGACCTTGCTCATCATTTTAGAGAACACAAACGAACGTTTTTTCTCGAAACTCATGTTAGGATTGTAGTCGTCATAGGACTTTAAATTACCTTCTATGCTATGTAGTGTGTTGACCATTAAAAAAACATTGTCTATACCAATGGATAAAACAAAGAATGGGATTACATTAATTGCTAACAAAGTCAATGTTATACCTGAGTAGCCCATCACACCCATTGCACAAATAATAGCAATAATTTCTACAATGATGCTTCCCAGTGCTACCATTACCTTGCTATCTATTAACCATGTTTTGCAATATCTAACATTCCCCAAAGAAAATATGACATACACGAATATGAGTATATAACTGATTGCTATGGGGATAGCTTCAGCTTGGGATACTCGTTCAATCTCATCTTCTATAGATCGCTCGGCGCCGTACGACACGTCGACAAAGTCTGCTTTCCAATTTGCAGCATAATCGTGCATTAATTCCAAAAATCGCCTTTCCCATTCAAGGACAGGTGCAAGTTCAGATTCCAGAAGGTAATTCGCTATGGGAAAAGTGATTAGCAACGTATCGGCACTCAGTATGTTATCTCCCTCGTATCCACCGAACGATATCTCCGGTTCCGAACCGCCTCCCCACGACGCCAAGCAATCAAAAGAGTAGAAATTATTTAAGCAGTTTTGAATTTGATTGAGATATGTAGCGTTATTTATATTATTTCGATTTTGACCGAGGTAAACGGATGCCGACATGAGCACGCATTGATCGAGGTTTCGCTCGCCGCCGCGTTGCCGTAGAGGCGCGTAGCACACTTCCTCGAGTTTCACCCCGCGGTTGTCTCTTCCGATGTTAATGATAGCATCCTCTAACTTTATCAGTTCTTCTATAGCTTCTAGTCTAAACGCCGGTCCATAAGTGACATTGTTAACTACAAATGGGTCCAGGTCCTGTACTTGAACGAAAACTTGAGCAGCTCTGTAAAATGGCCCAAATCTTGAATTGAAATAGTTTAAGTCCACTCGGCTGCGTGAATCTGGGGCGGACCACAGTTCCAAAGGATTGGCCGTCAAGTTCAAGAGAAACACCCCAAATAACATGGCAAATGCCAACCATGACGTAAGCATAATGGTTAGCATAGAGTTATAAGCACAAAATGCGCCAATTTTTGAAAATAGCCATTGGAATAATAGTTGCATTTTATTTAATTTCACTTGGCTCGGTTTCAGAGTTGGTCGATAAACTCCTTCGTTGCCTGTATTTTTAGCATTTTTGTATTCTCTTACCGTAAGAATTGTGAATATGATCATAGTTAGTATAAGTAACACAACTCCAACAGAAAAAGCGACGCAGTGAAGTGAAAAGACCGTGCAGACTTCAGGAATGTGTGGCTCGCTACCTGACGGGCAGACGTTTTGGCAGTCGACACAACTGCATGGGAAGTCATCGAAATTTGTTTCGTTGCACGGAGAAGCTCGAGCGTTCATCGAATCCTCTGTAGTTGGCCATCTATGGAAGTTAACTTGTACAGGTGCAATGGGGTTAGCTGAGGTGTCACCAGTGAATCCAAACCAGGCATCTGCATCACAGACAGGGGCGTTCCCGCACATCATGTTGATGGCCGGCATACCCGTCTGAGGGACGAGCACGCCAGCACACGAAGCGTGAGCGTCTATCATAAAGTCATTGAACACTCTGTAGTTAACTTCATTGACGTACGTTACGTCACCCGTAGTCACTGTCTCGACATCTACGAAACGAGCTTGATCTGGCGAACAGTTCATTTCACAAATTTGCCTTACAAAGTTCCGAAGACACGTTGGACACCGCCCTAAAACTCCTTCAGCCATTAAAATGCTTTCTGCCATTCCAGTTAATTGCACTGAATCGCAGCATGTTACAATTTCGATGTCAGGTTTCCTGTTACCATCGTCGTCATAAAGTAGAAACGGGCATCTTCTTTCTAAGACTTGAAGGATGTTATTTTGTTCTTCTGGATCCAGTCCTTCGAGAATGGGCAAGGCTGGTCCATCGTAAGCACAGTTCTTTGAAAATCCCCCAAAGACACCGCACTCTTCTCGCATACGGCATAGCGCTCTTGCGTCGCACCATAAACATAAGAATATAGTTATGAATGACAACAGCTTCATCGTGGCTGTTTTTAGTTCAATCAAATGCGTATCACAAAGCACTCATTATTAAAATGACTATAACTTTTGATTCGAAACCGCACAGGTGCAACGGCGCCTACTAAATAAGGCCCTCATGGAATACCGTCCGAAAGTAATCTACATACATAGTCGATCCGATAACGTTTATCAGACATTAGTGCAGGTGGCTGATAAAATAAAAATTATCATTTATTACGACACTATATAATATTAATATGAATCCTGGAAACCTAAAATAATTACAGCACTTAAGTACCTACATATTCACTGCTTACAAGCGCGTCTAGGACAGTCACTTGACGACAATTTATGATTAATTTAAGCAGACTTATTGTACTGTCGGCTATTACCGATTTACCGACAGACTGCATTTCAACTGTAACATACCTGCTAACTACCAGTTGCCCATAAATTTTTCATTGCAGTCGAGAAAACTGCAAGCAAACTGCCCGCTGGACTGCGATTGAAAGGCAGGTGTGCGGTTATGTTGCAGTTATAATCTAATCTGTCTGTAATAGGACTGTAGCGGTAAGAAATTAAGGGTGAGCGTACTTAGTTAAAAAGAAACAAACGCCCCCCTTCCCGTCCCGAGTGCCTCCTCTTTTGAATTTTGAATCGTGGCGTCAAAAAATCCATGAGATGTTGATCTCATCTTCGTGTGTTGGTACGAAGTAGGAAAACATATTCTAACTTAATTAAGTAAATTACATTTGTGTTTTGCATAAAGTTCAATAAATTTATTTATGTTTTGGTAGATTGATACTTATTTGTACATGGTTCCATGTCTCTAAGTGAAAATCTGACAGACTAAGACGCCACTCGCCCGGGTTTGAAGTCTTTAACTTATCGTCAATCCTCTCAAGTTTTGCATTTGCAGTCAATTCAATAGGCTCTTTTAACGAGATAGCAAGTCGGCAACTATCTAATTTCCCGTGAAATTAGTTGGACCCCTAGCACGTGCTCAGTGGTTGTATGGCGCGAAATTTGCTCGACCCTAACTATCCGGATTGGATTATGCTCCAATTACTTGTAACCGTGACTGTGTGTCTATTCGTGGGTCTCGTTTGGTACGGTAAGACGGTAAACATTCACTTTCTATCATGTATAAAAATGCAACAATGAAATGATGTATGTGGAGGTAGAGGGTTTCTGCTCTAAACCATACCGGGTGTTTTTCCTGTAACACGAGCAAATAATTAAAACATAGATCGTACTCGTCAAACTGAACAACATTAGTTCAGCGACTTTTCAAAAGAATTAGTTTTTTATTTTTATTGCGCTTTGAAGTTTATACGTAGAAGCAATGTAAAGCAAAATGTTTGATTTTTCTAGCGTGACAGGCGACGTCAGTTGGCTTCTAAGATGGCATACATTGATGGCAGTATTTAATTTGTATGAAAAAGGGAAAATCTAAAGACTATTATTTTTAAAAGTCGCTGAACTAATGTTGTTCAGTTTGAGTTTACAGGCCACACCCGGTATATCTACTTATCTATCATACAATCGTACCACTCTATAAGTAGCTGTTTTGCGCGTGCAGTGCAGTAACGGAGTAATAAAATAAATTGTAAATGAACTATAAACAATTACTTTGCTCACCTGCGACGTTACGATAACTACGTTTATGCAATAAATGTGTGTTCACGCAACTCTTCCACCTCCACACTGTAAGAACACATACAAACCCAACTGTCACCAGCACCACACTACACTGACACGTTTCAGACTAAACCGCAGTCATCCACACAATCGTTCACCTAATCTAACGTCAAAGAAATTTGAAATACTAGTGTAAATGGGACATCGGATAAAAAATTAGGATAGTTGAAACAACAACAGCGACTTAGATGATTCGTTTGAAATATAACTGCACCAATAAATTATTTATCGACAACGGTGGCATCTGTAGTAGAGCAGATAGTAAATTAAAGATATAACCACACCATGACTGAATTAAGGATATCTCCAAGCCAGCTAACGTGAATCATAAAATTCATTTTATTTCGAACATATCTGGTTGATAAAATCGTGAATAATTCAGGTGTAGTACCCGCACTGCTGTTTCCGCATATTATTGGCTCATGCCGAATGCATGGGCAGTCGGGCCGCGATGTTGGGGCGAAGTCTCAAGGGACCTAAACGAGCCGCACCTGCGAACACAGCGCCTGTACAGGAGGGCTACTACGAAATTCGAAAATCGAAGTTCGTATCGTATCTTCCCTCTCAATTTCGTGTTAAATAATATTAGCGTAAGCAGGACGGCAAAATACGGAGTTGAAAGATGAATACTTTATCCTACTAATATTATAAATGCGAAAGTTTGTGAGTGAGTGATGAGTGAGTGAGTGAGTGAGTATGTTTTATACTCCTTCACGCTAAAACGGCTAGACGGATTTTTATCCCGATATTCCCACGGGATAGGGATAAAATCTCGAAATAACAACCGCTGAGCTTAGAGTAAGTAATGAAATTTGGGATGGTTCTTTTTAATTTTCAGCAATTCCCACGGGAATTGTAAAATCCCAGAAATCAATTAAACCGCTGTATCTCATGATTTACACGAGCAAAGTGATCAATATTTAAACTAAATAACTTGCATGCTTGCTTTGCTTACATTATTGCTTGCACCTTTGGGAGTAGGTATGCTTGCTTGATCTTTTGTTTGCATGCTTGCTTGCATTCTGGCTTGCATGCGTGCTTGCTTGCATGCCTGCTTCCATGCTTGCTTGCTTCTTTGAACTGAACGAAGCTGCGGGTAAAAGCTAGTTGTACATAAAACACTGGGCACGTATTTGAACATCGAAAATTTAAATATCGATAGTTAAAACATCGACGACCAAAATATCAAAAATCTGAATGTCAAACGATCATAAGGTCGAAATTCAAAATGTCGAAAGTATAAATTATCGAACGGTACAATTATCGAATGCTAAAATTTCGAAAATCCTAATATCGACGGATAAAATATCGAAAATTGAAATTTCGAAATTCTAAATATCGAAATTAATGAATGTCTATAATACTGTAGGGTACAATAGTCTATTACTGATACGAAATTTAAAATTTAACTTGTTTTGGCCACAGTTGAACCTAACACGCACCTCCTCGCTACGCTCGTCGTCGCACATAAACTTTTTGGTTGAATTAATCAGACTTCAGTTTTAAATTCTAGGTATTAAGTAATCTAACCTAAAAATTAGGATGGATTGAAACCCATAGTATGTAGGTGCGGTAGACGACTATTGTTCCACTCCTGCTGGCTCGTGCGGAGGCACCGACTTCGAGCTAGTAGGTACCTAGAAAAATATTTTCAAGGGTTTTGTAGTCGGTTTCATTTTGTGTTATTTTTTTGGAATCGGTTTTACTTTTTTTTTTAATTTCTTTATATACGGAATCTTCCAGGTTTAGGTATATTTCATACCTTATAGGCTGCTATTTACTCTTAAACGACTAATAATTCTCAAGCAAACGTAGCCGTTATAGTTTTCCTTGTAAGTTTGATATACTTACTACCATCCTGAATTTTTTCAAAATTTTCCACCCACTGGTTTAGATTCTAACGAAAAACGCTCGATTTTAATGAAAACTAGCACTTTAAAGTTGAATATTTCGCAAACAAATCACTGAATCGAAAAATCGTTTTAGCAAACCTCTATTTGTTTTAAAAGAACTACCCAATGATACCCCACACTATAGGGTTGGATGAGAAAAAAAAATCACCCCCACTTTACGTCTATGGGAGGTAGAGCGGACGGACGGACAGACAGACAGACTTGGCGAAAATATAAGGGTTCCGTTTTTGCCATTTTGGCTCCGGAACCCTAAAAACGAATCTAAGATACCTTAAATAAACATACGAAGTTCGAATGTTAGTTTACGATTGCTACAGTAGGCATAATTAGAACAAACATGAACTTATAATAAAATACTTAATTCACAAAAACCGACCGGTTAAAATGACCGGTTGTGAGGTGATGTGCAGTGGCCATTTTGGGCATAGACCTATACACATATGGACTGGAAATACCTACAAAATACGCGTGCATACCTAAACATGTCGCATAAAATGGCACTCAAGGGTTGTGCTATCAGTTTCGAAACCAAAATATTTTATATCGATATTCGAATTATCAGCAATTTGAGCAGCAATGTTATCAATATTTTGTGTTTTTATTAGAGTTCTGTGAATTTATAGCCGACTACCCTTAACCAACATTTGCCCGATCGCTTGATGCCGTATTTAACTCCACTGTTTATTGTATTATTTATTAGTTCACCCGCGGCTTCGCACACGTAAACTATTCGATCTGGTACGGTAGTTACAGTTGAAATTGTGGGATTTTACAAAATCCCACTGGGAATTCCCAAAATTTATATCGCGGTATTCATTTAGGTTGTGTTAAGAACAACTGTCCAAAATTTCAAGACCAAACCCAGTGGTTGAAATTTCAAGATTTTATCCCTATCCCGTGGGAATAGCGGGAAAAAAGTAGCCTATGTGTTATTCCAGACGTCCAGCTACTTACTTAGAATTTTTTTATTAGGTACTCTAAGCCCAGCGATTGTTATTTCAAGATTTTATCTAGGGATAGGTCCCGTGTGAATATAGGGATAAAAAGTAGCCTATGTGTTATTCCAGACGGCCAGCTACACACCAAATTTCATCCAATTCCGTCCAGCCGTTTTAGCGTGAAGGAGTAACAAACATACACACACACACACACACACATACACACACACGATTGCAACCAAAGTTAACACGTCATCTTGAGAGCCGAGGTATGGTAAGTCACCGTTTTGGACAGCGCCCTCTATTCTATACATTATCCCTCAGGAACGCATTACCGGGAATGCTAACTGTTTTATTTCTATTTAAATAATTTAAAAAAACTTCGTGCCAACATTAACACCCGATATGCAAGATTACTGATGACAGGTCGCGTGCAGTTTAGATGGATGGATCTAATCGTCGTCCAGGGAAATCGCTAGCCCTCCGTGATGACTTGTAATTGATACCAATAACAGGGAAAGACTTTCCCACACGGCCACGTATCTGTGGCCCGTAAGAAATAATGTGACGTTATTTTTTTTTATAAAAACTTCAAGGATTAATAAGTTTTGAATACAAGCCAAGGACATGCATATTGCATAGGTACCTACCTAGTTACCAAGTTACCCTAAAAAGATCAGTAGAGTTCATAAACCTGTGAGCAAAAATTTTATCAAAAATATCTAAACACGACTTTATTGTTAAACGGCGTAGAAGTGTGTTCAGATATTTTTAATCAAATTTTTGATCATAAGTTTATGAACTCGAATGCACATACAATTTGTTGAAATTCCACGCATTAAATTTAGTGCTGCCATCTATGATTACGTCAAAAAAACAAGTTGATACCTCACATGGCAAATTTTTAAGTTAGTTTACAGCGTCATCTATAAGGGAGTAGCAGAACGTCGTACACGTCCCTTTTAGTTAATATAATATTGATGCATCTACTCAACAACAGATGTCACTGTTAAGCTGTTTCATTTAAATGTACGAAAAAAGCACCAAGCAATTCTAGTAAGTAATGTTTATTCCATCAAAACATAAAATGTGAAATGAGAGCCAAGCTCAATATTGTGATATATGCTTTGATTGTTAACTAACGACAAAAAAAGTGAGATCTAAATGGGTGCCAAGGGCCAAGGTGCCAAGTTCAATGGTCAGTCCTGAAATTTATTCATAACAATATAAAATATTTTAAAACAAATTAAAATATCATTTCTTTTTATAACTTAGGATAATTATATTGAAGCCTAAGGTCTGACTTGGCTATTATTACTATGCTCTATGAACCTACTAAAACAGTCACGGGAGAGCCCTATGTTTGATGGCTAGTTTCTACCAGCTAGCCAAATTTTCGGAAATATAAAATATGAACTTACAGCTTTAAAACTTGCGAAGGCTATTATATAAGTATAGTATAAGTAGTCTTAATCATTTTGAAAAAAAGTATTTCGTACCAATTTCATGACATTTAAGTAATTAACTAAACAATGAATTTTGTTAAAAAGCATAAGTTTTAATGCTGCTATAGGTACTGCTATTCTATGTAGTGACAAAATTCTGTCGCCAATTGAATAACAATGACAGTGATTACTCTAATTATGAAATCCAACAGATTGTCTAAAATAATCTACTCTGTTTAATTGTATAATTTTTGTCGATAATAGATCCGGGCGGAAGATTGTGAAAATATTTTATTCTTAATCGACTTTCAAAGTTTATCGATGTTAGAGTTAAATGATTTAGTTTAATGAACCTACCTGACTGATCAAGAGAAGTTTATTATTCGTACTTAGAACAAGACATGATTATCATTTAGTTACCTTTTTTCAGGCCACCTGAAGCGAAATCTTTATGAAATTATTTTCTACTTGGTACAGTAAGTGTTAATAATTGTGTTTAATCTAGGATATTAAAGCGTGAGTGTTTATTCAGCAACTAGCGGTTGCAATTTTATTAAAGACCTCAAAGTTATCAGTAGTATGTACTAGAACTTGCGAGAAGGGTCTTTGCTTGAATCAAAACATCGTCCAATACCACACTAATTCTGTTTAATGCTACGACATACACAGTAAAATACGAGTGAACTTGGTCATACTTATAGAGGATAATAATAATGTATGTGTATTGCATACACCACATTAAAGTATCTAAAAAGCAAGAAGGAAGATTTTATAAGGTAGTCAAAATTGCAACCCTTTATAATTTCGGCATGTCCGTCCGTTCGCCCAACGGCAACGGTCTGCGGTTTCGCTAAAACCATCTAAGACACTCTTTTCAACATTATTACAAATCTGTAATTTGGCATGGATGCCCATTACAATCACGCCAAAATTGTGGTTATCGGTAGTAAAATGTCGATAAAAAAATGTTTTTACTCATATGTACCTACCAATGGTATATATCAAGTATGAGCGGTATAATATATACTATTTAATATAGCTGAGAAGGGTTTACACGTTAACGAGTATAAAATATTTCCCCACACGGCGTACATACACTGCCTGTGACCCGACACATACTTGGCCGATTTTTATTTTGTACGAAATTATAATGAAATACCCATTTATACTATTTTGTCGGCATAGTTTACATATATTCGTGCAAAATTAAAGCTTTCTAGCATTGATAGTCCCTGAGAAAAGCCGCGGACGGACAGACAGACAGACAGACATGGCGAAATTATAAGGGTTCCGTTTTTGCCAATTTGGCTCCGGAACCCTAAAAACCTGCATGATAATGGAATTTCATACAATTTTTTTTTTATTTGTGGCAGTCTATAAGGAAGAACTTCGTGTACTATGTTTGCGACAGTTTGGCGGACATTTCCAAGCATATTGGAGAAAAATTAACTTGGAACCATGTTACATCCTTTGAAAGAGAATTTTTCGAGCAAATGTATTGAAATAAAAATAAATATCATGGGACACTTGTCACCAATTGTCCTTGTCCCAAACAAAGCAAAGCTTGTACTATGGGTACTAGGCCACGGATAAAAATACTTATATAGATAAATACATGTTAAACATCCAAGACCAGAGAATAAACATTCTTATTATTCATAACAAATATCTGCTCCGGCCGGGGATCGAACCCGGGAACTCAAGCTTCGTAGTCAGGTTCTCTAACCACTAGGCCATCTGGTCGTCTAAACCGTGAACGTTTGTTGAGTAGCGTGGTCCTTAAACAAGTACGTTTCTTTATCCCTTTTCCAGGCTAACCCCATTCCATATTGGGCTCACTCAGGAATTATAGCACAAGCTCTTTCATGGAAGGCCAGCAGTGGGACGTATAGTCCGTAGAAAATGAGAAATTCTGATTCGTTCCATAAAGCCATACAAATTCTGATCTGATTCGTAATATTAAGGCAGGGAACCCCAGGAGATGAGTATGTAAGTATTTAGTTAAATAAAAATTTCGAAACTTCTAAAAGTAACTGCCGTCTTGTTAAATTCATAGCAATCGTGTTTCCAATCCTGAATTTTCTGTAAACGCTTAGTTTGCGAAATCCAGTCATGTGCGGAAAGAACGAGCGATTTCTACAATTTTTAAGTGCCAATAAAAACAATGAGCGAGTGGAAGCAGTTTGATTAAAATGTTGTTATTTTTATGGTTAGTAATTGACTTGTCCTGGCTCGGACCTGTGACGTAGAAAAGCGTAGCTATGTATCTTTAGATTCATTTTCTATTATGAATAAAACCAACCAAGATCGTGTCGGACACGCCCGAAATAGGGTTCCGTAGCCATTAGGAAAAAAATAAGTAACATTTTTCTAAGGGTTTCGTATTTTGTACGGAATATTCCAAGTTTTGGTATATTTTATACCTTAGGCTGCTATGTGCTATTAAACTACTAATAATTCTCAAGAAAACTTAACCGCTATAGTTTTCCTTGTTAGTTTGATATACTTACTACCATCCTGAATTTTTTCAAATTTTTCCACCCACCGGTTTAGATTTTAATTCGATTTTAATAATCGATTTTAATGAAAATTTGCGCTTTAAAGTTGAATATTTTGCAAACATATCACTGAATCGAAAAATCGTTTTAGCAACCCCCCAATGGCTTTAATGGTTGGCAAGGATTTACATACTCGTGACGATGAAAACCCTCGCCTTGCGGCTCGGGTTTATCACTTGTCAACTCATTTGTAGACTTACTTACCAACCTCGTATCACAAATAACTGTTTATTTATTTTATATATATATTTATTATGTCTGTGAACCGGCCATCCTACACGGTTTCACGGGCAGTGGGATAAACAAATCGCGTGCCA
This sequence comes from Choristoneura fumiferana, assembly GCF_025370935.1. Taxonomy (NCBI): domain Eukaryota; kingdom Metazoa; phylum Arthropoda; class Insecta; order Lepidoptera; family Tortricidae; genus Choristoneura; species Choristoneura fumiferana. The sequence continues at coordinate 7,745,181 of NC_133478.1, forward strand.
AGAATGAGGCGTATCCCGCGTCATGAAATAAGTATTTATGATGTAGACGTCCAGCATAAAATAAGACATCATTACGTTATTGTGAGCGCGTTTCGTGTCTCCCGGAAATGTGGTCAATACGTCATATGTGCAGACGTGTTCCTAGGACGTTATGTAATTTGTTTGTGTTGTGTCAGGAAACATGAGAGTATATGTGAGCCCTAAATAGAGGTTCAGATTAGCTACGAAAGTTGTAGATATTTGGCACATTATTTTGCAATGATCTATTAAAACACAGATGTGTGAAATAAATCACAGTCATAGATCAAATACAATAACGTTACAATTACGAAAAGACAGCGTTTAAGCGTTATTAATTAAGAGTTGTTGCACGCAACTTCAGCTGCGAATTAAGAATAAAAAAATTTTTCGCCATCCTGCGGAAGTTTTGTCATTTTCGTGATGTAGGTACATATAGGTAGATATGTAGGTAAAGTGTCTCAACCTATCGTCGTCACGCGGAATTTCATCTAATCTAAATAAATTAGTTCAGCGATTTACACTAACAAACAGACGGACAGACAGAGTTACTTTCGCATTTATAATATTAGTTAGGATTAGCTGTAGCTCGCCAAATCATCTGTGAAGAATTCATTTATCGCTATCCCACGGGAACTCTACAAGTTTCCGGGATAAAACTGCTCTATGGCTTTTCCAGTCTGTTAAACCATTTCCATATCAAACTTCATGATGATTGGTTGAGTACTTTAAGCCTGAAGACGTAACAGACTAACACACTCAAATTCCCACTTTATATGCTAGTATTAGCCATAAATAGGGAGTTAGGAAGTCTGAAGTATTTAGAGTTAGAGTTTGTTCCTGAAATTGAAGTAGGCAAGCAGTGGCGAAAATAAACGCTTCCCATTTTAATCAAAGCGCTGACAATAGTTGCTAAAAATAACTGAAACAAATCTATTTTCGCTGTAACTATTCGAAAATTTCAAGACATCGGAACCCTAATTAATGCGTGTCTACGCATTTATTACTTTTTAATCTTTTTGTTTTTACAGCGCACGTCAAATAATTTGAACTAATCATTTCAGAACATCTCGTCACTAAATTATGTGGCGCCGCGACTTTGCCAATGTCGCGCTTTTTTTAAACGTTTGCACTTTTAACAAAAACAAACGACGTACTTTTTCGGCAACTACTGATATTTTTGTATTTTGTTTTACTTGCAATGTTTGTTTGTTTTTTAAGTTTAAAATATCGTAAGTTGAAATTCATATCCACTCCCAACGATTGAATTGGATGGTTATTTGAATACAGTCAATCTAAAGTACAGTCAACAAAAAACTCTATCAGAAATTTAAATTTACAACAAAAATTTTCTTTTACAAACAATGCGAAAATATTAAATGTAATTAAACATAATCCAGTTTAGCTTACCTAATTAAAATCCAAAATTTATAAATAATTGACATTGTTATCTATCTACTTATTTATGTTTTAACAGTTTTTTATATCGTCGATGAACGATTTTCGTCCGTCACAAATGAAGTTCATTATAAATAAAAATAGTTTTCCAAATTATTTTATACTCGAACATTAAATCCTACTAAAAACTTGTTAAAACATTGCTTTTTGTTACAACGTACCTTCATTCAATTGAGTGCTTAAATTGATCTTGAGCAACATTCTCGCCGGACCAGTAACTCAGTTTATAAACATCGCTAAAAATATTTGTTCCGATCTTGCGGACAGCCTGACAACATACAGACTTACAGTGACAATATTAATCATGTCTTAAAGACTACTGACTGGGTTCTTGCGGGATAGGTCCTGGGTATTGAGTATTTAGTATTTAAATATCAAGAGGATTTTCTGAGCAAAATATTAATTACATTTCCCCCTTCAAATTCAAATCATTTATTCAGTAAATAGGCCGCAATGGGGCACTTTAACACGTCATTTTTTTAAACTACTAGGGCTTTCGGAAAGACCATCATTGCCAAGAAAAATGCGCCGCAAGAAACTGAGCAGAAAGTATTTTTTTTAATAATAAATTACTAATATAATACTTAAAAGTACAGTATAAAATTAAAGAAAAAAATACATGAAAAGAACAACTTCAAGAAATTTGCCCATTTTAGCCATCATCACAATCATCATCTCTAACCTATACCCGTCCCACTGCTGGGCACAAACCTTTCCCTTAGATTGAGACTGCTTGAGTTGTAACACCCAAGCCTCCGGCCCCCTGTAGTACAAAAATTACAAGTGCTAAAAATCGACATAATTGTTTACTTTGTCATAGAAAAAAGTGACAATTACACAGGTGACTCATTTAAATCGGTCAGTATGGGAAAGTCTATAGACTTATGCATATTCGTATGTCTTATAGTTATAACTATAAGACATACTAATATCTGTTCTTAGGAACCATGACATCGATTTTAGTAACAAGAAAAACAGCATTCATACATTTTAAAAAAATACTTATACTCAGTCCGGGACCGGGAATCGAACCCAGTCGTTTTGAAAAATAAAACATACATTATTTCTATTTGGATATCGGTAGTGTCGGTCATAAGCAATAAATGTTACTATGAAACACGGTATCTAGAATGAATAAAATGCATTAAGTTTTATTTTTCATATCATTTTTGAATACAAGTCTTTTGTAAATGTATGAATGCAGTTTTTCTTGTTACTAAAATCGACGACCTGGTTCCTAAGAACAGATCTTCGTAAGTATGTCTTATAGTTTCAGACTTTCCCATACTGACGGATCTAAATGAGCCACCCTGTGTAGAATTGTATCACTCTTAGTACGCGCGGATTGGCAGTTATCAGCATCATCACAAATGTATAATTTTATCAGTAAGTAAATGTATAATCGTAATTCTCGAGCGTAATATTGATATCGCTTCGATGGAGTGCAATTTGAAATACTCTATACATCAGAGACTTAATATATAATCTCATGAAGCCACACTGCAAAAAGATTTAAGTATTGAGCCACTCTCATTTACTTCACTTCACTTTAATTTTTTTATGAACTACTAACATTTTTTTTGGTAAATTTTTAGTAACAATATGTTTGCAGATCATTGTTATCTGACAAAATAAATATTCTATTATGTTTAAAACCAATGAGCACTTTTTACCTTAATGGATATTTAGTGTAGTTACTTTTAGTAAACGTACAAGGATTTTTTTTTTAATCATGAAAAAAACTCTACGTGGAAACCGTCGCGCGTATACAAAAATTAATGTATCATCAATAATTAAATTACATAGTGGACAGTAATAAATAACTAAGTATACACTATGAGTGCTATGAGTAAAATTAATGTCAAGCTTGTTTAAAAAAAACTATCGATATATTTACCGTCTAATTGTTTTTCTTCCAACACAAAACAGAACAATTTATCATCATATTGCTATATAGGTATTTTGTTCATTTACTGTGTCCTCAATTATACTGGTAATTTGAATACTCCATACAATTTAGGATTTAGCCTATTGCATTGTAATTTATAAAATGTACACATATCTTATCTTTTGCAGACGAAGAATTATCGATTTTTCTACTTCTACTCTTAGACCATATTATTATGTAGCAATATGGCATCAAGATGCACTTTAAGACGACGGAAGGTTCTTATAGAATAACGATCAAGCAAATGAAGCAACATTAAAAAATCTATAGCCATCCTCCCATCCCATTCCAAAAATCATTTCAAAGATCCATAAAAAAAATCAATACACGCTCAAACTCTTGTGAATTGAGCCTATTATTATTTATTTTCAATATTATCTATGCTATCAGTCATTAACCTTCGAGCACGTGGTCGTAGTAAGGTAACAGTAGTATTTTGTTGGATTTGAAGCTGTAGCTCTGAACCAAGAATGCAAAATTTACCTCATTCAAGCTCTAGAGAAAGACAGCTAACAAAAATCATTTGGCCGACGACCGAGAAGTATACATAGCACAGAGCTATTCGTAAAATTGAACGTAAGTTGCTCCAAGCGAGAGAGAAAAACTTATGGACAAACGCATGGGTTGAAGCAGTGCAAACCGGTTAGGTCAGAGCGCTGCGTTGATTCCGTGCGACCGAGAGGGCGATATACAAAGCCGTTCAAGCTAGAGCGGTAGAGCCGAAGGTTGCATGTTTAAGTGTGGAAATTTCCACTGTAGACCGATGCAGACAATGAAACTTGAACGAATGGTGTAGCTTAGTGAAGTGATAAAGAAATCTTATATCGATGCATTTATTTTTTATTTCAAATTTGAAAACGTAAGTGATGTTTAAGACAATGTCATGTCCTACAAGATCAATGTAATAAATTTTAGTGCCACATCGTCAAAAAAATTAATTAGCATTCCGCTGCCGACAGTTGTTGGCGTCATCATTTCTGTGCACAAACACATGAGCTGTGTCTTAATTTTATCTGAATATTATTCTATTCAATTATTTAAAAAAATCTCGCGAGTAAAGTCATCAATCATCAAACACACAAAAAAACTTAGACGCATTGAAATAAATAATGCCATGAAGTTTAATTTTGAGAGTAGGTACAGTGCCCGGCCCGTCATAAACAAGTCTAGGTGTTCATAAAGATCTTAACAAAACATTACTATTAATCTCGTAAGAGCGTGTTCATACTTTTAGACACTTAGACAACTTCAAGTAACCTATTTTTAGCGTTGGAGTCAAAAATGACAAACATGAAGTGAGTGTAAATATTTGTCCAATCACAATTCCATTTCTGTGAATAAATGATTTAGCTTATCTGTATTGTAAAAAAATATTATCAAAAAAGGCACGGATCCGCGTCTAATCTAAGAATACGAGGGGTTAGGGCCTCGCCGACGGCTCCTCGTGGAAACGACTTCACCCGTTAATTTTTACAGTTATGAATAGGTCAGTAGGTGAACAGGTAGGTCAAAGTACCTAAAGTAACCAACCTCTTCCATTTTATTCACGATGTTAGTACTAGGTACTATTAGGGTAGGTAAGGTAGGTTATTCTGTTTACTTTCTTATGGAACATGCCTACTTAAATACATCGAATCTAGTATCAATATTACTGTCTTAATAAATTCGAGCAGTAGAGACATTTTAATTTGCACCTACTAGTAAAAAAATAAGGGCCACTTAAGTTTTACCGTTAAAATAAAACCGTCAAAAATACGTTTGCATTTTTATCTGAATACATTTAACTGAGCGAAAAGTATTTGAATTAATAATAATAACAGACAAGAAATAATATTCCCTATGATTAATAATATTAATTATATTTATGAATCTTTTCATTTTACCAATGAAACACAAGTGGCCCCAAATTTCATCCTATCCCCGGAAAATTACAAACTATCGATATCGATAAACAAATGACCTCTTACACGTCCACCCCTAGCTCCCCTATCGCTTGGTCGTTGCCGCCTCACCGCCAATCTTGCTTGCATAATTATTTTTAACGGTCTCTCTACGTGGGCTGCCTAGCACGGCCTTATCTCGACACACGTAACTTTACATCTATTACTAAATAAAATTTGAGAAATTCTTTGTAATATTTAACAGATTTTTTCCCAAATATCCCATCTTTCCCACATTTCTTTTTAATTTTTGTGTCAGACATAGAAACAATAATTCACAATAATCATTACCTACATTACCTACTTAAAAAAATACATCTCTATTAAGCGTAAAAAACAATATCCCTGATTAATTTATCTCAAAGATATTTTCGGAATTTCAAAGACTCCGTCTCCGTTTTTTGCTTTCATACAAAAATTAAGTATCCAAAAAAGATCAATATAATAATAGACAGAAACATAGCGCCAATTTTGCGATGAACTTGTGTTACTTGCTTTGAAAAAATCTAATTGTAAAAAATTACGATAAGTGATACAATATTTTAGACTATCACGGTCATTACTAAGTTTATGAATTAAATTCGGGTTTTGTTCCGCGTACATTGATTTTAGAGCAGATCGATGATGGTCGTCTCGTGATCATGGCGCATGCAACTGTGCCGAAATATCGAGCTGCTCTAAAATCAAGGTACGCGGAACAAAACCCGAATTTAATTCATAAAATTACGATAAGTGGTGCCCCTTAAATGTCTAAGGAGAATAAAAAATCTTTTAAAGTATACTCAAAATGAACAATAGATGGCGCTACAATCCTTGTTCTCAATTGTTAACCGCAAAAAAAAGCTGTTTTTTACATTTCATGCAATAGGTATTATATTTTGTTTTTGTATTGAACAATGGGAAAAAGTCTTGACGAATCTTTAGGACGCTTAAACTTTTTTGGGGAATACACTTTGGATGTAGAGTTCAAGAGTTATTATTTATTATGCTTAATGTTTTAATAATGATTTTTACAATATTTTTCTACGCCATTGAAAATGTACCTAATATATAAAAAGATTGCGTCAGTCAATAGTTGTATCAAAAATGCAGAATATCCGGAAATATCTTTGCGGAATTAAGTAGCTTACAGGAAGACAATTAATATTATGTTTTCAAACCTTGCAAATCATTATCTAGACGTTATTTGTGTACCTATGCCCTTTAGCTACAGAACTAGACCTACGGCACATACGTACATCCAGTTCATGGTCTAGACCCAACAATCGTCACATTTCATCGTTCATTGGCCCTACGACCTGTAGATATATCAAAAGTGTCTATACTCCATTTAATTTAAGATTTAAATTAACGGTCAAATTGTAACACACGTTTCTCGGTATTTCGAAAACACACATTTACTAAAAATACCTACATGTACATTTATTAGCGGTATTTATTATATTTTTACTAGAAGTTAACACAATCTTAAATAGTTTCATTGTTTTATTTAAAAACGTGTGCAAATTTTACCGTTAAGTGTCAAATGTTAAAATAAACGGAGTATAGGTTTTTAGGGTTCCGTAGCCAAATGGCAAAAAACGGGACCCTTATGGATTCGTCATGTCTGTCTGTCTGTTTGTCCGTCCGTATGTCACAGCCACTTTTTTCCGAAACTATAAGAACTATACTGTTGAAACTTGGTAAGTAGATGTATTCTGTAAACCGCATTAAGATTTTCACACAAAAATAGAAAAAAAAAACAATACATTTTGGGGGTCCCCGTACTTAGAACTGAAACTAAACATTTTTTTTTCTTCAAACCCGTACGTGTGGGGTATCATGGATAGGTCTTCAAAAATGATATTGAGGTTTCTAATATCATTTTTTTCTAAACTGAATAGTTTGCGTGAGAGACACTTCCAAAGTGGTAAAATGTGTGCCCCCCCTCCTGTAACTTCTAAAATAAAAGAACGATAAAACTAAAAAAATATATGATGTACATTACCATGCAAACTTCCACCGAAAATTGGTTTGAACGAGATCTAGTAAGTAGTTTTTTTTAATACGTCATAAATCGTAAAGTAAAGGAAACTTTTATATTATGTTACTTGCTGCTACGGAACCCTTCATGGGAGAGTCCGACTCGCACTTGGCCGCTTTCTTTCAATAAGTTTTTAATCCAGTGTGCTTTGGCTTAGAGTGACTAAGCGTTCCCTGAAGCCAACGAGCCACCAATAGTAAGCCACCACGTCTTGTCTTGTCAAATCGTAGTCATAATAATAATAATAATAATCTCGCTCAGTCCAAGGCCAGTCCCTTACTTATAGCTGGATCTTTGGGAATAACATAGCCACTTTTTATTCCGATATTCGCAAGGAATGGGAATGTACCTGCAATGACGACCGGATGGCCAAGTGGTTAGAGAACCTGAATTCGAAGCTTGAGGTCCCGGGTTCGAATCCCGGCCGGGGCAGATATTTGTATGAATAATACGAATGTTTGTTTTAGGGTCTTGGACGTTTAATATGTATTTAAGTACATATGTTTTTGTCTATATAAGTATGTTTATCCGTTGCCTAGTGTCCATAGTACAAGCTTAGCTTAGTTTGGGACTAGGTCAATTGGTGTCAAGTGTCCCATGATATTTATTTTATTTATTTATTTAATATCTGTCACATACAGCGGAGCGTGCAAAAATATATATTAGTATTTGACAAGTCCTACCCGGCCCTAATAGAGTCGTATCAGATATTTAGGCACGCTTTACTGTGTCGGATACTGGTGCTAGTGACTGTACGATGTCATATGGATTTTTGGAATGTGTAGAATCACTAAGTAACTATAGAGTCATACAATTTGACACGGGTCTAGTTAGTAAAGAACACGACCGTTTTGGGAATTTATTTAAATCCAATTTCCATGCAATTGTCAATTAAATTATTTACGAAAGCAAAACCGCAGGAAAAGACCAGTGTTAAACAAACTGATAAGTCGTATGTATGTATTTGTCTTGGCTGTACTCTTGTTTACAGTCGGCTTTAATTCATTGTTAGAATTACTTACAAGATTACTACTTGGATTTAGTACGAGTATAATGTATAATGTCAATCGTCATTTTACGGAAGATTGAAAATAAAATGAAGGTATGAGTGCTCGTCAGTATCCCAATAATTGTCATCTTTAATTTTATGTCATTAGCAATCGAGGTGACCCGTAAAGGTGACAGCAGGGTGTCATCTATTGGGCAAGCGTGTTTAGCACGCTGAAGTTTACCTTATTTAGTAGTAACTTATTTTTTTATTATTGCAAGCACCTTACTGAATGTCTCCAGTTTTAGTATAGGACGGACCCATCACTTCGTATCGGTAAACTAGCGTACCTATCCGGCGTAAATTTTGTACTACTAAATATATGTGTACGTATGATTAAGCATGCAAGACCTAGACGCAGCCTAGAACTCTTTAAACCTATTATTATTGTTAGTCAACCTAACGACAAAAACATAGATCAGATGAAGATACGAGTAGTAAGTACGTCCTTCTTTCTTTGAAGTCCTTTCAAATAAGAGACAAGCACAGAACTATATCGAGAGAGAAGGAAAGAGTGTGTGTACAGTCAAGTGCAAAAATAAGTATCTATTCGAACCACTCAAAAATATGTTACTACTGCCTTATTGCCCTCTTGTTCTGAGAGGAGGCCTGTGCCCAGCAGTGGGACGTATATAGGCTGGGATGATGATGATGATGATGACTGCCTTATTGCGTCGGAATAAGGGTTTGTGGTACTTATTTTTGAAACTTTGAATAAGTTCATATTTTTACACTTGACTGTAACTGTGTAGTTTTGAAATTCAGACTGTAAGCTTTTTAGTTGGTAATTGAACACTAAATCGCAGTTAATAAATCGATATTTCCTTAAAATTACTACTTATAAATTTTCATCTTTTGTTTTCGTCGATTGTTTTGAGGACGTAAACTTCTCGCGTTTTTATATAAAGAGATTTTTACTTAGTACGAGTACAATATGATTATATAATACTATATGATTTTGTTGTTTGTGTCATCTTCGCTTTTGTATTGGATATTATATTTGAACGTTTATTACAGGATATGAATGAACCATCCACATCAGATGAGATTCCAATACATACGACAAAGAAGAAAAAAATATTGAACAAACTGAACAATGCAAGGCAAATAATAAAACAGAAGGACAAACAAATTAAACGCCTGAAGGAACTAAACCGTCGGAAAGCAAAAACAATACTTACCCTAATGGCATTATTGAGGCACTTAAAAAAGAATACCTTGAACAATGACGAACAAGCGGAGACCCTTAAAACAACGAATGTAACGACTGAAACACTTTATTCTAGAAAAAAAAAGGGTAACAAATATAAAGCAGGGGGTGTCGGTGCATAGAATCGATGTGCCGTGTTCTAATCGATGGTTTTGAATTGTTTTCGCGCAGCTTATGTTTCCCATCACTAAATTACACTCGTGACGTCAAAGTACCTACCTATGCAAAATGTTACACGCTCGGTCTCCCTACAAATTGAACTCTTTAGTTCTATCTCGATATAGTTCTATAGAGACAAGACATATCAGAGAGAGTTTATAGGTATATCTCTATTGACATTAGAAAAGTAAATATTCGTTTTCACAAAAAAAAACTGAAGTCTGTAGGTACAGTCGAACTAACTGATTCTTGTACCAGGGTGGGCTTTTAATAATCAATTTCACTATGATATCCTTGACAAAAGTATGGTATGTCAACATGACATGAGTGGCACAAAGGTTGCACCCTGATTCAGATTCAGTTTGTTCGACTGCATCAGGAGCCAATAAGTGGAGATTACCGTTACTCCTCTTAATCCTGGCCCTATACTACGAAGTGCAAAATTCGAACTTCGTATCGTGCCGTCCCGCTGAAGCTTATATTATTTAATACGAGAGTGAGAAGGACGGTACTTTGATTTTCAAATTTCTTACAAGACCCCCTGCTTATTGTAATACAAAGCAGTTTGTTGCTTGCGCCAGCGCTGGCCGGGTGGCTTTGTAACTTGACCGTGACTCGACCCTTACGCAGTGGACACACTGGATCAATTAGCTGTTCATGTAATGTAAACAATGATGCTATAAAAATTAATAGCACAAAAAGTCCACGGGGTCCATCCACCCAGGTACATGATTCAATTTGTTCGACTGTACGATGGCATCAGATCAGGATAGGAGCCAAATCGTCGCGATTACCGTTACTCCTCCTAGTCCTGTTTTTTGTAATACAAAGCAGCTTGTAACTTGCGCCAGCGCTGGTCGGGTGGCCTTGCAACTTGACCGTGACCCAAACCTTTCGCAGCTATAGGGCAGTGGACACACTGGATCAATTAGCTATTGATACAATTATAAACAATGATGCTATAAAATTTATTAATCTCATTAATTAATGAGTGATGGACAATTGCTTTTGCCATAAGATACGCTACTCTAAAATGTTGCTGTTAATAATTAGTGTTTAAAGTATTATTTTTTTGTTTGTCCGCAACAAAAGATTTTTCTAAAGGAAGAAAGATGTTAGAGCACGTAATTCGGCATGATACTTTTTAGACAATTACATATTTTGGAGGGAAAAATTAAAAGGAGGAGAGGAAGTTTATTGAAACTTAAACCTTGACCCTGTCATCTCATGATATACTCGTAATTGTATTACTTACTCGTATGTATGTACGGTTAGTAAAATTGCAATATTTATGTTTTTTTTTCTGTAAGACTAATCTCAAACAGGAAAAAATCACGATCAATTTAGCTATGTATTGTGAGTTATATCTGGTCCCAGTTTCCTTGTATGATAGTAACTATTTCTAAAGCTGGCTCTATTTCCATCCGAGTCAATTTCCATATATTATTATTACCGAGAACACTAGAAATAGCAGCTGCTCCATTGTGCTCCAATACTTAAACTGTATTTACATGTTCGCCGGCTTAGAAAAACGTACAGACGAATTGAAATCCTGCTGATCTTATGGAGATGTAAGTTTATCTATAAAAAAATACTATCATCATCATCATCCCTGCCTATATACATCCCTCTGCAGGGCACAGTCCTCCCCTCAGAATGAGAGGGCTTGGGCAGTAGTTCCCACGCGGGCCCAGTGCGGATTGGGAACTTCACACACACCATTGAATTGCTTCGCAGGTTTGTGCAGGTTCCCTCACGATGTTTTCCTTCACCGTAAAGCTCGTGGTAAATTTCAAATGTAATTCCGCACATGAATTTTGAAAAACTCAGAGGTGCGAGCTGGGGTTTGAACCCACGATCCTCTGCTTGAGAGGCCATAGGTCAAACCACTCGGCCACCACGGCTTCAAAATACTATAAATAATATTAATTCGTTCGTTAATTTATTCGCAGACATACTTAATGCAATATTATACACACAATTATATACTAAAGCTGAAATGCCCGTACGCAATACGGTTTAAACAAGCCTCTTAAAAAAAATGAAGTGATTTAGTTCAAAATTTAATTTATAGTGGTTTTGAAAAATATATAAGTCCAGTTTGTATAACGCTTTTCTTTTTTAACTCTACTTGAAAATATAATAACACCAGTAAGAAAAAAAAAGGAAAAATATCTTTGAAATTGTTTTTTCGTTCGGTAACACGCCAATGCGTGCAATACAAGCTTGTCAATACAAGCTTTAATTTATAAAATGAAAAAAATACACAAATACAGTATTACGTTGGCGAGCAAAACTTACGGGTCACTTCTCAGGCAAGGTAGTGTGGTAGTATGACCCATGACCTTTTATTTTAAGTAAACGTCCTCGTGACTGGAGACATGACTTTCTTGGTTTAAATCAGCCATATATACATTACATTAGGTACTGTGTAGAATTTTATTTTTAAGTTTAAATTAATTAATTTTCATTGTTGACATTCTTTTTTGTATTTACTTACAGTTACACGGAAAAAAAATGAATTCTTTGACCAAGAATATTCATAGTCTCAGGAATATTGTTTAAATCCAAGTATGTAATTATTTTATTTAAGTAAGATAATAGTTTTTTCACACCTCTCCTTCAGAAAAGTAACTTTTCCTCCCTGTCGAGAGGGAGCAAAGTGCAACTTTTCTGTTCAAGGCTTTTCTGAGTGTTTTATTGCAAATGTAAATTTTTGAAGTTGATAATTGTAAAGCCACGCTATTTTCTATGCTGGTCGTTCTTTAATGATATTTAGATTTTTTTTCCAAGTTTCTTAATGCTCGGTGTGAAAAGTTGTATTAGCCACACGGGAGCAAAACCCTTTTGACACAAATAACTATTTCATCACGCTTGCTCGTCAATGATGGTATACTAAAGTACAATGGCCTCAATTGTTCCCGCGGGAACTATGGATTTACGCATAGTTTTTCTCCCCAAGGGAGTTGTGTGTGACTTTAGTTTTAAAAAGTTAGTAGGTACGTCATCGGACTAAAGAGGTTTCCAACGTTTTATTTACATCTTAAAACTTAGCTATCACCCAATTTTACCCCATAAAAATTTGCCACGCTTCATGAAACTTCGTTATTTTTATATTTTAAACTTATATCTTATTGTTTTGCAATAATTTTAGTTAATATTTTTTTAGCACGTTTGAACAATCTGGCCGTGAGACCATTTGAATTCTAAACTATATAAACACAGTTTTTAGGATTATCTATTGTAGAAGACTCGAATAAAGTGACAATCAGGGGGCTACTACGAAATTCGAAAATCGAAGTTCATATCGATTTCCTAACGCTAATATTATTTAATACGAGAGTGGGAGGGACGGTACGATACGAACTTCGATTTACGAATTTTGTAGTCTAGACCCCTGTATTGGCGGGAAGCCATTATTTTATTCAGTTGTTTTCTTAGCGCCTTTCTTTTGCCGACCTGTGAAGTGTTTGGACACAAAATAATTTAATTTTTTGCAATTTTTTTCCTTGAAATGCGATGAAAATCATTGTGTATATCACGGGCCGTAAGGGGATTACTAACGAGAGTCTATCAGAAGGCCGACGCCAGACGCCCCTTACTTACGTACGCCCCTTAATGCACAATGTACCCAAGACAATATTTGTCTTCATCCAATACAATACGGCGTCCGGCTATATACGAAATATTATTGTCTTGACCAAGGGTATTTGTTTTAATCTAAGACATCCTTTTTTCCGTGTAGTGGCTTGAAATAAATGATTTATTTTTATGAAAACATATAAATTACTATTTGTAATAACATATACCTACATACATTTTTAAAAATCGTTGTATTGAAAGAGCATCTAAACTGTTTTGTTTTCAAACATCCTAACATCCTCCGATTGATTGTTAGAGTAATTGACTCAATTGTTTAGCTGTTACTTGACATTATAATAATTATGTGAATTGCGTCTTCCAGAACGTTGCGCTTATTGAGTAATATGAGACAAAAAAAGATTCTTGACCCACGTCATCTCATTCAGTCATTTATTCGATGTGTCTTTGCCTACAAGCATCAGCATCATGCACGCTATAGTCGCATTGCCGTATTATTATGGAAATAATGTGTTATATAATGTTATGTGGTATGTGTTTGTTTAATGTGTTGATGCTGTGTGCAGCATCAACTATTATACTTTTAAAGGTGCCTGATCATCAAATAGTATTCATTTAGACTGATTTCCGGGTTTGATATCTGCAGGATAATTCGGGAGACATAATCAAAATATCAAAATTATCACTTAATAAAATAAAAGACCCCCCCCCCTCTTAACAGCAGATCTAAACTGGGCTTAAGATAACGATGGAATTTTTCAATCGATTCTAGTCTTTGTAAACAGGTTCAATAATTATAAGGATTTATTTGTCTATTTAGTTTTTTTGTAAGAGAATGAGAGGGACGGTACGATACCAAATTCGATTTTCGAATTTCATATTAGCCCCCCTGGTGTTTCCTCGGAGTGAGTCACAGCAAACACAGTGAAGGTTACAGTCTAGTCATTTACTCGGCCTTGTTACTTTCTCTTCTGTTCTACTACGCTGTGCGAATCTTAGTTATGTTATGTTTGAGGTCATATTAAAATATTTGTTTATTGCACGCAGCGGAAATTTTGGCACGGAAAAAAACTGTACTCGTACTTTGTTGTTTATAGTTGGTCGTGCGCAGTGTTGCCAATTTAGTGACTTTTGCTTCTTCTTTGGTCTTAGCGACCAAAAAAAAGTTTTGACGACAAAAATGGTTTAGCGACTTATCTGGCGACTTTTGGAATACAAATTTAAACAGTTCTAGGACCAAAAATGAAAAACCAATAAAGACCAATAAAGGATACATTTTTTGTCATCTCGACGACAACGAGAATTATACAGTGCCAAGAGATGTATATGGAAAGCGAAAAACGCGCTTGCACACAAAATTCAAAGATTATTTAATTAAAGCTCTATTCGTTTATGCTCTAGCTTTAGCTATTTAAAGAAAATTCAATTTCAGTGAATTCGGAAATCTTCTAATATAAGTTGTTTTTTTTTTCGTATCCCAACCTTTCAGACCACCAGTGGCCTCTTGTGTCTCTGCCTGAGTCCGCTCGCTCATTTTGGAATTAATTTTAGCGATTTTCTAGAGTCTTTTGATTTTGAGTTTAGCGACTCGAGTTTCTAGGAGTTAGCAACACTGGTTGTGCGACCTCAGAGGTTCCCAAATATAGTGTTATAATAAGGGACTTACTTAATGCAACACAATTGAACAAAAAAAAACCAGTTACAATAATTTTGGCCCAGTTAACTAGGGGATTCAGTTGAGTGGTTTTCGAGTACTTAAATTTTTCGTTTTTTTTTACCAATAACTGTTTCTCCGTCTAAAATTGTTAATTCCATTTAGCTCCTCTTCTGTATTCACTGTACTTAGCTGATGCAAATAGGTCGATACCAGTACTTTTGTATCTAAGAACATTGTGAAATAAAAGCAATAACAAACCTTTTGGTACAAAGGGTGAACTAATAACCTATAATTAAATGGGTAATTTTTACCTACCAACCAAACGTTACTCAATTTTGATAAATTTTTGAAGCTGCGAGACTATTAGTCTTGCAATGTGACGTCACATTGGCCAAAATCTTGCGCTGTGCTGACTGGCCACAGAACCGCGTGCGCCGGTCACCAGGGTCGTTGACACTAGTTGCTTTCTATTTCGCGTCTACCGTCGCTTCTGTTACGATCTTCGCATTCTTATATCATTATTAGAATTTAAAGCCGAATATTTCCTTTGGAGCTTGCTACTGCGCCATTTTGAAGTTATGTTTTAATTTAACAGGTGAATTTTGTGTTACAATAAATAAGATAAACAAATATCAGGTTGTTGCAGGTGGTAGGACCTTGTGCAAGGTCCGCCCGGATTACTACCACCATCTTGGTCGCTAATCCTGCCGTGAAGCAGCAGTGCTTGCACTGTTGTGTTTCGGCGTGGAGAGTAAGACAGCCGGTGAAATTACTGGCACTTGAGGTATCCCATCTTAGGCCCTTAGGTTGGCAACGCATCTGCGCGACCTTACGATAGCTAAGCTTATGCAAAAATATGCGTGTTCATGCAATTCCTCCACCTCCACACTATAAGAAAACACAGAAATCACACAAACCTATCTATCACCACCACCACACTACACTGACGCTTTTCGAACTCAACCAGAGCTCATCTTCAGAATGACACAACCGTACATCATGCTACCAGTTGTTAGACTAACGAACCACAACCACCGTTTTAATTTGTACTGACTGTAACTCCCCCAAGTACCCACATATATGAAACAAAACAAAACTACCCACAAATTATTAATAAATTTTTAACCGTCCTTCAAAACTACCTTGATTTTTATTTATTTACTGTCAAGGCATGTTTTATTAACTACCATTGCTGAAATTAGATCCAAGCCGTAGCAAGGGAGATGAAACTAAATTTACCTGCTCATTAATAATAGACCACATACTGTTGTATCTAATTATCTCCATGCATTCTAAAACATCGAGACGAAACTCCTTACCACAATAATGTAACACTTCATACGAATCTGAGTCCAATAAAGAATGATTTAATTCCAACAAATCTTTGGCAAAATTCGACTTATGGGTTATTATTTCGAGAGGTTCAATTGTGTTCAGACTCAAATTTTCAGTTATAAAATTAGAAATATATCGTTTATTGTTTTTAAGTTGCTTAGGATATTATCACTGAAACTTGTGATAAATACATTTTACTCTATTTTATCTTTTTTTCCACAATAACTTAAATTTTCTGCACAAAAGTCAGTTACGTGGTCAGGTTCGGATTATCCCTGATTACTTTGTAGTATTGTAAAAAATACAAGGTATAGAAAAACTTGCTGTTTAAAACATGGATTGAATGTTCATAATATGATATACCATGCATGCAAACATAAAAAAATTAGGACATTGATAAGACAATTTTTTCTACATTTCCCATTGTTCCAAAATACAGCATCATTTTCGTAGCCACACTTATTAAGTATATTTTAAACAAAAAAAAGAGGTCAAACCTCCTGTAAATCCTTTTTTAACTATAAGCAACTTTGAAAATAAGACTGCGTCAATATAACGTATAATGTTTATCGCAAGTCATAATTATTTATCTATAATTAATGTAATAAAGGTTCAGTTAGATTTGCGTCAAAGATCGAGCGTCATTTTCGTTACGGTTGCGACTTGGTAAGTATTGGGTAAATAAATATAATGTTTTACTGGTGCTGTGTCATTTGCAGTTAAGTTATTCAATATTGATTTCATTTGCTTCAAATCTATAGGATATTTACTGCAGAGCCGCGAAAGTAAGAGCTTTTCAATTTCGTGGTCATCATTTTCGTGGTCCTATGGGCCACGAAACTGATTAAAGACCACGAAAAGATGATTTTCCCTACAAGTAGAAAAAATACAGAACACTTTTATAGAATTTTCTGCTTTTTACAGTGTAATCGTTTATGCCGTTATTGATTTAATTGATTTAAACGAAGAATGGTTGACCGTCAACAACATTTGCTCCAGGTGTGGTTATAGGAATTATGACCAGTGCGTCGCCAATTTTGTTAACTGGCGAGAGGTTCAAGAATTATTTTGCCCTGAATGTACGTGTGAAATGTATATATCTAAATATAAAAGAAAACTTCGTCATTTAGAGGAGCATTTTGTTGTGTTGTTTCGTTGTAACATAATTTCGTTCTGGTTTACCGTAGACCTGCACGGGGGGGAAGGTATTGAAAACTGTTTTGGTTTGTGAGTTGAAGTTATTAATCTTACTTTAAAGTAATTTCTAGATAGTATTTAAAAGGTTACAAAAATGACAATTTGAAGTCGTCATTTTCGTGGTCAAGTTTTAATTTTTTTTTATATAGATATCGATTGTCTATTTCTGTTGATACCTGATTAATTAAATAATGCTTATTCGTTTTCTCATTATGATCGGATTTTCATTCAAATAGTACAATTATAAGATTTTAAAATAAACAAAATGTTCTTTTTCGTGGTCTCGACGCTCATATTCGTTACCGTTAAAATTGGATCTTTGCTTTTTTTAACCAAAATAAACTTTATCGATCTCTTATAATATAAAGCATCTTATCGGTACATATCCTTATGTTCAAAATAAAACAGACCACATCAAAATGTGTGTTTTTATTTCTGTAACATTTATCTTACACCTCAAATAATTACCCTTATCAGGATGCTCATTCCTATATGCCGAAACATGCTCTTTAAATCTAGCATTAAAACTGCGACCGGTCTGACCAACATATACTTTACTGTAGTCATTACAAGTGAGCTTGTATACACCCGATCTAGTTCCTTTATCTTCCTTCTCTTTGTGGTTACAAAGTTCTTCTTCTTCTTCTTCTTCTTCTTTTAGTTCATTATTATTTTAGATCTAAGCCAACCCAGAATATTTATAAGCCGCTCTACGGGGGCACTGCTTCAATTTCGGGTAAAAGGCGGTTCTCGGAATGTTATTATAACTACCTACCATAATCAACTGTACTGTTTCATACACGTCGTAGTTTCATTGTCAATAGCATCTTTTTGTTGACAAAATCTATTTGTACATAGGTACATAATGATTAATGATTAATGAAAAGGGTCTAATTTGTGTATGCTGCTCGCGACTGCACTTGCTGTTGCCCGCGACTTCGTCCTCAAAAAAAACCACGCGGGTATTCCCAAAAATTACATTTATTATCCAGGAAAATTATGAAATTCACAGACACAGAGAAAATTGCGGGTAGCAGCTAGAATGAATAAAAATAGCAAAGCGTAAGTGTTTACCGAAAATGGATTATAAATAACTTCAATTTAAACAGACTGGAATTCTTATTTTTCTTCAAAAACAAAAGACAAACAGCTAATTTAAACCCTGTCATCCATTAGTGACATCCTCCGCATCTGAAACTGAAATGGAAATAGATCAGTGGGGCTAATACCACAGAATAGACACAACTAATACGAAATTCGAAAATCGAAGTTCGTATCGTACCGCCCCTCTCACTCTCGTATAGATAACATAAGAGTTAGCGGGACGGCATGATGAATTGAATTGTAAACAATATGAATTTCGTAGTAGCCAGTAGCCCTCCAGTTTGATCATTCGTCAAGAGATAGAAAATCCATTAGTAGTGGATAAAGCCCTGTCTGAACTCCATTTTCTATCTACTGAAAGAATAAAACGACCTAACATGGGTATTAGTGATATTATATATTTGCTTTATTTTACAACATTCCACAAATTACGTCTTCATTTAAATAAATGAATATTTCGAGGCGTTTGACTTAACCTAATCGCAAAAAATAAGCAAAGTTTGTGTTATGTATCTCTCAAGTACCTCTATATAAGTACATGTCGCTCATCCAGTAGAATAATGACATATATTTACAAGAAAACAAGTATTGAATTTTAAATTTACGGTTTGATATCTCTAAATCACTTTTTTATGTAATCGTCACAATGCAATTGTGTCGGTGTTCTGTTGGATGAACGATGTGTTTTCTGTTCTGCTAATGCTTAGGTGCTATGTGTTTGTGTTCAATAAAGAGTTTTTATATTGTATTGTGTTACGTGTCCTAGGCAACTAGACATCCAAGACTCGAGAGCAAACATTCGTATTTTCCATACAAATTATCTACCACGACCGGGGACCGAACCCGAGACCACAAGCTACCCTGTCAGGTTGTTTAATCACTGTGCTATTCGGTCATATTGTACCTATGAAGAACCTCGTGCAAAATTTCACGTTTCTAGACTTAGCGGTTAAAATCCCGGGTAATTTGTGTACAATTATTGGGGTAGTAAAAAGATTTTTGGTTCATTTTATATCATGACCAAATTCAGAACTAAGTATGTATATCCTTCTTCAGTTTTATCTTCTTCTGCTGATGATTGTAGGTACCCCAAATGCTTCAAAAACTCTTGATCGTTCAACATTGCTCATACAGCAACATTGCCCATGTCATCAGTCCATCTTGTATTTAAATGACACAAACAATGGAATATTTTGCTCATGCTCAGACGAAACGTAAAAAATGCCTCGTGCATACATGCTAGACTTACTGTATTGAAAAAGTTCATGGTTTCCCAAACTGTTACATTTTTGGATAAAATGAACAAACAAACATCTTGGAATTTTCTCCGTTTGCTAAACTTCAATGCTTGCTTAAGATTTTTGCTGTGATTCATTAGAATTCATTTTATAAACTACCACCATGGTTATTTACAGCTTTTTTATTTAAGACAACGGTTTAGCTTGTGGATGGAAGAGGATGCTGGCGTCTAAAAAAATGTGCACTTTAAACCATATGGTTTGGAAAAAGAGCTCTATATTGAAAGGTGATCTAAGTCAACTTATGGAGTTTTTAAAAGATCTATCTAGCGCGGCAGCGATATCTTACACTCGGAGAAAAAACGAGAAAAACTCAGCCCCTCTTTACGTATACATAGTGGAGAGGTGCCTACCCTAAAAAAAAAACTTTTACCACATTTCCGGCGTGCTTAATTACAGTAATTACCTACTCATGCAAAATAACAGCTTTCTAGCACTAACAGTCTCTAAAGCTAAGCCATGGACGGACGGACATGGTGAAACTATAAAGGTTCCTCGTCTACGGAATCCTAAAGAGATGTAATAGATTAATTAATTTACAAAATTAAAAGTGGATCATAAGTCAATTCAATAATTAATTAATTTATTATGCATTTCCGATGTTTAATAATCAGTAGTCTTGTACTGTACATTCAACCAAATTGATTCATAGGCCCCCACAGAACCTTGTCATTGTGACATTTTACGTCATCCAATAAGCATTGCTGTAGACAACCCACAATTATTCATTATGGCAAGGTGGCCTAGAAATCGAATTGTTTGACAGTACCTACCTATATGTTTACGTACACTCACGCCCTCTTCGCACACCATATTTGTTCCCTCCCGCAGCTAATAATGTTCGGAATATTCCAGACTCGTTCAAGGCCCGCTATTCAATGTTAATAAAAGCCCTTATCCTTGAAAAGGATAACAGATTCACGAATAAACCAACAATATTTTATGCGTATATTACCTAAATATTTTGTGTTCTTTCTGGTATAATTGGTTTACCACCCTAAGGTTTAATGTCATTTGTAGCACGTAACGTCAAAGCCTATTTTCACTCACAAGTCAATATGACAATCAGCCTTATTGTTTTATTTCTGAAGTAGGAGCTGTCATTAAAATTGGTAAAGCACTTTCTTGGTCGACCATACCTGACCCCTGTTTACAACACAGTGGATGAAATTTGGCCTGAATTATATTATGTAATTTTCCGGGATTTTTAAGATCTTGGCAAATTACATTATTCCTACTGGATAGCGACAAGCGAGCTAGTAGGTACATAAAAGAACATTATTCGGTAAAGACCAATTGAAATAGAAAGAAAGCGAAGGCATGAATCGTAATATTCCTGCGCCGGTTAACCCTTTTGCAGGCCCCGCTAATGTAGGTAAGCTGAATCAAAGTAAGTAAAATGAATCAAAGTTTAATGTTGTTTACGTATGAGGGAGTAATTTAAAAACAATTATAATTTTTAATGACTTCAATTGATTTTGGTGATATTGTAAATGTAGCAAGGTCGAATATTTGTGTACAAGGTGCGACCAAACCGCTGCTTAAAAAACGGTGACGGCACGGAATCGCAGTGACGCACCGTATGCGCACCGTTTTTATCGCATGCTCTCCACACCGCTGCTTAAAATACGGAATCGCAGTGACGTGTCGTAAACTTCAGGTTTTTACCGAACAAAAGTCGTGACGTTTACGGCACGTCACTGCGATTCCGCACCGTTTGCGTATTTTAAGATGCGGTTTGGAAAGCATGCAAAAAAAACGGTGCGCATACGATGCGTCACTGCGATTCCGTACCTACCGTCACCGTTTTTTAAGCAGCGGTTTGGTTGCACCTTTATGTGGTCACTATATGAACTATACCTGGACCTGGAAAAGGGTTAAATTCAAATACAAATTTGATTGCATTTGTTGGTTAGTTATAGCTAGGTACAAATTAAATTGTTTTGCGAAAATTTTATTACAAGGCCAGAAATTTTCAATTAATTCCAACTCATCACATTCCATACAACCCGAGCCACATTCCGTTACCTAGATTTAGTTTTAGCAGAATGAGTGCATAAGCAACATAAACATAACTCTTCGACGAAAATCGCAATTCAGAATTAATGTGTAACATAAACAGAACATTATTAGTGTCTGCTGAATAAAAACGGCACCGCATGACCGGCGTGTAATTGGCGATTCGGAGCCGCACTATTAATAACCATGTTTGTCAGAGATGCGACACAATATCAACCAGCTTAAAAGGACCCGTTACCCCTTCCTAATAACCAGCAATTAATATTTTCTAACGGGAACTCTGAAGCCCGTTCACAGGTCATAACATTCTGGATTGAACAAATCTTTACAACCAATCAAAGACTTTGTAGATACCAGTTACCGTCAGTTAGGACGAGAAACACTGACACAATAACTAAATTACGTAGGTCGTACTTCAAATGGGTTCCAGATCTTTCTCAATAAAGCTTTCTTGATCGTTTTCTTATCTTTTATATATTATATTTTATATTTCAATAAAAAAAATACTGATTTATTATTTTAATATGGCAACAGTTTGCAAACGAAGATTTTTAAAACATAACCAAATGAAGGAGGGGATGGAAAGTTCAAATAAAACCGGTGGCACTTGGCTAGTTGAGCTCTCTCTGTCGAAGGCGAAGAAAACGAAAGGTTGTGATTTAACGTTTGTCTAGTAACAAGAAATATATTGAAATGATTTACGTGGAACAGTATTTCATTTATTTAACTGAGTTCGTAAGTGAGTGAGGCTTACAAGTAGAGTAATTAGGATCGCAGAGGTCAAGATTGGTAATTTGTGACTATTTTAGGAGAAATCAATACATATGACAACCTTCAGTACATGAATACTGCATAGACACCGCACTGGGGCATTGGGACAAGGACTGGGTCGGTTATTAGTTATTGAAAGCCGATGCAAGGGATCGATATATAAAGAAATTGCTATCTTTCGTTATCTTAACCTGGAAAAATTCATCAATACAGTACTAAGAATTTGCGATCGAATGAAATCATTTCGATAAAAGTGATTTATCATTAGGTTTCTCAGATTTTAATCGAAGCTGGCACTTTTGCCCACATTCTAGCGCAAGCGGAATGTACCATCAACCAAATAAGTGCTCTATAAATTTTTAAACAAGTTCCTATCAAATGAATATGACTCTAAAGTCGAATTTTCAAGTTGACAGACACGTCTATTGGCATTATTGTTTTATGACATGCAAACGATTATCAACTTTAGGGTGGACGACCACATACTTGGCTGATGGTACCTACTCCGCAAGGAGTCAGTTTAACTTACATTGTTCAACTTCATAGAGATTCAGTGGAAGTTCGGCTCCGCTCACAGTGAAAGATGGCCATTTGCCTTCTAATATTCTGAAAAAATATTTCTATTGATATTCATTTCTACCAGCGAAGACAAGATTAGAATCGCCAAATTCCGCTCGTGATGTTTATGTTATGGCCGATGTCAGTGCCAACGCCAAATGCGAATGTACAGCGCGCATGAACCAGTTTAACAGGGGCCCTGACATTGAGCCAGAATTCCCCGTTTTGTAAACATCCGCGACCATCCCAGAGAGGAAGGAGAGTTCAAGACAATTTGGCCCTCCCGGCGCCCTGAAATATACACAAACACACGTCATACGATTTATTTTTGTACTTTAAAATTCGCTAATGAGATAGGAAGCGGAAAGTTGCCAACGAGCACAGACGGGATCGACTTGTTCGCATAACATGTGGGCACATCAGTATTTGATTCAATGCTACAATATTTCAATGTCGACCCCGGAACTGCTTTCTTTTAAATAGGACACGATTAGTGAACATAAATTATAAAGACATTGAGAAAATTTTGGAGATTTTGTTTGAAGTTTATTTTTTACAATACCTAAGTACAATAAAATTTAAATTATAACTTTTCTGTATAGATTTACCCTTAGAACTATATTCATCGACTGCCGGAACAGTCACTGTTGAATAAAGGCCACCCCCTGAACGCCACAATGAACGAAAACTCGCCACTTGCATTCACCGGTTGCCCGCTAGCCCGCTACTCTCGAGATGTCGTCAGTCCACCTGGTGGGAGGCCTGGGCCTGCACACGCTTTGTCTTCCGGTTTAAGGTCGCCGCTCGAGGAACTTTCTATCCCAACGGATGTCTGGTCTTTCAACGGATGTTTGTCTGTTTACTGCGTAAAAAATCTTATTCTATTTAATCTGTTACTTAGATTATCGGAAAATAATATTTATAGGGATAAGTCCGCCTTTGTATAAGCATCTCAAAGTTTTTCCAATATTTATATTAATAGGAATAATATGGATGGATATCAGTATTAGAGCCCGTTCCCAATAGAATTGTCGGATGTCGGATCCGTTTCGCGTCGGAAGTCGGTCATTTCTATGGAAAATCAGTGTCGGGCAAGTGTGAATAGCTTTATATACTTATTAAATGTTCTGCCACTGGAACACCCGATTAAAATTCGTACCCGACATCCGACAAGTGGAAACCAGCTCTTAGAAAGTTTTTTTTTTCTAAAACGCCTACAACGCATTTCCATGCCCGCATGCACGTAGCTCGTGTGATTTCATGGCCCGCCCTTGACCTGCCGACCTATATTCTGGCACCCCGCCCGACCAAGGATGCCCCTACCTCCGATGGGAACTTTGGCGTACACCCAAACATGCCGATAAATTTTATAAGCACGCTGCGTCAAGGTGAGGTATTACGTGGGAAAGAGTGCTATCAAAAGGATTAAGATAAGTTCAGATTAAAAGGGTCCTTGAAAGATTTAATCATAAATAAATGTTCTGCGAATAAGATTAGTTTTTGTTTACAAATACCTACTTAAGACAATTTTACGCTGTTACATTTTCTAATGTACCTGTAAAATGTTGCCTTTGTTTATGTTGAATCATTGAATCCCAGTATGAAGGTACAGCTGAAGAAACTGATTCACGTCCAGGATGGAATCTTTTCATAATCAATTTTGCTATAATTTCTTAAGGAAATGTATGATTTCAACATGACATTAGTAGCACAAAGGTTCCTGTTGATAAGAAAACCACTTTCTTTGTATTACAATAATTATTTATTAACCCACAAATTCTTGCTTCTACGACTTTTAAAGTCAATATTCAGTGATAGGGATTAGAAAATCAATTTTCTTATCGCGAAAATTTTCCGCAATCACGTGTTTAGTGATTCATGAACACTAGGTGAGTGGGTGCTCATCCATCCACGCGCTCAACATTCTTCGCTCATTACAAATTAAGACGGCAGGTGAATCAACTCACAACCCTCGCCTTTTAAGTACTTAAGTCAGTCCCTATTTAGTATAGCGTAATTGTTTAAAATTCAAAGACGAAGAGTATGACATAAAACAATAGAAAAAAATGAAGTTAACGGAGGTCAAAATTAATACGGCATATAACTTTTACGCTTGACTGTATCACCAAAACATTGTCTTCAAATTTTTTTCTTTCTTAATTGCCTATGTGAAATGTGTATAATTATCTTGTATTTTTTTGGAAATAGTAAGTAAATAAATGATTCTATTTCTAAATATGTATTTTTATTTATATTCCAGCCATTTAAATAACACAAAAAGTAAACTCCTTTTTTAGGTATAGTCAAGTGCAAAAATATGTATCTATTCGAACCACTCAAAAATATGTTACCACGGCCTTATTACGTCGGATTAAGAGTCCGTGGTACATATTTTTGAAACGTTGAATAAGTTCATATTTTTACACTTTACTGTAGCATAGGTACACACAACATAATTACATAAATAATCAACTTTTATAAATATTCTATGTGCAATCTGCTTTAAATGTAGCGTAATGGAAAAAAAAAAACTGTTGACCATTATTTTAAGACAGACTAAAAGTTCAACAGAGTAGCTTTGTTTTCCTTTAACTTTGAGTTTAATTAGGTCCGGTAATTGAAGAGAATTCCGATGGAGTTGTTTAGTCTACACTCTAAGAATAGATGGAGCTGATTACAGGTGGATTCAACTATGGTTTGCAAATTTTGTGCCGTTTCCAATATTCAGTCCATTTTAAAAACTTGATGTAAAGCTATCCAGGTGGGCACTTTGACAGGGACAAAATTAAATACTTACGAGTATGATTAAAACATTGTACTCATCATACTGAACGACATTAGTTATTATTATTATTATTACTATTTATAATGCACAGGCAGCTTATAGCTGATGCGTGCATATCATTGTTCACTTGTGTAATTGTCTTCAAAGTCCTTATCAAGTCTGTTTTTAAAACAGACAGTTCAGCGACTTTAAAAAAAAATAGTTTAGTATTAACAACACGAAAATAATTAAAAGGATATTGAAAATTTCACTCCATGCAGGTTTTAAATCTCTTAGGTACTTACTTAGTTACTTACTTCGCCGGCTCAGCGACCCAAAGTGGATCTTGGTCTCCGACACAAGACTCCGCCCAGCCTGTCACCTGCATGTCGCACAGGTCTTTTCGGACTTCATCCAACCAGCGTTACCTAGGCCTTCCGATTGCCGTCTTCCATTCGGTTTGCTCTCTTGGCCGTACGATCCTCTCCCATTCTCTCCACGTGGCCGAGCCAACGAAGCCGCGCAGACTTGCTCTCGCCTATAATGTTGGGCTCGCCTACCAGGTCTTCCATATCCACATTTCTCCTGACACGCCAGGCTCCATCCACTCGTCTTGTAGGTCCCAGAATCTTCCTGTAGATCTTTCTCTAGGAAGAGGAGGGAGGGAGGAAGAGGAATCTCTTAGGTACCATCTGGTAAATTCTTGTTTCACTTTATTTCTCACAATGAGACACCTTTTAGGTGCTCTTGTCATATCGTGATGACGTCAGCATATTGTAATACTTGTTTAGCAAATTAATGGCTACTCTACGGTCTTTTAATGACAATGTGTATCCAACGTCTGAATGGATCTATTCAAACAAGCTTTAAACTTTTGAATGAAAAAATCAAAGTAACTATTCCTAGTTAGTTCCCTTCCTCCGCTTTAAAAACGATTTGAAAAATGTATTAAGACTTTAAGAAAATTCAGTCGATTTTTAACTAGCGGATTGTTTTGTTTTTATTTTGTAACATTTTAACTATAAGAATAGATAGTTTATATTTGGATACTTTCTTTCATCGTCATCATCTGGGCACAGTACCTACAGAACAGAGAAAAGATTTGTGATCTCGGCCTATACAAGGTCTTATTTAAATAAGTGAAAACCTCAGACACCCCAAAAATATTTTTCCTTTAAGTTAGTTGATTGCATTTATTTTTGAATACCTTAGTTATTTTAAAAGGTATTCGTGTGTTTTGCTAAGTCAATAATTCTACTTCAATTTAAACTCTACACCATCCTACCTCATGCTCTACACTCATAATTTGTATTTGTCAGTTGCTCTTTGACGTTTTTAGAAGAAAATCACCTTCACACAATTACAGCAAAACGGCCTGTAATAAATTATCGAAATAGTATGCAACCTCGCTAAAATATTTAATTGGCGCTTGTTGCACTTAGTAGCTTTTAGACTGGGCACAGTAAACAAAGGGATTTAAGAACACAAACACAACTTCATTTAAAACATAGTGTAATCGATTCAACTCTCGATTTTGAGCAAACTGCTTTTTGGTTTTCGGTTAGTTCCTCGGGCCCAAAGCGGATTGGAAACTTCACACACACCATTGAAATTCTTCGCAGGTAAAATTTCAAACGGAATAATACATATAAGTCTTCATCTTCACTTTGGTAAAGTTGTTTTATTTTTTAATGTATGATAACCAAATGGTCCCAAAGCATTCCCAAAGGAAGATCAGCGCAGTTCGCAAGACCGTCAGTTTTGATGATTTGGGACCATTTCGTGATATGCATATACATATTTTAAATTTTAATTTCATTATTTTTTTCTTCCAATGTTGTCACGAATAAATGGTTTCATTACATGCAATCAAGCACGATGCAGAATAGGTACCTACATATAACCAATGACGTGTCTGCTGCAATAAAAGCTCAACAAAAGATAATTCCGAGCATTCCAATATTGAGACTTAGTTGATAAATCACTGATTAGTCATAATAAAATACCGTCGTGGTAGGTACAGTCACCAATATATGACACAACAAGCGTGCATAAATATCTGATATAACTCTATTTCCAGGGCCGGATGTGTCAGATATTTTGGCACGCTCCGCTGTGGCAGATATTAATGCTGGTGACTGTACTTAATGACATACTAGAGTCTACTCGCGGCTTCGCACGCGTAAATCATAACGGCGTTGATTTGATTTTCCGGTATTTATTAAACTTCCATGGGGAATGACCAAAAATTGGATTCTTTTAAAGAAATGGTACTTACCTTTGCAGGTGGTAGGACCTTGTGCAAGGTCCGCCCGGATTGCTACCACCATCTTGCTCGCTAATCCTGCCGTGAAGCAGCAGTGCTTGCACTGTTGTGTTTCGGCGTGGAGAGTAAGACAGCCGGTGAAATTACTGGCACTTGAGGTATCCCATCTTAGGTCTCTAGGTTGGCAACGCGTCTGCGATACCCCTGGTGTTTCAGATGTTTATGGGCGGTGGTGATCTCTTACCATCAGGAGACCCACTTGCTCGTTTGCCATCCAGTCGAAAAAAAAAAAAAAAAAACCTACTCGTAACCATAGTAATTGTTCGTAATGACTAACTTTCAAACCGCTATAACTCAAAAAGTTGCTTAGGTAACTAGACATGTTCTTTCCGTGGACCCTTCTTTATCCCAATTCTTTTTGATAGAGGTTTTTTCCAATCGGTGGTAGATTATATCGAGTAGAATATATTTACTTTTGTCTTTGAACCGATTTTTTGAAAATGACAAATTTTGTCTTAAACATGTTTTTTTTATAAGTGTAATATTTTAAAAAAGATATTTTTAAGCAATACTTTGGACAGATTTTCGGCATTTTCATATGGTGTTCTCACTAAAGCGATTTTCAAAAATACCCCCGCTCGTCTGGTTATGAAACTGCGCAACGCAAGGGCTGAGGTCGATGACTCGCATTGACCTAGTCCTTTGACGTCACGAGATGTTGAGTATGTCGTGAATATATACTTACGACAATAATTACACGCACCGACAAAAATGAAACAGTACAAAAACACGTATACAGTCGCGATTTTAAATTGAGCAGTACCTACGCAGCATAAATTCCATAGTCAAAATACCACCAACGAGACTTCACGCTAACACACACGAGTAATATTTACTCGTGTGTGTTAGCGTGATAAGTCCCGTTTGTGGTATTTTGACTATGAGTGAAAATCACGAAATTTTAAAACGTTATAAATTCCATGTTCAAAATTTACAGACAATAACAGAAATTGCTGATACATTAAAAAGTATTTTAATTCTAGTACTACCGTCAAGTATACAATACATAGGTAACACCTTTAAACGAGCAATTCTTGTATAATCAGAATCTAGGAAACGGCTCCAACGATTTCGATGAAAGTGGCCCATATTTTCTTTTGAGTAGTACATATATCGACATTTTTGCATTATTACAATGCTATAAGCAGGTACTAAATATAAAAAAATCTTAACAAATAAATAATTTTCCCAAGGTAAAATTATTAAGTGACATTATGATTATTTCCTTGTACGAGTACCTACGAGTACAAGGAAATAAAACTATAGGTACGAGTTATGGCCATTTGCTGGTCAAAATGTACGGAAAATATCAAACTTAAACCTAATTTACCTAATGACTAAATCATAGACTGAATTTTTATTGCCACAGAGAGCTGGCCTAAAACAAATACTATTTAATACTTAATTATTTAATTGATAAATTCCTATCTCAGGATGGTTGCGAAATGCGGGTTTTTATTCCAGACTTTGCTTATTTATACAGATATCTAGCAAAGTAATTTCTATTATTTAACACTAAGTAGATTCTCAGCATTTGGGTTGTCTCCTAATATATAGCTTGGGTCAGCAACAAAAGACGCTCCACACTTTTGTACCTACTTCGTTATTTTACAGCCACGTAAGAACGCTTTACAAAATTGACAAATGTGTTAATACGACAAAGTTACAAAAGTTATTCGCTACTTCTACGCTAACGTACATACCCTTACTCAAATATGTAACTTTATTTCGGAGCTGCGCCCCCAACAAATTTTCCATCCTACGCACATTGAATACTACGATGTAGAACGAAGTACCTATGCGCATAGGTACTTCGTTCTACATCGTAGTATTCCACCCACAACCACCTGAAGGGGGGTCTACGAAATCCAGATTCGTATCGTAGCGTCCCTCTCACTCTCGTATTAAGTATTATTTATAAGCGTCAGCGGGACAGCAATATATGAAGTTCGAAGTTTACACTTCTTAGTACAGGGCCTGTTATTTCGTGGAATATTCTATGACACTCCAAACAAATCATCCATCATGTTTTCGCATCACGCCTCAGCCGGGTGACGAACCTGTAAAATTCCGTCCGTAAAACAATTAAACCTATGGTTTCCCCAGTTTTTCACTGTGCAAACATACCGCAAAATCTGCGCGGTTTCGTACCTTATTCCTCAAACGAAAAATGAACCTAAAAAATCACTTACTGCCAGTTTGTCTGCGAGATCTGTCAGTCTTTTTTTTTTCAAGAAACGCGTTGAAGTATCAAGTTGAAATTAGTATGTATCAAATACTCAGGTCAATCAATCAGGTATCAATCTCTGAAGATATGAAAAAGGAAACCATTTCTAGGTTCACGTGAATAAAAGATAAGATATCTTATGAAAGTGTGTAGAAAAGCCGTGGGTAGGTATTAAATGATATAGGATACAGTCGAGGCAACTGAATCGCGAACCCTTTCACAGTCAATTTCACGATTATATTTATGGCAAGTAATGGAACGTCAACATGATATTTGCAGCGAAACCCCGGAAAGCGATTCAGCTTCGTCGACTGTTGTATAAATAGTTCCCGTTTGACATAAAATTACGAAACTAAAGCACGGCTTCCACCGCGAAAGGAGCGGACTCATTAATGACTTAGTTTGACTTACATCGACCAACTGCATAGAGGTTCGGTGTAAGTGCTTTCATGTAGCCGATCGTTGTACATTAAACTGAGTCCGTACAGAGTTCGCTCCTCTCGCGGTGTTAATTGGGCTTAAGACC
Organism: Choristoneura fumiferana; assembly: GCF_025370935.1. NCBI lineage: Eukaryota > Metazoa > Arthropoda > Insecta > Lepidoptera > Tortricidae > Choristoneura > Choristoneura fumiferana. Next base: position 7,776,367 of record NC_133478.1, read on the forward strand.
TTATACTATGCAAAATCTACATTGTCATCCATCATGTCATTATCCTTGTGGCGTTCTTTGGGGAGATGTTTATCCAGCAGTGGACGTCTTTCCGCAGACGACAATAATCAATATGATCATTGTATTATATCTAGATGCTTTTATCTAGATGTTAGGTACCTACTACGTGTCACCTGACTATTATGACTAACTTGTAGTGAACATTATATTATACCAAGTAACTAATACAACATATCCATAGGACTAAAACTACTATTAAATTAAAATAACTAAAATTAAAGCTTTTATTAAAAAACAGAGGTGGGCCTCTTGGCATGGTGCCCATCACGCAGGCAGCATTCCCGCGTTGAACTGCGATTGAGATTCTTTGCGCGAGAAAGCTGCCGGCGCGAGGGTTGCCTGTTGCCTCCCTTAACCTATTGCTGAGCTCCCTGTGTAGTGTGGAAAAAATAATAACGGAAAAATATTTTTGTTTGCGATAAGTGATGGATCGTTCTTCGTTAACAAGATAGGACAAACCACGCTTTATTAGCACGCGTTAACACCTATTTGCGAATCAGAATAATTGGCGCTTTGTTTAGAGTTCGGTGGATCGATAAAGAAACCATGTCTACGATTTTTAAACTATATTGTTTATAAGAAGTCTGTCGGCGTGTACCGAGATAAATTTATAACACAAAACAATCGGAAAGAAAGAATTCAATTTTCAAAAACTTACACACTAACAAAAATCCGTTTGAGAGCTACGATGCCACGGACAGACACACAGGGACATAGACAGACAATGAACACAGACACACAGTAGGTACTCGTATACAGATTCACGGATATAAGTTAAACTTAAACAACTCACCCTTCACCCACCCATCACACCCTTTATCTTCTTCCCTTCCCCTTCCCTTCCTCCTCTTTTCTACCCTCCTTCTTTCTTTCCTACTCCTTTCCTTTTTCTTCTTTTTGCGTTAGGGTTTGAAAAGACACCTAGTTGAATATATAGAGTTCTCGTATTGTATAATTGTTAATAGCGAATTGTACTCATAACTTTCAGTACAGTAACCTATTACTACAATAAATCCATTTACTTGTTTTCACATAACGGCCGATTGTTCGAAACAATCGCACTTGTCACACCATCAAACGAACCGCTAATTAGATTTGGTTTCACATGTTTATAGGAAAAAACATTTGATTCGTCACGTGGTGTGAGTTACCTACATTTACTCGAAGTTTCTTATCGGGTGGAATTTTCCATAGGTACGAAATGGCAAGGTGATGCAACATTTCCACTGTGGCCGTTATCGACTAAGAATTAGTAGATTGAAATTATGATGATGATGACGATGATGGTGATGTGTTCCTGTTATCCCTCAATAGGGATGTACGTAGGACTCCCAGAAGAGTTTTTCATTTAGTTCGATCATGCGCGGCGCGCGGCTTCTATTCCAGCTCTTCCTAACCGAGACTTCCTTTTCAACTGATCGCCTCCACGTGGTTCGAGAGTGCCCGCCGTTTGAAGAAAAGATAACCGTTGGGGGGAGAAAAGTCCTCGAGTAGTGACCACGAACCGGAAGACGAAGCGTTGGCAGGCCAACCGGTGAATTGCAGTTCTACCAAACCTTAATCACAGTTACCTTTTTATTTTAGCATCAGCGTCTTGCGAATACCAGTTGCAGTGATCGCAATAGGTAGTGCTATTTTGTAGGATGGATGAACGTCATTTTAACAATGCTTTCCCAGGTTTTTTATTGATCCATACTAATTAGTCTATTCGTTTATTTCTATAACAAGCACTTAAAAGTTACTGTGATAGATATTATTCACGATTTCTCAGATAGTTAAACTTAGCACAGCGACACTTTGAGGACATTTTGTGGACTAAAACGTTTCCCGAAGAACGAACTTAGTTCTATACAGTGTTGTAGAGGCGCTGTACACTTCTCCATACAAATAATTTACGCCGTCACTATCGAGTACGGTCACTGTAAACTCATGGTAGTGGTACTCTACTATACACTACATGCAAGAGGGGGCTGACTTACATTTTTACCTATACCTAGGCACAGACTTACGCGATCCAGCTTCCTCGCTTGCACTTTCTTTCTATTAATTCAACAGCGCTTATCATTGAGTCTGTTGAAAAATCGTAAAAACTTAGCCAAGATTATTGAAATTTATATTATACCTACCTACGAACCTATTCTTGTAGCATGGAGAACAGTTGTGTAGCTCTGATAATGAACTCTGGTTGAATTCGAAACGCGTTAGCGTAGCGTGGTGGTAGAACATTGTAGGTATTAATATATATTTTTTTAATTTTAAATCAAGAAGTGCTTTACAGGAGTTTTGTGCGCCGTTTTTACCGTGTTAAACATTGTGAAACCATGTACTCGTAAAAGCAACTCTACCCATTTGCTATTGAAAATGTAAGAACAACAAATCCTTTATGCATTATGCGGCCGCTTGGTAAATCAAAATACTTCAACATTCAATGGGTTTCAGTGAACGTCTGGCTGACACGTGGTATGAATACTGATTTTGTTTTTGGACTAGTTTCTGTTGTTTTGGAAGTGCACAATGAGCCTTTTGGGCACATGAGAACAAAAGACTGGACTAAACTAAACTTTACTTATGTTAGTAAATTTTTAGTAGTTTGTGGCTTCTTGAAATTCAATTAAAAGCATTTTTTTATCAATTATCTCAAACATTATAGCAGGGAAAACAGTGTATCAGAAAAAACCGGTCAAGTGTGTGTCAGGCTCGATTACTAAAGGTTAAGCTTGACAGTTGGAAAATAGTTGTTCCGTTTTTCTTTTGCAGGTGCGAAGCCGCGAGAATACCTATATTTTTTGTTATAATAAATTCACAGAACCGAAGTACAACTTGCTCATGATTTTTCTTTAGATTACTTATTCTGCTAGTTGAGACTTGTTGTTGTAGGCTTAAACAATATAAACTCGTTAACCCTTAATTTGGCAGTGTACACTATATTGGACATACTTGAAAGCTTGCTTTTTGTTTTTTTTTTATACATAGCATTTTCAGACTCCAAAATTACGACGAGGCATGAAGATATCGTTAGTTATCTTAAATATCGCCGTTAAATCTCTACGAAGCACGTCCTAAAACCATGAGCTAAACTAAACACGAGTAGGTAAAGGTCATTATTACGGTTATTACTTAAAAGTGTGCGTGTCACATGTGCGGCACGTGTAGGTACGACGATGACTAAGAGAATCTTTACAAAAGCTACTAATATTAATTCAGTTTAACCTAGTAGAGTATCTATGAAATATCCGACTAAATTGCTTCTTTGATAATCTACCAGTCCCATTAGACTGAAGCCACTTATAAAAAAAAAACATTAAACTAGCTACTTATTATCGTATACTGTATTGTATAACTTCTTATTGTAGGTACACAAAACGCATTGAAATTAAAATGTATTTTTATTTATTTCAGGGGACTTGCTAACGGGGCCTAAAGATCTCGATGCAATTTGCTATGTGAAGTTTTTCGGGCGCGAACAATTGACCTACCTATAGCTTGAATTCGATTTATACGATTAGCTTATTTACTTGAATTAGATTAAAAATCGAACTCAAAAGGTCTCAAATCCACAGAACTAATAACAAGAAGAATAGACATGTTATTGTTGGTATCTATTTCTTTCCAAGATTGATGTCGCCATTTCTTTGCTTCTCTCTGCAGTGTCAATGGGCATACATTTTTTCCTGTTTTCATGGATTTCCGTTGATTACTGAATTTTGAATCATCGTCTCTACAATTACTCATTCAACTTTGTTACAGACTGCGCTGAGAAAAGTAGCATATGGCTTTTTATCCATATCATGTCTATTCCTCTTTTTAAATCATCTGTGCACATGTTGACAAATTCTTAAGTCATCATTTGTTCCATAACTCTAGGAAAATCCATCCCTGTAAAGACTGTTAACATTTTTAAAAGTACTCATCAAGATCAATCTTTATGTTAATCAGAGTCTAGTCAAGACTAGAATAAAAGATTTATATCTTTAAATCGTCTGGCGCCAGTTTGCTATTATCAAAATAATTCATGTCAAGGCATTCCTTAGTATCTATGATTGATGAGATATACAGATTAGATATACAGTCGGAAGGCACACGCATTGAATTTGTAAACAACTGTCACTATTTTAGTTCGCGTGTATGCCAAAAATCTAAACAAATTATGTGATCTGTCTCACGTCTTTTAGATAAATTTTGAACTGTCATTCACAATCCCACTATCTCACTAAGTTTGTAAGCCTGCTAGTTTGTTTGTTTGTTACTTCATCACGTCTAAACCGTTGAACCGATTTAAACGAAATTCGCTATACAGATAGTTTGATTCCCGGGCGGCCGGGGAAGGAAATAGGATAGTTTTTATCCCGGAAAATTGCATAGTTCCCGCGGGATAGCGATAACCGAATTCTACGCGGACGGAGTCGCGGGTAACGGCTAGTCTATATATATAATATGGACACACAGGTATGGATTGTCTACTTATATTGAAGAGCCTAAGCGTTATAATGTTTAAAACTTTCGTGATTTTCACTGATAATTAAAATACCACAAACGGGACTAAACACACGAGTAATATTTACCTCGAAGTTTCGACCATATTATAATGGACGTGGTCACGAGTAGACTAAAGTGTGGGGTGTCAAGTTTGCCTAGCAGCGTTAGTTCTTCGAACTACCCGCACTTGATCCACAAATAGTACCAGCAGCACTCGAACTACCCGCACTTGGCAGACTTGACACCCCACACTTCAGTCGACCCGTGACCACGTCAATTTATAATATGGTCGAAACGTCGAAGTAAATATTACTCGTGTGTTAAGCGTGATAAGTCCCGTTTGTATAAGTAGTATTTTAATTATGAGCCTAAGGGGCTGTTTCACCATCCATTGATTAGTGTTAACTGGCGGTTAGGTGTGATGCCATCTCTATTTGTTTTGTTCGAATAGACGGAGACGGCATCACATTTAACCGTCGGTTAACGCTAATCAATGGATAGTGAAACAGCCCCTATGCGTTGTTGAATAAAAAATGTAGGTAGGTAAGCAAAAAGAGGGCTGTTATAAGTTTGACGCCAATGTCTGTGTCATAGTACTCATGGTAGCTCTCAAACGGATGGACCAATTTCGATGCGGTTTTTTCATTTGAAAGCTAGTTTTCTTGCGGTGATTCTTTGCTGTTTAATTAAAATTGAGTCATACATTTTTGAGGTATTGAACTTGGAAATGATAATGTTGGGGCTTTCAAGTTTTCTAAGTCGGTTAGGTTATTGTCGATTTATCATTAAAATTTTCTTTCTGTCAAATTTGAAGTCAATCCGACCACTGGAAATTGGACTTGCAAGATTAGAATTAAACCAACAAACAAATATTACAAGTTAAAAGGTTATAAAATTATATGGTTTCTTGAATTGAATTACGATGTCTTAAAATAATGTACATTACGTCATTTAGGTAGAAACTGACGTAAAATTTCACGGTAAATGTTTATGAGAACGTCTGAAGATATTTATGCATATTTCTGCACTTGGTTTTATGACTGCAAGCCTGTAAATATTACTGCACAACACGATTTGAATACAATAGAAATTGTGATAGGTAACGATACGACTCTACCAATGTAAAATGCATAATCGTGAGTAAACAATACCATCCCAATTTAGCGTATGCGTTTCACAAATACGAGTATCTGGTAATTACTAATTACTTACAAAAAAAAAAAAAAAAATTATTTAAGTTAGCTAGTAGATTTATTATTTAATAGTATTTAGCTCTTAGGTATATGATTGTATTTTCTATAAGTTTATATTCTTAAATAAATTTACTTTTTCCATTACTTACACATGTTTCGGTCGGCCGGTACCTACTCTTATTACTCGTATGATAATTAATGAATATTTATGTATTCAGAAATGTACATAACACAATCCTCAGATATTCACACGTTTGCTTAAGCGTTAATTTTCCCACCAAGTTCAATATTTGCTAAGAGCTGACGGTAATCTACGTGTAAATACGCTTAGTCACTGTAATTATAATTTGTATTAGATAAGAACTAGTCATCATGAAAACTAGTCATTCAAATCACTCGTATCACAGAGGTTTCGTCAAAGCTAAATTACATATAATTGGGTATATTTTTCCATGCTTGGTGCAAAATTTTCCGCAGGCCGATTGGATCAAATTATAATGTAGGCATGTACAGTTGGTGCTCTAAAATAAGTAACTATCCAGTTTTTTAAGCAACTAGTATGAATCTGATTTTAATACTTATTTATTGTTATAGCGATACGATAATTACGGTTCATGAGATCCAGCCTGGTGACAGACAGACGGACAGTAGGGTCTTAGTAATAGGGTCCGTTTTTACCCTATGGGTGCGGAACGGAACCCTAAAAAGGTCGCTAATCAAGGGCATTTCACACACATTTTTCAGCTCCATTTCCCAAAAACTACACCCGACTCGCGAGAAGCCGGGGCGCGTCGACGTAAATGCATTTTTCATCACACTTGCTCGTCGTAAACAGTGTCGTAGCATGCAGGCTACCCTGGTTGCAACCCCCCAAATAAAACCCTCGACCTTAATGTGCTTGTCATGAAACCCAGGGTCGGTAAATGAGTCATTGCGCGTACAAATTTTCTTGTCATGAAGCTTAAGGTCGGGAAATGAGTCAATCCCCGTACTAATTCTGCTGCGCCATGCGCGCGCTGCTGCTGCGCGCGCATGGCGCAGCAGCAGGACCACATGCACACGCACGTCAGGCGTATGCTGCGGGAAGGGGAGGGCGGCGCTAACAAGAACACAGCCTAAGATTTCGTCAATATTTGGAAGAATTATATTTTTTCTTTTACAAATACGAGTATAAAATCTTACCCGAAAATGTAATGAAAAACATTGTATGTCGATTGTATGTCGTAGAATTACGAACATCGACTCATTAAAGCCTTCGACTTCGGGCTTCTAATAGGCTCTCGTTGGTAATTATCCTTATCCCTTAAGACACAATGTACTATTTCAATACATTTGCTCGAAAAAATTATTTTCAAAGGACCTACCTACCTACGTGGCTCGTAAGCAAACTCGTAAGTTCCAAGTAAGTTCATTTAACCGCACAAAAAAACTGTTATTTTTAATTCTCCATTTTAAAAGTTTACAAGCAAAGAGTTTATAACACACCAAACATCACGCCTGTATTCCCAAATGGGGTAGGCAGAGCACACGAAGCGTTACCGCTTCGGAGCCACTTTTAGCAATTTTAGGTTTTAAGATTGACAAAAACGGTACAATAGCAAAGAGTTTTAAATGACAAAAATTAAAAATATCGACTTCTACGTAGAAAAATGTATAAATATACAAAACTAAGTAATGAACTTGCAAAATTGATTGTAATTATTATAAACTGTAATTTAATTACCTCAGATTTTAATGATTTCCACCTTTTATTTATTCGAAAAAATCGCAGTGGCTGAACGCGTCGAACCTTTGCCTGATAATTTTAGTTAACCTGATTAAAAACAAAACTTACGCATGCGCATTACGGTCGCGCCATTTTTGTAAAACTTTGAGTTGTTTTGTTTTAATTTTTCAATTTTGTGTTGAAAAACGTTGTATGATACACGGTTGGCAACTTACTTAACTACCAACCTTGTATCACAAATAACTATTTTAGTTAGATTGATATTTTTAAATTCGTAATAAGTATCTTCTGAATGGAACGTCCGATTTGAATAGTTCAAAAGTAATCTACAGGTATTGAAACAGTTTTCAACTTTTAAAATATAATTACATGTATAACAATAAACATTAAATTAATAAAACTACCTATCCTAAACCTAAAATGTAAAAAAGTATAACTCGAATAGATAATAGATAAGTAAAAAGCTGGATACATAAGTTAGGGAACTGATCGTACAGACCTACTACATTGCAAATGCAACGAAGTAGGTACTCATATTGCGTCACAGGAGGTTGAGTACTCTACTGTACAATATGACGTCCGTAGATAACTACTGGAGAGTAATGTCACTCGATTTTATATTGTTGACAAGTTGTAATCATTTTTCAGGATATGAATATTGAGTGCTGGTAATGATAAATTCCACCTTCGTACGTGATAAGTAGGGTTGCCAGACACAGGCATTTAATTTCCGGGATAATTCGAGGGTTACGAATTGGGTCGTTAGGTAAATACAAATACAAGCACAAAACCAAAGTATTTTCTTCAAATTGACAAAATCATTCGAGTGGCTTGTTTTAAAAAAGTGAGCCCAGATTTTGTCATTTGGCAAGTCTTTTTAAGGACCTCTAAAACAGTTCTCAGGCATGTGAATTCTGAAAACCGGCCGTCAGGCAGTTGTCTCACCGACGGCGAGGAAACGATTGGCTATCGACTATTTTCTCGCTCAACAAACGAACAAAAGATATAATAAGATCCTGTGTTAGTAAAAGATACATAAATGTTAATAGTTGATCGCTGGCGGTTCACACTGGCGGCGAGAACTCGCTCTTACATCTTTTGTCGCAGCGACAAGAGCTATAAAACTCGCTGAGCAATAAAACTGGCTCAGCGATACTCGCTCAGCGCTGTTAGCTTGGCGGCCGCCCGGCTCGAGCGAGTGGAGCGAGTGATCGCCCGTCGTGCTCGAGCACTCGCTTTTCACTGCTCGCCCACTCGTTTCTAGTTACTCGCTCTGCTCGCTTCTCGCTCATCGTCGGCGGTGGGACAAGTGCCTCAATGTTAACCGCAGCTTCAATTTTGAATATGGAAGGAAATACTGCTCTTGTAACTTATTATATAAAAAACTAGTATTATAATTAACAGTCGAAATCCGGGATATTCAAGTGTAATTCCTGAGCACGAGACAAGACACGTAATTCCGGGACAATCCCGATGCCGGTTTAAATGACTGATTGTTTGTTTGAAATTGTTTGCTCAGTATTCAAGCTTTGCGGCAATTGTCACTATATCTTTCCGCGTTATCTATCAGTAGCGTGACTCTTTAACGACTCTATTCCCACTGGGTTGCCCTCGTTTGTTACGTGACGTCAATGATGACAAATATGGTAAAGCTTGTGTTCACTAACTGCTACATGTTGCCTCTCAAGCTTCTCTCACTTCTCTCACACTTCTCTTTGGGTTGCCTGACGAAAATAATCACTTCGCGCTGCTTTATGAGGCTATGATTTTATATAGGTAAAGCAAAGTAATTTGTACCAGAAAGCGCAAGAGTTCAAGGATATAAAAATGTAATAAAAGTAATCCGTACTAATATCACAGAATAAGTAAAGTACAGAAACCTTACTGCCGTATAAAAGTGTCATTTTTAGAATCGTGCCTCTCTGCCCATCGCATAACTCGTATTCACTCGCACGCGGCACGTGTAGTGGGATAGCACACTCTAAGGGGCCCCAGACATCTACTTGTAGCGGAAAATAAAATCGCGGAGTGAGCTAATAGAGCCTGCTAATATATAAATGTGAAGTAACTCTGTCTGTCTGTCTGTTACCTTTTCACGCTTCAACCGCTGAACCGATTTAAACGAAATTCAGTATGGAGATAGTTGGTGTCCCGAGGAAAAACATAGGCTATTTTTATCCCAGAAAAATGCACAGTACCCGCAGGAAAGCGATAAGCGAATTTTACGCAGATGGAGTCGCGGGCAACAGCTAGTTTTAGGTACTATAATGATGATATGGCCGTGCCGTAAAGGCAATAGGGCCTATAGGGGTTATGTGTAGTTTTCCATAGTTTATTGAATCAGGCGTTACTTTGCGGAGGTCCATATCAATGAACTAAAAGAATTTCTTTGCTCACCCGCGACCTTATGATAGCTAAGTTTATCCAAAATATGCGTGTTAATGCCGTTCCTCTACCTCCACACTGTAATAAACACACAAATCACACAAACCCATCTATCACCACCACCACACTACACTGACGCGTTTCGAACTCAACCAGAGCTCATCTTAGTTACTTAGTGTAGTTTTCCACCAATCCCTTTATAAGTATTGCCGTACAAATACAACAAAAGGCAGAATTTCCGGAAACCATTGAAGGAAGTACACATAGACAGGTACCCGCCACGCCGGCGCCTACGGCTTCACTCATCCTTGAAGGATGAATACCTGAATAGGAAGTAGATCACTGCAGTTAACATGCCATGTAATTGGTTGGGCGCTTACTTGTAGAGTTGTAGAGCAGAAATTACTGTTCATCACCAACATCATCTCGGTATCATTCTTATATACCTACGTTCCACTGCAGGGCACAGCCTCCTCCCAGAGTGAGAGAGCATAAGCCGTAGTACCCACGTGGGCCTAGCCGGATTGGGAACATACACGTTTGTGCTGGTTTCCTCACAACGTTTTCTTCATCATATAAGTCCTGGTAAATTTCAATTGTACCTATGTAATTTCACACATGAATATCAAATATTGGGGCAAATGTATGACAGATACAAACCTGTACAAACCTACAAAACATTTCAATGTTGAATGTGAAGTCCGCACTGAGTCCGGGTGGGGGTTTACTAATGTTTCGGCGAATAACGTTTGGCAACCTGTTTCATTTCGCAACTTTTCATTTCCCAACTGTTTAATATTTCTGAAACTGTAAATATTTCAGGATTTTTATAAAACTAACCTAACCTAACCTAAAGGGTTCTACACGATGGCCCTGAAATAAATCCTGAAATATTTACAGTTTTAGAGTTTGCGAAATGAAAAGTTGCGAAATAAACAGGTTGCCAAACGTTACGTTGTGAAAAGGCAGTACTCGCCGGGTGGGAACTACGGCCCAAGTTCTCTCAATCTGAGAGAAGGCCTGTGCCCAACAGTAGGACGCATATAAGCTGGCATGATGAGGTACGACACAACTGACTATAAAGTTATTTAATTACAAGAATAAGCATAGTACAAGCTTTGCTTAGTTTGGATCTAGAAAAGGTAGATTTTTACCCAGATTTTTTTTTAATTTCTCAAGGAATTCTCATTTTTCTAATTAATGAACAACATTCGCAAATTGCCATCCATCCAATCCCTTTTCAGTTCAGTGGATTTTCCGAACCAGCGAATAGTATTTGCGGCTAATCTCAGTGATTAAAGTACAACATTTCAGGTTTATTTATAAGCTGTAATTCAGTATCAATAACAGAGATCGCGTTGCGCGCGCGCGGTCGAGCATGAAGGTCGGCACGTGGGCACCTCTGAGTGGACACCCTTACAGCAATTAATTGTGTCAGCCAAGTGTGTTACAGGCCACGTGCAGTGTAGAGAGTTCCTAATCTTCATCATTATCATGATATCAGCCGTAGGACGACTGTTGAACATAAGCCACCCCCATATACCTCCAGCCAGTTGCTTCGGTTGCAAGCGGTCTGCATCCACCGTGGCTTTAACTAGGGCATCCTACGCTGCTGGTCTCTGGCTCGCTGCTGTATGGTCTCAAACTATCTCCAAACTAAATTTCACCCAAATCGGTTCAGTGGATTAAGCGTAAAGAGGTAACAGACAGTCAGACAAAGAGTTAGTCACTTTCTCATTTATAATAAGTAATAAAGATAAGGATTGCTCGTTTAAAAGATTAGCTTTGTAAGTTTCTACATCGGAAAATAAAACAGATAGGTATCTGCACTGAAGCTGAAAGCCTCATTTTAGAACTAACACAATGACCCACCGTGACCTGAGAAATCGATAGCAAACAGTACAACTTGGAATAAGTAACAAGGTAACTGACACAAAAGGGTAAGGCATACAATTCTAGTTCAGGAAGTAAATGGTTCTCATAGTAATCACTTATCAACAAGACAGCCCTTAGATACCTTCCTTTCTTCCTACCTTCATCATCCTAATAAAAAATAATAAAAAAATGTAAAATTTGTCCTGTCGCGGTTGGACACGAAGACGACGGAAGAGAAGGTCTTCAAGCACATCGGCGAGGCAGCTCGGGGCCGGTTGAAGGGAGCCGAGGTTTTTATCCGCCCGCTCGAGTCTAATAGAGCCAACAATTTTCGCTCTTTTAGACTCCAAGTGCCGGCTAAGCACCAGCAGATGTTCCTGTACTCCGACTTCTTTACTTAACTTTCGCTTTTGTTTTTAATGTCTTTTGTATGTTTTTTTTATATAATTTGAATTCTACAGCGCATTGATTTTACTGTAATCCTGTAATTTTTAATTGGCAAATAAATAAATAATTATCATCATCAGCCGGAAGACGTCCACAGTTGAACAAAGGCCTCCCTCTTAGCACGCCACAATGAACGAAATCTCGTCACTTGCATTCTCCGGTTGCCCGCAACTCTCGGTTATCTGTTCTACGAGCGATGTGGATGTGACCCGCCCATTGCCACTTCAACTTGCATATTTCTACAGCTATGTCAATGACTTTAATCTCTTGACGAATTTCCGTATTCTGGATCCTATCGCACAAAGAAACATCAACATCATATTTTAATAGTCAATTTCACTAATTAAACGATTTCCTTGAAAAAACTTTGGGGTGTCAACATGACACTAGTAGCACAAAGGTTCCACCCTGCCATGATTTAGTTTGTTCGACCATACACTATATAACTCCGGGTTGCCTAATTTAGATGTTTACACTACGCCACTGGCAGGGGCCTCCTTCATAATCCATAATATCGTTTGTCCTAAACTCAAATGCCATAACACTTTTGCCATAAACACTTTTGACATATCATACTTTTTGCCATAATGATCATTTGTCATAATGATCTTATGTATAAGCCATAATATCACATGTCCTAATACTCTAAATCCCTAAAATGTTTTGTACTTATATAGTAAGACATAAAACTTACGAGTAAAATCCATAATATTAAATGCCATAACAGAGCATTTGTTGGCATACAGCGACTTGCGAGCCAGAAAAGTAGATTAAGTTAGAACTGAGACCCCAACAGTGACGAACCGGTACCAGAAAAAAAAGTTAGGTTAGGTTAGAACTGCGACCCCTTCAGAAACGAACCGCAGCCTGAAAAGTAGGTTAGGTTAGGTTAGAACTGCGACCCCAACAGAAACGAACCGCAGCTAGAAAAGTAGGTTAGGTTAGAATTGCGACTCAATATTAGGACAAAACATATTATGGCATCTATATTATAGTAAACGTTATTATGGCAAAAGATCATTATGACAAAAGTTGTTATGGGTTTTGAAATTAGGGCAAAAGATATCCAATATAGACCCCACCCCACAAGCGTTATTTACGAGTACGTATGGTAGATATGCGGATTTGCACTATCCCCGTCGATATGCTTTGCGCGCGCAATAGAACCAACCATGCTGGGCTCACCAGCCCCACAGCTGTCATCACATCATTTCGTCAATCAATATCAATAAACCAATTACAATCGGATCGGCGCTTCCATCGATCCAGTTTCAACCGGTTAGTGTTATTGTAAGGCGCTCACGCAGCGTCGTCGCTGGCGAGAACGATACGGAAATAGTACCTACTATAGTGATCACTAACACTACTACAGCGTATATTTATTACTATGCTGTGGTATTAACAGTCTTGAAACCCACTAAATTCTATTTCGGTATTACAATGCAATACAATACAATGACTCTTTTTTATACGCCAAATACAAATAGTAAGCGATATATAGAAGAAGAGAGGTACACAAAAAAAAAATACGAGGTCTTGAAAAAGATCTCGAAAAAAAACCTTCTTTTGAAAAGGCTCTTGGAAAATCTCTATATCATACCTGTGTCTTCTATGCTGCTTACTATAATAATAAATAATAATAATATTTATTCATCTTTCATAAAAATACAATGAATACAAACTTATGGGCTACACTTATTATAAGAGACAAATAACACATTACCCTGAACTAGGAAAATGAATTCCTGTGTTTCAGGTGTAGATGTAGAAGGGCTATTAATCAAACTTAAATATCTTATCACGTGCAAAATATGAGAAAGGAAGTAATTTTTGCATTAAGGCGTTTTATACAATTATAAATGACTATGTGTTGGTGTTTAATAAAGAGTATTTCAACAAATAAGAGAGTATATTCTATTGTACTGTAATAAATAGACGGCCTTATCGCTCCAGAGTGGTATTTTTTAACAGAAAGAAGTAAGGATCAGATTACAACAGGTGGTGCGATTTCCAGCAGCAGATTAGAACAACATACATGTACGTGTTATTACAATGTTACCTACGTAATAACACGAGGTGGACGGATGACCTGGCTAAAGCCGCGAGTTCACGGTGGATGTAGGCCGCTTCCAACCGAAGCAATTGGAGATCTAAAGGGAGGCCTATGTCCAACAGTGGACGTCCTACGGCTCATAATCATATTATCATCAAATAATGATGATTATGATTACTCAAATCATAGTCACTGCGTAGTATCACCTAACAGCTAATAAATATAACTTTAAAACAATATCTTTTTTTACCTCGTTCTAATAGGATGATCGTAACTAGATTAGTTCAGAGCTACGTTTACTACATGTTTAATGAAGCCTTACAACTGCTAAAAATTCCATCAACACTGTTCTACGATTCCCTGCGTAGTGGAACGTCTTAAAGCTTTTGCACATCGCGTTTCAAAACGCGCCGCCGACGCGCGTTTCAGAAACGCACGTTGTCAGCGCGTTTTTTTTTCTATAGAGCAGAAACACAACTAGCGTAGGAATGGCGTTTGGGTCTCCCCACATTTATCGACGCGGAATCGGAATGCCATGCATAACCCCCCCCTCTAAAATCTAAACCGGTGGGTGGAAAAATTTGAAAAAATTCAGGCTGGTAGTAAGTATATCAAACTTGCAAGGAAAACTATAACGGTTAAGTTTTTTTGAGAATTACAAGTAAATAGCAGCCTAAGGTATAAAATATACCTAAACTTGGAATACTTCGTACAAAATACGAAATCTTTAGAAAAATATTACTTATATTTTTTCGTAATGGCTACGAGACCCTATTTCGGGCGTGTCCGACACGCTCTTGGCCGGTTTTTATTCAGCTAAAATGACAATAAACACTGAAGGTAATCAACCTCTTGAGTGTTATGACGTGTTATCTATTATATTATGTAGTATTTATATGAAGTGTAACTATCTTTATAGTCTAGTATAGTTATTCGTTAAGCTGTAAAACTTTTATTTAGGTATTACCATGCAACCTTGTGCTAGGTGATAAATTGACACAGGCATTTTGGCGGCTTAAGGTTACCTACTTATCTGAATGATAATCTTGTTATTTCTTGTTGTGTTGTGTGTCCTATTGTGTGCCCAGCAGTGGGACGTATATAGGCTGGGATGGATGGATGGATGGAATCTTGTTTTAGTCGTTAAGCTCAGTTTATTAGATTAGCGATACTAGAGAGTATATGCGGTTCAACTGATATTACGGGTAAAATGATTTTGCTGACAGCTTGACCCGCTGTCTGCTTACATTGTTGCCAGCTTATAAAAAAAATCTGTAGCCATTACGAAAAAATTTAAAAGTATTTTATACGGAATCTTCCATAGTTTAGGTATATTTTATACCTTAGGCTGCTATTTACTCTTAAACTACTAATAATTCTCAAGCAAACTTAACCGTTATAGTTTTCCTCGAAAGTTTGATAAACTTACTACCGTCCTGAATTTTTTCAATTTTTTTCCACCCACCGGTTTAGATTTTAGAGGGGGGGGACGCTCGATTTTAATGAAAACTTATAGGTGTTAACTATGTGTCACTGGTCATAGATGAATTACCCAACAGTTACGTAATACGGCTATAAACCATTTTTACTTTTAATATATTAATAATATACGAGAACTCGTTTTTCATGATCGTTTCTAGGATTCCGTACCTGAAGGGCCCAAACGGAACCATATCGGTGTTACTCAATGTTCGTCCGTCCGTCTGTCTGTCACAAAGGTTTTACAGCCAAACGCTTGGAGCAATGGTCTTCAAATCTTCTCAGTATAAGCATCTTGTTTAAGAGGCTGTTTCACCATCCATTGATTAGTGTTAACTGACGGTTAAATGTGATGCCGTCTCTATTTGTTTTGTTCGAATAGACGGAGACGGCATCACATTTAACCGTCAGTCAACACTAATCAATGGATGGTGAAACAGCCCCTAAATCTAGTACAGGTACCGGGAGAACCTCAATTAAGAAGAAAACGGTAAGAAACTCAATGAAGTATCGATCACATATTTGTAGCAAGCACCGCAACATCAACAACGCAGCAAGCGCGCAAGCAGCGTTTAACGTTGTTTTTTTTGTACCTACATTGTCCGACATTTCCACTCTACCGGTTAATTACTCTATATGCTAGTAGATAAAATATAAAACAATGCTGGCGATATCAGCGGCGTGTTTGATACAGTATCTGTTATCTGTGATAATATTTACTACATGCGTTTAATTTATTGCGCTATACCTAAGGATTTGGTGCGGTATCAGTCATTCAGGGAATAGGATTAGATTCAGGGTACACGTCATTTGCTTGTAGACGGGATGTAGGTAGTCATAAGATAGCTATAAAGCATTTTATATGAAATTCATGTCGCCAACATATTGGTGTATTATATGGTCGATGCAATGGAAAATTTTGCTTATTACCTACTGAAACTAGAGTTTACCCGCGGCTTCGCTCGCACGCAGTAACTATTCGATTTGGTACAATTGAAATTCCGGGATTTTACAAAATTTCTCTGGCAATTCCCAAAATTTATATCGTGGTCTTCATTGAGGTTGTGTTAAGAACAGCTGTCCAAAATTGCAAGACTCTAAACCCAGCGGTTGAAAGATTTAAGATTTTATCCCTATCCCGTGGGAATATCGGGACGTGTTAACCCAGATGTCCAGCTATCTACATACCAATTATATTAGAATGAACCGGCATCAAGACAGTAGGTAGTACAGCTAATCACACTCACACGACCTATGGATAAGTTGGATTTAGGAATCTGACTGCCAAGTGCCATCCTTCGATAACCAGTAAATTTCGACTTAAAGAATTAACTTTACCAAATATTGAACGGCTTGTTTTAACATTGGTTAGCCCAAATCCACTGGATCCATCATCATCATCATCAGCCCACAGCAGTTCACTGCTGGACATAGGCCTCTTCCATGGCCCACCACAACACTCTGTCTTCAGCCCCTCCCATCCATCCGCCGCCAGCGGCCTACATCCACTGGATATTGATGCATTTTAGGTGTAATCTACCATGGAATGACTACCACGAAATATTAGGTAAAGACTAATATTCTTTGCAAACAAGTACGAAAATCAGTCTCTAATCTCTATGTTTTATTTCTCCGATATACTCGTAGGGACTATTAAAAATGGTAAAGCAACAATTCTGGTCAATAAAAAAAACGTATATACGTATACGTACGTTTGTGTTGTGAATAAATGTATACTTTCTTTCTTTCTTTATATTTTTCTTTAGGTTGAATTTAGGTGATATTGGTCAGATAAATAAAATATTTCTTTAAAGATAGTAAGCTTTATATTTTCATCCAGATACTGCTTGCATACATTATTTATATGTAGACGTACATAAAAAATCTTATCCGAAACCAGACATTTTTTACATTGACATAAATAGCAATTTAAATATAAATAACTGAAAGCTTATAAAAATGACGTAGCTATTGCATCAAATACAAAAAGCTGAAAAACTATATTTTTTCTTCAGAAGATGTGGCAAGTTCCAAGTAATGGCAGTTTAATAGGAACTTTATGAATTTACAAAGTTCAATAAAATTTATTAAATATCATATTTGAAATCATCGCATCCTTAAATTCTTACGTAAGTTTTGCCAAAAGTAGTATGCATGAACACTTTTTTTGGAAGAGGTATGTTTTGAAGTTTACAAAGGTAGTACCTATAAGTTTGTAAAAAATGATTCCGATATGCCTTAAATTTAGAATATTACACGTATTCTGTGACTCAATTATGCTATCATAATCGCTAAGATTCATGACTCAGTTTCACTGAAAGATTCAAATCACATTTATCATTATTATAAACATTTAATAAAGCTGGTCCGTTTACACAGTCATGTATGAAGTATATTAACATTACGTAAACTCACGTCCACAACAACAACAGCCCATAACAAAATGTTTAAAATATATGGAGCTGCACTTTGCCCCGTCAACCAACTAACTAAAATGTATTTATCATAATTCTCACTGTCTATTTGCGACTAAAACTTGATCTGCCTAATTTAACAATATCGACAGTTGTCATTAACATTATTTGTATATTTCTACAATAATAAGGTACTCGTTGATGTCATAAAGTTAAGTTTTATATACATTTGTTTCTGTTGTTGTAATCAGAAAGTCGTTGTTCAATTTTATCTTGCCATGATTTTAAAAACGTCGTTTTCGACGGCAGATTCTTCACATTCGTAATCAATTATTAAAAATATTTCTTTCAAAAGATTTTCGATCAGACTTTTCTGATACCAAAATTAAAACAAATATCTGAAAAATAAATAAATAGGTAAAGTACAGGACCTGCTTTATACATAAAACAATCGTTAATTGTAATTATCGATTCAATGTTTGTGCCACCCCTGTCGCGACGTTAGGGAGGCGTTCCTCCACTGAATCAATTTACTTCATAATCAATTTGATTTAGACGTACACAAACACTGAAGTAGGATTTAGCCAATACTGTTAAAATTAAATAACCACGTAATCTTACAAACAACAAATCACAGATAGCATGCTAAAACTGCCACAGAACTAAACACACTAAACATCGGGTACCTATTTCATAGCCCGACGCGGCCCTATTCTAAACGCAGTCTTAAATCCATTCATCATACAGCCCTGTTACAATACACATTACAATACAACCTAATACTGACTGACAACCTCCGACTTAACACTATAGGGTTAAATTGCCTTACGAAAGAGTCACAAATGAACATGCAAGTGTAGGTACACAATTCCTAATACATATGTGATTGTGGTTAAAATGTTAAGGAACTCGAACTAAACCCCCGGTCGATCTCAAGCGGAATAAATCTAGATTAACCAAATTGTCGAATTATGAGGGAACCGCTGTTAGTAGCACATTCAAACGTTACTCAGCTCGAGTGTCCGGCTCGTACATATCACAGATCGTGTGGCGGCGCTCGCGTGCCGGCGCGTGGTCACAGGTAGGGCACGCACGCGGCGCAGCGGGACCGGCGCTCCGGGGACTCCGCTCGCGCCCTGCACACAAGCACGGGTTAGCTCATGAGCGCCTCTCGTCCCTTGTCTCCGAGCGCCCGAGCGCCCGCCGCAGCTTCTCCACCAACCTGCTGTGGAACTTGTCGGAGTCGCGCGCGCGCGCCGGCGGGCTAGCCGAGCCCTTGCTGGGGCTGTCGGCGGGAGCGCGCAGCGAGGCTCGCGAGGGCGGCGCGCGGCAGTACGACAGCGAGCGCATGGCCGGCGCCGAGCGGTGCGGGCTGAGCGTGGCGGCGCTGCGCGGCGACAGCGCCGGGCCCCCTGACCGTGACTCCGACACCTTCCGCACGCGCCCGCCGCTCGTCTTCTGCTCGTTCTCGGACGTGCGTCGCGTTCGCTGCGAGTTGTATATATCCCAGTCGTTCTTCATAACCGGCATCATGAACGCCATCTCGGCGGTGACGATGACTCCTCGGTCTTAACGTTTTTGTTAAAATTCTGTTCGCTCTGCGACGAAAAGCTATCGTAGTGGTGGCCGTTGCACGATCGATATCTTAGAAGCGTTTGATGCACTCCTTTTCAGCTGATTTTCACAATAAATATAACTCCTTTTCTAATAAAACACGGAGAAATAGTAACTTTATTGATCGGTATTGAAGGACGAATAGTGGAAATGTTGGCTTTCACTTCAATGTCACGTGCACTGGACCGGTTGGGATCAGGTGTTGACCCTAGGACGATTTACGGTAGAATGAAGTATTCGTGAAAACAAACCCTGATATATGGAAAATGTTGGCGCCACTGTCGCAACGGCCATTATTGGAATCGATTTAATTGAAGCAAGCAGCGTCTAGTTTACACTTCGTTGCTAATGAAAAATAGTATCTTATCGTCGATTAGAAACTTATAACGGAAAACACTCATGAATTGTTGACATATAAACGCTAAAACCCTGGAACAAAAATGAAAATTTCCATGTTTGCCAATATGCTACTCGACAACAGATGGCGCTTATAAACACCAGTAACAAGCCAAAAGCTTTGACTTAGTTACAATACAAAGCTTGCAATTATTTCCTCACTTAGCCGAGAGATGTCTCCTAAGTGTTGCCTTCGTTACCACATTGTCACTGTACAGTCGTCTATCTTTATTTTTAATTATTCAGTTGATTTAAAATATAAACGTGACATTGGTCTGTATCGTCATCATATTATCACCGGAGCTGACTTAAGAGAAAATTAAATCACAACCGTACCTATTGTCAACTGCGTAAGTGAGAGTTCAGACATTTTTGACTACCCGTGCCTGGACAGCCGGTGAAATTACTGGCACTTTAGGTATCCTACCTTAGACCTCTAGGTTGGCAACGCATCTGCAATACCCCTGGTGTTGCAGATGTTTATGGGCGGTGGTGATTCTTACCATCAGGAGACCCACTTGCTTGTTTTCCATCCAGTCGAATAAAAAAAAAGTTCAGATATTTTTGACTACCCGTGCCTGGACAGCTATGATGGTTAGGATGGCGTCTATTACAATACAGCATTCATTCAAGAGGCCCTACTCCGAAATTCGAAAATCGAAGTTCGTATCGTACCGTTCCTTCTCACTCACGTATAGTATAGTATAACAGCCTTATTCATAAAAAATCCTTAATTGAGGTTTGATCGGTATGTTACTTAGCAGACTGATTAAGCTTGTTAGACGGTTGTCAAGAAGTATGATTCATAAATGCTTGCTAGCAGTCTGCTAGTTGTTGAGCTGCTGATAGACGGATTAGACGCGTTATGTTGGCCACCTTGACAAATCAAAGACAAAAAATGGCCTAATCGATAATTAAAAAAAAAATTGACAGCAGTGACAGCAAATTACCAGGAAAAAAAATAAAAAGCGAGATGTTTGTTTTCCCGCCATTTCCGATCCGCATGTTTATGTTGTGCAAAAAGCCATAATTATGTTAATTATCCTTATTTTTTTTTTTATATTTATTGTTAATTTATTGTTTCTAATTTAGAGGATTTTTAAATACAAATTCCTGAAAATAAATTTTCCTGTTTTTTTTTTAATCTGCGTAGCCCTGCCTTCACTATAAATATCTTCGATACCTATGGTTTTTTGCTCTAGTCAAAGTCAGCTGCTCAAACTCGTGGCGGCCATTTTGTGACTTAGCAGAGAGATAAAGGAGGGTCTACGGTCCTCTAACTTTAGCAGAGCCTTGATCGACTGATTAGCGCTAACAGACGTTTATGAATCATGTTTTTTAGCATCGGGCCTTCAAGGAGCCTTCAAGGAGGCTCTAACTTTTTATGAATAAGGCTGTAAGTGTCAGAGGGACGGAACGACACGAACTTCGATTTTCGAATATCGTAGTAGACAAGGAGCAGAGATTATCATCGACTACACACACTTTAACAAGATAGCAGAATCATATAGCACAAATCTCAGTAATTTTAAAAACTATTGCGCTATTTACAGAACTATCTTGTCGTGATATCTTAATCCCACAAAAAACGTAAAATTGGAGGCCAAGACTTACGAGCTCGTAATGCTTAGGTACGCTACAAAAAGTTATCAAAATCCTAGGAAAAGCCCTGAGCCCTGAATTAACTAACTCCAAATCTTGGTTTAAAAACTTATGGCTTGGCCGTTTCGTAGATTGAAGACATAAACTTAACGTCTTACCATACCGTCTAGACGGTCCGATGGGCTTATTTACAATAGAAAATTAAGTCACAGGTGTTTAATATTATGACTATGCCATACAATGCAAATAGATCTCTTTTGAACTACGATTAACTATCATAACTATATTTTTTTGCTTGCATGTTACCGATGCTTGCGCATCACACTCAAAGCTAAGTGTAATCAAATTTTTGCTCACAAGTTTATGAATATAATTAAATAGTTTGACTTTCTTCCTATAGCATCTTAGTTATTTTACCGACATTAAAAACAAGGACATTCTCAACTCCTCGGATTTTTCTTACTATGCGGATTAGGTACAAAATAAAACAACAGAAAAAAATAAAATTATTTAGTAAGTATAATTGTTTACAACATGATCAGATGAATAACAGATTCACGTATTGATATGTACCATTTTAATTATACATAATAAATCGCCAACAAGCATTAGGTACGCAATTATTTATCTATTTTAGGCTAGAAGGCAAAAAGCAACAACGCGATCACAAGCAACAATTAATAGGTGCAGTGATATGCTACAATAATTAATAAGCTACATATGCAAAAAATACTTAACATAGCGTATATCATACATATTACAGATCTAATGAGTACAATTTTTCCATTGGTATTTTGTAGGACAAGTCCGTATTTATCTTGCTTTCCCAACTAGCTGACTGAAATTTACTGGAGCTAATTAAAATAAAAGCAAGATAAATACGAACTTTGCCGACAAAATACGACGGCATAACATTATTCACTGCACCCGTAGTCAACACTGACCACAAAAGAAAATAGAGTACCTACTCCTAAAAATTAATGGTGGGAATATAAATATCACATTTAGGGGCTGTTTCACCAACCATTGATTAATTTCATTTGACGGATAAATGTGATGCCGTCTCCGTCTATTAGAACAAAACACACAGAGACGGCATCACATTTATCCGTCAAATAAATTTAATCAATGGATGGTGAAACATGGGGGTTAGAGTATTAAAAATATACAAAACGACTTAAAGACAAACACTATCTGGTTATTTTTCATCGGAATTTTCGATACAAAATGTAGTCTCGCCTAAGACGAGACACTTTGAACATCGTCTAATGTACGATAGCATTTGTCAACCACAATAAATGTTTTCATCCTGAAAAACATTAACAGGGTTGAAACTAACCTAATCAAGTGCTTCAATAATCCGAATAGATTTTTAAACACTCTGTATACACAGCATTCGAAACATGAACGGTGTTGCCGCAATAGTGTTGTGCTAACACATAAACAAATCTCACTAAGGGTTTACCCACATTTATCGACACTGAATCGGCTTTAGCCGACTACAAAACACTTTATGTCCCCGCAATAAGAGCAAAAAGACACGCGAAAAGACGTGGACCGACGGGAAAAAGTCATTTTCGCAGTTATTGCGAGAACATGTCCGAATAAACAATCAAACAGATATCTGCTATATAAAACATCAGGAGCTTTTCATAGAGAACCGGCCTTAAATAGATTTAGCATTAATTGCATCAAATTACTATGTATAACGATAACCAATGTCAAATGGTTAGGTTTTCTGAAAGCAGAAATTAACTTAAAATACTTGTTAAATGTACGTAGTCAAATGCATTATCTGCCACAGCGGGGCGTGCAAAAATATCTGACACGTTCTACCGGCCCTAGAAATAGGGCTGTGTCAGATATTTATGCACGCTTTGTTGTGTCAAATATTAGTGCTGGTGATTGTAAGTAGTAAATTTCACCCTTGCTGTTTTACTGTTTTAGCAAGACTTATCTTGCCAATTTCTATGCAAAAACATAACACACGAGAAAACTGTTCGATTTATGAAATTGAGATTTTGGGGGAACAGACAGAAGACCTAAAACAAATCCATACATATTATAAATGTGAAAGTGTGTGTGTTTGCCTGTTTGTTCGTCTTTCACGTCGAAACGAACTGACATGATTTTTGGCATAGAGATAGTTTATGGGCCAGGAGGCTACTTTTTATCCCGGAAAAATGCACAGTTCCCGAGGGAATCAAGGCTCGGAACCGGTTTATTAAATAGCGGTAAATACCGATTTATTTCGTTTTAACTCCGAACTTTCATAAGAACGCGAGCGTTTTTAAGAACTTTTATTCAACGAGTGACAGTTGGCCGGCCGGCGGCGGGCGGCGACGTTTATCCGGCGCCGGAGTAAACCGGTTTTTATTGTTCTAAACCGGTTAATCTGACAAGAACTTTATGGAAATGTTCCCTTAAAAACCGGTTTAAAAATAACGGTTTCGCGAACGAAACCAAAATGCTAAGGTTTTGCGCCAAGTACATGATAACGGTTTGGAAATTTAACCGGTATCCGAGACTTGGATGGAATAGCGCGCGATAACCTAATTCCACGCAGACGAAATCGCGGGCAAAAACTAGCACCCAGATAAATAAACCGGAGATATGAAAGCTGGTTTGACACTGATTATCGTTATAGTACCTAACGTGGTGCAACCAACACTAACTTAATTCAACACAATAAAACTGTGCCGTTAAAGATTTCTTTGCAAATAATACAAAAAAATATTGACTTAGTAGGTCTAGACATTAGAACAACTAATGCAGCTTAATTTTTACATTAGTTAAAATCACGTTACAAGGGTATCCTAATTTGTACTTTAGTACAGTGGTGTACATTAGCAGTTAAAAGGTTAAGTAGTAGAAAGTATACTAGAATTCTGATCATCCTTTGGTTCAGGGTCATAGTACTTGTTGAGATTGACCATAGTAAGCAGCTCGACCAAATGTCTCTGGTAACCGCACTCCATCAACTTCGTGATAACTTTGTGCAAATATTTGGCGAGCTTCTCAAACAAATGGAACAACTCGTCGAGTTGCGCGAAGTTCGAGTGAGTGAAGTGACCGCCTGCTTCCTTTTGATTCCATTTACTGAAAGTCCAAATTATATATAATATATATCTTGTACTGTACATTTCGTAAAGTGCGAATACATGACTTCAAAATATATAATCATCTTCTGCCGGAAGACGTCCATTGTCTCTTAGAACACCATAATTTAGCAAAAGGATTGCTTATTTACATCGGATTTCTCACCCATCGAATTAGAATAAAAGTTAAAAATAAAAAATGATTTATTTCAGACCACAGTCATATAGGATAGGGATTCGTATTGTTTTAGAAACTCTCTCTTTCTTAAAAATGCTGCGTCCTTCCGAGTTTCATAATCTTAGTGCTATATTGTATTTATTGACATGTGACTTGCATATAATAAATAAATAAATATAGTCCATAGCATTGTTAGTAACAAAATAACCTTATGTAACTATGTCAGTAACTAAATAAATAAAACTTACCCAGCCTTCAGAACTCGACTAAACTTCAAGATAACCGTAAAGATGTCGTTTAAAAGTTTCATAACCGGTGTCGATCTGTTGTTCAACAGACACCTGAACAGAATCTTCTTGATGTACAGAACGTGGCATTCATACAAGTCGTCTAGAGTCCTTGCTTTCTTTAGATCATTTTCGAACTCCGTCCACGACGTCAGTATGCAGGTTGTTACTATATAGTTGTCTAACGCCCTTATTAGAGAGGCCATTATGTGCCTGTAGATTTGTACGGATATATATTGAGGTGACCGTAGCAGTTGTCTAGATTGCTTCGCTGCTACTTTTACTACTAGCTTCAGTTCCTGCAAAAACATAGATTGTTTGTTTGTTTATATTCTTTATTGTACAAAAAGGAAAAACAAAAATAAAACAATGAGTAAATAGTAAATTAAAACAATGAGTTACTAATTGTACTTTACTGTTTAATTGCCACTAATACCTTTTTCAACAAGCAGCCGTAATTTCGGAATAAAAGTATATGTTGTTATACATATAGTATGATACGTCCTTCCTATTTGCTACACTAATGTCAGAAAAAAGAGTCCCATTCAGCAAAATTTTAGTTTAGATTATTTCTTTAGTAAGATAAACATAATACAATTGTTACCTGAAAATCTTCTCCAAGGACCCAAAATATCCTCCTCATTTTGATCAAGAACTGAAACACCTTAGCGTACCGCAGTAAGGCCTCTTGTGACATTATGATGTTCAGAGGCCAAGACACCGTGTAGGTCAACGAAAGACATTGTAACACGTCCGGGGAGCTATGCTGAAAGCTTAGAGGCGACTCCGTGATCGTGAACGATAGGTTTTCCGAGAATTTGTGAACATCTGCAAAGGAAAAGAGATTTAACGGATTAATTTCTGGCATTATTTCTGATCTTCCGCCAACTACGCTCAATGCCTCATATAAGGGTTTACTGAATTTTCACCCAGTGTCTTTGGTGGAACTTTTAAGAAATTTAAAAGATGTACACTAAGTAAAAAAGGCACACAAATAAATATATTTGTTAAATCAAGCCTTACGTGCAATCGAAGATCCAAGCGCTTTATCCAAAATATTGTGCAGCGTTGAAAAATTTAACAATTCCTGCGGGTTCAACGTTTTGACCAACTTCGAGAACAGATTTCGACAGATGCTATTCGAAAACTCTCCATCCATTAGAAAGAAATAATCCTTTAAACTTCTGAGATGCTCATACATGTCAAGATTGACGAGGAAGTAAGTTAACATAGCGTTATTAACAACTTCTAGTTGGTACGTGAGAGGCAGCATCACTGATCTTTGCAAGCACGCCGTGAGAGTCGCTATATTATCACAAGTTATACGTTCATGATCATCGTCGGGCCCAAAATGAGACGCAAATATATTCGTATAAGGCTTTTTCTTAACTTCCTCCATTGTAACTGCAGGGTGGGTGTAACACGAAACAGTAGCGTCAAAAAACATTTTGCTGCTAAAGTAATCTTTGCTATACTTTTTCATGTCCCTCACACCGAATGGATCAAAATCTTCAAGGCTGTATGTGCCTTCTAGCAAATTAAAGAATGTACGTTTTGATCTGCAATCCTGTAGTTTACAAATAGCAGCATTTTTTACAGGTGAGTCGTCAGACGAATCACCCATATCAGCGGTTTCTTCGTCCACCATTAAAGAAAAGTTGAAACCATCCGAGTTTAAAAAGTCTTTATCATTGCTTGCTTTGGCTGATTCTAAATCTTTGCTGCATTCACTGCGTGGGGTAAATACGTCACTAGTTATGGCTCCTTCAAGGGGAATATCAGCAGTTGTAGGGGTCTCTAAATCCAACTGAAAAAAAAACTTTCTTTAAACTGGCCAAATGCGAATAGTACTCGAGCACTGAGGGTTTCGTGCAGTCAAGGGCAGTATCTACTTAAGTTCATTCAATACAGCCGCTGACAGACAAATTACAGTTTTAAATGTTTTTCTCAAGACCAACCCACGTTTGAATTTTTATTATTTGTTATTATCATTGCGAGTTTGAAACTTTTATGTTTAAACGAGATAGAGATACAATGAAAACAAAAATAACACGGTTCTGGTATGGGGGCCCCCTTAGTGTTTCATTTCATTGAATTTTTATTATTTGTTATTGTACCTAGCGGCAGTAGAAATATGCTTTTTTTTATTTCAGCTGTCTATTAAGACGGCTAGACGGACTGCGTACCGATAGAAATAAGGTTTCGTTTGTTACTTTTGGGTTTTTGATTAAAATCGTGTAAAAACTGTTAAAATGTTTATATTTATAGTAGTGTTTCTAAAAAGTACGCTGACAAAACTAGCTATAACAAAATGAAAAACCCAAGTTACCTGTGGGAATAACTCTCCTGGTGTCACAGCATTGTTAGGCGTCGTTATATTGTAAGTAGCCATCGATGTTTCACTATAGGGCTTCAAATTCAACGTCAGACCAGCCCTTTCTCTTTTAACTTCATGTCTTGGACTTGATTGTAAAGACTGGGTCTCAAAATCTGACCCTAGGACCTTTTGTTTGTTCGTAACAGCTTCTTCTTGTGCTCTATTTGCTGGAGCGTTTCTCTTTATAATTTCAGGGGGTAGATTATACTCAACACCAAGAATTTTCTGTTTGTTTAATAATGCCTGCTTCTGAGCATCAGTTCTTGGCTCTGGTGCCACGTGCTTTTCTTCGGGTTTAATTATATCCAACTCTGCTCCAAGAACCTTCAATTTATTTCGTCTCGCTTGAGCAAAAGGCGTATCTAAATTATTTTCTTCGTCGATCAACTCTGAATTAGGAATATGCTTTACACGATTGTTTTCATTATCGGTTTGTCCGAATTCATGTGCCATTACTTTTTGCTTGTTCTTCAAAGCTTCTTCTTTTCTACTGTAAAACTGTTCATTGTCATACAGACCATCAAGATTACTGCCAATAATGTCGCTTGAAGATTTGCTTTCTTTTTCCAGACTGCGATCAGTAAGAATGTTACCTTGAGCATCAAGCGGCTTTTTATTATCACATTCAGTATCTTCAGTCTTTCTTACGCCAAATATGCTTTTGGCAGCATTACAGATAGCGCTAAAGACATCAGTAGATGTATGAGCTTTCGTTTTGTTGTTGTCGAATTCTGATACTGGTGCTGGTTGGTCTGACAGATCTGTCATGACGATTGAAGATGTTGACTCTATCATTTGTTCGCACAGTCCACTTTGGCCAGTAGCAACTGTGTATTCACTAGGAGTAGGAAGAATGAAATCGTGAACTTGTACTACTTCTTCAGTTATTTCGCTATCGCTTGATTTCAACTCTTCAGCATCTGTTTTGGTCTCATTCTGTTGGTGTTCGAGTTCCAATTTCTCCCTCTTGAGATTTCGTTCCTCGGTGGAGAGAAGTTGCATTCTCGACTGGTCCAACTGCAATCTTTTTATTTTCCACTCTGTGTGGATTTTGCTCTTCTCCACCTCTATATTCAGCTTTGAATAGTATTCCATTATTTTGTTTCTGTAGATTAACAAAGACACAACACATATTATTGATATACTGAGCGGCAAAAAATCTGGCCCTCAATATGCGGAATCGGTAATTTTGTAGGAAGGGTGGGCCAAATTTTGTGCCGCTGAGTATATTTTGCAACATTTTGTCTAAATAAAGTTTCTACTAATTTTACATTCTTAAGAAAACTTGCTTGCGAGACTACGACTTGAGAAATGTTTCATGAGTAGTACACTAATAATGCATGCAAGTAGTAATGCACTTTGTACCTACTCTGCATACGGCTTATTATATACATTTGTTTCATCTATTTCATGACATCATACCTTTCGTCATCCCGTAGTTTAGCGTCAAGCTCATCAGTCGCCTTTTCTACCTCCTTCTCCGCCCTGAACCTATTCCGCTCACGCTGCCGAGCCCTCGACTTAGCCTCCTTAGCTTCCAACATGGCCGCTTCTAGCACTTTCAGCGAGTGTTGCTTTTCCGCCACTATCAGTTGCGCTAGACGTTTGCGCTCGGCTGAAATGGAGTGTATTATTTTATTATTTACAATAAAATTAGGCTACGATGAGTCAATAACACCTTATATTTAGACTTTCTAAGCATGACAATGGGTGCACCTTGCTAATCCGCAAATAAATATGCTAGACAGCTAGGTACGTCTACAGGACACACATAATCTTCATGCACATTTGTTACAAAGACCCAATATCACTAATACCACTCAAGACACTAAAGCGTTACAAACTTTATGTCCCTACGTGTTTGTTCCCAAAGCTGAAACATATATACCGAGCACGACCTTTCCTTATCACGAAGAGTAATAATTTACTAACTAGTAAGCATAAAAACTCCAAAATACAGTCGAATACTGAACACTGAATCACGTACAGTAAAGGGCAAAGATATCGACACGGCCAAAGTTGCAAAAATATGTATACACGGCCTTAATGTTAAGTGCATAAAGTCGTGTATACATATTTTTGTAACTTTGGATGTGTCGATATCTTTGCCCTTAACTGTACCAGGGTAGAAACTTTTTCATGATTAATATCGCTATGCTTCTTTTGGTAGATGTTATGAGATGTGTACTTGACATTAGTAGCACAAAGGTTCCACTCTGGTGTTTTAGTTTCCTCAACTGTTCTCAAATTCTTTTTCTCTACGAAATAAAACCGTTTATGTAAACTCACCAACAATCTTCTCCATGGTTTCAGCCTGTTTCAACGACGCCATTTCAGTAAAGGCTTTCTTCTCGGCCTCCCTCTTCAACAATATCTGGTCGAATGTGACAGGCTCGCCGCTCACGAAGAGGCAGCGTGTCCTATAGACGTCTAACAGCTGCTGTTGCCGCTCCAAGCCTTCGAAGCTTGAACAACATTTGATTGAGGGGTGGTCTGATGATATTAGGAGGATAAGAGGGTCCTGAAACACGTAAATTACAATATAGTAGTGTAGAGGTTCTAGAGAGTAGAGCAGAAGATGAGAGATTGCTGTTCTCTAGACCGGATATCATACAAGGACCACTGTTCCGACATGTGTTAGAAAGAGAACAAAAATTGCAAAGTAAACTGCAGGAGCATTTTTGTTTTTCCACCTGTTTTCACCTATGTTTGACAAATCAACGTATTTGAATTATGTTTTTTTTTTTTAATTTTTGTTCACTTCTGTAGTAGACCACTACTTGGTGTGCATTTATAAATGAAAATCAAGTATATTAATATCGTACAGCTGGTCGTTTAAAGACCTCTTTAACTAAAGAATACTCTGGTCCTGAGTTTATCGTCGATATCACAATTCTAGGACTCTAGGTCAAAGAGTTCACGAGTCCTTTGTACCATTATTTTTTGCAAAAAGACGCTTCAAAATTAAAATAACAATACACAATTACCTGAGGGTTTATTGGACGCAATTACTCAACATATTACATTAAGTTACAAAATTTTATAACCGTTTTTAAACTAATTCAACTTACGTTTGGATTACACAGTTTCAGCAACCTCAGGGACTTGCCACAGAGCAAAATCAGCTTGGCTAAAACCCTTAAAAACTCCGGTACGGCCACACTCTGCGTTATGTGGAAACCTTTGTCCCAGTAGCGTTTAGAGCGGCTATTGACGTACTGAGTGTCCTTTCTTATGAAGAATTCGTTGTACCAATCATCTAGCTCGCCTTCAAAAATGAATCGTTCGATAAATCTGTAAATTTATATGTCATATTATGGACATAGTAAAGCCGCCGTTTGAGATTTTAAGTAAAAACAAAATAACGACGATATGGTATTACGATATCCAAATAAGATCGAATCATAGAGAATAGGGTGGTAAAAAACCTTCCGATTTAGTTACTATACTTATTGCTACATTAAACTGAATAAAAAATCTCTACGATAGCGATAACTGGTTTTAATTATAAACCAGTTAAATTATTTATTATATTAGAATTTGAAAGTTAATATCGATAAGGAAAAGTTGATATTTACTGAGACGTGTGCCTTGAAGTGCAACGGATAACTTAAATCATTATTTTCAAGTAAGATTAGATATTTTATGTATTATCTTAAAATAGGACTTTCTTCACCTGAAATACACTTTGCATACTGAAAAAAGCGCGGTGAACATCGTAGGGGCCGTCTTGTAGTGCGTGACTAGAGATATCTCATTAAAAAGATACGACATCAACTCAGCACCATGTGGAATTGTTTCTTTAGAATCTAAAAATAGAAATGTACAATTATGTACAACACAACAAAACAAGCGAAAGCAAGACGAAATTTCATGAAAAAACCTAAAAACTTACAAGATCATACAAACGTTAGTGCCTAAAAGGGTAAAACTGTGATTCTCTACAGGTAACGAAAAGTTACATTGCATTTGTGTTTTAGAAGGCTAGTGTTATAAAAAATTGCAATTAGTCTGTTTTTTTTACACCTCACGAGCGGAAAGGACATAGTAGATCCCGCTTCTGATTTTAGGAATCAGAAGCAAAGGCCAATTTTAACCAAAAATTATTATAAATTAGTGAAATTACAAAGTAACACAATGTATCGTCCATACTAAACTACACCACTACCACCACATCCTAGTCACCGAATCCGAATGCCCGAGATGAGGTCCCCGCGACCTCTCCCCTTACCCTGCTCCGGTCCTGTGCCATCCCAACTCGGCCCAAGGTTGCTGACTTCGACTCCTTACAAATGAATATAGCCCGCTTACCTTGTAATTGTAATGTAACTTTTTTTTCTGTGTGTACCAATCTCTGTATCGCTTATTATTTGTGGTGTATAATAACGCATTCACTGCCACCGACGCATATATACGTTTTTGGAACTTCTCCCCAGTGCCGCTGTCATAATTATTCATACATTTTGAACGCATATATGCGTCGGTGGCACCTGTGGTCAGTCAAGTCAAGTCAGGTGGCAGTGAATGCGTTAAAGAGTCATGTATTGTGGCCCGTTACAGTTCATTATGACGAAATGCCGTATGATATGACACTTAAGCACGGCACACTACAAGGTTGGATGAGAGGAAAAAAACACCCCCACTTTACGTCTATGGGAGGAACTCTATTTTTTTGCATATTTTATTGCTCCATTTTGTCGGCATAGTTAACATATATATTCGTGCAAAATTACAGCTATCTAGCGTTGATAGTCCCTGAGCAAAGCCGCGGACGGACCGACAGAATATATTTTTTTTTACCCAGGAAAATACCCAATTGCCAGGGGCAAACAATTACTTGCACTAGACTACTGCACATATATGTACATACGTCTATGTTCACACCTACCTTGATTAATCACCTTATAGATGGATGCGATAGTTTCAATTTCGTATTTCAACGGCTCCATGTGATACAATATTTGCAGTAACGTCGGTAAGCAGTCGCTATGCTGCGGTTTGCCCGTACATTCCTCGTAAATTTCTGTAGCAGCCAATCTGAACCCTAGTAGGTATCTCCTTACTACATCTCTGGCAGCCTGGAAGTCATTCAATGGATCAGATGTAGGATCGGACAGAAAATTTTCACAAGATCAAAGATTTAGAACTTTAGATATAGCCTTCGCAGCGAAAAAGTGAAGTATTAGTATACGGCGCAGTACTGAAAAAGTAGTGCCATCTCTTTCTCTCTTACTATAGGGCCCTCGCCCGCGGCGACTTTTTGTAGCGATGTTGTCGCGCGTTTTGTAAATGCTCGACAGCATCACTACTAACGCTCGTTAGTCGCATTGGCAACGCGCTACAGCATCGCGACTGTATCGATGCAAACGCGCGACGGTTTCGGACGACATCGTGGAGAGAATGGAGGGAGGGTATGAAGGGGAAGAGGGTGAAGCGCTACAGTAGCGCGTTTTCATCGCGACTGAATCGTGGTTATGTGGGCGAGGGTACACAGCTAGCGACCGCATCGCGACTGTATCTATGCCAACGCGCGACAGCATCGCTACTGCATCGCTACAAAGTCGCCGTGGGCGAGCGGCCATAAGCCTGCGTTTGAGCGGGAAAGTACAGTCACCAGCACCAATATCTGACACAACAAGCGTGCATAAATATCTGATACGACTCTATTTCTAGGGCCGAAAGGACGTGTCAGATATTTTTGCACGCTCCGCTGTGGCAGATATTAATGCTGGTGACTGTACGAGGATACGTTACGAGGAATGTTTGTTATGAACCAATAGAAACGCTTCATTTACCTATCCTCGCTCCGCCGAGCTGTTTCCACTAGAGTCGCGCTGAGCGAGGATACGTAACTGAAGTGTTTCTATTGGTTCATGATGACACATTCCTCGTAATACATCCCCGCACATCTCTGGTGGAACACGAATTTTCTCTTAAAATAAGTTAAAGTAATACAAAGCTAAGAAATAAAACCCGGGCAAGTGCGAGTCGGACTCGCGCACCGAGGGTTCCGCACACATTTACAGGTATGTAAGTAAACGGGAATCGTATCTTGAAGACATTTCTCGCTTTTTCCGAGTGATTTAATACATCCAGTGTATGCAGAGCCGTACTCTTAAGCAAAATGTACACAGTGTGGGGTCAGATTATATTGGTCATTGATATTTACAGACAGACATAAAAAATCAAGATTTTCAGACGTTTCTAGTTGGTTGTACTATAATAGCTACCTTCATACCAAATTTCAAGATTCTGAGTTCATGGGAAGTACCCTGTAGGTTTTGATTCCCTTGAGAGTTTCGAAAATTTGCGGAAATTTGCAGCATAAACGGCTGCATCTTTTGATTGCGTTGACTTAGAAGTTTTTTAATTTTTTCACAGCTCCAAGGGACAGTAGACTTCACTTCAGTATTTGATTTGATATAAATTTCAGCTTGATACCTCCATGCGTTCCCGAGAAAAAAGGTCTTGCCCGACAGGACGGACAAACAGACAGACAGACGGACAAAAAGTGATCCTATAAGGGTTCCGTTTTTTCCTTTTGAGCTACGGAAGGTGACAAAGCTATCGGAAATTAAGAAGAACATGGTGTATGTGTACTGTGTCGAAATTATATTTTTTATCAAAAAAAAGATATACCTACCTCAAATACAAGTCCTTTAGTGCGGAAATGGTCTTCAACAGAATGATTAAAAGCAAACTGGTACAATCTTTTGTAGTAGGTGCCAATGAGCAGTAAATCCGTCACATAACCTTTGATATGCTGCATGGATATGCCTTCAAGGACCAGGTTCTCTTTTAAGAAGAAACAGTTGTAGTCCTGGCTGAATGGGAACGAGCTTGTTTCTATGCCAACTGCAAAAAAAACGCTTTTACAAATATTTACAAATGCGAAAGTTTTGTGTGTATGTGCATGTGTTTGCTACTTCTTCACTCTAAAACGGCTAGACTTATTTGGATGAAATTTGGTACAGAGATACATATGAATATGGATAGTTTTTATCCCAGAATATTGCATAGTTCCCGCAGAATAGCGATATACGAATTCTTGACAGATGAACTCGTGAGCAAAAGCTAGTCTTAACGTAAAACATACTTACTAATCAAATACATAATGTGCCTTATAAACTGCCTTTCCGGAATGATATCCAGAGTGCAGAGTTGGCTGCTGTAAATGCGACGCCACAGGCCCACTTCTCTCGATGACGTGGCTATGAGCTGCCTTTGTCTTACAAGAGGCATTTTTGCTGAAAAATCAAACATGGTGTAAGTATGTTTTCTAGGTAAATTTTCAGCGTTTTGTGGATTTTTTTTTTCTTCATTACAGTTTTGGCAAGTATTATTGAAACAAATAATGTTCAGGGTTATTTTTTATGAAAACTAAGGACAATACCAATGCTAAATAAATCTAGCATGATCAAAGTTCTTACAACATGTCCTTTCACTGTGCTAACGTGTTTGTTTGAAATACTTACAGACCACCTCCCATATATCTTCAGGGATGTCTTTGTCTACCTGGCTGGCTAGCTCCCAAATGTCAACTGATTCATCGGTTTTAGCTCGGAACATCTCCTTCATAACAGGTTTAACATCTGTACTAGCTAAGGATATCTGAAACATACAAGTGAAATTATTCTTCAACAATTAGGAAGTTTGCAAATTGGCTGTCTTTATCTAGAACAGTAGCCCTGGGGTAGAGAAAGAGGAGCGTCACTTTAGGCACCAGATGGCAAGGGGCGCCATTTTCCAGTTTCTATTGTCAAATAAAATGATGATAGGGCCTTTTGAGATGCGGGAAAGCTGTGTAGACAATTTCGCTCCTTGATCCAGGACTACAGCCAGTGCTGATCTGGATGCAGTTAAGTAAATAAAAAAAATTAAAAAAACCTTTTCTGAAGATTAATACTTACTTTGACATTAGCGTTTATGCTACCTTTGTTAGGTATCTGGATATCTCTCTGACTGGTCAGTCTCGGAAAGTTTAGTATATTGGTCTCAGAATACGGAGAAACATGAGTGGATGTCAGAGATGAAAGTGACATTGGACTGAGAAAAGTTTTGAGTTCTTCAGTTGTTTGCGAATTTGAGCTGCCTGGAATAACTGAAAAACACAATAAATTAATACAACTTATAACTATTTGAGCATGATTTGGTAACTTTATACAAATCTCAGTTAATTGTGGTTGCATTGTTTATATCAATATCTGAAAAAGTATGAAACTTTCCTTAAGGTCAAATTTACTTTATCTAATAGATTATGAGTTGATCTATCAAACTTAAGTTTCTAACTAAAACCTTTATAGTTCATAGATTATGGACCTCCAGAACATAACATCCATAATAGTTAGTTTTGGTGTTGGTTTTTAGTAACAACCTGTATAGGTACTTATATCAGTAACTTACATGATTTTGAATGAAAACTTTCCACTATATAATCAGTAGGAGCCCGTGATTTCTGTTCATCATATGCTGTTACTTGACACTTTAAAGAGAATGGCAACACAAACACATGAGATGGATAATAGTGATACGGTTCTGGGGACCCGAAGGATTCTCGTTCAGGCTTTGGAAGCATCTCATCAAGGCGGCCAAATGTAAATGGATTCTGAAAATGATGAAATAGTATAAAGCTTGTAGTATGTGGAAAGTTTAGGTAAATTACCTTTTAATTTACATTCTGGTATGCCAATTTTAATCATTAGCATCCAGTGTCTATCGGTGTATGTATATGTTAATAGAAATCTCCGAAAAATTTAGCTTAAAAAAAATTAACTATCTTGTGATATATATACTTACCCTAAACATCTCATGGGATAAATCTTCTTTAACAAAATTCTTCAGACTTATAAGTAACCGCAATATTTTCATAATATCATCTTTCTTCTCACCAAAGTCTGTGCTTTTCATTTTTGTAATAACTTTCTTCAACTCTACTGCGCGTTTATGTTCAGCGATGTTCTTAACATTTTGTTGAGATATAAAATAAAAGGACCATAAGTCCGAGATAGGTTCTACTTTTTGTTCGGGTGTTTTTTCGGTAGATTTTTTCAAAATTATGCCATATGAATGTGATCTCATTCTGGTAGTAAGCAGTTTCTGTGAAATCTTGTTGTGTTTGCAATATTGAGATGCCGTTTTCGAGCAAAGTTCCGTAAGAAGTTGAAACACTCCATCCTCTTTTTGGTCCAGCGGCGGTGCCATTTTTGTAAAATTGTGCTGTAATAACTACATTCACAGTCTTATATAAATTATTTATCTTAACAATAATGTATTCATTGCCATCGTAACAAACAAGACGAACAAACAAACACACAAAATCTAATTTTGTTATTTTTTTGTTTGTACTTTTGAATGAACTGACATGTGTCTACCCCTGTCACTGTCAGGTCAGCAGGGCTACTACGAAACTCGAAACTCGATGTTCGCATCGTACCGTCCCTCTCGCTCTCGTATTAAATAGTGTAAGTGTAAGAGGAACCGCACGACACGAACTTCGAGTTTAGAGTTTAGTAGTAGCCCTGCGACACGAGAACAATATAGAATTTTGTGATCACTGTTCACTGTTAAGATTAATCGCCGCATAAAACACAATATCAAAATTATAATTCAACTAGCCAAAGCAGCAAAATGCCAAAATTGACAAGATTTCATATTTCTAAGACTATAATTTTATTCGTTCTCTGTATTCTGGTTGGAAAGAGAAAGACGCTTATATTTTTAAATTTGCTACGATTATTAATTAAGGGCATAACTCCAAAACTACTACATAATAGATCCATTACTTTTGTCTTGTCTCTATTAAAAAAAAGGTCACGGAAATCTGACGTAGAAGTTGTCAAAATTACGAGAGCTCCTTTTTCTGGTGAAAAAGGCAAAGGAATCATATCTATTCTGTGGTAGTGTTGGCAAATTCAGATATTATTATTTTTTTTTGTATTTTTTTAAATATGGAGAAATAAATTATAATAAATATTTTCCCATATTCAGGAGGCAAAACTTTGGTGTTAAAAAAATGAAATCTTGTCAATTATATATCGTCTAGATCCGCCATGTTCGAATGCTACAAATCCTTTACAAGTCAAATCGATGTGCATATGTGAAGTGAATTTTTTGATGATGAGATCACAGACTACTAAGAGATACTAACGTATGATGAGATGATGTCGGCGTGTTATCGTGCGATGCAAACATGACATTACTGACAGCTGACAGCATAGGATACTCGAGCACGAGCAAGGTCTTCGGTTGAAGTTGAAGGATAACCTTAAAAAATTGAGCACTGAAATTTGTGTATTCATAAATTAAGGTTTTGTTATTCTTCTTGATATAAAAATTAATTAAAATGAATCAAGCGGAAGTTGCGAAATTAGTTTCTAAGTTACGGATAAAAGTTCCTCCCCAACCGCGGAAACTAAGAAATATCCAGGGTCCACAAGGGAGATTGGACAAATTACGTAAAACTGTTACCGGTTTAATAAAACATGAACGAATTGAACTGAATTCTAACAGAGCCGATGAAGCTAGACAGTATGCTGAAAGGGTAAATCTGTGTTGTAAATCATTTATCCAGTTCTAAGGTTTTTAGAGCAGTCTATATTTGTGACGGCTATTTTCACTTTAATGGACTCACAATGTTTGCTAAATAAAACCGAACCCTTTTTTACTATTTTTTTTTCATTACTTTGTCCATTGATCACTTTAGCAATCGTAAGTTTAGTGGATCTAGTGCAAAATTGTTATTGTTGTTAATTAAATTTATTTCAGTTGCTATTTTATTAAAAACTTATATTTGCAGATTGTCATTCAACCAAAAATACATATGTTAATTTTGCCTTTCAGTTGATTCTGTGGCTACTGATATAGTCAAGATCAACTGAAACTATATATATATGTACTTACATGCTAAAGCTGGCAAATCTGTAGTCAGCCAAAAGTAATTAAATGCTCAGGTTTCGGATCAACCAACAATTTTGTTGCTATCGGTTTTGAGTCCATGAAGTCCCAGTATACACAAACAAATCAAAGAAGTGCAAAAGCACCTGGTCAACACTAATGGAAACCAAAGGCCTGGCAGCTATTACTTTCAATGAATTGCCATCCCTTTTAATGACGAATTCCTGCCAGCATCTTGGAGACAATGATATAGGGGCTTTTAGGGTTCCATAGCCAAAATGGCAAAAACGGAACCCTTATAGTTTCGCTATGTCTGTATGTCTATCTGTCTGTCCATGGCTTTGTTCAGGGACTATCAATGCTAGAAAGCTGTAATTTTGCACAAATATTATGTAAAGTATGCGGACAAAATGGTACAATAAAAAATACAAAAAAAATTTTTTTAGTGTACCTCCCATAGGTGTAAAGTGGGGGTGCTTTTATTTTCTTATCCAATATTGTAGTGTGGGGTATTGTTGGATAGGTCTTTTAAAACCATTAGCGGTTTGCTAAAATGATTTTTCGGTTCAGTGATTTGTTTGCAAAGTATTTAACTTTAAAGTGCAAATTTTCATTGAAATCGAGCGTCCCCCCCCCTCTAATTTGAAAAAACTTGAAACGCCCCCCTCTAACGAAAAATTTGAAAAAATTCAGAATGGTAGTAAGTATACTACTATAACTTACAAGAAAAACTATAACAGTTAAGTTTTCTTGAGAATTATTACTAGTTCAAGAGTAAATAGCAGCCTAAGGTATAAAATATACCTAAACTTGGAATATTCCGTACAAAATACGAAATTCTTAGAAAAATATTACATAATTTTACCTGTCTGCTTATCCTCTTTATAATAAATTGTCTTCTCTTCATTAGGTTAGCTGGAAGAGATCCCTTCTTAGGGATAAGCTCGCCTTTGTTCTCCTCTCTGTGTATTTGTATTTTTATTTTTATGTGCAATAAAGAGTTTACATACATCATCATCATCATCATCATCCCAGCCTATATACGTCCCACTGCTGGGCACAGGCCTCCTCTCAGAACAAGAGGGCTTGGGCCGTAGTTCCCACGCGGGCCCAGTGCGGATTGGGAACTTACATACATACATACTTAATTTTTTCGTAATTTCTACGGAACCCTATTTCGGGCGTGTCCGACACGCTCTTGGCCCGTTTTTTAGATTAAGTTAGTTCTGTTTTTAAGTAGGTATTTAATAAAATAAAAAAAGTATATAAGTACTTTTAGATGTGTATTGAAGATGAATTTCCAATAAGTCAGGTATAAATTCCTAACATGTATAGCAACCCTAACCAGAGTACCTTTTTGTTACAGCTCATATCAGAAGCAATAAGACATGGAGACTGCCACAAGCCTACCATGGATATAGCTGACTACTGGCTTCTCGAAAAGGAACTTGTTCACAAACTATTCAAAGTCCTTGTACCAAGATACGAGAACTTTGACAAGTCTTACACCAGAATGCACAAAGCACCAAGAGCAATGAACACCCGCAATCAAGAAAAAGCAGTGTTAGAGCTCCGTGGTAACCCATATCCCAGTCTGACCAACAAACAAGCTAGTAACAGACAACTGATCCAAAATATTTTGCTAGACGCCGCCAAATATGATTACAGACAGTCCAAATATTTGGAAATGGCAGAGAAGATGGGCAAAGCAGAAGACAAAGAAGCAGG
Source organism: Choristoneura fumiferana (assembly GCF_025370935.1). NCBI lineage: Eukaryota > Metazoa > Arthropoda > Insecta > Lepidoptera > Tortricidae > Choristoneura > Choristoneura fumiferana. Next base: position 7,816,648 of record NC_133478.1, read on the forward strand.
CACCAAAGCAGAGGCAGTACTTGAAAGTAATGATAAAAATTAAGTTCTTGTGGATATATTATATTGTATTATTTAGTAAATATTGTAGCAGTAACATTTTTTTATTTAAAAAACCTGAATAGGGAATATTACTGCAATTTTCTGCCACCAGAGTGCAGCACTAGCAAAATCTGTAAACGGTTATTTGAGTATCTTAAATGTTCGTAGGATGCCATAATATCATATTATTTAAATTATTTTTTGGATATACAGCTCTATTGTTACATCGATGTAAAATCATGTTGTTGACAACAACAATTCCAACAATTTCTTTAAAAAAATATGGCTCTGTCCGTCGGAGGACAATTTTGCCAGTGTCTAGTAGTTTTTGCCGTTGTAAATGGTAAAAAAAATCTAGAAAACGAAATATGAGAGGTAATGGTGGATGAACGATGACCAAAAATATCATGTTATTTTGTTACTAATAAATATATCATGATTTCTATACTCTTTGGTCATGCATGATCCGTCATGACAACAAAATATAAAGAGAACAGAAGGTAAAGGTGCAAGTATTGTGAATAAAGAACAATTTTAAATTCTCATCCTCATTGGCTGGCGCGATGGCGCCCTGTCGGAGGCTGAATAGCGCTTTAGACTCTTGCCATGCGCCAAAAAAAAAAAATTGGCTGAACGCAGTAATTCGGCCGAACGGCGCGTACTTATTATAAATTAGTGAATAAATCTTAACCTGATTTTAAATTTTGACCTTGTAAATAAATAGTGTTACTTAATATGAATTATAACACGGACATTTTTTAGTGTAAAAAACATTAAATACAGCGGCTGCGAGTGCTTTATTGAGTGTCGGAGGTTTGTGGATCATAAATTGTTATTTAGTCTTAATGCTGAACAAAAAAATAAACCACGGTCTTAGAGACAATTATTATAATTATCGAAGGTTTTATAAAATCGCAAATTAATAAGTAATTAAACATTAAACAACATAGGGTCACGGGCGTTGCCCCTAGCAACTGACGGCCGTCATCTTGGCAGCCTAGCAATCAAAAACCGTTGAATGAAACACGTTTCTTGTATGACGACTCCCTTTAATTTGTAACTTTATTTTATTTTTAGTATTTGTTGTTGTTGCGGCCACTGTAATACATTACCTGTGAAAATTTCAAGTGCCTAGCTATTACGGCTCAAGAGATAGAGCCCTGTGACAGACGGACAGACAGACAGACAGACCGTTCCGTTGGCACCCTTTGGGTACGAAACCCTAAAAACGATAGCCCTCATTGAAACAACGAAACAACGCAACGCGGCCACTACTCGTCTCGCTCGACGTGTTACCCGCGACCTCAGATTAAATTTGATTATTTGATCTGAGCCCGCGACTGCGGGCTACTATGAAACTCAAAAATTCGTGTCGTGCGGTCCCTCTGACACTTATACTATTTAATACGAGAGCGAGAGGGACGGTACGATACGAACTTCAAGTTTCGTAGAAGCCCTGCTGCTGTACCGCGAGACCCCCTTCGGGGCCGTGTAGAGCGCGCGTTTGCGTGAGTGTGTTCGTTTCGATCGATTTGTTCGTACTTTCCATACTGCTTTAGCTTATATCACAGAATAAGTAATAGTACAACTTATATATATATCATTATCATAGTATATATATTATTATCATGTCATATATATATATATATTGTACTATGATAATGAATGATCTTACTTGCAACGTGCATGGACTAGCGAAACTGCTCTGCCCAATTCCTTCGCCACGTCTCATGCCACTCGTCGAGTGTGTAGCGCAAGCGCAATCATTAGTGGCATTAGCAGCCCGTATTACGTATGTATAAGATAGAACCTTGCTTGACTATACTCCATTTATTTAAAAATTTGCACACGTTTTTAAATGAAACAACGAAACTATTTAAAATTGTGCTAACTTCTATGATAAAAACATACAATACAATACAATACAATAACTCTTTATTGCACACCAACACAGTAAGCAGTACAGGAAACATAAAAACAAAAAACAATGAATGAATACCGCTAATAAATGTTCCTAGGTACATGTAGGTATTTGTAGTCCGTTTGTGATCGAAATACCGAGAAACGTGTGTTACGATTTGACCGTTAATTCAAACCTTAAAGGGCAACACACACAGAGAGCGGGCGCGGGTCGGGTCGTGTCCGCCGCGGGAGCCGCGCGGTTCGTTGTATTCACACAGAGCGCGGGTCGGACCCGCGACGGGCCCGCGGCGGCTATCAATGTTGCCAGTTTAGTGACTTTATCCCTAGAAGTGACGGCTTTTGCTTAAATCTTAGCGACCAAAAAAAAGTTTTGATTAAAAAAATGGTTTATCTGGCGACTTTTGGAGTACAAATGAAAACAGTTCTAGAACCAATAATAAGAATAAGAATAATTTTATTTTCTCAAACATGCTCGGAAATGTATGCGTTAATGTCACGAAATGGAGACATGAAGTTTCTCATTTATGGCTCCCTACCACCTCTCTACATAACTTCTTGGCCTAGGCCATGAAGTATGTATGAAAATCCATTATTGTCCGCTGCTCTAACTTTTAATTTACTTACTAACATTAAACTGACAAAGGAAAAATTACGAACAGCCAACCACCACTACTCTATAAGCATTTGCGATACTGCGATGCGATGCGATGCGAAGCGATGGGATACGATGCGAAGCGATGCGATGCGATGCGAAGCGATGCCAAGCGATGCCAAGCGATGCCAAGCGATGCCAAGCGATGCCACGCGATGCCAAGCGATGCCAAGCGATGCCAAGCTATGCCAAGCGATGCCAAGCGATGCCAAGCGATGCCAAGCGATGCCAAGCGATGCCAAGCGATGCGAAGCGATGCGATGCGATGCGATGCGATGCGATGCGAAGCGAAGCGATGCGAAGCGAAGCGATGCGATGCGAAGCGATGCGATGCGATACGATGCGAAGCGATGCGAAGCGATGCGAAGCGATGCGAAGCGATGCGATGCGATGCGATGCGAAGCGATGCGAAGCGATGCGATGCGAAGCGATGCGAAGCGATGCGAAGCGATGCGAAGCGATGCGAAGCGATGCGAAGCGATGCGAAGCGATGCGAAGCGATGCGAAGCGATGCCAAGCGATGCGAAGCGATGCGAAGCGATGCGAAGCGATGCCAAGCGATGCGAAGCGATGCCAAGCGATGCGAAGCGATGCGAAGCGATGCGAAGCGATGCGAAGCGATGCGAAGCGATGCGAAGCGATGCGAAGCGATGCGAAGCGATGCGAAGCGATGCGAAGCGATGCGAAGCGATGCGAAGCGATGCGAAGCGATGCGAGCGATGCGAAGCGATGCGAAGCGATGCGAAGCGATGCGAACGATGCGAAGCGATGCGAAGCGATGCGAAGCGATGCGAAGCGATGCGAAGCGATGCGAAGCGATGCGAAGCGATGCGAAGCGATGCGAAGCGATGCGAAGCGATGCGAAGCGATGCGAAGCGATGCGATGCGAAGCGATGCGAAGCGATGCGATGCGAAGCGATGCGATGGATGGATGGATGGATGGATGGATGGATGAAATATTTCCTCACATTGTTTGAGAAAAGCACTATACAAGCCTCGGCCAGAAAGGGATTGCTGAACTCGTTTTATCCGGCCTCGTCTACGACTCGGCCGTCTACCCCGAACTCGTCCCTTACTTCATGGCTTCAGGCAATTATACAGTGCCGCGAGATATATGTGGTTAACAAAAAAGTAAATACGACTCCAAAAAATAAAAAAAAATAACAATAAATGGAACCGACTACAAAACCTTCAAATATTTTCCTAGGTGTACTATTAGCTCGAAGTCGGTGCCTCAGCACGAGCCAGCATAAATAATTGAAATAAAAAAACCGACACGCTCTCTTGGCCGGTTCTTGTTTATTACTTCATCACGTCTAAACCACTGAACCGATTTAGATGAAATTTGGTATACATATAGTTGTAGTCACAGAGATGGACATAGGATAGTTTTTATCCGGAAAATTTGTATAGTTTCTGCGGGATACATTGTATACCGAATTTCATCTAAATCGGTTCAGCGATTTTGACATGATGATGGCTGATGAAGTAATAAAGAAACAGACTTACAAACTTTCGCATTCATAATATTAGTGGGATGGGATTAAAGTAAGTGTTTTTTTATATTATGTATGTTGTTCGACAGTCAACGTCATAAATAAGTGATCACTTTTTAGGTATAGGTACCTTGTCGCTTTCAGTCGTTACACAATTTCGTATGGCTTATCAAACATGACGTTAAAGTGCCAAGGTACAAAAGTGATCACTTATTTATTACGTTGAATGTACCTACACGATATGTCATTAATTAATTATAATATTTATCAAATTAGTTATCAATTTTTTTTTCACGTAACCCAACCTTTCAGACCGCCAGTGCCCTGTCACTACCAGATTATTGTATTGTTACACAATTTACATAAGTATTCCAAATTTCAAGTCAATCTGACTACTGGAAGTGGTCAAAATATACTTGCAGAATTTGACTACAGACGGACAGACAGACAACGGGACATGTGAAACTAAATAAAGGTTGTAAAAGTAGCCTTTATGTTATTCCAGCTATCTACGTACCAAAATTTCATTCAAATGCCGTTTTAGTGTGAAGGAGTAACAAACAAACACACACACACACACACACACACACGCACACAAACTTTCGCATTTATAATATTTACTTATATATAGTACTTGTCAATTTAATTAGCTGTACATGGCTGACAATTATATTTTTATTAGAAAGTTAACAGTGTGGATTTTACTTTATTATTTAAATTTATGTAATGGTTAAGTTACCAAATACGTTACTTTAACTTCCCTTAAAAAAAAAGCCTGGGTGCCGGTAGCCCAGTAACACACTGTAGATAGGCAATGCTAATATATCAATACTGATTCGATATATCGTTGCAACCCTACCTGTCAAAGGACGCCGCGTGCGAAGGTAAAGCCATAAATCGCACGCGGCATCCTTTGACAGAGGCGGCGCGTGTCAAAGCGGCGGCGCGATACAAACACCGGCCATTTGCCGCTCGGCACGGCTGCCAAATTAGGGGTTTTCCCCTCAAATTTAGGGGGTAAATAACTGGGATGGGGTATTTTTAAGGATTGTTGGGAAGTTTTGCTTTTTATATTTATTTTGTATTTCTTATATTTCACATTATTTCTTGATAAAAAAAAATAAAAATACAAAATTATTGGGCCTGGGGTAACCCGATCTAGCCAGTCAAATTTGATGACTCAGCATGACCCAGCAGGATCGTGAGGTAGACGACTATTGTTCCATACCTGCTGGCTCGTGCTGAGTCACCGACTTCGAGCTTTCAAGGATTTTGCGGTCGGTTCCATTTTTTGTTATTTTTTTTGGAGTCGGTTTACTTTCTTCTTAAAAAAATATTTTTATACGTATTAACCTGTTGAACCTAATAAGATTTTGCATTACCTGCAGCAACGCATGCTAAAATGTGGTATAGTAGTTAGGTTATATTAACATATATATGTTTTATCCAATATAGCTTCCATCGAAAATAGCCTAGTGTGTATTTCTTTTCAGTCGGTTCCATATGGGTATCAAATGAAAAGGCTCGAAAAATAGAATCTTCACACGAAAAAAATCAAATCCAATGTCGCTGCCATCACAAAAGCAAATGTAATCGTCTGGACCATAGTTCAAAAACGGAACCCGTATAGTTTCGCCATGTCTGTCTGTCTGTCTGTCCGTCCGCGGCTTTGCTCAGGGACTATCAATGCTAGAAAGCTGTAATTTTGCACGGATATATAATGAAACTATCCGACAAAATGATACTTGTACAATGAAAAATTAAAAAAAAAAATTTTGTGGGTACCTCCCATAGACGTAAAGTAGAGATTTTTTGTATGTAAGTAAGCCGGTGGGTGGAAAATTAAAAAAAAATCTGGATGATAAGTATATCAAACTTACAATCCTGCCTGATGTCATTATACGACATGTTGCTGTGTGTGTAATCATTCACTTTAATTCTTGTGGCACTACCTATACTAACATGTTTTAGGGGGATTTCCAATTTATTTAGCAATTTTAGGGGTTTTTAACTTAAGAAAGTTTTAAAATTTTTAACTCTTGGTAACTCTGCGCTCGGCCGCGCTCTTTGTGACGACCCGACGGGCGCGGAAACGCACGACCCGCGCCCGCGCCCGCGTTCTGTGTGAAGGCTTCCATATACATGCATGTAAATACGTCCGTGTGATCGCAATACCGAGAAACGTGTCTCGATTTGTGTTTTCCCTTAAACTAAACGGAGTATAGTGTACCCGCCGGTCCCAAACTCATTCCAGTATCGAAACTCGTTACAGGTCACATCACAATGGATAGACACTATTAAGTATACTTACATACAAGACATTCTAAGTAAGTATACTGTGATTCAATGAGGGCTATCGCGTATGAATTCGCCGCTAGAGGCGCTAGTGTAGCGTGAGGTCTCCGAAATGTCAAATCTCATAGTTTTTGGGTGAGCTACGCGGGTTTATTTATACTTAATTAGAATAATTTTGTGAAAATTTTGCATTACCTGAAATTAATTATGGCAATTATGCGTTACGGGGCAATTAATGTCTCTGTGTTTGGAGATAGTTTTGTCTTTAGGAAACTTTTGTCCTCCCTTTTTTTCCGAACAAAACGGGACTACGCAACACTGTGGTTGCTCGATAATTTTATGGTACGGTTTTAAGGTGTATTAAATATGATTTTAATCTAAACTTTGTTTTCACGCCCGTAATAACAGACTTTGAAAGCCACACTTAAAACCTCACGCAACAGTGGCGCCATCTAGAAAGACAAAAAACGATAGCCCTCATTGCATGTGGGTCTGCATGCAAATACATGAAAATGTATGATATGTGTCGCACAGACGTAGCTGTCTTACGCTATTAATAGTGGTTTTATGTAATTTTAGGTACACATACTTTGCTAAATAAAATCACTCATCTCATCATAATTGATCATACAATAACCAACACTTATTTTTAAGAATTTGACAGCTATCTCTACAATATCATTGAAAATAAACAGTTGCTTAAACAAACTCGTCTTTAAGGTTATGTTTTGAATTTTGAGTTGACTGTTACATTGATCTTATCAGCTGTTATCATATCAAGAGTTGCGTAAGGGTCTATGCACGCAGTGTATTTTATTTTTCAGGTTCAGACGACGAGTACAAAACTGACTAAATCGAGCACGTTTATGCGCGCATTCTATCAGAGCGTCGTCTAAAAAAATAAAGGGTGTGCATAGGCCCTAATACTCACTCAATTTAATAACTATGAGAAAAGTTGATTATTAATTATTCCGCTCCTTACCATTCTTCAAGTAACCGCTGCTACAATCACAATTTTTTCACTAGCACCTTATAAAAAGCTAACCGAATACAAATATGTCACAAAACTCTCAGACTTCGTCAATAGTTGTTATTGGATCATGTAGTGTTGATTTTACAACGTAAGTTATTATACTTATTCTTTTACATCGCGCATTATATTCTCCACTCTGTATTACGTAACAAAATAACTCCACATATTTTAGTTTTGCACCGAGACTACCCATGCCTGGTGAAACTCTTCATGGGACAAAATTCATGACTAGTTTTGGAGGAAAAGGAGCCAATCAATGTGTGGCATCAGCTAAACTTGGTGGAAACACATACATGATAGCTAGAGTAAGGACAGAAGTAAAAGTTTAGTTGGAAAACCTCTGAACATGCTAATGTTCTTTTTAAAATATTGCAGGCTGGAGATGACCAATGGGGAATGAAATATAAGGAATACTTAAAAATTGTAGGAGTGGATGTGTCTCATTTCTATATCACACCAAATGCATCTACTGGCATAGCACAAATAACGGTAGCTGATAATGGCGAAAATCAAATAGTGATTGTTACTGGTGCTAACAACTTGTTGGAAATATCTGATGTGCATACATCAGCAGAACTAATCAAGAATGCAGATGTTTTAATTGGTCAACTAGAGACCCCATTCGAGACCACTCTTGCAGCATTTAAATTAAACAAAGGTGTAAGTGGTAAAATATATTTATTGTTAAATATGATGTGCAGTAAATATTCTAACAGTGGCATATTTTATTTCTAGGTGAAGCTTCTTAATGCAGCTCCTGGTAGGTCAGATATCCAAAAAATACTACCTTACTGTAGTATACTTTGTGTAAATGAGGGTGAAGCAGCATTAGTTAGTGGCATGGAAGTGACTATGTCGTAAGTTAACATAGAAATGTAAAATTATTGTCATTCCAAGATACATTTTGATGATATTTTTTTATTTTTAGTAATATTGTGGAAGTATTGACCAAGCTACTTCATACTGGATGTGAGACAGTTATCATAACTCTTGGAGAAAAAGGAGCTGTATATTTATCTAGTGATCAACAGCCAATTCATGTGCCCTGCAAATCTGTTAAACCAGTGGACACTACAGTAAGGCCAAAAATACTTTTTTTTGCAAGCTTTTATGACACCTTTTATAAAACATTCACTTGGAAGAATTATGTAAACAATCTTGGAATTCAATTTATACCCACTCCCAATAGCCAGATTAATTTAAAATTTGGCATAAAAATCATGACAGAGTGCCATTGAGAAAAATGGTGTGTTAATAATAATTTTCACAAAACTTAACTTCCATCCATGTTCCATTCCGTCCATGACAAATCTTGCAACTTTTACCCACTGTTGCTGGAATGACTTGAAATTTGGTATTGATATATTCAGCAAACTTTTGAACATAAATTTATTTACACTTAATGTGAAACTATCTGCCTCTGACTATTTTTTTATTTTTAGGGTGCTGGGGATGCCTTTGTAGGAGCCTTGGCAACTTTTTTGGTGGAACGTAAGGACCTTCCACTTCATCAAATTATTGGTGCTGCTTGTGAAGTGGCATCAACATCTGTCACAAAGGAAGGCACCCAGACAAGCTATCCTAAAAAATTTGATGCTTTTAACAAGCAATATGAATTTAGAAAACTGTGATACTTTAATGAGATGAATAAAACTCTTATATACAAACTTTAACCATCCAGGTTTCTTATATTTAATATGAACATACCTTTAAAGGCTATAACAGAAATTTAATCCATTATCTCTCAGACATGTCATTTTAGTTCAATTTACAATACTAAGATACAATATTCTAATTATTCTATGAACTTATGGCTAGATACTCATAGCTCTATGTTTAGCGTGATACAAAATTAAATGACATTGTCTGAACAATTGCTGTGTGCAAATTGAAACACAATTTATAAATATACATATATTTAAACCATCCTCTGACTGCCAACAATAATAATATCTGGAACTATGTTTTTAAGTGTCAGTGATTTAGCACTATAAGATTAATATAATAATATATATCGTTCAAGTACAGCAAGAATTTTTATGAGCATAATTAACAATAATTTAACCCTTATAAAGGTACATAATAAATGTTACATAGAAATTGAGGGAGTGCTTGGAATATACATATTGTTATATAGGCAACGAAGAGTTGAATACCTACACAGCTAAACAGTAAAATTAAATGGTTAAAAGACCTCCTCTATAGAATTAATCATTGAAAAATTGTCTCTACAGTATTTCATTTGGTCTGTGATTATAAAGAAAAAGAAATTGTTTTATTTAATAATTTAATGCAATACATAAAGACTTTCGAGATGAGTTTCATTTACAATCTGTAACAAAATTTCAAGATCATCCAAACTGGAAATAAACTGGGGTGCTCCGATGAACTCTACAGCCTTACCATCTAATTCAATGCTGTATTTTAGGTTTCTTGGACATGTCACACATCTGTAACATTTGCCATCTTTAGTTTGTTTAAATATTACATGTGTAACTTCAGTCTTGGGCACAACAGAATCACTCCCACATGCGTTTTTAGATTCTGCATGAACATCTGTATCCATAGGTGTAGGATTTTCAATTTTATTAGATGTTTCATTTACAACTTCACTTTCAGTAGTCGAGCATTCTCTTTGTTGATTATGAAAGGGTAAATGTTCCTCTATGCCTTTTTGTAAGGCTTCATCAAGAACCGAGGGACTACCTAGATTATCAATACAACTCTTTTCACTGCCATCTTGCTTGCTTTCATTTTCTCCACATTTACCAGAGTCTTGGATGGCATCTAGTGAGCCACCTATTAGACTAGCCATGCCATCAACATCCATGGAAATTGATTCAGGTGCTTTACTCTCAGAGTTGCTTTTACCAAGTAACATAGCTTCTACATCACACGACTCTAAATCAGACTTACACACTACAGCACTACTTTGATCATTTGGCTTCTCAACACTTTCTGGTGTGCTATCATTAAGGATATCCATTATAGAAGGAAAGTCATCAACCTTGCTTACAGGCACTTCAGTTTTCTCTCTGGTATTTGAGGGTTTTTCATTAAACATTAGGTCTTCTAACTCTGCTGCAATGCGGTCATACACTTTATCTTCTTTAGGCTCCTCACTCTTGGGGAAGTAGTCTATTGCCCATTCTTCGGTAGGCAGTATACTTTTATTGATATTGGGCAATAAATCTTGTAAGATTGTCTTATTTCTTATGTCATTCTTACTGCTGACATTAGGATTGATAAAGATAATGCCATATCGTTTTAGGTTAGAATTAAGAACTTGATGATTTTTTTGATTGTAATTGGAGTTTTTGTCTTTGACAATGGGCGTTTTTTTTAACCTATTGTTTTCTTTCAATATATTACTATTTTGACGGGGAGAGGCTGTACGTGGAGGTTGTTTATTATTCTTGAGTTTATTAGAGTTTAGGGACTCTACGGCTGCGTGTTGATTGTATGCATTACTATGAATAAGCACCAAACCATTCTCGTTCTTTTTCAATTTGTTCGTCGAATTTAAAGAAGTATCTTCAGTTTTTTTCGTTTTCGGAGTGGAATTGCTTTCATATTGAATTTTAACCTTAGTAAACTTGCCCAAAATCTTGGCAAAGTCCATTCGAGTAATCACCACTGTACAGTCTCGACATTTTCCTTCTTTGTATAAACGTTCTACGTTTTTGGTCATTTTAAAAGGTCTTGGTCTTCCTCGTACTCTCTGGGAAATCATTGTCCAGGATACTTTTGATAACAAATCACATAAATATTAAGTAAGTTTGATTGCAAGGAAAGGCATTGAACACAGACACATTTCCCGCGCACACGATATATTCACAACTAAGCAGCTAAGCCACTTACAATAAAATTCTGCACAATGGTTATGCTATAATCCTTCATTTAAGTCTTGATATAGATACAAAATACAACAATTACTGAATTAATTTCATGCGACGATCACTATTTTCATAAATTCCCAACTGACGACACACAGATCCAAGCAAAAATGGCGTCTGTCTAGTGATGTCAACATGGTGAGACTGTATGTATCGACATTTTTCCATCAACGATTGCCAATGATGCTTATTCGGTAAAATAATGTTGTATATACTTGCATTTTTAATTTAATCCTTTTCAAATTGGTACAGAAAGATAATATAAAATATATTAATTAATGATTATGATACAAGTTTCGTAAAATCATAATATCATTTTTAATACTTAGCTCTTTTCTTTACGTTTGACACTATACCATAAAGTTTTTAAGGAGTAACCAAATATGTATAATTAATGAATAAGGGGGAATATACTGTTCACATTCTATCTCCTATGCTAGAGTTATCCACACTATCTCCTGAGTAACGCCATATGAGCAACTTGTTTCTGGTGGTGGGTTTCCGCGGCGGCTTGTTACCACCCCCCGTACCCCGTACTAACTAATCAAGTCATGCCGCCAAGTGGCCTCGGCCGTGTTCCCGTATTAGGTTAGGATTAACTATCGCGAACAGATAAGTCTGATCTGAAATTTATGGACAAACCAGTCTTCAGTACCGTCGGTTTACGTCGATAAGCCAAAGGCTACTAGAAACACAGGGAAGCTTAAAGTTCCATCTTACAGAATGGCTAAAACCAAAATGTCGTTTCTCGGAAGTTGCATACTACGTTTTTATAATAAAATTCCAAAAAATATTACAAATGAAACGGATACAAGATTCAGATCTATTGTCAAGAAGACATTAATATCTAAGGCGCATTATATAGTCATTGATTATATTATTGACAGGGATATTTGGAAATAATTCCGATCCGCAAAATTGATTGGCGATTGATTGGCGTTCCCTTCAAATAGCGAACCTACTTTGTTAAAAATAAAGTTGTGTTAAATACTTGTGATGTATAGATACACTCAGCGGCACAAAATTTGGCCCACTCTCCATACAAAATTACCTATTACTGCATACATTTGGGGCCCAGATCTCAGTATATCATTTAATAATATTGTAATTAAATCTGTTTAAAAAAAATACACCTCGTTGAGTTTATTGCCGGATTCTTCTCAATAGAGGTTTTTCCGAACCGGTGGTAGATTTTTTTGACATTCATAAGTGCTTGTTATAGCCTTAATTGAATAAAGATATTTTGACTTTGACTTTGACTTTACCACCGCACGGTGTAACAAGGCAAACCTCCGCGGTATGCAACTGGGCGCTTACAGAAGAACAAAATTCAAAATTATTGATACTCTTTTGTTTTTTTTTTCCGTCATTGGCTTCACTATTTGGCAAGGCGTAAGCCGAAATTTGATTTCTTTAATAGAAATAAATAATACTTTTACTCGGTGATAGCTAAATATCTCACTGAGTTACTTGTTAAGTAAGGGGGTAAGTAATACGAGATATAAGAACTTATTATATAATATTCATAATATATACGCTCACTTTATATGAATTCGTTTATTATAACGTTCACTGGATATAATGAACGAAAAGTATAATTTTAAAATATCTAATTTTCTTAGGTATAACGTTGTTTATATATAATATCAATTGATATAACGATCAAAGTGTATAATGTTCATAACAACTAAGAAGTAAACCTTATAATTCATTAAAAACTTTGATAAAAGCAAACAATCAAGAAAGTATTATTTTTTTCCGCTCTGTTACAAAAAAAATCTAACATCGAAGGCTAAGACGCCGTAGCCTTCTGAACCTAACCTAACTTATCCAAGTCGCTTCTGCACAGTTTCGTCTTGCTCGCTCGCTTCGCTCGCTCGCCGCCAAATAATGTAACATTTACACATATTATTATATATTATGAGTGATATACCTAATGTATGTTATGTTAAAAGAAGTTAGTCCATATAAATCTTATACAAATTGAAGTTATATAAAAATAACGTAATATAATTTAAGCGTTATACGTTAATAAAATATACTTTTTGTTGTTATAGCTAACGTTCATTATATCTTGTGAACGTTATTAATTAATATGAAATTAGATATTTTGTAGTTATATCTCGTGGGACGCACCCGAAGTAAGGGCTGCCCCTAACGTAGGTATTGTGAATATTATGTCTAACATTTATTTCTTTTATATTTTGTAAAACCTAATCCAAGTCTCGTTAGCTTTCTGTCTCTGGCCCGACGCTAAAACGAGACTTGCATGGGTGCTGCAAGCAAGCAGTAAAGCAGGATGTTTCATTAACCTACTTAAAAAAAAGAGGAGGTTCTCAGTTAGTCGGTTTTTGTAGCCGATTCAATTATTATTTTATATATATTTTTTTGCTTTTTAGTTCCTGTGTGTGTTTTTAAGGCAGTTTTATTTTTTATTTAAAAATATTCTACGATTCGACCGATTGAACGAAGATTTTACGATTGAAAAGAGTGAGATGAAAAGTTTAATTAAGTGACATTATTTAGACGATAGTCAGTGAAACATTCTACAGGTAAAATAATATACTTACTTAACATGAAAAATGTGTTAAAATTGTTAAAACTACATTATAAAAAAAACGGTTATTGATCACTGACATTGGGGTAAATGCGTTGCATAGACGCAATAACCTCAAAAATACTGACGCATTTAGCAAAGTTTCATAAATAACTTGCAAAGATTTTAAATGGAAATAATTCTAAAAATGTAGCATTTTTAATGAAAATTTAAATTCAGACATGTGAACCAACTAATACTGATCGTGTTTAATACAAAATAAACAACAAAACCCTAAAAAAATGAGGATGTAAATGGATTTTGTGCACTAACTCAAGCACTGCTAAACTCTGGTGTGGTACCAAATTTTAAAATTGCCGACATCTTGAAAACGATTCTCCGAGACGCCCTCTTTGTTACGGGTTGTTCTCCAAGTAGTTCAAGTGTCTATTACTAGATGGCAGGAGCTGTTGTAACTCACGCTGTTTAAAAGATAATTCAAATAAACGCAATAACCCCATAGTCGCTTTTACCTCAGGTGACCTTATTAATATAATTCTGTTTGAACATAGTTTTATTCTGATTGTAATTATTTTTATTGATTGAATTTCACAGGCGGTTTAAAATAATGCGTGCATATAAATATAATGTCCACCGATATAGATGGCTTTATCTTGTTTAACATTCTCATTATTTTTTTACTTTACTATTATTACTATTGAATAAAATTGTCATCCTGATTAATTCTTCTCTAAATTATAAATGACATGTATACATTTTTAATTATTATCATTATTATGAAATTAATTCTTAATATTATATTCTTGATTATATAGGTCTAAATATATGAATGATGTCAACTACTTAGAATCTTTTGATACAAACTAGGGAGTCCTTATTGTTAGCATGTGATGCATGTATCAAAAAAATAATATATTATTTGCATGACCTACAGTCTAAATGCATGAAACAAAAAACCTATAACATTATACTTAACTATAATGTACTACATTTACCGCAAATAAATTTTATTTCATTTCATTTCGCACTGAGTAGGAGGCCCAATCTGGGAAAATGCGGTGTAGCGTCGATTGGTGACCGAGACGCAGATGTCCTTCAATTATGCGGCGTACTTACATCACCCTGGGTATACCTTGAAGAATACTTTTAGATATCGTGCGTGCTGGACTCTACGTACGCGTACATGTTCACGGTGACATTTGTAGTTAGCAACATTGAGGATCCTCGTTAGATAGAGACGGACGGACATTAATTAAATCATCTGTTCCACGGTAACGATACTGCTGTGGGTACTCTTTTTTTCTAAACGAGAACTATTTTATGAATTCTCACGTATATGAGAAAAATAAAATATACTTACTTATGCTTGTGTGTGACTGTGTGTGACTCATTCATTATAACACCATCTTTTGTAGTCATATTAATAATAAAATAAACTGTAAAATGTACAGTACAGTAACTTACTGTAAAATGACAAATATAATGAAATTATAGTACATTGTATCTTAAGGGCGGTAAATACGCAATTACGAACGAGAGTCTATTAGAAAACGGAACCCTATATCGGGCGTGTCAGACACGCTATTGGCCGGTTTTTGAATAAGCACCGGAAGCGACAGTTCTCCTCCTACAACCGTGCGGTATATGACACCATGCGATACGCTCGAGCCGCTCCCAGCGCCATTGCCCGCTGCGGGCATCGCAGCAAGGTGACGTTACGGGCACTCAGATTCTCCGCCCATATTGGCGCCCCGTAGAGTGCCATTGAGCGCACCATACTGGTGTACAAGCGCCTGCAGGAGCCTTTTGTCCTGGCCCTCCAACGTTTGACAGGATTCACCCCAGCGCTTCGGCTGCAGCCACCACTTTGGGAGCCAAGCGCCGGAAGTGCTCTTTGAATTTCCACCTTTCGTCGAGGACGTCGTCGACCCGATGGCGATGGGAGTTCCACCGACTGCAATGTTCGCCCCCGGTGGCGAATGATAAACAAGGGCCTCAGATTTGTGTAGGGCCACCTCCAGGCCCAAAGCGCGGATGCAGTGGACCACGTGTGCCACACCAGCCGCGGCGAGATAGGCCGCCTCCCGATGGGAAAACAAACCCAACTAAACCTATAGTTTTCTACAAGATGACCATTTAAAAATTTTCGAATTTTTGAAGGTTTCAGTGGGGAAAAAAATATGACAAACGATTATTCGGACAGACATTATATTACAGTATGATTAGGAAAAAATATGCGAAGTTTGGTGCTCCCGATAAAAACAGAGTTGTAACGGAGATCTTTTTAGCGGAGATGGAATTGGAAAAATATCAATTCGTGATGGAATAAAAATAAAAATGTCTTTATTGCGGTTATGGGTAATAAAGTTGATAGACAGTAACAGAGACACGAGTCAAGAGAAAAAGTAACAGAGATTCAAGTGTTTATTTTAAAAAGCAGGCATGTATATAAAACACGATTTTTTTTACTAGAACTTAAAGGAAAAACGTCGATCCTCACGCGTTGTTCGTCATTATAAATAAACCTTTGTTGCAACTTTATAAATTTTACAGCGGCGGATGCAGAGACAGAATGCCTACTCCGAAAGTCGAAAATCAAAGTTCGTATCGTACCGTCCTTATCACTCTCGTACTAAATAGTATAAGTGGCAGAGGGATGGAACGACACGAACTTCGATTTTCGAATTTCAGAATAGCCCCGCAGAGGTACGATTTCTTGCGGAAGCTCCGCAGTTCAGGTGGAGGCGAAGTAAATCCTAGTAAATCTAGACCATAAACAACTAATTTTATAATGTTGCCAAACGCAACAAAATCACACCCATCACATCACACATCCTTAAAAGGTTTAAAATATTCATTATCTGGCTAGCTTTGTTAAATTAAATAAACCACATCAGGTCTGACATACAAAATCTTTATGACTTTGAATATTAAGCTTTATTAAAATTGTTATTCTGTTATTGCACCCCTAAAAAAATATTCAGTGAAGCACCCAAATAGAGAAAATAATCAGTATTTCGGCCGAAGGCAAGTGAAATGACCATCTTACTGAATAAAGGAACTCCGTCTAAAACTAGCACACTTGTGATTTAGCGTTGCAATTTTAGAGGCTAAATGACAAAGAATAATATTTATTTTGAAATATTTTAACATCGTTATGATATAAATATTTTTATTTATTAAAATTGCCACTTAAAATTTCTATGTACGTTGAACAACCAGTGGGGTTTTTCGGGATATTTTGTTTATCGATATTATGCCACGCTAGGAGAGACATCACTATTTGCAATCTGATGTAATGCCGATAGACTACAGAGCGAGTCCGTGCTGCGTCTCCGTTCTCCGTTCGCCATCGCCATTAGCTTGGCATTGCAATCAAACAAAATGGCCGCCAGCCAGCCAGCACTTATTCTGAATTTGACGTTTGACTGTCCTGTCATTCCTCTATAATAAAACTTGTGAAAAACAGTAATCTTCATATGATTATGAATGCTGAGGGCTAGTTTTAGTCAGCGGAAGAAAAATATTTTAATTCTATAAAGCGAAGGAAAGGATTTTATCCAACATGGCTTGGCAAATGCCGGGTCAATGGAATCCAGGCGTTGCTCCAATGACGCCTGAATTGAACATGGGTTCATATACAGCTGAACAATGGGCTATTCTGCAGCAGCAAAATTGGCAGCAATGGACTCAATGGCAGCAACAGTATTCACAGTGGCAAAGCCAATATGGAGATAAGGTATGAGTGTTGATCTTATTGACTGGTGTAAGAGTTTGATAAATTAGTCTCACTGTGTGTGTATCCAACTTTTGAGAAATAACGAAAGTTGAAATAGTTTTCTTTAATTAAAAAATGGTGAAATGCTGTTGCTGGTAGCCTTTTAATAAATCAGGTAAGTTAAGTACTTAATATGATTTGACTCATGCTGTGCCCAATGATCACAGGCGTACCTAAAAAAATAAAATAAAAAGTCTCCTTGTACCTGGAATAATTACTATAGCCAAGTCTTACCTCACTGGACCTGTTAAATAATATTGTCATTCTTTATTGTACAAATTCATGTCCATAATTTTGGTTGAAATGCGGGTTTGTGATTCTCCCAGAATGAACAACAATAATGTATGACCTGATAATTAGTACTCTTTTGTTGGTCAAATTACATAAGGGCATCAATTATCAGGTTGTACAGTCAGGAACAAAGATATGATTAAATACAGCCAGTGCCAAAAATATGTACAAGACTATTGCCTGAACATTAAGGTTGTGTATACATATTTTGGTACTTTGGCTGTTTGTTGCTGACTGTACATTAGTGTACCTTGTGGACCAAAAATACTCAGTTGCGCATTAATTATTGTATCCATGTATTGTAGTCCAGATTTTTTTTTGTTATAAAGTATTATTTATTTATATGCAAATAAGTATCGAAAATACAAACTGAGACATGGATGCACAGAAAAACCAGAAAAAGAGACCAGCGCTGGGAATCAAATCCAGGTCCTCAGCCTTCCATGCTGCATGCTATAGCCCCTGCTATAACCCCTACACCACTGCTGGACAGGAGTCTAGAAACAAATTTCTCATATTATATATATTTCATATCTCAGGTTGCTTTTTCTACTACGCTACTTAAGCAGCAGCACTAGCGACATCTATGTTTAGCTCTCATCAAGAGACGTCAACACTCTTTGGAAATAACTGCTCACCCAGACAAGAGATGCCGCTACTAAGCAATCAAATTATGATTGTTTTATTTGGAGTATTTTTTATTTCAACTCCAAATTTGTTTCTTTTACGGTCATTCTGTGCTGCGTGCTATTCCCTACACCACCATTGGACAGGAGTCTAGGCACAAATTTCTCCTATGCACACATATCTCAGGTTGCTTTTTTCTACTATGCTACTCCGTCTGTCTGTTGCCGACCCTTGGATTAAGAGCTTAATTCCTTTAACTTATCAATTTTGGCATAGATACAAGATTATTTTAAATTAGTAAAAATATAATTACATCTTAATAACCACCAACTGTAAATGTGAAATTAAATTAATATTATAATAGGATATTGGCACCTGTTTAGTTGAGGTTTATAGGTAATCTCTGTCTTTTGCTTTTTTTTTACAGTATGCAGAGCAGATGCAATCTATGCAAGCTATGGGTGTAATGCCTCCCTTGCCTGTAACTAACGCTGCTCCACCACCAGCACCTCCTCCACCGGAAAAGCCTCCACCTCCACCACATGAAAATAATCAGCCACTTTTTGGACAACCTGCTCCGGTTCAGCCACCAGCACCGCAGCAAACACCACATTCAGGGAGTTCTAATAATATTAGCATTCCTACAGGTAAAAATCAAAGTTGGTCGCAAGGTACAGAAGCACCCAAGGAACCACTTCAACAAGGTGTCAACGCAGAAGCTTTGAAGAAACTTGCAGAGGAAGAGAGACTTTTCGACATTCAGTTTGAAAAATGGGAGGAAGAGATCCAGAAATGGAAGCGTGAAAATGTAAACCATCCGGACAGACAGGCTTATAATGAGTATGAGCAAAAGTTTGAAACTTGCAGGGCACAGTTGTTAGAGCGTCGTCAGGTGATGAAACAAAAGAGGGCGCGACTGCTGGGCCAGACTCCTGCTACAGGGAAAATTCCAACAGGTAATATATCAACAGCTGTACCTCCTACACCACTTGGCACTATTAATAATCATAACATTAATGTGCAGTCCCATAGCCAAAACAGTGCGCCTGGGCAAACAAGCCAGCCTGCACAGGAAAATTCAGAAAATAATTATGAATATAATCAAAAGTTACCCCAAAACTTAAATAACAAATCTTCCCAGAATTACCAAGATAATTCACAATTTGGGCAGTATAATAATATGCCATCACAAGCTGGTTATAACAGAAGTAATAACAAAAGTATTGATCCACATGATAGATTTGAGTCTTATCATCATCAAAATACTCAACATCAAAATGTACAGCATCAACTTGGTCAACAACAAAATGTTCAAATTGAAAACTATTCTTCTACTAATATGAGTAACTCTGACTTCTTACCTGGATCTAGATCAGCTAAAGTCATTCCAGGTTTAGACTTGGTTCCTGATGATAAAACAGGCTCACAACAAGATGTTATTGATATAACAGATGATATACCAACAACTGGGCAGCTACCACCTGACTATACTACTATTTCGAAGGGAATTAATCATATACTTGGAGATGAGAAAATAATGAATATTCTTTCAATGGTTCGCGATCAAGGTGTTCCTAACACCACCCCTAATGACCAAGGTTCATATGGAACTAATCCACCAAGTAATAGCAATACAAGTAGCTACAATGCACCTCCAAACAGTCAATGGGATAGAAATCAGAATTCATCCAATCAACAGTATAAAAATCCACCCAATCAACAATACGAGAATCCACCACCAAATCTACCTTACAATCAACCGCCGCCTGGTTATCCGCCCAATCAGAGCCGTGAATCAAACTTACAGCAGCAGCATTATCCGCCCCCAAGAAGAATGAATAATGATAGCGAAAATAATATGCCACAAGAACCATTTTATGACAGAAATAGTCAATATCCAGGCCAAAATATGCATCCAAGAGGGCCTATGAAACAAAACATGCCTGCGCCTAGGCCACTTATGGAGGATGTTCACAGATACCCAGATAGTAGTGAATTTCCTAGGGCACCCCCACCTCAAAGAGGGGGACCATCTGATAATAGAGGACCTATGAGATCTAATATCCCACCACCTAGGCCACTCATGCAGAGTATGCCTGGTCACGACAATGACAGTAATAATTATGCTAGAGGTGTTCACGACAACAGGCCCATGAACAATAATATGATGAATAATCAGGAGAGAAATCCAGGTATTAATCAGGGAATTAATCCAGTGATGAATCAGGGAAATCGAGGGATGAATCAGGGGGTGAATCAGGGGATAAATCAGGGGGTGAATCAGGGGATAAATCAGGGGGTGAGTCAGGGGATAAATCAGGGGGTGAGTCAGGGAATGAATCAGGGGATAAATCAGGGGATGAACCAAGGAATGAATCAAGGGATGAACCAAGGGGTGAATCAAGGAATAAATCAAGGGATGAACCAGGGGAATCAAGGAATTAATATGGGGATGAATCAGGGAATCAATAAACAACCCCTGCCACCTCCTCAACCAGCAAGACCAAAATGGGTTGAAGAGCCATTATTTACTCCATCTATTATTGTCGAATACGAGCACAAACCTCTAAGATTAAAAGGTAATTCAATAGTTACAATTATTTGTTACAGATTATATTTTTTAGAGATAAAAATGACAGTACATTTTATATATATTTAAGAAACATAAATGCGAAAGAAGTTATTGCTGTTGCTATGGATATTTTAAGATGTTGCTGACTAAAGCAGTGTTTTATGCATCAATCTATTTCAAGATAGGTAACAAAATTGAAGACAGCTAAGCGTATTACGGTCTTGCACCTTAATGTAAGTATTAGTGTAAACGCACATCACGACAAAACGAGCGGAATAGTATTAAGAAATTAATTTATAGTCGAAATTCTCATACCTAATACAATAAAAGTTACAATGGTGTTTGGGTATCGTAAACCCGAATACAGGTTGTTCCGGATTTTTTTTAAAACCGTTTTTCAAGTTTGCTGTAAAACAATTTTCTTATTTTCTCTGAAACAATCATAATCATAATAATTTATTCTGTGTCAATTTGGGTTGGAGGAAAGTTAAATGACGTATTTTGATAGCCGCAAATAAGACCAAACACACAGAAATAATATTACATAATAGGTATCTCCAAATAGTCCAATGTTAAAGATGTAGCGCCATGGATGTAGTTTATACTGCTTATTTCATGGTCACGTTTCTAAATATACAAGTACCAAATCCTGGCTAATGCAATACCTTCGTTACGCATTAGAAAGAACCTATCAGTAGGTAATAAAACATCTTAAAATAGATATCACAATCACTCTAAATTACGAAAATTATTCAGAACAAACATGGAAATTTTCTTAAATGCTGTCATTGTTTATCACTTCTAAATACCGCTTCTGGCACCTTCTGGGTCGATTTTGGAATCATACATTCTTATATGTAACTTGTGTGCTTCGGGGAAGCTGCTCACACTGAATTTGTTCTACAGAACTGGAATTACTGTAATGATACGCTAAAGGGCGAATATTCGAGCGTTTTGACATTTTTTATAGCACAACGGAAAGACAAGTCACAAGAATTTTAATCACGCTAATTCAGAATCGGTATTGTCTTAAATTTTCATAAATAAACAACCCTGGGTATTACCTCTTTTAAGAACAACTGCGAAGACACTAATGACAAAAAAAACGCTGCAAAAACGCTGAAATATGTTTTACTAGCCGACAATGAAATAGTACATTGTGTCTTAAGGGCGGTAAATAAGGAATTACGAACGAGAGTCTATTAGAAGCCCGAAGTCGAAGACTGAGGGCTTTAATGAGTCGATGTTCGTAATTCTAGTAGCGCCCGTGCGACATACAATGTTTTTCATCACATTTGCAAGTAAAATTTTATGTTTGTAAAAGAAAAAATATAATTCTTCCAAATATTGGCGATACCTTAGGCTGTGCTCTTGGCAACGTCGCCCTCAAACTCCCTCGGCATGCGCCGCAACGTGCGTGTGCATGTGGTGGTCCATGTAGTCCTGCAGCAGGAGCACGCGCAGCACCATCAGTACGGGCACTGACTCATTTACCGACCTTGGGCTTCATGGCAAGAAAAATTTTCCGCGCAATGACTCATTTACCGACCACGGGTTTCATGACAAGCACATTAAGGTCGAGGGTTTTATTTGGGGGGTTGCAACTAAGGTAGCCTGCATGTTACGACACTGTTTACGAGCAAGTGTGATGAAAAGTATTAGAACTGCTGAAAAGTCTCCTTTTACACAATCTCGCCATGTCAGACAAACGAAATGAGTTCAAGCCGTCTCGCTTCTGCCTACGATGATCGTCTTTTGGAAACCATTAGATAGAAATTTTTGCCCTTTCTGGATCATCGTCCCAGCTTATACCTATACGTCCCATTGCTGGGCACAGGCCTCCTCTCAGAATGAGAGGGCTTGGGCCGTAGTTCTCACGCGGGCCCAGTGCGGATTGGGAACTTCACACACACCATTGAATTGCTTCGCAGGTTTGTGCAGGTTTCCTCACGATGTTTTCCTTCACCGTAAAGCTTCCGAAAAACTCAAGAGGTGCGAGCCGGGTTTGAACCCACGATCCTCTGCTTGAGAGGCCATAGGTCAAACCACTCGGCCACTACGGCTACCCTGCCCCCTGCCCTTTCTGGATACTACGACACTAATCTCGAGTCAAATTTAACTTTATCCTGCCGGTCATCACACCTACATCAATAGGTACATGTTTTAGAATGCCCGCAGTTCTGTGATTGTGTCACGATCAGTTTTGTGAACATTATTAACATTACTGCATTAAATTGCCCGTCGACATACCTTTATTAGCCTACCTACACTTATTATATATTATTAGTTTCAGTCATTGAAAAAGTCTGACAGAACACAACAAAGTACCTACCATTGACGAGTCCTGGAATGTTCTAAGCAATTTTCTTCCATGTTTTTGTCTGATCAGCGAAGTATAATTGTCTCAGCCTGCTGTGGAAATGCTAACTAACTACTGATATAATTTCCTTATTTTTATTTTTCTGTTTCAGCACGGGAATTTATTGAACCTGTTCACACATTTGATTACAATCATATCTCCAAAGATGGTGATAATAATATCAAGAAAAGAGATTTTGAACGGGAAGCTGATGAATTATTTTTAAGAAAATCTAGATTTGAAGCAGAAGACTCATTTAGAGATAGACATTTTGAAATGGAAAATATGTCTAGAGAATATATACCAAGAGATTTTGATCGTCGTTATCCTAAGGAAGAGTTCAGAGATAGTCCAAGAGATATAAGATCCCTCCCGAGAGACGACTATGATGATAGACGAAGATTTGATGAAAGGAGGCTCCCACGGGAAGAGTATGATGAAAGACGGCGACCTGATCAAAGAGGGCCTCCAAGGGATGAATATAATGATAAGCGAAGACCTGATGAAAGATTTGATGAAAGGAGATATGACGATCGCGATAGACACAGTAGACGAGATGACTTCAGTAGACGCGATGACATTAGCAGACGAGATGACTTCAGTAGACGCGATGACTTCAGTAGACGTGATGACTTCAGTAGACGCGATGACTTCAGTAGACGTGATGACTTCAGTAGACGTGATGACTTCAGTAGACGTGATGACTTCAGCAGACGTGATGATTTCAGCAGGCGTGATGAATTCGGTAGAGATAGAGCGCGTGACCGTGAAGAATTGGGATCCCGAGATAGACAAAGGGATTTCAGGAAAGACGATCTCAGGAATCGTAGTCAAAGTCGTGAGAAAGACTCTCGTAAAAGAGGCCGAAGTAAGGAGAGCATGATAAGTGAGAGTTCCAGTACATCTAAGAAAGCAAAGGAACCTGAGCAGAAAAAAGAATCGCCAAAACATATTGTTATGATTGATGATTTATTAGAGCCACCAGGTCGTGAGATACGACCAGAGAAAATTGTTATTATACTACGAGGTACTATTTAATTTGCTGTATACTTTGAACATAAGGAAGAATTTATGATTAATTATTAATCGAAAACATTTTGTGTTTTCAGGACCTCCTGGAAGTGGAAAATCTTACTTAGCTAAATTAATACGGGATCGGGAAGCAGAATACGGCGGTACAGCCAGAATAATGTCTATTGACGATTATTTCATGCAGGAAGGCGAAATAGAGGAGAAAGATCCTGTAACTGGCAAAGTTGTTAGTTGAATTGTTTGATTATGGTCGTAGTACAAGTCAGAGAATACATAATTTTTTCACTCGCAACAACTCCGAAGTTATAATTTTTTCATCATACTTTGATGGTTACTTATTTATGAAATCTAAAACTTACTATTACTTATCACGGTATTTTTCTCCTTTGGATTTGTTACTGCTTACTGCTAGTTTATATTATTTTATTTATTTAGGTGAAGAAGCCGTCTTTAAAATATGAATATGATGCAAGCTCAGAGGAAACCTACTTGAATTCGTTAAAAAGAGCATTCAAGAGATCACTCACAGACGGATACTTCAACTTTTTAATATTTGACGCTGTAAATGATACTCTAAGAAGCTACGCAGATATTTGGAATTTTGCTAGACAAAATGGCTTCCAGGTATTTATTATAATTGTTATTACCAGTGCTCTCTACGGAAACCCGCAAATAACTGGTTATGTTAATTACAGGTGTACATTTGTACAATGGAGCTGGATGCACAAACATGTTTCAAGAGGAATATCCACGGTCGGACTTTAGGTGATGTGCAAGTGGTATGCACCAGATTCTTCCAAACACCGGACCACCACATTCAGTTGGATGCCACGACGCTGTTGCAAAACGCAGCTATTACCGACGTGCAAATGGAAGACATCGACGATGAAGTTATTATGGAGGACGCACAAGAAACTGAGGTGAGGGCTCAATCTTGAGCTCCGGCGGTATTCACAGCCTCTGCTGATGATAAACACTCATTTTACGCTGTACAGCTTTTTATAGGGAAAAGTTTGTAACACAACTTACAAGTCCACAGTTTTCTTCTAACATCCCACTTCTCCTGCGTACCGAATGCAGTTATTCCTTTAAAAGTAAGGTTTAGGAGCAAGACACCGTAAAATTAACGATTGGAAATAAAAAAATAACATTTGGTGTTCGGAATGATTGACTCAGCATAAATCGATCGGACTCAGGATCAGGAAATTAACTAGTTTCAAACTTTTTTTTTTTTCAATTCAGTGATTCGGTTCATAGGTCACAGGGATTCTGTCGTAAAATGTGTTATACTTTGAGCATCACCAGGATATAGCAGTGTCAGCTTAATATCATCATTGTAATGTTCTTAGCTGTTTCGTAATATGTCTATAGTGTGGCGAGACTTAGGGCTAATAAGTTTTATTCCAGCTTTTATTAAGAGTCGTGTAAAGGTACTGCTCCGTCACAGGTTGAAAGCTCATTTACTTCGAAGTGGGAGAAATTGGATGACGCCGCTCAACTAGGTAGGTTATGAGTTACGCATTTTATTAATTTTAACATTATTTTTAGATTTATCCGCAATCTTTGAAAAAAGAAAACTCATATGTCACAATATGGCTAAATGAAAACAGGTCTTTACATGTTAAATGGAAGGGATCAAGGGATTGTGTTTACCGATGTGTTGAAACTTAAGTTTCTGAACATACGATGCAAAATGTTACCTTTCTAAATGTCTTGGTACGTTGTTGCAGCTCGACTCGACGGGACCAGCAAACCGCTTCGGCCCTCGCAGCTCTCAATGGCGGACTACCTCCAGTTAGACGACTGGAAGCCAACCACAGCTAAGCCGGGAAAGAAATCGGTGAGTAAACCTACCGCTTATCACTTTCTAGACTAAGTTAATGATTTTTTTTCAAATGTCGGGTTGCAATCGTGCATAAATTATGACGTTTGTATGACCTAAAAATATCAATCGTGTTTTTTCCAACTATCGGTTTTTATACCAATTGGACAACAGTCCGTAACGTGTAGCTTTTTTGGTTTATATCTTTATAATTTGACGATCTACCGAAAAAAAATAGTAAAGAAAACGAAGGTGAGTTTTTTTTTCTTTTATTCTGCAAATCGTCGTGAATTTTCATCATATTGTAATTAAAACAGGTACGCTGGGCGGATATTGAAGAAAGCAGACAGCAAGAGAAGATGCGTGCCATCGGATTTGTTGTAGGTCAAACTGACTGGAACCGTATGACGGATCCAACTATGGGGTCTAGTGCGCTCACGCAAACTAAGTACATTGAAAGAGTGAAAAGAAATTAGGTATTCGTTAAGTCTGCAGGACAGCTAACACTTGTCATTTTCTCTCTTCTCATCTCACGCCAATTGTGTTATTTACAAACTGATGCAGAGCGACATAATAGCTGTCTTTCGTGGTAGTTGTGTTGTTCTAATAATTTAAGTACTTAGTGCCCTAACAATGTCAAAGTTTATCAAAATTATGATCTTTTTTGAAGTGTGTCAACCTACGAACAAATAATAAGTCGGGAAGCGTAACTCAGAACAAATTCCACACAAAAAGTGGCCATACCTAAATAAACGACTTATGATTCAAATCTGAATCTATTTCAAGGTTGCAAATAGACGTGCTTGTTGATTAGTTAAAATTCAGAAACAAAGTAGGGATTGGTTGGCTCGCGTGATGCAATGGCGTTCAGACGGATCAATTCTTACATCTAACGTTTCAATGACGTGTCATTATATTGATAATGACAGCCTGTTTTTTTAACGACTTAAAGGAAAAGGATGAGGTTATCAATTCAGTTGTATTTTTTTGGCTGTTACCTCAGAACTCCGTCATTTATGAACCGAATTGAAAAAAAAAAATCGTTTGTCTATGAATACTTCTAATTAAGTCCCATAGGCACAAAATCAGGATCTGATGATTGGATCCTAAGGAAATCGAGGGAACCCTTCAAATATTGTAGGGACACGGTAATTTGGATATATTTAGTAGTAGCTCGTGCATTTGCTCTTGAAAATCATCATTTGATGAAGTGGAACTAATGATAAAGACAAGTGAAGACCACAGTTGACCTCCGGAGTTAGGTACTATTCAATAACAAGCATTTCACGGGTTTAATTTCAATTATTTTAACACAGTTGTTAAGCAATTTATGCTCCTCGTAATGCATATGGTGAAATGGAACGGGTGGTGAAGCACCAGGACTCTTGAATAATGAACGTCTCTGCATCGGAAAAGGCAATCCTTCGTAAAAGGTGATGAGCAGTTGACATTAAACTATTGTATCTTATATTATTCACATTAAAAATCGTGTAAAATATAAAGACTGTTTGTACCTATTGTTTAAGCGATACAGGAAAGAAGAAAGTATGAAGAGGGGTAAGGAAACTATCATTTAAATTATGTGAGCCATAGACCACAGACTTGATTTTGCATAATACTGACCATCTCCAACTGATAATGTATTTGAACATTTTTGAATATAAATCTAATTTTACGACTACTAACTAGTGGAAAGTGATCCCTGGACATTTTAATTTTGCATTGTTCCTGCACCACTTTATAACACACGTTGGCATGATAATTTAGAGCTGTTCACAATCAAAAATGCGAAAACTTGACGTGAGCTCACTAAACTTGCAAAATAAATGTCAGCCAAAATTAAATGACGCGCATGCGTACTTTAGCAAGGATACAGTTAGGACACAGTTTCCATTTTTATGACGCAGTTACAATTCCTGACTTATTATTTATTCGTAGGTGTCAACCAATATTTAATTAATGTTGACATCATACTTTTTCATAATTTTGTTTGACGGTACAAGATTAAATAAGCAAGTTACTGATACTATAAATGGATTAAGTAAATAAATTAATAAGCAAATTAAGTATCAAAATAGTTTTTAATGCTTATACGAATTTTCAA
This sequence comes from Choristoneura fumiferana, assembly GCF_025370935.1. Lineage (NCBI taxonomy): Eukaryota > Metazoa > Arthropoda > Insecta > Lepidoptera > Tortricidae > Choristoneura > Choristoneura fumiferana. Next base: position 7,845,124 of record NC_133478.1, read on the forward strand.
ACGGGTTCGAGTTTAACAATACGGTAGGTTGACTATTTTGTATATGTTTTATAAATGAAAACTACACAATACCTGTTATCGAAAAGAAAAACATTTTTTAAGCTACCTTTACAAATAACAAAGTTATAAAGGTTTGAAATTCAAGATTAGACAGAGAAAGACATACTGGCATGTGACGTCACACGCCAGTACCGCCATACTTGCTGCATAGAGAAAAGCGTTTGAGAAAGAGACAGGTATATAGATTTTTCAAAGAATCACTATAAATCCAATTTTCAACCGATTTAAATTTTCTCTTCGCTAAACACTATCTGTATATCTATATTTTCATAATAATATTAAGATATGGCAAAATCAGGAGTTGTCAAATACCGTATTGCAATGGCAACTTATCAAAAATTGGTCACAATCGGTTTACGTTTAGGGGGTTGGAAACCATCATCTTCTCGTCCTTTTGTGTGATAAGCTGTGTACATGTACACACAATGTTCTTAAATCCAAAATTTGTTCACGGGCTAAGCTTTAGATTAAGTATATTTTTATTTTGAATGTTGACAAATTTGGTGTTCTCAACGCACCCTACAGCCTTGCACACGACATGGCCAAAATCGTTTTTTTAAATAGAAGCTTAGTGATAAGTACCTATTAAATAAGATTATTATTTAGAAATTCATCGTACCTAAATCGAGTCCCTCAATTTAATTTGACTAATGATTGGATCCAACCAAAAGATAACACTCTTTTTAAAGGAGCTCTGGCGCCGTTACTATATGCTTATTTTTGTCTTTGATCTGAAATAAAATTATTCGGCTCAGAGCGGTTTTTTTCACAATCCAGGACGGCTTAATATTTTGATTAGTAAGTGCTTATTCTTGTCCTTGATTTGAAATAAAATAATTCGGCGCAGAGCGGCTTTGTTCACGTTGTCCATTTCGTCGTCTTCTTAACTTTTCTACAATACCATGTCGTCAGCGTGCAATTCTTAAATTGTCATCTTTCTAACTCGTCCACGTTCCTATATCAACCAAAGTGCTATGTGGTGATCCGGAGCCTTAACTCATCCACATCTCTCACTGTGTTTAATTTTATAGCGCCGAAACCCGAGCAAATTTTCTAAATATTGTTAGGTATAATCACGAATTCGGAATCAGGAATAAATAAAAGCTTTTGTTCTTAAATTGTCCAAGTTAAGACAGTGGACGATATAGGAGTGTAGACAAATCAGAATAGTGGAATTAGTGGACCATGTGGCAATGAGGACAAGAAGATGGTGTGGGTAAAGTCGCCTTAAGCCAATAATTAAATAAGATTTTCAGTTGACGCATTTTTTCTTCCACTAGGTAATAAAATTCTTATCGGTTATTATTATTTATTATCGTATTTGCTAAATTCCTCATCGATTCAAAGTTGCTAAGAGAAATCTTGTTTTGCGATAGCTTTAAAATACTTACTATATCATATCACAGATTCAATTTTTTCCAAATTGGCTGTGCTGTTTCCTCTTTTATTTATTTGTCTTCACCACTCCATTAATTATACTGAATATATAAAAACCGAATCGATAACCTTCTCCTTTTTGGAAGTCGGATAGTAATAATACTATTTAATTAGTCCGATTTTTTCCAGAATTTGGTTATGCAATTAGCTTGCAAATGTAAATATTTTGGTTTGTCTGCTGATTAGTGGTGTAGCTGGTTTGGGTCATCCCACTCACTCTACAAATAACCCTCCTTCGGGCAGTCGGGTAAAAAGCTATTGGTGCCCATGCTCCGTCCTCTTGCTTCTCGTAAATATCCAAAATTGATAACCGGTAATCTGTTAGAAATAATATTTTTTCGTAGCTGACTTCTTTATCAAATATTTCTTTTTTCTCTTGAATAAGTTGACATAATTTCAGTTTTTATTACCTCATATTATTAGATATTACTGAGAAACAAGAGACTACATCGCTACCCTTTCTAGCTGCGCCATAAATATGAAGCATTTCATAATGTGCTTGTCTTTGTGTATTGTATTGTTAGGTAGGTACCTACCTTTACTTTAGGTAGGTCCTTAAAATAACTGGCATAGAACTAAGGTTAATAAGGTGTACATTTTTAAAAAGTAATAAAATAAAGTCCATGTGAATGAAACAGTTCTTTTATTTCTTTTGTCTAATAATAACAAATTAATACTTAAATTACATTTAATATTTATAAATAATCGTTTTGAGCACTAATAAATTGTCGAAACCCAGAGCTACGATTAGCGTAATTTTTAAAGTAACTCTTGTATTTTTGCGATCCAATTTTCGGCGACTTTTCGGCCGTGGTTATTTTCGTTAAATAAAGATCGTCTGACGTTTCGTACTCGGGAGAAATGTTTTTCTCATTTTCATGTTTTTTGTTACGATCTGTTTGGGATCCACGTTTCTCGTCAGTCGGCACAACGTTGCCGCTTTTGTCGAGCTTTTTTATATCTGCCCTTTTGGCAATGTTTACTTCTCCTTCTCGGCTTCCGGACATGACCATTATTTGCGGTGTTTGCATGGCAGTCATGTGATCCTTCAGACATTGCTGAAGTATGTGCAGAAAAAAAAGAAAGGCTAGCAGTGTTAATGCTTGCATAGCCGCATTGCTCTTGTGACCACCTCCGCCGTAACTACTGCAATTTAAAGAACGGAATTGTAAAAAAATACTAGGTATTTTTTAATTGCCCAACACAGTAAACCCTTTCGGTCCACAAGTTTTGGTGGTACCCACACCCACACTTGGCGATGATAAAAAAAATAACGAAGCTCTTTTCTTGTCCGTCTGTCAATCACATAGATACACACGAGTAAGAATGGTTACTTTAAAGTAAATATACTTTTCATCACACTTGCTCGTAAACAGTGTCGTAACATGCAGGCTACCTTGGTTGCAACCCCCCAAATAAAACCCTCGACCTTAATGTGCTTGTCATGAAACCCGTGGTCGGTAAATGAGTCATTGCGCGTACTAATTTTCATGCCATGAAGCCCAAGGTCGGTAAATGAGTTTGTTACTGCATGGCGTGCTGGAGCGCGGCGCGCGCACGTCGGGCACATGCTACGTGGGGTGGGGCGGCGCGGAGGCTGGCGCTGCCAAGAGCGTAGTCAGCGGTATCGGCAATTTTTGAAAAATATTAGTTTTTCTTTTACAAATATACAATTTTACTCGCAAATGTGATGAAAAACATTGTATGTCGCACGGGCGGTACTAGAATTACGAACATCGACTCATTAAAGCCCTCAGTCTTCGACTTCGGGCTTCTAATAGACTCTCGTTCGTAATTCCTTGTTTACCGCCCTTAAGACACAATGTACTATTTGTTAGTTCTTAAAAGTAAATATACTTTTAAGAACTATTCTATTGTCCGTTATTCCGTTATGGAAACAGTTTGAGCTCCTTCACTAGCGTCTTTCGGGCGCTGGCTGTCGCCTTGTCAGTGCCCGCACAGCGTTGACGCAACGTTCGCGCAACCGCGAAGAATCAGCCAGTGTCTTGTTAGCCGAAGCAGCGTCAAGATAAAATTCGCGCGGTGTCATCTATCGAACGTTAGGTAATGTCTTCGAAAAAGCCAGTGACGTTGCAGCGCCGCTGGTTAGCATTATAGGTAGTGCCACGAGAGTTGAAATGAATGATTAAATTACACACACAGCTAAAACATTTCGTGTAATGTAATGACAGCATTATTTTGACATTTACTCATTCATTTCACTCATTCTCCTTTTGTGCAATCAGTTATTTTTGTAGCTGTGTGTGTAATCATTCACTTCAACTCTCGTGGCACTATCTATCCTCCTGAGACCCGACGTAAAATTTCTGTTTTCAGAATTTGAACCGAACATAAATCAAGTTTTTTTTTTAATGTTCTCAAGTGAGAACCAGGAGGCTATACCTAACGTTAATAAGACGCTTACGCTCGAAACGACGTTACTGACTTGCGGCGCCGTAGCGCGAACGTTGCGTCAACGCTGTGCGAGTGCTACAAAACGACAACGCTCGAAAGAAAGACTAGTGTGTGATGGCTGGCTCCTAGTTGTACCTAATTATTTTACCAAATATCATCTAATCTCGTTTCACAGTTTAATCATTAGGCTGCGTTTCAACTAGAGATGTGCGAGGATGTGTTGCGAGGAATGTGTTTGTCATGTCATGATCATGAACCAATAGGGACGCTTCATTTACCTCTCATTGCTTCGCTCAGCTGCTCCCACCAGAGCGGTGCTGATGATAAACACATTCCTCGCACATCTCAGGTGGAAACGTAGGCTTAGTGTGGTAAGGATAAATGTGATCCAAATTTGAAGTAAACCCTATAAATTAGAGGTTGAAACTAGCCTTAAATCTAAGGAGACGAAATGAGATTGACCTACTGTTTCGAGTATGCTACGTGCCCATGGGATGGTTGCGAGTGTTCGTAGCCATAATACACATTATGGTCGTGCGTTGGTTGCGCGAAATCCGCATACCTAATAAAAAGAAGAGGAACCAATTCGTCACCGTTGGACGTCCGTAAATGAATAAAATGAATTATAAACATAGACACAAAACAAAAATGGTTTTTTGAAATACGCAGTTATTTGAAAACTTCTTTCCATTATGTAAACAATTAAGACAAACCTTTCACTGAGCTGTTTAGTCCCGATTCCCATGTTACTCAACATGTTTTCTAAAGTCATTTTGACTGTCACGCGCGTCACTTTGTGTGGATTTTAAGGCACTGACGAGGTGCGCTCGAGTCATGGTCATGGGTGCTCTGCATTATTATGCTCTAATTCACGTTAAATTGCCCACAAGATGTGACAAACGTTACTGTAGCGGTAACTTCAGACGGTGGTTTTCTAGAATTTGAAACCATGGTGTGACTTTTTACAAACCTACATTTTCCGTTAAAAATATGACAGGTCGGCTTAAGAAAAGAACCAGACGTATTTTTTTAAAGGTGACACGGGGCAAAAGCAACTAAAAAAAATTATCCCTCCCTCATTATCGCCGTCTACCATGACCTATATAATTAGAAGGGTTACACAAATAAATATACTTAAGAGCGGTTATACCTGGTGAGCTGCCAACGTTGCATTTTTGTTAGTTTTTCTCGATTATTTCATAAAAATTGAATGAAAATTAAAAATTTTGTCTGATAGAACACTTCTTAATATATAAGTTAATGTGTCTACTCCAATAATTATTCGATATAGACTTTTATTTCTTTAAAAACCGTACATAAACATTAATTCGTTTTTAAGGAATATACATATGTTTATAGTCCAAACTTAAGGTTTGCCAAAGAGCGATAGAGCGTAGCATATTAGATGTGAAACGGATGGACAGAATCCGGAACACCACGCTGCGCTCAAAAACACGCATAACCGACGTTGGGAAAAAGACTGCTAAGCTAAAATGGGACTGGGCTGGACACGTCTGTCGCATGCACCCACAAAGGTGGGCTCGCACAGTTACTTGGTGGGTGCCGGAGAACGGCCAGCGACATCGAGGCAGACCGAGAAGGAGATGGCGGGACGATCTGGACACGTACGCAAAGGACTGGCCTGACATTGCGTCAGAACGAGAGTTGAGGAGGTCAAGAGGGGAGGTTTTTGCCCAGCAGTGGGACACTATACAGGCTACTTAAAAAAAAAAGGAATATAAAAGTCTATCACGAATAATTATTGGTGTAGACACATTAACTTACCTATATATTAAGAAGTGTTCTATCAGACACTTTTAATTTTCATTAAATTTTTATGGAATAATCGAAGAAAAACTAACAAAAATGCAACGTTGCCAGCTCAGCAGGTATAAACGCTCTTAATTGCTCACATTTCAATGAACGGTTTCAACTTCAATTACACTACAAACAGGCTTAGGTTTTCCAATAATTTATTTTATTGTTCCACGAGAGCAGTAATAGTTACATTCACCCCACCGTGAGGTTAATGTGACTATTAGTTATAACATTGTTGTAATCAGTAAATATACGTTGGGGGATAATAGTACACGTACATTCACGCAACATCTATCCGAAGATGGTATCTAGTTGCCAAGAATAGGGCTCAGTCTCCAGCAAATTCTTTTTTTAATTTTTATGGGGTAAATGCAACTATCTTCCATAGTGGCTAGTGTTGGTATACTACTTATCGATAAATCTTTGTAAATAAAATTCAACATTTTTTTTATTTTTTTCTTTGCCATTCTTTGACCTGATATTTCCATGACCTCAGTATTTGTTAAAATCATTTAGCTATGCAGCTTGAGTTTTATGGCTCAGTCTCCACATATACTTTTTTTAATTTTTATGGGGTAAATGCAACTATCTTCCATAGTGGCTAGTGTTGGTATACTACTTATCGATAAATCTTTGTAAATAAAATTCAACATTTTTTTAATTTTTTCTTTGCCATTCTTTGACCTGATATTTCCATGACCTCAGTATTTGTTAAAATCATTTAGCTATGCAGCTTGAGTTTTATTGCAATTTGAATTGTTTGCTGTTTCAATCCATCTAAATAACGGTTTTTTTTGTTAATTTTGGGCTTAATTTTTTTTATTTAAGCTACTTAATTTGTCTTTTCTTATAAAGTCTTTAAATTCTTCGCACCAATTGCATTAGATAGTAATAAAATATGTGAAATTAATTTATCGAAATATCGACACGGGACATCACTAGCGAATGGCATTTTTCATACAAAAACTATGGGGCTATTGCTACTGTTGAAAAAGTTGCAATAACCACATGTACCCGAAAAGTTGAGGTTAATGTAACTATATCAATAAAATATTAATTGGAACACCTACAGTTCAAATAAATATACCATTGTTTTATCTTTTCTTTAGGACGAACTTGTGTTTAAAATACAAACTGATATATAGATGCACAGAAAAACCAGAAAAATAAGACCAGCACTGGGAATCGAACCCAGGTCCTCGGCATTCCGTGCCACGTGCTATACCGCAACACCACTGCTGGACAACGGTACAGACATGAATTTCCCTTTATTTAGCCACTTAAGCAGTGACGCTAGCGACATCTATACCGTAGCCCTCATCGAGAAACTTTCGGCATTCCATTGGAACTAAGTAAAAATTTGGAATTGAAATAAAAAATACAAAAAGATTCCAAAAAACCAATCTGAACTTGTGTTTTTTCCAGAAAACGGCTTTTAATATTTTTTATAACACAAAAATAAACACACGACACGACAAAGCGTTGCTTTAAAATAGCGGCTGATAAAATTTGCTCTGTCTGTACAACAGTGAGCGATCTAGGAACGCCGTTTGTGTTTTATTTTATAAAGCAATGATTTTACTACGCTCCAACCGATGGCTCTTTTTACTAAAACCATTAAATTGAGAGAAACATCAATTAGTTACTTTAGCCTCATGGTTGCTTTCGCCCCGGGTAACCTTATCTGATTCTGATTTTCATAGGTATGTTTAAATAAACCAAACTTCAGCAGACTCCTACGATGAGAGATGCGATATGATTTTATGACGAAAGCATTTATCTCATTAACAGTCCGATGAGAAAAACGATAATTATGTCCATACATCATCATCATTATCAGCAGCCGGAAGACGTTCACTGTTGAACAAAGGGCTCCAACTTAAGGCGCCAGAATGAACGCTTGCATTTACCAGTCACCCGCAACTCGAGCGATGTCGTCGGTCCACCTAGCTATCAACGCTTTGCCCTCCGGTTCATGGTCGTCCCTCAGTATACTTTTATACGGGGCGAACCCGTTGAGTTGGCTTAAATGCGGTTGTTAATACAGGACCGAAAATAAAAAAAGATTTAATAGTTTATTATTTTATTTTACACACACATTCACACAAGGACGTCCTCAATCACACAACACATTAAATACATACAATGCCTACCTACTACTAAACTATTCAGTGATATAAACGATTTATATCACACAGATTTTTACATCAGTCGTCATTTATCGAGAAACTGGCGGAATTGTAATTGTTTATTTAAAACTATAAACTCTTGCCAATTTTAAATATCAATTCACGGGCCGTCAAGGTCCATTTATTACAAAATAATGTTTTCCCTCTTTTTAGATGGTACAATTTCTACTTGTTAACTTCTAGAATAAGTTAAATAAATAATTTAAATAAATTAATACAACACTACTCTCCATGCCGTCTTAGCCTGTGCGATGGGATAACTATGATCATAACCATGCCCGTAAAATAAGGCATGGCACTAAAATATACCCTTCGTATTTAATTTCTAGCGCAAGACAAAAATAAGTAGTTACTAATATTGTTTTTGATTTTAAAAATGCAGCTAGGTGAACATTTGTGAAAAGTTGGTATTAAGATATGAAGCGGTATCAACTGTTTTAATAATTCAGATTTGTATGTTACGGTCTTCTTCAAATTAAAAACTTGGATGGATGCACTGTTGCTGTTTTGGTCTGGCTACGCTTAAAATGATTTGGCGATTTAAAATTAATATGGGATTGATGTTTGGCTTTAGACTTCATTGCATTCGAGGTACAGCTGGCGACAGTCAATTCCGGAGCGGCCGCGGCGTCCGGCCTCATAGAACTGGTCGAAGGTACCACCAGATTGCCTTTCTAGGACGAAGCTGGCTGCGTAACTGTTGAGAAAAAAAAGTCATGTCAACACTCATTTACAAAGCAAAAGCGATCAACGGCGTAAATAATAAAAGTAAACTCACGTTCCAAGTTGGCAGAAGACGCTCTTGGGTCCGATATCGGAAGAACACTCGTTGTTAGCATCACACACGTATTTCTGGAGGCATTTGTCGTCATTTGTACCGAAAGATCTGACGTAGGTCTTGAGCATGGCAATACCAGCAATGGCGGCGTCACTGACTGAGTCCTTGCGGCCCATGGAACGAGCGGCCAGGGAGCGGTGGGAGAAAGACGTCTTCAGAGCGTCTAAGAGGTTCACAACGATGTTGATGAACTGAAAGAATAATGAGGAATCTTTTGCTTATTGCCCATTAGGGGATATAATACATAGATATTATGTTACCCACTCTCTATACCTATGTCCTGGCTTTACCTGACTACAGTGATTATTTGTGTTTATGTAACTGCAAGTATTAAAAGGACAGGAGGGATGGGTTGCGTACCTCTCCAGCCTGTTTTGCCATGGAGGCGACTTGGTCAGGATCTTTTGCACCGAGCACCGTCGACAGTACCGCAGCCAATATACCCTGAAGCAAGCGAGATGCGACACCGGTTCCATAACCGAACTTGACTATTTACATTTCAAACATGGAGGAACCTCAAGGAAAACTTCAGGCAATGCAAGAGAGCATTGATACATTAAGGCTCTACCTTGCGGCTCTACCTTTATGTTTCTTGAGATTACCCCAGGAGGTGAAGGTAGTAGTTAATTTTATGTGTATTAGGGATTCTTTTAACTACATAATGGTTACTAAATGATACTACGGGTGAGGATAAACTTGCAAAGTGCCTTTAGACTAAATAGTGACCGAAGACTTATATCTACAGAAATTATGTTAGTAGATAAGGATAAATTATATGGCCCATTGCTCTAAATGTTGCGTGATATGATATGCTTTATAATAAATGATTCTTCGGTTAATCGGCAATTATGTAGTGGTTGTATCGTTACTGAAGGGTTTTATTTACCTGCATGGGGGACGAGCCGTTGTCGACTTTGTCGATGCCGTCGCTGGAGGCGCCTCCGCCGAGGATAGCCGTTAAGATCTTGAGTCCCATGGAGAATAGATTGGCCCAGGGGGAAACTGACGACGAATCCGTGTCGAGACTGTCGCTCTTGTTCGGGCCCGTCGTGCCGCCGGGGTTGAACAACATTTGCATTATCATTCCTGAAAAGGGTTTTAGCATTCCTGAAATTTAATCCTTCTTATTATTTTGCCTAAATGTATTTCGCAAATTGCTTAAACTTTTGATAACTAAAAGCGTGGTATTGTTTGTAATAAAGTAATCAAATCACCTGGTAGATAACTATACTCCTTACCAAGCATGTTGGACCATGAGAAGCCTCCATCGGAGATGGAGTTGTTCTGGATATCGTCGAGGTCGTCGAGCGCTACTTTCTTGAGCGCGTTGGGTTTCTCCGCGAATTTCCGTTCTTGCGCTTGCTGCCCGTGCGCAGGCAGCGAGTTACTATAATACTGCGGGTTTTGTGTCCGTACGTTGCTTGTTGACTGAAACATTAAAATAACGCGATTTGATTAGTGCCTCCATATGTATTTCATCTTTCAAAATCTACAGCAGCGCCGAATTAATTCCATTATCGTATTAATGATAGAATTACACAGTAGATACCTACTGTTTTATCTACGAAACATTTTGATGCAAAAATCCGAAGAACTTTTTAGCTAACAAAATAATTACTTATGCTTTTACACAAATAAAATAAAAATCGAACTCCTTTGTCCAACGAGTTCCAAAGTAGGTACATATAGACAAATGTTTTGCTCTATTTGTCGATCCTTGTTTTTTGATTGCTCTTTACCACTCGAAGGTTGAATGGCCGGGATAAGTCCGTCTTTGTACTTAACACTTTATATTTTTTCTGTAAGCTTTTTCTTTTTTTCTTTTTATGCAATAAAGAGTATAAACAACCAGATAGCCTAGGTTAGACGACCAGATGGCCTAGTGGTTAGAGAACCTGACTACGAAGCTTGAGGTCCCGGGTTCGATTCCCGTGTCGGGGCAGATATTTGTATGAAAAATACGAATGTTTGTTCTCGAATCTTGGGTGTTTAATATGTATTTAAGTATGTATCTATCTATATAATTATATTTATCCGTTGCTTAGTACCCATAACGCAAGCTTTGCTAAGCTTACTTTGGGACTAGGTCAATTGGTGTGAATTGTCCCGTGATATTTATTATTTATTTATTAAACAAACAATTCAAAAATACACGAACGATAAGAAATTTAATTCGCGATAAAATCATAGTCATAGGTACTAAAACCAAATGTATACTAAATACCTACACAACCTATATTTGCTGACAGTTTAAGCTTATTCAATACTGCTTTTCTTTTGTTCCTGCCTTATTAAACTTGGCATAGGCATGCAGTAGACGTAGGTAAGTATTAGAGTTGTAATCTAGATTTTACCTGTGAAATGAGAGGAGCATGCTGCGGGTACGCGATCGTGTGGAGAATCGTCGATGAACTGATGAGGGCCAATAGCGCCCAACCTGCTGCCTTCTGACACATCCTGCTGGCAACAGAAAAACATTCGTAGGTAAGTCACACAGTAAGTAAATTCTATGGAGGTAAAGGTGAGTACTGGGATATGAATTAAGTACGTCATTTAAAAACCTACAGTAGGTACTTGTTACGTGTTATAAGTATAAAACACATTCAAAGCCTTTTACTGATTAAAATTATTACTTACACATCGAATATTCTTTAATTATACGCTGGCTAGCGCAGTGGACGTGGTCGATTAGAAAGTGTTCTGATGAGTGAATCGCGCAAATTGATTACCTGCGTTTGGAGTTGCTTAGAAAGTAGCTCCCTGCATAGCCTTCGGTGCATTTTTACGAGGACGCTGTCTTCGTCTACGACTAATTAGAGGATGTCCATTAAACTAATTTGTCTAGCGTGGCTTTTATGGCACTATGCTACTTTATTTACGACTCCTTGATGCACTATGAGAGATATGAGGCTTTCGATTCGACTGACGAAAATACTGGCGAGTTTTGTTTATTGCGTCTTGATATAACCTATCTATATAAGCTAACCCGGTTTTATCTAACTGTTATTCGGATGTCACTTCTCGTACCTGTCTCAAATAAGGTGCTAGTTATAAAAATTGACGCATATTAGTGGTGTAGACTACTTATTAAGCGTTAACGGTCACGGATCGGCCTCGGCGGTCTACTTTCTTTGACCGATAAAAACGAGTGATTTTACACCTGCTTCTGAGCGACCGCGTTACTATTGTTGCGTCATTCTCGTTTTTTTGCGTTAACACAAGCCTAAATGTACTTGTAAATAGATTGGTTTTATTAGCTAAATGAAAGCTTTGGCTTCACGGAATCGGTAACTACGATATCGCGTGCAATTTGCTAAAGATCATTTATGTACCAATGGCTCTTGTTTGCTATTGTGAAAATTTAAGTATTCACGGAACATGTTTGTCTCGGTATATCTAATGAAGTAAATTGCACACTTAGACGCGCTGCACCGGCGCGCCGGTCGCCGGTGACAGCGCGTCCGCTGAGATTCTCTCCGGAGAAATTAGCAGTCGCCAGACTCGGCCAGTCATTGCTTATGTTTTATGTATGCCTTGTTACTATTTACTTGTAAAACCACATACGTACACGTCTATTTATATTTTTATTTCTCGCTGCGCAGTTAACGCATATTGTTCAACCACAACTGCCGTGCTCACAATGCTGCGTTTGTCAATGCGTTGAAAAGACGCGACATCCATACGAATATGTTTTTGCTGAGAGAAAGCGGGAAGTGTTTAGTAAATACATTTCTTGCATTTCTTATTGACACAATGCAAACATTCGAATTACCATTACATACAATATTTCATAAAACAACTTACTCGTGCTCTTGTGAGAGTTTCTTGTGTCGAACATATATTTATTAATTTATAAATTAAGATATGTTGAGTAAATTAATGACTATGTGATGTTCAACCTATCGTAAATAACTTTGCTGTGATATCAGATGGAAAGCAGACACTGCCCTTTTGCCCCGGGCTAAGTAACTTTCTTTCGAAGGGTTTATCGATTCTTCTAAAGCGCGGGTAGAAATGGCAACGACCCCTTGACCCAGTAACCTGCGCAAGCGACTGAACTTCGCGGTGCAGCGCGCGGGAAACTAACCTCACTTTCGTTCGATCAACGCGGATCTTAGCGTCAACACTCAACGGCCTACATTCTCCGTCGAGAGATTAATGCGTCATATGATTTATTATTATTAAGAAGCTAGCTTACGCCCGTTGTTTTCCTCCTTTGCAAAATCTCTACCCCATGGGAATTTTAACAACCCCTTATTATGCCTTGTCATATAATTTGAAATCTCTAGGACAAGGCTTGACTTGAGCCAGAAAGGAGTTTTCTTTTTATATATTTAAAATAAATAAATCTTAACTAACTAAGCTGCTGCTATCTGTCTGCTATCCTATCACAGAATAGATCACAGGGTTGAATCTTTTGCCCCGCAATAGATAGATACTTATAATTTTCAGCCTGTACTTAGTTTGTATTTCCATGGACGGGTTGACAGCAAACGATATAAATAAACATATGTAAAAAGTTAGACAATAATGTTAAATGTACAAGAAGAGGTAGAAATGTTTTTATATCGAACAAGTTTTTGGTAAAAAAAAAACATTTTTCATAAAAGTTTTTTTTTTTTTTGATGACTGTAGTTTTTGTCGACATTACTTGCATAGTCATCCAAACTACATTTGCATACTAAATTTCAATTCGATGCCATTAACTGTTGAGAGTTCCGTACTGCGGAGACGATCCTGGCCGGACTACAAGAGGATGTCACTTCACTATCAGATCAGATTATTGTGTTGTCACGCAATTTACATAAGTATGCCAAATTTCAAGTCAATCCGACTACTGGAAGTTGGTCTAATTTAACTTGCAAGATTTGACTAAAGACAGACAACGGGGCCTTAAGCCGTGGTGGCCTAGTGGTTTGACCTATCGCCTCTCAAGCAGAGGGTCGCGTGGGTTCGAACCCCGGCTCGCACCTCTTTAGTTTTTCGAAATTCATGTGCGGAATTACATTTGAAATTATTTACCACGAGCTTTGCGGTGAAGGAAAACATCGTGAGGAAACCTGCACAAATCTGCGAAGCGATTCAATGGTGCGTGCGAAGTTCCCAATCCGCACTGGGCCCGCGTCGGAACTATGGCCCAAGCCCTCTTGTTCAGAGAGGAGGCCTGTGCCCAGCAGTGGGACGTATATAGGCTGGGATGAGACAACGGGACAGGTGAACCTAAATAAAAGCTTGTAAAATGAAGCTTAAAATAAAAAGACCTATCCAACTTCCGACCTATCCTACTATAGGGTTGGATGAGAAAAAAAAATCACCCCCACTTTACGTCTATGGGAGACACCCTAAAATATTGTTTTTAAAAATGTTTTTATAGTACCATTTTGTCGGCATAGTTTACATATATATCCGTGCAAAATTACAGCTTTCTTGCATTGATAATTCCTGAGCAAAGCCGCGGACGGACGGACAGATAGACAGACAGACATGGCGAAACTAAGGGTTCCGTTTTTGCCATTTTGGCTCCGGAACCCTAAAAAGTAACCAGCTACTTTTGATGCTGACCGACCTATAGGTAAGCGAGGTCTTTAACGCCACGAGCGTTTTAAGACCAAGTTAGCAACGTTGTATACAATACTTTTTCTACGACTAAGTACTTTTAAATCATCATCATCATCATCATCTCATCAGGCTAAAGACTTTATATACCTTTATCTACGTGACACTGCTAACAGATTCAACACGGTATGAAATATATGAATGAAGCGAATTACGTTTCCCACCAATTCCAGGAATGATAACTAATTATTTTGTTTATGTTTAGTTTTTTTATTCACGCTAACCTTGCCAGTGGCGCGATCACTTTTAATACTTAATTTTATGACAAACAACACTTGAAATTAATGGAAAATGCTCAATTTGGGACTAAACATAGGTAACATAGGTAGTAAATTATACCTTCTTTGTTTATAAAATATGAATACTAAATTTTATTTTTGAAAGATTATTGATTAGTAGGTAACTGAATAAAAATGTTGTGAAATAATTTCAATGTAATGTTGGAATACTGTATTTATTCAAAATAGAGGTTAGGAATCCTAAAAAAGTTCTGTTAAAGGAAGGTCATTGAACTGCATTGTTATGTATGATATTAATTTATTAATTTCAAAGCAACCATAATAGTGTGATTTTATGAGCCATAGAGTCAGACTTACTTATTATGTATATCATTGTATTCGTGTTCGTGGACCTTTAATTTGTCATAGGTATAATAGTACACGAGTAGAAAAAACGTTTTTTCGATGAAGTGACAAATATCCATTTAATTATGTACGAGTTCGACTTGTACCTAATTGGCCAGTTTTTTTAATGCTTTCCTGTTATTTTCCGAATCTTTATCACGATAATTATGTCACGTCTTTTTCTCTTTCTATTATACGCTTGTTAGTTTCTAATTAAACATATTTTTGAATATTATATTGCGTCATGTTGCTCAACTACGTCTGTTATAAGACTATTTTCGCGTTTTAGGCTACTACTCTAAAACAACCTTATTAAACGTATCAAACATAACTTCTGCTGCAAAGATGTGTAGTTTGATTCAAAGCGAGTGTAATTATATTGTCTAGTAACGCAGAACAGCGCGGCTAGGCGCGGCAAACATGGTGATGGGTGAAAGCGAGCCAGGCCGGTCGCGTGTATGCCACCTCCGTCCGTGCAAGGTTAACGTTTTTCTAATTTCGGAGCGAAGAGTTGAACCTGCTATTCTGTGACCAACAGGCCACTTTCATCGGAAATTCACCGTGGAAACATAAGCTGTTTTCTCCGCCTCAATAATTTTCCTAAAGTTTCTGTTCCTCACACAGCTCGTGTCTACGTTCTGAAGACTGAGCAAAGTTAATAAGAATTTTTAGAACGTTTTCTCGTTTCCGTGGACGTTTTTTTGGCTTGTTTATCGCCCACTCACTGGCTGGTCCAGCGTGCAATCCGCTTTCTAAAACTGCACAAGTTGGTAACAATGCGTGTTCTTGATGCGGATATGAACACGAATACGTATTAAATAAATGAGTTGTAATATGTGTTGTAAGCCGTGGTGGCCTAGTGGTTTGACCTATCGCCTCTCAAGCAGAGGGTCGTGGGTTCAAACCCCGCTCGCACCTCTGAGTTTTTCGAAATTCATGTGCGGAATTACATTTGATATTAACCACGAGCTTTGCGGTGAAGGAAAACATCGTGAGGAAACCTGCACAAACCTGCGAAGCAATTCAATGGTGCGTGTGAAGTTCCCAATCCGCACTGGGCCCCCGTGGGAACTACGGCCCAAGCCCTCTTGTTCTGAGAGGAGGCCTATGCCCAGCAGTGGGACGTATTCCGACGTATATAGGCTGGGATGATGAATGTGTTCTGTTATTTAATACACCCGACTTTGTCGGCCAGAAAAAAACACGTTATGCTTTTATTACATACTTACCAATAAACAAAATATTGAGAGCCTGTCTGGCGTCCACTTTGTGACATTGATTTGAAAATTGCATTTTCTTACATTACATTTCTGGGCTGACTTTACAGGTCTGAAGGCCTTGGACATCGATAGAAGTCATTCGATACCCCTAAATCCAAAAAAGACTAGCCCCGGATGCTCTTCCCTAAATCCGGATATGCCAGATTATTCTTATGCACATTCACATGTATTAATATCAGCCATAACTGGAAATGGAAATGGAGTCGTATCAGATATTTATGCAAGCTTTGTTATGACAGATATTGCTGCTGGTGACTCTACATACCTAGTTGCTATTCTCTAGTACATAGTACATCCTTATCTTGAGCGCTGGTTCGTGATCGCGATACGCAGTGGCGTTGTGAACCCGGTATAAGGGTCCGTATAACCGTTTGAAAACGCAAGCTTCTTTACGAAAACAAATAAAGACTTAACTACATATATATGTCTACGACCATAACTGTGATAAGCTGGCTGCTTTTTTTTTTGTTTTTTAAAAGGGGCGCAAGTGGCATAAAAGTCTAGAATTACATACTTACAACGCGAATTACAATTTCCAAGTCTTAAGTTGGTAAAGTAGCCTAGTAGTTGGAATACCGTATAGATAGGTAAATAAGACTGTGAAAAGATAAATCACTAAGATTTAAAAGAAAACAAGATAAGTGATTCATAATGAGTAAATTCCGGTGATTCTAGAGATAGCATGTGCTACAAACGGTCTCGGTAGATCGGACGCGATCACTGGATGCGTGGCGGCCTTCTAACAGTACCACGCTCTCGATGTAGATTCAACGGTACTACTTATTCTAGATGCACATGTTCAATGGCGGCTGACACCTTCACCTACTTCCTAAAAAAAAGTCAGCACCAACTACTTACCGGATCGAAGATGCGTTCGCAAAGTATACGCAGTACCATAACAGTGAAGGTAAAAAAATATCAATCAACAATGAGGCCTAAAGGCAACGCTGGTGTATAATTTTCGTATTATAATCGTTTCGCTTACCCAACGCGGACAGACGAGATTCCTCTCGCGTCTCGCTACAACTTTCACTTAAAGCTTTTTTGGGTGCGAGTGAAGTGAATCAGTGGCTTCTTGTTTACGGATGATGGCATCGTGGCAATGCTTTAAAACATTGAAATTCTTTCCGGTGTTTCCGAAATGGATATGAATTTTAATAATGTGATTAGTTCCGGACTGGCACTTCCGCTAAATGCCAGTCTGACTCCAACGTGTGATATAATCTTCGCGGATCTTTATAAGAAGTTATGTTGAATTGGGTTATTTGAGAAGTGTTCTGCTTATACGTTTGCCTATCATAGGGACCAGTAGCTACTAGCGTTTTCGTTGTCACGCAATTGCTGGTAAGTTCAACAACGATTTACATATTTGAATGAAAAGAGTTTCACCGCATACCTTATTGTATTCCGGAAAATTACTTAGGGTAAGTCCGGGGTAGATGGCCATAGTTTTTATTAAAACCAATAAAAAAAAAGAATTTAAGCGCTACAATGAAAATCTATATTAATAATTAAATGCACTTTAAATAATTAACATTTGAATGTCAAGCCAGTAAGTCACAATTTCTAATAAAATCGTTACGAAATAAAAATCACAGTTGGCCATCTCTCCCGAAGTGTCCGGGTGTGATGGCCATAGCAGTAGGGGTAAGATGGCCATATCGCAATTCTAGGTGTAGCGTAGTTTTTGGTCTATATTTTAATACTTATATTTTTTTATTAGGAACACGTGTCGCCAAACCCAGTATAATTTTCATGTGTCCAAATCTGGCATTCTTTGCATTGAAGCCAGTCTTCGCCGAGAACTGTTAAAATATTTTTTGTTTTTGCTATAAGTACTCATGAATGATGGCACTGTTGTTTACCTGCTGTTTCTTATTTTTGACTGGTAACATAATTAATGGTACATTGTCAGTACTACCTGATACTTTTCAGAAAACTATACAATCCTTTTTTCAACGGGAGAGATGGCCATACGTAGAATAAAAAAAAGTAAAAGCACGACATGCATTATTTTGGGGTTAGAACGAAATACTACTTACACTTTGCAACAAATGGGCCAATCAACTTTTTTACCGACACTAATCTGTCCGCGACATTTTTCAAACAATTGCAGATTTTTGTAAGTAAACATGTTTTTTCTGTAATTTTAATAGATGGTGTATATGAATATGCCATCCTACGTAAGTTCAACCTATTAAACCGTGAAATATCTTGTTCGAAGTACGATTTTTTGGTAACGCCAGAGACAATTTTGGTAACGCAGGAGACGCCCAAAGTGTCGGTAAAATAGTTGATTGGCCCAAATACAAAAACCATCATTACTTTAAGAAGCTAGCATCATAACCATGTACATGAGCACTCTTAAAAAGATTTGTACCAGACAAAACAAAACAACAGGATTTTATCTAATTTTCGATTTTATTTCCCCAAAATGTTGGCTATACCGTAGCTCCCCCTAGCTCCCCATGATAGAAACTGAACTAAACGGTAACTGGTGTCGTAAAGTCGACGCTTCTATAATTTTTTTCGATTGGCCATCTCTCCCTAGGTATGGCAATCTACCCCGGAGTTACCCTACAAAAATAGAAAACTGCCCGGAATTTTCAATATTAGACAAAAACATGCTGGTTTATGTTGCATAAACTCTACAATGCTAGTGGATAGGTACCTAAATGCCAACTTAGAGGCGGTTAGATTGCATAATCGGTTTTCATTGGTCACCTCTTCATGTTAAGCGATCTGGGTGATATAAGATCTGCAGTTGAGTGCCTGTGAATTTCATTGACTTTTTTAAGTTGAAAATCCATATATACACTTAACTAGGTTCATGGGTGTGTGTGGGCTTGACATTTTCATTATCGACACGATATTTTTGCTGAAAGTAGACGGTAAGAAATCAGTTATCAAGGGGCCACAAAATTAGGGGTACTATTGTCTGTTTCTCTTCTTTTTAGGGTTCCGTAGTCAAAATGGCAAAAACGGAATCCTTATAGTTTCGCTATGTCTGTCTGTCTGTCCGTCCGCGGCGTTGCTCAGGGACTATCAATGCTAGAAAGCTGTAACTTTTCACGAATATACTTATATATAAACTATGCCGACAAAATGGGTCAATAAAAAGTTAAAATAATTTTTTTAGGGTGCCTCCCATAGAGGTAAGTGGGGTTGATTTTTATTTCTCATCCCTCCTTGTAGTGTGGGGTATCGTTGGATAGGTCTTTTAAACCCATTAGGGGGTTGCTAAAACGATTTTTCGATTCATTGATTTTTTTGCAAAATATTCAACTTTAAAGTGCAAATTTTCATTAAAATCGAGCGCCCCCCCCTCTAAATTCTAAAACGGTGGGTGGAAAAATTTGAAAAAATTCAGGATGGTAGTAGGTAGGTACCTATATCAAACTTACAAGGAAAACTATAACGGTTAAGTTTTCTGGAAAATTATTAGTAGTTTAAGAGTAAATAGCAGCCTAAGGTATTTCGGACGTGTCCGACACGCTCTTGGCCGGTTTTTTTCTTGTTCTTATCAAACAAGAAGTAAAAGTTTACAATGTTTGTAGTGCAAACTGGCCGTTACTGTGGGTATTAAGTAGTCGATGAAAAAAAAAGGTTCTGTTCTCTAAGGTTATTTAGCAGACATAACACTATATTTTATTACAAAAAAATATAATTGTAACACACGCGAGATGAGATTTAGTTGCATTTTTGGTACCGTAAGTGCAAGAGAAACAGTTCTCCCAAATGGGTGAAGACCAAAAAGTTGCACACCTTAACGCAGGTACATAGTTAGAATTAGTATATATTTTTTCCATTGTCATAGTGGAACGCAACATTTTGGTGTGCAACTTTTTGGTCTTCACCCAAATAGGGAATATTCACGCAAAACTCTGCGCAGGGGGCGACACTAGCACAAACCGTCAACAAACCGCCATGGCAACGTCAGTTCTCTATTATAGTTTTGTGGCCATGACAGATCAACATTATATTTATTATACTCTATTTATTAAACCAAGATACTAAAGTGACAGTATGAAATGTCAAATGTAAAAATAATATGACCAGCATAATACGAATAGTGCTGCTCTCTCATTTCGGTTTTCGATATAATTGCCAATAATAGATAAAACATAGTATTTTATGGAAACAAAATAAAATTAAAGCATTCAATATTCTACTTTTCATAAGCATTGAGCTTTTAGGCAGAACTTGCTTAGAATCAAAATGAAATTTAAATACAACATCTACAAAAAGTCGAAATATCTCCTAAACGGTGGCATTTTCATTAGACCTATTTTACCTTTTTTAGAATGTCGTAAGTGCCCTACGTGTGTTATTTTGTCACAGATCCGTTCATATCTGATTTTTTTTACCTATAACATACATAGGTACTTACCGAAACTTTGTGTTGTGGCGTGGCACATCACTATTTATGAGATTTAAAAAACAGGTAACACATGAAACGTCATTTTAGTATCTTGGTTTCAAAAATAGAGCATAGTAACAAAATAACATGATATTTACAATCGGTAGTAACGATAGAGCTATATTTCCAAAAAATAATTGTATCATATTATGGCATCCTACGGATATTTAAAATGCATTTAAGACATTCAAAAACTGTTTATGGTTTGTGCTAGTGCTGCATTATGACGGCAGAATATTGCAGTACTTAATATTCCCTATTAGATAGAACTGTGTTTTGTAAACTTGTGTTGCTAGCAACATTCAATGTAGCCTACAGATGTGCAAGTTTTTAATTTTTTGATTCGACTGGATGGCAAACGAGCAAGTGGGTCTCCTGATAGTAGAGATCACCACCGCCCATAAACATCTGCAATACCTCAAGTGCCAGTAATTTCACCGGCTGTCTTACTCTCCACGCTGAAACACAACTGTGCAAGCACTGCACTGCTGCTTCACGGCAGGATTAGCGAGCAAGATGGTGGTAGCAATCCGGGCGGACCTTGCACAAGGTCCTACCACCTGCCAAAAAACCGCTGCCTACGGATAGTTTCCAAAAAGTTGGAAAAGTTGTCGGAAATTTCTGGAATTTTTCACAAGAAATAAAGGAAATTTAAATTTAAGAAACGGAAACTTTCAATCCCCATACAAAATTGTGGGAAGTTTCCGAAATCTTTCTATAAGAAAAATTCCGCAATTTTGGAGTTACCTTTGGCACATCACTGATGTGACATCAGTAATGTAGCCACAAATCCAATAATTAATAGATAGGTCGGTAAAGTTCGTATTTATCTTGCTTTCTCAACTAGCTTACATACTGCAGTTTACTGAAGCTGATTGGCAAGATAAATACGATCTTATCCGATTCAGTTGATCTGTACTACGCCTATGCCTATAACGGGTGTGGCCTGTAATACGAGCAAAACATTAAAACATAGATTGTCCTCGTCAATCTGAACAACATTAGTTCAGCGACTTTTAAAAATAATGAGTCTTTGAATTTTCCTTTTTTCATACAAATTAAATACTGCTATCGATGTACGCCACCCCAGAACTCAGCTCGTCACTACTTTGAAAAAATCTCGTATCTAAAATCAATATGTCAACAAAATTGAACCTTGACATAATGTTCATAAAGTCCACTCAGAAAATTATCTATTTTGAGGTACGAGTTTTTTTTAAAGCAGTGACGAACTGACGTCGCCTGTCACGCTACTAACATCAAGCATTTTGCTTTACAGTGCTTCTTCGAATAAACTTAAAAGTGTAATAAATATTAAGAAACTAATTATTTTTAAAAGTCGTTGAACTAATGTTCTTCAGTTTGACGAGTATGATCTATGTTCGACCAAATTCGTGCTCTACCATTTTTGACATAATTCAAAAGTGCGTGTTGGGCCACGCAGCGCACGGTGTAGGTTCCGTAAATGTGAGAAATATTCAAATATATATCAGGTGAGACAGGGAACCATCACGGTCAAAAAATCTTCGTCTCTGGGGTTCAAAAGGTTAAATTCGCGAAATATAAATAGGTACTCAAGGTAATGCAGGAGAAAAACGATGTTGCGACATTGATTACAGTGATATTTATACAATTTTGAATAAGCGATATCTACCTGCTTAATGTTGTTTGAGTTTAGCTACACTAGCTAGCTATAAGCAAACATGAAGCATTGCCAAGAAATGACAGCAGCAGATACACCAACGAATTGATATAATTAAAGGCTTTCCTTACTACCTACCTACCTACTACCTACTCATCCGCCTACCGAATTTCTTGATTTTAATATATACTTGGTGCTTGTACCTACCCAGGACACATGATTTAAATTGATAAATATAAGTTTTCAATAGACATTAATTGCTCTCAGTAACTACCCAAGAGGGTGTGGTGCAGCTTTAATGTGCAACCGTTGCAAAAATGAACTTTTTTTGGGTTCCATACCGCAGTCGGTAAAAACGGAACCCTTAGTCCCCTCCATTTTTTTGCTGTCCATCCGTCCGTCGTCAGTCATCCTTTTCCTCAGGAACGCGTTGGAGTATCATACTGAAATTAATATCAAATACTCAGATCTTGCTACCACTTGGAGCAGTAAAAAAAAATCAAACTTCTAAGTCAACATAAACAAACGATAGTCATTAAAAAAGGTGCCTCCATACAAATTGCCGGAGAATCAAAACCTCCAGTTGTCCTAGAAACTTTGGTGACAATTTGGTGTGAGGTTCCTCTTAGAGCACAGACATGAAAAGCCTGCATTTTTTATGTCTCTATGTCAGGAACAGACGTATAAATTTTTACGGAACCCTTAATGCGTGAGTCCGACTCGCACTTGGTCGGTTTTTCATTATTTGTCAACTAAACAATGAAGAAGTCTACAAAGGATCAAAATGAAAAGGGCGTTACCTTTGTTTTTACTTTTAAAATACGATAGAAATATAGCGTGGTTGAAATGCTTCTATTGTTTGTTATGAAGAACTAAGAGTCTTTTACGATTCATGTCTCAAAATACCATGTGTTGATTTATTGCAGGCTATGTATATGCACTTCCTGTTTTTGTGCTACAACAACTAAATCATGGTAGGTATGCAGAATCCTTTTAAGCGATTTTTCTTTACCATATTCTTAAAGTTCCTTCATCAAATCTAGAGAGAAAAAAAACGCTGCTTTAATTTGATAGTGACACAACTCAAAATTCTAGGGCAGTACATTTTGAAATATGTCACTATTCAATTAAAGTTCAATTTTAACGCTCCCTTTATACCCGTGTGGTGTCGGGTTAGAATAACACCTCTCCATTTCTTCCGTGGATGTCGTTAAAGGCGACTGAGGATATAGGCTAAGTACTATTATATATTCTGTGATATAGGTTATGGTATACCGTAGGCGACAGGCTAGCAACTGTCACTACTGTCACTATTGTACCGTTTTTGTCAAACTTAAAACCTAAAATTGCTAAAAGTGGCTCCGAAGCGGTAACGTCCCATTGGGAATACAGGCGTTATGTTTGTGTGTAAACATTTGTGTTGTGTCACTATCAAATTAAAGCAACTATGTTGAAAATAATAAATTTATCTATCGTTGTATTCACAATGTGCAGTTTCAAAATGGCACTGGAAGGATATTCCCAAATTGATGTATGTAGAGATACCAAATTGTGTTCGTCAGAGTTAATTAATTAATATGTTGGTACCTACTTTGGATCGGAACAGCAATGCCAAGCGCAAATTACCTATTCATTGCTTTAATTTATTGTCATACAGTTTGCGAAGGAAACGTAAACATTTCTTACGATAATTCTAGCATGGGCGAGTGTGTGCGAGAAACCACAGGCACGCAAGGCTCGCCGGTTGCTATTGACCATTCCGATCGCAACAGCTTTCCTCGCCACTTTCGACAGCCCGTTCACGTTTCAAGATTTTTAATTACTTGCAGAAACCCGTCAAGTATCATGTAGCTGTCCCACCGGCCCTACTTATGTTTTGTTTACAAACGTGAAATGAGAAAGCGAATCAACTGTGACGTAAGCTGTTGCTGGATGATGCCAAATTCGGATAGTGTTGTAAAATTGCTTAGATGAATCTGTGGTGTAATAAATTTCTCGTTTATTTTAAAACGTAAGCGAGGTCCTAACTTGGGTTAGGTTCAAGTTTCATTTTCAAGAGCTTTAGCTTTTTATTTATTCACAAGTTTTATCAAATTGAAAACGTAATTGTAAAAAAACAAATTGGCACGAATTTAATTTAAAATGCTGAAAGTTCTTGAAACTTCAACCTTCTTTTCGCACGTGACGTCCATTAATGATAACAATCTGAAAAACTGTTTGAAAATGTGAATAAAATAATTTATTCATAATACAATGCCTTATGTAAAACACGTAAGTTGCCAAAGACGGTTTCGTCTCGCAATATTGTTTCCACCCGAGTCAAATTCACGGTTGAGGCTCGAAGCACAACGGGTGACGTACATTTCTTATTTTGGAAAGTGAAGGTTTTTATTTACATGACCAAAACAGACAGTGAAAAGAGCGCTGACGAGTTCTTAACTGCCGTGAAATTTTCGTGTCGAATTGCATTGTTCTACCACGTGGCGAGGTTCTTACATTTAATGTGCTGCTCAAAAGAATTGTTTTCAGTCTCAAGTTGCCATTATCTAAATCGGCTCGGTATTTAAACATTAAAAGGGAAAGTTAGGTACTTGTTTTTTCTTAACAGGTTTTGAACTCATGTTACGTTTAGCAATGATTATTACTAACAATACTGTATTTTATGTATTTCAGAGGATTAAAGATCATTGTTGATTGTGTAGGTTAAAATAAAAAATATATTATTATAGTCATCTCATCACCTAAGGCCAGTTTTCACAGGAATGAACCTCCTCATTATGTTAAAAAGAAACGCAGTGAATACCTTTAAAGTTGAATTTTTGATTTTTATATAAATTTAAAATTCCTTTCTATTATTATGTTAATCAACATGTTTTACATATACATATTAATAAAACTACGAGTACTTTAAAATGTTATGCATCAGGTGCATGAGTTTACCCCTTTATCTTTTAAATAAATCAAATAGATCAATTATTGAACTACATTGGTATTAACACAATATTTTTAAAAAACTGCCTAAAAATATACAAAAAATATTTTTATTTAAGGTACATACATTTTCATGTGATTTTAACTGAAATGAATTAATGTTAGTTACAATCAAACAGAACCTTTTTTATGAAGTCCGTTAAAAAATATAAACTATAATTAAAAAAATATACCTATTTAAGTATATTTCATCCACTAAAACATCTCACCGAATCACTAGAACACCTTCAATTTCATAATGACAACAATTAAGATCACATGGTCACTTAAGGCGATGAGCGTCCAGTCCCGTTAGGAAACTTTCACAGTCGCCATTGCACTCACTGTCCAACAAAAATCACGATTGCTTACCTTTATCTGGTACCGGAACAGGCAATCACTGAGTCACTAAACACTTTACTGTCTTCCACGAGGTAGCTTGGTCGTCACCGGTGAAAGTGCGTGGGGCTTGTGCGAGAGTTGGACTTGCAATGAGCGTTGCGCCTTGAACTTCACTATATATATAGGATGACCCAGTTACGGTGGCGGCGGCTAACTGTGCTAGTCGGTCCGTCCGTCCATGGGTCCAACCTGTTCCCCATCCCGTTGGACCTTCTCAAGGACATCTCGTTATCTTTGAGCGCGTGAGCTTCCGAAACGATCCGTACAACAATGCTCGGACGCCTTTCTCGCGCTCCGAGTATTTCTATTAACATACCTTACATTTTAAAACTATACGGGTTCAGACAATGCAAGTAGGTACGAAATTGGGATACCGTCTTTTTACTCTGACGTTTTTGACTGTCATAAGATGACTGTTATTTCTACTCCAAAATAGGCTAAGATAATAATAATTTAAACTCTAGTGTACTTATTGATAAAATTACTAAATTAAACGGTTCAATAAGCCAGCCGGCCGGGCTACTGCGAAATTCAAAAATCGAAGTTCGTGTCGTTCGGTCTCTCTGACACTTATAGTAGAGGAGCCCACGATGCTAAATCGGGATTTACTCGAGCGTCATAGAGACCTATTGGGTTGCGAAGCTTAGATTATAAAAAGGATAAAATGTCATGTAATATATACCTTTTCATCGGTGGGAGGAGTTGTTATAGATTTTTAAAATGTAAAAAAAAACTGTTGCATGGACATACTCGAGCGCGTCAGATATTGATATCATCTATGTCCTACGTATTTTAAAAATGTACGTATGTTAATCTGATTGCTTCCATGATGGGGTGGTCGTACGTAAGGGTTGAAAATGAAAAAAAAAAAAAATAATCGAGCGCGTCAGATTTTCTAAGGGGATGTTAAGAGATCCTAAAAAAGGCTCTTATATAATTATCTGACGATTTGGAGGTGACGCAAATTCGTGGCCATTATTAGAATGTGCATAAAAAATTCGCCATTTTGAAATACTCGAGCGCGTCAGATTAAGATATATATGGTTCATCTTCATGCCCTAGACGTGCTGTCTCATAATCTGACGTTTAACTGGAGGATTCGACTAATCTGACAATTAATTTTTTTTTTTTTTTTTTATTATCATTGAACTTAATTTATTGAAAAACTTAGGAAATAGCATGCAAATAAAAAATTGTATGTTTTTTTAACTAGATACTGTATTTATAAGAAAATAATTATAAATAATTTTTTTTTTGAGTATTTTTCTCAATTATCATCGTCATCGGTAGAATCATCGTGATTCGTAGCCAAAGAACATCTCACAACGATTCCATTAAGCCCAAACACGGCTTAGGTATGTGTTTTATAAAAGAGTTCCGTTGCCTACCTTTCGGCTTCAGCATCAGATCAGTTCGAAAGAATCATTAACTTAAAGCTCCTTCTTAGTCACTTATCTAGGTATATTCATCATGATCGTTTATAGACGAGCGAGCATTACTTAGCTGTGATGAGTTCCATTGGTCATCACGGTCTTCTTCATCAGGTCTAGGTAACCAAATGATACTTTCTAATGTAAATGCTTATTTTAATGCTAAAAATGCCAAAATCGCCATAGGTGTGTCTTTAAATTTGAGGTTTGCCCTCGATTTCCCTAGGATCCCATGATCAGATCATGACCTGGTGACTATGGGACCACCTCAGAAGAGTACCCTTTCGAATAAAAAAAAGAAATTTGAAAATCGGTCCACAATTGACTGAGTATAGTATAGTAGGGGAATATAGGCATCACGTAGCTGCACGCAATAAACTTTATCGATGGATGTTTGTTATTTCGACTTGTGGAAACCGTCAGATTATATATTTTTCGTAATTCTTGAATTATTCCCTTCAAAATAAAAAAAAATTTAGCCACGCTCGAGAATGTCGAGATGACGTTTTTTTTACAACTTTCTAGCCCTACCCTTCTTTACGTCACTCTCAAATTGTCAGATTAGTAAAATATACACGTTTTAGTATGTAACTAACTCATCCTACCTTAATCTGACGCGCTCGGGAATTTCAGATGATGATTTTTTTTTTACTAATCTGATCCTTTATCCTTGACGAGCGGCCATGTATATGGGGCTCATAGTTGGTGGAAGGACTTAAACCGGGTACAGGTATCCCCCTGTATATTAATCTGTCGCGCTTTAGTAAATCCCGAAATCCCCTCTTGGGCTCCCCTACTATTATACTATTTAATACGGGAACGATAGGGACGGTACGATACGAATTTCGATTTTCGAGCTTCGAAGTAGGCCCTCAGGAACGGTCGGAATAGTTTCTTAATAATTGTTTTATGTAGTAGGTAATTTTAAGGATTGCTTCTTATGGCTCTCTCGCTTGTTGCAGGTAATCCGGGCGATAGGTAAACTAATGGTATCGGACCAGCAGAAGCCAAAGAACCGGTGATAGATGCAACCCCCAGGAAGAAAAAGAAGAGGTCGGGGCTAAAACGCCACCGGGGGTCCAAAGTGTCCAAACACAATCTGGAAAGATTCCCGCCGTACAAGAAAAACCCAAGGAAATAAAAAAGAAGAACAACAGCTAAGGTAGGCGAGGCATAGAAGCCGCACCCTTATTCGAAATGCTATTTGATTTGAGTTTGATTTATAAATTATTAGTTTCTCATTTATTTTAGTTTTTCCGTACCAAAATAGTAACATTTAACATTTTGACAGTAATAATAGGTTTTACAAGTTTTTAACTTTAAACTTATACATAAAACAATATTTGGTATCTTCACAACAGGAGGATATGCTAAAGGTACAAGAAATCGTCTATTTTTCTCGAAAATTTTAAGCTAAAAATAATATTAAATCTTCATCAGTTAGAGCGCTCTTAATATAAACTTTACACAAAAAAAAATCGCTAATTATTTTCCACAACCAAATACTTTTTGAACCTTATTGAACTAAAGTTTTTATAAAGAATCAAAACTAATAACATCCAGACACTTCACTTTTCTCTTTTTTTTATTAGGAACCTATTATCAAATTAGTCTTGTTAAGAGATCAAAATCTGTGATCTGATCTGGGGCACAGAATAAGTAATAGTCTGGGGTGTTTATTAACGCTTCAGCATTATGCTGAGCCGGTGTCCGATTCACAACCGCAATGACACATACTTTCCTTCGTGTCGTCTATTTGTACTTAATACTATTGTTGTGTCTGGTGTTGTGAATAAATGTATTTTCTTTCTTTCTTTCTTTAAAAGCTGGGCCTTGTTACCAACGGAAGCAGTGGGCCTTCTTGGCTCTAGTACAAACTAGAATTACGTAGAATATTTAATATAAAAAAAACCGGCCAAATGCGAGTTGGACTCGCGCACGAAGGGTTCCGTACCATTATCTATGCAACATTAGACATTAGCAAAAAACACGTTGTATGGGAGCCCCCTTAAATATTGATTTTATTTTTAAAGTGAATGCGACTAAATATTCTATGAATATTTCTAGCGTCTACCTGTTGCTGTTATTAATATCGAGCAAAGAACGGCAAAAAATACGTTTGTTGTATGGGAGCCCCCCTTAAATATTTACTTTATTCTGGTTTTAGTATTTGTTGTTATAGTGGCAGCAGAAAAACATAATCTCTGGAAATTTCAACTGTCTAGCTAAGCTATCACGGTTCATGAGATACTAAGCGTTGCCAGCTCGTTGTATCAGCTACTTCTAGAAATAGAAATAGAAATTGTTTATTTCTTAGAATATGTCAACAGCATATTCTACCAGTTCTGGCGTAGAAATATTAATATGTCACAAAAAATATTCTATTCTTCTATGTGTATGTGATGTGTTGAACGAATAGTACCATTACAACTGTTTTTTTAATACTGGCCCTTGTTGCCGGCTGGGCCTTCTACGCCTCACCTATCTTAGAACAATAGTATCACTACTAACTACAAGAAAAAAAAAACTTAGTAAAACGGAAACAACACCAGGAAAAAAAAGTAAAAGAACCCAAAGAAGAGGAAAAACAAAATACTAAGAGAAGATACTGACCGACTGACAGTTGTTTCAGTTTTTTTATGATCTTAAGTGTACGTAATTTCCATAGTCAAATTCTCCTATATAACAGTAAAAACCAGATAATAGTAATAATAAAAAAAAAAACCAGTCCAAGTAAAATGTGACAAGTAAATTAAACGATCAAATTATAGAAAGTGCAAATCTCCCTCATTCTGCGCATCGCAAAGCAAAGCGCCGCCACCTCCCTGCAGGGCTACTACGAATCTCGAATCTCGAAGTTCGTGTCGTGCGGTCCCTCTGACACTTATACTATTTCATACGAGAGCGAGAGGGGCCGCACGAAACGAATTTCGAGTTTCGAGTTCCGTAGTAGCCCTGCTGATACCAGTTTTTTAAACGCACGGGTGATTTTTACAGGTAAAAATCTATAGAAGCGGGGGGAGAATTTAACGCCCAGAAACTCAAATCGCAGCAACCTACCATGTGCTACGCGGCATCGTGCCAGCGAGTCATATGCGCAACGCAGTCGATCGTTTACAACCGAAGCGCATATCTCTGTCATCGCTCGGGACCTGGGCGTGAACTCCTGGGTCACTTCATTAGCAGCCTGACCACCAGGATGTTCGGTCGAGCGGACAAGTCGCGGTTTTGCGACTTGTGCGAACTAGCATCCTACCATCGCCGACCGCCCGACAACAAGGGCCTGCCGCGTGAGTGCATGCAGCGAGCCCTTGCCCTGCGGCCGTGGGCGTATTTCCGGGTAGTAGACCTTGACAGCTTAGTAGTGCAACCCTGTTCTCCCCCTGTCCTCCTTTCATCCCTCGGTAGTGCGTCCTGGGCGAATATCCGGGAAGCACGCCAAGGGGCTCACTCCTGACCTATCCCTAAGCTAGGGTTCTCGAGGACCCGGGCCCAGCTCCCTCGTCTTATCCTCCAGAGGTACGCCTCATGGATATCCGTTCCGTGAAACCTCCTGTAACGCGCTTCCACCGCAATAGGGATAGATCATCTGGGTAGCGTAAGCGCTACAAGTCTAGATTTAGGGGCTGTTTCACCATCCATTGATTAGTGCTAACTGACGGTTAAATGTGATGCCGTCTCCGTCTATTCGAACAAAACAAATTGTAGTGTAGCGGGGCGTCCTCGTGGAATGGAGTAGAAGAAAAGGGCAGGTTCCAGGGCAATAAAGCGTATAATCATCCAATACACACACGAGCATAAACACACCACATTTAGAGTTTAGGGTACAAAGAATATTATATAATATTAGACACAAACTATAAGCTCAGGGCTCCTCAGGCCCAACCATAAAGTATCAGCACTATTTTTATTCCAACGTATGCAGGCACTAAAGAAGGTACTGCATTCTAGTCTCGTAAACGTTTAGTTAAGGATTGGTGGATAATAAAACAGGCGCAAGACCTGAGTTTATTGTTTAAACCTGTTGTATGAATGATCTCCCAACAAACCTTCTCTTTCGAGCTAGCAGCAACAACCCAGCCAGGTTCCAATCCCGGCGGTGGCATTTATGTGACCAGGACCCGGGCACCACGTCACAAGCTTAAAATTTTCGACAACTGAAGATGTCAGGTGAGTACGAGTATGAACTTGCCCACCTATTGTTTTAGTGTATTATTGTTGTATTTGTACTGTAACAGGGCCTCAGGCTCCCAAAGATCCGAAGCATGACTCCGATATCCTTTATTGGACTGCCAAAGTACTGCTCTTGTACTGCCGTGCTTAAGCTAAAAGGCAGCTAAGTGACAAAATCAAGTTTTGAGATGGAGTCGAAAAACACGATATTTTTTTTAAACTAATATGCTAGTTGATATCTATAATCTTGTCTATAATCAACTAGCATCTATAAAGATTGTTTTTTGGAGTCTTTTTGTATTTTTTACTTCAACTCTAAATTTTGTTACTTTTACGGTCATCCCGTAAAACCCATATCGAAAATACAAACTGAAACGTAGATGCACAGAAAAACCAGAAAAATAGACCAGCGCTGGGAATCGAACCCAGGTCCTCGGCATTCCGTGCCACGTGCTATACCGCTACACCACCACTGGACAGGGGAACAGACACGAATTTCTCCTATGCACCACGTTTGTTTCTTATTTCGTCACTTAGCGTCTATATTTTCGAATCCATTTCAAAATGGTATTTTGTCACTTAGCCGCATTTTAGCTTGAGCACGGCGTAGAGCTTGCACCCTTCAGAACCAGAAGACCAGAACCATTAGAATAATTTGTTACAAAACTACAGCTCAAACTTAATTATTAACTAATCAATTAATCAAAGCTCTCATTTTCTACTACTCTACCAATTACCTTACCAGTTTTTAACCACTTTCAAGTGGAGTTTTTACAGATGTGGTTTAAAAATTGCCCCCTGATTAGTGAAAAAAAATCAACCTGAAAATGTAATTTATTTGTTAAACACAGGTTTGTAGATGTCATATTGTTTAAGTCGCAACATTATTATTAGTATTGTTTAAGCGACAATAAAAATAAAGTAAAGAAAATGAAAAGTGACCTCTGCAAGAAACGTGTTGTTTTAAGCTTTTTCTTGGTTCCATCCTTCTTCGTCTTCTCCAACTTAAGAGTTATACTCTTGTTGGTGGAGTAGTATCTTCCACACATCCCTCCTTTGAGCCAACCTCTTGACCTCATGATACGACGCGACGCCGACTGTCTCCCTTATCTGATCGATGTAGCTGCGCCTAGGTCGATCTCTTCCTCCCTTCCGCTCGATCTTTCCTTTCAAAATTGTTTTGAAGAAGTCGTCGAATGATATTAATTGAATATATACATACCTAGAACCTTTCGTGTGCGGGTCCCACTCCCACACTTGGCCGGTTTTTGTAATTCAGCAATCGCAATCGGAAGTTACGTGAACTAGAGGCGGCGGGTAATACTAATGGTCATATTACTGACATGATCGCATAATGTTCGTGTTTCGCCGATTTAATTTCTGGTTTCTAACCGATAAGGAGTTATGCGACTGACTTTAGGTGTGCTAAGCTAACAATAAGTATGCTCTCTACTGTTCCACCGCTTAAGCTCGCAAGCATAGTTTCTTTTAAGCTGTAAGATAAAACCCGCTTACAAGGGCTAATAGTAGACCCGGAGATGGTGTCACAAAATATTAGATCATTTGTACCAAAATGGCGGTTCTTCAGGGGACTAATTACGGAATGACGAAAAAGAAAATATAACGTTTTAAACTTTCGGGATTCTCACACTTATCACGCTATTTTTACACAAGTAATATTTACCTCGACGTAAATATTACTTGTGTGAAAATAGCGTGATAAGTCCCGTATATGGTATTTTGACTAAAAAAGAAAATGATGGTCATAGCGCTGGTACCGGCCCAATGCGGCCCGGTGGCGTGGGCGTTAATCGAACGTGTCGGATAATATAAAATCGAACGATTTGTTCCACAAAACTGCTTGTATTTTCCGATAGTCGATAAAAAAGATCTAGGCGGTAGCGTAATACCATACCTACTTCTCCGCTGTGACTTACAGCCCACCATACCGACGCGAATACATTGCGCAGCTAATCATCGTCGAGTAGTCGAGTAGTAGAGACTAAAAATACAAAATCGTCATTTGATGTAATTTACATAATTTATACCTACTTTGAAACTATTTATAAGACTGTTTTTTTGATCGTGTAATCTACAGATTAGCTTAGGTAGGTTTATTTCATAATAATGCTGCAAAGTTGACGACCTCTGAGAAAATGACAATGACAATTATGTATTTTGTTCACTATTCTTTTCAAACTATATAATTTTATACTTCCCGTGTCGCCACTTAAAGGCAAGAATGCACATCGAAAGAAAGTTTTCAAAAAGTCTAGCAAATTTTCTCACAAGTCTAGAGTCTAGGGAACAAAAGCGTCGCATAAAGTCAGTGGGTCACTGGCTTGGATTCCCATGACGAAACCTATAATTTCATTGTGCGTCGCGAGTTTGCAAGTGGCAATCAGACGGGCATGCCGTGTAAGTCGATGACACCGGTGTTGTGAAAATTATGAGAAAAAGCTACTAAGTAGTTAAAATCGAAGATCACTTTGGTTTTATTTTACCGAGTGCTCATAAATGACAAGAGCAAGGTTATTTATTAATTATTACATATATTATGAAGAGGTATATTTTGAAAATACCATACAGTTGTTGTGTTTAGACAAAATACGTGCATCAAAACAGAAGCGCAAATGCTGACTTCTGAATATGAAACATATTAACTACTTATTTCCCTTTTTTGTGTTTATCAACAATCTAAGCAAAAGCGGCCTGTTTTAATGTTAATTTGGCAGTTGATTCGTTTTACTTCATAAAATAATGTCGTGTAATACTAACATTTCTGTACAGAATGGATATATTACTGAGATAGCGCGTGTGCCGAAACTAAGATCTTACTTCTATGTTAGCTCCTTTAAACTCCTCCTATTTAATCAAGCCATGATTTAGCATACCTACTCTGGTTTCCATCCCACTCTATAAAAAGAAATGAATGCTTTAAACAGGTGAAAGTCAAGGGTAATCTGCGTGGACAAAGTCTTGTGACTCGCGTAATAGCATACATGTCTATCGTAATTTGGCCTTATGTAGCATGTTCATTCATACTAAATGTGTTTTCTTCCACAGGTTTTCCATTCTCTGTTGACTTTCATTTTGCAAAGGAGACATAGCTAAACCGTAAGTAATCTAGTTCAATAATTTCGAATTCACACCAAACAAAGACCTTTTAAAAAGTAACTTCTCATTTTATTGTGCATTAATAACTATTATTTATTATTGATTTTTCTCACACACATGCCTCACGCCTCATTATTTTTAATTGTTCACATTCTTCCTCGTTTCTTAAAGATTTATTTGTAAGCAATGTAATTTGTGATTATTGCATGTTAAGTTTTTTTAAATTATATTTTTTGTTTTTTGCTTACATTACAAATATTTTACCATTAAAATGAATGTACCATGGCGAAAAGGATTTTAAAACAATAAACGTCTTAAAACAAAATTTGTTTTATTAATAAATGGGATGTATTTATAAAAAAGGCCATACTTAGCCGGTATTCGATAATAATGTTTACAACAGTTCCAACGAAACAAATGAAAGTCAATTCCAAAGATACAAGGAAACAAAAATACTTTCGCCGCAACCAAAATGCGTCGATGAAACAAATATTTATACCAAAGTAAGGGTAGCGGATCAGAGCCATGTGACTCATTTCACTTTCTTATTTGGGATTTCCACCTGGCAACGAGTATGTAGTAAATTATGCAACCGTCCGTCGTGACTGTAGACAAAGAAATTGAAACTATGAATGTGTTAGTATCACTCGTTAAGTGTAGTGTAGGTGGAGCAAACTAATTGTTCTAGTCGATAACCGGCATACCTAATCATAAATCTCGCTATTTGTGCGAGTTATAGAGATTAAAATGGTATTTTTTTAAAGTACCTATATCAAATTACCTTTTTATGACCGTTACAACACGCAAAGGCCTGTTTTTTTGTTTAATACTATAAATTAACTACAACATTCCGTCTTGCTATTCCGCTACCACACTACCTCTTCTGCGATTTTGATAGCAGATAGCGAGGTAGAAGGTTGCAGTTCATTTATATGATCCTCCGTAAATTAACGGCTGAATCGATCAGTTATTTGAAATAACTGTCAGTGGCGGACTAAGCCCATTCACGGCCAGGGGCGGCAAAGCTGCAGGAAAGCCTTACTTATATTTTTAACTTTTTGCAATAGTCAAGAGAACTTGTGGATATTTGAGACCTTTATTCCGCCACTGAGTACTGTAGTTTTATTAAAGTCTAAATCATCGTAATTAATTGAAACATTTAATAAAGTCAATTGCGTAATAAATCAAACTTTATATCCTTAGTAGGTATCTTTACTGCTTAATTTCAAATGAATACGAAACTATAAACCAAGTACCGATACGGACCTATTAGTTGTAAGTGGCTCCCATATATTTTATACAGCATTCAATTTCCTCACACGGCTGGACCAGCGTCAACGAACTATGAAGACGACCCTGGATTTATAAGTTCGATAACTTCAAAAGAAAGTGACTACGGAACATTGAAATGCGTTGGACTCCCACTGGGATAGGTGTTTCATTCACTGATTCATTAATCGGTGTTACTTTTACTCGAGTCGGAAATTGGTCACATGTTTCTAAGTAATGATGTAATGTTAAGATAAGTTGTTGATTAGGATACTTGAGATGCTTTTGATGATATTATATGATCTTCGAAAAGGCAAGAGTAGGGTTGTATTACTTTATTTATTCAAGTTAAGGTTGGAGAAAGTTTAAGAAAAAAAGTATAATAATATGGTAACTGTTAGCAGTAATTGGTCGCGAAATAGATACATTGCTGACTAATACTTATCGTACCTAATATTCGTAATTAATTTGTCCCGGTTCTAAGTCAACAGTTTGACAGTAGGTACACAAATTACACTACTTGAATTTTTTATTAAATATTATATAATCTACAAGGTTTTTTTGCTGGCTGTACCTAATTTTGATTGTATTGTCATCCAATCACATAAGTAGGTAGGTATATCAAAATGTTAATTACGTCAATTTGGTCACTGAAAGTTAATAAAATTAAGCCTGCCTTACCTGAATCCTAAATTCCTAATATTGCTTCATAACATCCTAATCCAAATCAATCATTCTAATCCCGAATCTAATAATGCCTAATCCTTATATCCTAAACGCAATCCCTAACAATGTTTTATAAAAAATAATTCAGTCTGAATGTCGGTCCGTTTGCCTGTCAGTTAGTCTTTTTATATGATACCTCAGGCTTAAACCGCTGAACCAATTTTGATGAAATTTGATACCTATAGAGATCGATTGTGACCCAGGGAAAGACATAGGAAACCTACCTACTATAAGAAGTATTTATCCCTGAAAAATGCATACTTCCCGCAGGATTGGGATAAATGAAATCTATCAGACGGAGTCGCGGGTTAAATGCCTTCTTCCTACTTATTTTCATTACTATCCTACTTTATATCCTTTAATTTACGCCTGTGCGTCTTGTTTTCGTACATCACTTTGTAAGTAGCTTCAACTGTCACCTAACGTGATCTTCCAGTTCACACTGTAACGATTCCAAGTGAAAATGACCTACGCCCGAGCAATGGCGGCTGTAACCCGCAGGTCCGGTAATATTTGTCAATTTGCATGTGGTCGTAACTGTAAAGTTGGAATGTGAGTTCCACTCGCCTACTTCTCTCCGCCGCTGGACTAAAAACACAACATTTACCTTATTCTGCTTTAAGACTGATATTAACCAGATTACTTGGTGTTTATTTACTGCAATTTAGATTCTGGGTCTGCGCGGGGCGGAGAAAATGACAAGGTTCCTTTTCAGCCGTCAGAGCATCAGTTCTTTTTAAGTTCAACTGACAGCATGCGTCGAAAGAAAAGCAACAATATCTATTGTTATTGAGGATACAATTTTTGCAAGAAAGGTTCTTGAATGGAGACCGCGAATCGACAAGCGCAGTGTAGGACGTCCACCAACGAGATGGATGGATGACCTGGTTAAAGTCGCGGGTTCACGGTGGATGCAAGCCGTTTCCAAACGAGGCAACTGGAGGTCTATGGGGGAGACCTATGTCCAACAGTGGACGTCCTATGCCTGATATGATGATGAATTTTTTTTCGAATATTTTTGTAAGCGCGCGGGCTTTAGGCTTACTCTGCCTGTTGGAACTGCCTGTCCGGCCCTGGGCCCGTGTATAACCGGTTGAGGCGAGGAAATAAGGATGGGCTACGATTGCTACTGTGTTAGTGCTTTGTGATAAATAAACTACATAAATACTTAAATCTTAGTATACCTAATATTCATACTCTTAATCAATATAAGTAGAGCTTGTTGTAATTGGTGTAAAGAGATAGTGATAATAGAGGACGGATTCTATACATATCACTTACGTAATAAAAACATTAGTACCTAATAAACTAGGTAAATCAATTCATCGAATTCGAGTAGCTTCAAAATACGGTCGAATTCGGTAAATTAAATTAAAACACCACCGACTTGAAACGACACGAATTTGTCCGAACTTTTTTTATTCGACGTTTTGGTATAATAGACATGCAGAAAGTACTTAATACAAATAAGTTTGTGATAAAAAAGAAGACAATTTTTTTTTGCTGACTATATGTTCATTGAAGAAATAGTTCAATTTCGACCCACACGATTTGATCATAGAAACGCACTGGGTCAGATGAAACTACGAGTAAACAAAAGCTTGTAGAAACGATACACAGTTTATTTGTATGTGAATGAACTCTCAAAGTAAAGTATGGTATAACAATAAATTGAAATGTTTAGAAGCCTACTTCTAACCGGAACTGGAATTAGCACGAGCAGCCATTTGGCCTCAAAGTGGTTTCATGAAGAACCGCAAAGGGCGGCCCTGACGGATTGATTCAACTGGATAATTTTATGAGCATGGGGTCAAAGCTCGTAATAGCTGACGGTTGTCGCGTTAGTAGGTATACTAATGCATCGTAAACTTTCACAATAGCAGTTTCTATAACTGCTGAGTTTGAGCTTATATTTAATGTCAGTTTATGGTTGGTGTTAGGAATACTTATCATTAATTTGCTGACTGAGTAGAATGAAGAAATAAACTTTAAATGTTTGTGTCCAAATCAGCTGTATCATTGGTTGAGGGTCAACAAATAAAAACGTGAATCGAGGTAATTTCTCCAATCGGAACACAACAGTGCGAACACTGCTGCGCTATTTGACGGCAGGTTAACGGGTAAGATGGTGGACATAAATGATCTATCCGGATAGACGCTGCACGAGGTCTTACTACCAGCAAAAAGTTACCTTTAATGATTTTTATAAACAAGGGGTTAGGTACTTTGAACGTGAAAGTACCTACCGTGAGACTCGCTCATGGTGAAAAACTCATACCGTGCTCCTAGAGGAAGGACTGCGAATTAGTCCGAAACATGTGAAGCTAAAGTGGATTAAAGACGTGAAATATCCTTTTCTCTATATCCTTCTTTTTTACTAAGGGTAGGAAAAGTTTCTGTTCCTCAATGTGAACTCATGCAAATGCAAGAAATCTTAAATTTACCTGGATATTAATCTCTGCGAAGTGGAAATGTAACAAACACTTTCACGTATAAAATATTGACGCTAAAATTGGATAAACAAATAAACGAACAGGCCCAGTTGGTCAGTGGGTCAGCTTTCGTCGCCTATTATCGTCCTTGCCGCATTCCACGGCGCGTGCGCGAAGGATAGTGCATGAATTTTGATCGGATCAGCTGTTAATGCTTATTGACCACAGAACTAAAATACGGAACCGCACTTAGGTAGGTACGGCTAAAAATCCATATGCTTATTTTCCCAGCTCAGTCTTTAAGTAAGGCAGTCTTTAATTTATTCCTACTATCCTATTTACTAATATTACTTATAACTGCGATAGTTTCTATGTGTGTATACTTACTTATGTTTGTTATTCCTTCACGCTAAAACCGCTCGACAGATTTGGATGAAATTTGGTATGTTGATAGCTGGATGGCTGGAATAACACATACGCTAGTTTTTATCTAGATATTCCCTCGGGATCGGGATAAAACCATGAAATTTTATTGAAAACAATTCAATTTAGGTTTACGGGATGACGGTAAAAGTAAAATTTGGAATTGAAATAAAAAATACAAAAAGATTACAAAAACCAATCTTACTGTTGTTTCTAATGCAGTGTTGATGAAAACCTACAAATGATATTAATTAATTATTAAGAAAGATGCAAACGACACAAAACAAAATTATTATTTTGGCGATACTCACTGGAAAGTAACTAGGTACGAGATCGATAATAAATTCAAAACTTTCATTAATAAGAATGTTTTACAGACGTTAATTATGTTAATCGCGAACATCCGCGATCATTGTCCGAAACTCAGTAGACACCGTATAATGTGTCAGCCATAGAAAGTGAAGACTGATCCCGATGTGAAACAGCACGGACCGATGGCGGTACGAGGTACTGAATAAGGGCGAAAGCAGAGAAGTCACGATGTCTGAGCGATTTGATTACGAAGCGATGGCAATGAAACAGTTGAGTCAATGTCAAAATATCTTTATTCAATTTAGGCTATAACACGCACTTATGATTATGAAAATCTACCACCGGCTCGGAAAAACCTCTGTTGAGAAGAATCCGGCAAGATACTCGACGAGGTGTATATATATATTATTAAATGATATCTAGGTTAGCTGGAAGAGGTCCCTTTTTAAGGATAAGCTCGCCTTTGTTCACCTCTCTGTGTATTTGTATTTTTATTTTTATGTACAATAAAGAGTTTACATACATACATATCTATATATGACAAGTATTTTACACAACTTCTTTCTTAATACAGTAGATTCGCTATTTGAAGTAGGGGATCGCCAATGCGGATCTGAATTATTTACAAATATCCCTGTCCATGACATAATCATTAATTTTATACCCCTTAGATATTAATGTTTTCTTGATAGTGTAGATCTCAGTAAATTTGAAGAGGGTTTTACCCGGCATATTATTATTATGAAGTATAGGTACGTAGTCAAAAGGACAAAAAGATCTTATGCTGAATCGTGGAGATTGGCTAAACTAAGGCTGAATACTTTTTGGAACTCTGAATAGAGGCTGGATGATTTACACATATAGTATTATGCCGGTGAAATTACTGGCACTTGAGGCATACCATCTTAGGCCTCTAGGTTGGCAACGCATCTGCAATACCCCTGGTGTTGCAGATGTTTATGGGCTGTGGTGATCTCTTACCATCAGGAGACCCACTTGCTCGTTTCCCATCCAGTCGAATAATAAAAAAAATGTATATATTTTTAATTTAATAATTTAAATTGCAGGTTTTTTTCAATCCTTCGAATATTACAGTAAACCCCGAATGAAAGCGCAGAACCTGAGTCCTATTGACTTTACTACCAAAAATAGAGCGTCATGGGTACGCGATTCATGCAGACCCGACTCCAGCTAGAACTATGATTAGCAAATAAAGAACATGAAGAAATCTTCCTCTCACCTACCTGTTTCTATCTTGTGATTCGCAGCGGTTTTTTAAAACCTGAGAATAAACAAACAATTTTTTTTAGGTGCATTTATTTCTCCCGTCACGCATTCGGTTATGCATACACACCTTAACCTTTCAAATCGCTAACGAAGCAAGTAACCCAAAAACCTGAAGATATGGTCAAACAAATAAACAAGTAATTGTATGTTAGAGGCACGCCGGTAGATGTGACTATGCAAATTACCTCGCTCTACATCGATGGCCTAAAATGTTATCGTCTGTAAACAGTACAATTTCTTTCCTACTAGGTATCATGGAAATGAGTACTTATTTATGACCATAGATAGATAATGCCCATGTCACGCGGCCTTGCTTAAAGGTCACTTAGGCGTAGGAAAAAGTGATGCATCTCCAAATATTTAATACGTTGTTAAAATAAAAGCATAAGTTTTCTAAATTAGCAGGTAGCAGTTTATTTTAAATTGTTTCCTAATTCTTCTAAGCTAATGAGTAGGTACTCGTAAATAGAACAATGCAGTAACAGAATAACAAGTAAAACACTTGTAAAGAGATTACGTTTCCGTTATTGTCATGGAATCTGTGGATCTTAAATTTCAGGTCATAAGGTGAACCACTAGTTGAAGGTAAACTAGGGAACATGAAAGTTTGAGCACAAATAAATGTCGAGCCAACACCAAGGGCGTCGCCTGCTAATGGTTAAAGGGGGGGAAAGTTGATGAGACGATGTAAGCGTGCTCCTCATTTGGAAGGGGGAGAGCTGAGCCTACATGGCATGGTGTCTCTGGCAGGAGCTCGACCCCAGGCTGCCAGTGGGCATCGCGGCAGGCACTTCATGCACCCATAACGGTCACACCATGGCACTTAAGGAACTCGTGTGGCTTTTAGTGTGTATTAGCTTTTACCCGCGACTCTGTCCGCGTGGAATTTGTTTATCGCTATCCCACAGGAACTATGCATTCTTCTGTAATAAAAATTATCCCACATGCTCCCCCGTATCTCAAACTATCTGTGTACCAAATTTCATCTAAATCGGTTCAGCGGTTTAGACCTGATAAGGTAAAAAACAAACAAACAAACAGACTTACAAACTTTCGCATTTATAATATTAGTAGGATGTCCAACCTTGTGGGAGAGCCCCACGTACAGTCAACGTCATAAATAAGTGATCAATTTTGAACCTTGCTTGTCGCTTTCAGTCGGTACATAATTTCGTATGGCTTTTCAAACATGACGTTAAAATGACAACTATGACAAGGTACAAAAGTGATCACTTATTTATGACGTTCACTGTACCTCCTGTTTCCCTCGAACAGCCTGGATACATTTTCCACACCAAACAAAATAAAGAAAATAAATGGTGTCCTTCGTCCCTTGACGCTCTTGGCCGTCGCCGTATCAGTTTACGATGATAAAATACCTATTATGACGGTGGAAACTTAGATAACAGTATCTTTATTAATGTTATAAACGCGAATAATGATTATGTTTGTTATGGAATGTTGAGTATGTTTAGGTTAGCTTGAAAAGATCCCTTTTATGGATAAGTTCTCCTTTGTACTATTTTTGTTTTGTTGTTTTCTTTTTGAATTATTTTGTATTTTATGTACAATAAAGTATTTACATACATACATTACATACATGTTTGTTACGCTTTTACGTTTAAAGTATGAGTACTTATTGAGCCGACCGTGTTGAAATTTCGTATGGTCCAGATAGTTAGGATCCAGGGCCTTCCAATGTCCTTACATTGGATAGTTTTTCCTCTGAAAATTGTACAGTCAAGGGCAAAGATATCGACACGGCTAAAGTTACAAAAATATCGTCACACTTTTAAAAAAACTCGTAGCTCAAAATAGATAATTTTTTTGAGTGAACTTTATCAAGGTTCAATTTTGTTGACATATTGATTTTAGATACGAGATTTTTTCAAAGTAGTGACGATATGTATACATGACTTTATGCACTTAACATTAAGGCCGTGTATACATATTTTTGCAACTTTGGCCGTGTCGATACCTTTGCCCTTGACTGTATAAGTAGTTCCCGCGGACGCGCGATAAACGAATTCATCGTAATCAGATGAGGTAATAATAATAATACTTTTTATTGTACAAAAAGGAAATACAGAAAACAAACAGAAAAATACCAAGGACAAAGGTGGACTTACCCCTGAAGGGATCTCTGCCAGTCAACCTTTGAGTGGTGAAGTGGAGCAATCAATTAGGGATCGACAGTCGAAGTCGCGGGCACAGACAGTTTTCTTATATTTTATCTACAATTTGAAACAAAGTTCGTAACTCATGACATAATAATCTCTACCACCATTCATTATTTTATTTTATACCTACGTATCGTTTTAGTTCAGACCTCTTTTGTCATTTAAAAAGTTACGACAGTTTACGAAACACTAACAATATGCATCTGAAAAGGCTGTGGTGACATGGACACATGTTAAGAAGAAATAAAATATAATTGTACTTATCTATTGTCCAAATGCGTCGTATTTCCGACGAAGCACCTTCACTTTCTCCAAAACGCACAGGAAAACACCTCTGCCAAGCACCAGCGAACGTGACCTGCCCTTGCTTCTAAACATTTTTCTAACCCTGAGACATCTACAGGTCAAGTTAAAATGGGCATTCAAATATAACGTGTTGGACACTACTTTAACAAACTTATTTTTACAATGGAGTTAAAGAAATAAAGGCTTTGCGTGCTAGTAATACGAATATGAATCTCTGTGATTCCATCGAAATGGTTTTCCCACGTTGTAAAAGTTGATTAGTGTGAAGAGAAGATTACTCTTGATTGATATGTACCCTGAATTGAGATTAAATTACACGGGTTTCAAATAAATAATCGAATTAAAAATGACCAATAAGATTTTGTACAAAGCAGCTACTAAAAAAATAATCTAAAGCACCATATTTTTATCTGGATGGTGGATCGGCTGTGTTGTTTAATTAGGAAAATTAGAATCGCCATGATGTTGTCCAACCTCCGATAAGAGAGGAATGGGAAGAAGAAGAAGGAAACATTGTGGCAATAAAAGACGATTCAGGAGACGTAAGCAGGACTTAACTTATTGGGTATTAAGTAGAGACGGGGAGACGCGCGTATACACAGATACACTTCGTGTATAAACTGAGTGTACCGTTTAAAGTGTCGTACTCTATTTGAGCCTTCAGTGAGATTTTTTTAATGTTGTAAACAAACATAATAAGTAATATTAAGTTGTCTAAAGGCAAGGTCTTCAATTAAAAGTGTGGAAATTTTGCTTAAATATGATTGTGAACGCTCCATTATCACTTACTGAGGGTGTCGGGTGGGCCCTGCTCACGCGTCCCGACTCACCCTTGTGACTAAAGGCACTACGAGCCCACACTGAAATGTCTTCATGTAAACTTGTGACGTAACCATCATTCGGTTACCTAATTATTGCGTCATGTATTACGAAACCGCGATTATTGACATTTCACTAATTCACCTCCGATGCGTTTGTTTATTTTGATTTTTGTAGGTGCGTGTGAATTTTGGCGGATGGGGGTTATGCGAGCTTTCTTTACGCGTATTATTTGCTTGACCCCTTCATAAGACCTGCCTTATTGTCTGAACGCACTTTGAATCACAGTCGTTTTCACCACTTCTTTCTGTCACACGGCATAAGACGAGGGTCGAAAAAGATGGGAAATGCGATAAATGTCAGAGCGTTAGACAATTTGATTTTAAAAGACCTATCCAACGATACCTCACACTATAAGGTTTAGGGGAAAAAAACTTAAGAAAAATGTTTTTTTTTTTTTTTATTTTGTCGGCATAGTTGCTAAATATATCCCTGTAATTTATGTGTGATCTTACAGTGTAGAGGTGGAGGAACTGCATGAGCACACATTTCTTGCATAAACTTAACTATCTTAATATAGCGGGTGA
This sequence comes from Choristoneura fumiferana, assembly GCF_025370935.1. NCBI lineage: Eukaryota > Metazoa > Arthropoda > Insecta > Lepidoptera > Tortricidae > Choristoneura > Choristoneura fumiferana. The sequence continues at coordinate 7,889,895 of NC_133478.1, forward strand.
CGAGTAAAGTTATTGTTTTACTTCATTAATATGCACTTCCTGATTCAATTATATGTCCTAAGTTTTATCTTATTATATATCCACGAGATAATTATCAGAACGGTGTCACACAGGAGTCCCAAAACGCGAGAAAGTGAACGCGGGTCAAAGACCTGCGCGCGCGCCGACACGGATACGCTTCCATGTAATTCGACACCTCGTGATAGACGAAATATTTACTCTGTGACAGTCGATGCGTTGCCCGAACTTAATTTTTCCCCCTGAATGTATAAACTACCTAAGTACCTAGAATTATTGAAATACATGTCACCTCTAATATTTCGTTTTTTTTTGCATTAAATTATAAATGTAAGTTTTAGACCTTTTTAAAGCATTTTTCTCTAAAATGTATTTTTTTATAAACGGCCGAACTATTTTTATTCCTTTGGGGGCTTGGGGCTACGACCTAGATATAATACATAGCGGATACATAGCGGTCAAACTTTTAACTAATAAATTCCCCTTAAAAAGGGAGCGTGGAGGGCTAAAGCTACAGGATCATGTAAAAGACATCAACGCGTCGTCATTTTGAACTTTGCGCTAGCAGTCTGCTTGCTCGCTCTTTGGACCAGCAAGAAAAATTGTACAAGTTTTCTTATAAAACGGACTGTTTTCTAAGGTAGACATCCGTTTATTCGTCCCTTCTAATCATCATCATCAGCCGGAAGACGTCCACTACTGAACAATATACATACATATGAGGTGCTTTATAAGATGAGGGTTATGAAAATCGATCACGCGCACTGAGAGGAGGGAAAACTCTGAAGGAGGGAGGACACAGAACCCGGAAAGGGAGAACCCAGACAGTGCCGGACTCTAACCGGCTAAAAACGCGGCTGCACGACCCTTACTCCCGGAGCTGATTAAGTGAAGGAAAGGGTTGGAGGGGTTCTTGTCTACCCACAGAGTGTAGCTTCAGCCATTTGCTGGGAAGCCAAGAGAGGAGATAGGAGGCAGCGGGGATGGCGCTACTTGCATGTGACGTGCCATATAAGTATGTCTTTCTCTGTCTAATTTCAAACCTTATAGAATACCGACCGGATGACTAAGTTTGAGGTCCGGTTTCAATTCCGTCGGAGCAGAATTTTGTATGAATAAATACTAATGTTGTTCTCGGGTTGGATGTTTAATTGTATTTAAGTATGTATTTATCTATATATTAGTTGATTACTCGTATCCGTTGCTCTAGTTATCCATAGTACAAGCTTGCTTAGTTTGGGACTAGGTCATTGGTGTCAAGTGTCCCCATGAATATTTATTTATTTAATATAACATTAGACCCTTAAAACCAAAATAGTGTATGAAAAAAACTCACAAAACTGTCATTTTTGATTGGAACATTTTTTTAAACCATCGGAATTGATTGTGCTTTTGAGTGTGAGTAGGAAAACCATATATTTCCCAAAATTGAAAAAAATAATGTTTAACACTTTTTTGCAAATGTTACTCAAACGATGCAAATATTAATATTTCCGCAAGAATTTGAAGACACCTTGTATCATCATCATCCCAGCCTATATACATCCTACTGCTGCATAGGCGCACAGGCCTCCTCTCAGAATGAGAGGGCTTGGGCTGTTATTTCCACCTTGTATGCTAACTTAAATAAACTTACTATATGCAAAATGTCTCTAAAAAGAGCCTTTCAAACTTCCCTAATTAAGTAAAGGAAACTAGAAGCTTACGTTCGCAACGCAGTCTCAGCGCACACGTCGCTTGCGCAACCAATTACGGACCAATCACGATGTCCGGTCGTTGGCCTATCCTTATGTAATTTTTGAGGCCCACTTTTATTTCAAGTCGGTTTATTGGGTGAGAGCTTTCTCTAAATGTATGAGACTGAGATATTTACAAGTTCAATATATTTTGTATTTTTCGACGCAAGGCTGAAAAAGGTTAAAAACAATACAATACAATATAAAATGAATATAAGATTAGTAAGCGATACATAAAATAGGTCGACAGAAAGAAATATAAAAAAAAAAGAAAAAAAACAAACGTTTTAACTTTACTCTTTGGTGGTAAGTAGGTATACAACTAAAATGGGTTTGAGTTAAAAATAGTCTAACTTTATATACCTAATTTTCTGGACTGTATTTGCAGTATCGTCTGATTCCGAATTTCAAGTCAATATAATCCGTCGGTCGATATTCTAAATTTCATGTCAATAAATAAATATACCGGGCATAGCCTGTAATACGAGCAAATAATTAAAACATAGATCGTACACGACGAACTAAACCACATTAGTTCAGCGACTTTTAAAATAATGGAGTCTTCAGATTTTTACTTTTTTCATACAAATTAAATACTGCAATCAATGTACTCCATCCTAGAACACTACTGACGTCGCCTGTCATGCTACAAAATCAACCATTTTGTTATAAAAATTAAAAAACTAATTATTTTTAAAATTCGCTGAACTAATGTTGTTCAATTTAACGAGTATGATCTATGTTTAATTATTTTGCTCATATTACAGGCCACACCCGGTATAGTAGTTATAATTCGTCCGACTATAGGAATAGATGAAATTCTAGGTACTTGATTACACACACAGCTACATGAAGAACTGATTGCAGAAAAGGAGAATGAGTTAAATGAATGAGTGAATGGCAAAATCCCGCTGTCATTAAGGACATGACATGTTCTTGTGTGTGTGACCTCAACTCCGGTGGCACTACCTATATGTTCTTTCTTTTCATTTTACAGAATCGCAAAGTGAAGTGAAAGAGTAACGTTATGTTATACTAAATTTAATTAGATAATGGTGTTAGGTATAAACCAATAAAATAACCATACTATAATCATACCGTAGACGACCAGATGGCCAAGTGGTTAGAGAATCTGAGCTGGTTAGAGAACGAAGCTTGAGGTCCCGGGTTCGATTCCCGGCCGGGGCAAATATTTGTGTGAATAACACGAATGTTTGTTTTCGGGTCTTGGATGTTTAACATGTATTTATGTATGTATTTATCTATATAAGTATGTTTATCCGTTTGCCTAGTGTCCA